>NC_090451.1:571476898-572098093 GCF_031143425.1 Pleurodeles waltl | reverse complement strand
GTGGAGAGAGCCCCACTTGGCTTTCTGTCACCCCTCCCTCTTCAGGCAACAGCAAGGAGAGTTATAGAGAGGTTGGAAAGTTTAAACATTTTTTTTCCAGGTGAAGGAGAAAAGTGTGCACTTTCAGATTGCTGAAAGGCGGAGTTTGGGAAATCCAGAGTGCACAATTGATGGAATTTCTAGTGGTTGAGGTCTACACAGATGGGAGGGGCCCAACCTTGCTTATCGCTGAAAGACATTATTCCCAGGGAAGATCCAAAGAAAAGAAGAGGGGATGTCAAACTTGCAGTCATATAAAAAATGGTTGGGTATCTCACGCCAGATGACTGGGAGCACTGTGTGATCTGCAAAGAAAACCAGCAGAAGCAGCAGTGGTTGGCCAAACACTGCACACATCACGGGCAGTCTGCAGCGGCTCAGGGTGGGGAGCAGCAAAGGGAGTTTATCCAACTGTTAAAAGGCAGACAGGCCCAAACGTGCTGTGAAAAAGTCCTGATGTGCGCTGGTGGTGGGAGACGCATGATACAGGGAGATTAAGTGAACTGCAAGGGAGAGGATGTGGCATAAGGGCCAGAGCTGCCGACTTTAAAGCTGGGGAACCACGTTTGAGTCTGGGTGTCAGTTCAACATCCTGTGATTCTATTATTGGGAAGTCACTTAATCTCCCCATGCCTACAAAAAATGAATGTGTCTGTGTGTAATGTAACTGGTGCTCATGTAAAGTGCTGCAGTAGCTTCTGGTCAGGTTTGCGCTATATAAAACTGCAAAATAAAACCCCCAAAAAACAGGGGAGCCGGTGAGAACAAGGGGAGGACAACGAGCATCCCCAGCAAAGAGCAGAGAAAGTGCGGCAGCCGCACAGTTTTAAGAACTGTTTCCGAATTAAAAAAATAAGCCTGGAGCACAAAGTACAATAAACAGTAGTGGATGGGGCAAGTCCTGGGGCGCGACTTTAGGGGTATGAACAACTTGCAGAAAGTAGGTTGCAGGAAGCCAAATTACCTACTGACAAGCGAGACATTTTACAACACAGCTCATTAGACAAAATAAATGCAATGGGAGTAGTCAAAGTCCACAAACTACATACAAAAGTTCATCCTGACAGCGGAAGCGCTGTCTAGGCTTGACCTAAAAATTAGAGGACGGTACAGTTCACTGGAACAGGATGCAGTACAACTTCAGGAATCACAAAGTGTCCCGTGTCAGGTGTAAGTGGTTCATTTAATCCAAGTGGTGCACTCCATTTAATAAAACAAGATGTTAATTTTGTATCATACGTTTTCGTAATCCATTGCTTGTGGTAAAGTGTCACTCAAGGTGTCAAACTTGGGAGATGTGAATGTTACTTATAAGTACCCTTGAAATATAGAAATGTCACTCGTGCATACTGAACTTGGTAGCTATGCCTTGGTAGAGCACTGGCCTCATCAGGGAGGGGCCTGGAGCCCCTCAGAATTCCTATTCTCCCTTATGATTATTCTACCAGTGATCTTTCGTTCCAACTCACTACCACAGCTCATGAGATGCCCTTGGGCACTAGGCAGTCGTCTGGGATGGCAGCCAGACAGAATGCTTTAAAGTTCAGAATGCATGGGGGGGGAGGGGACAGGACAGCCCACAGCAAGATGGCCACACTATAGTGTAGCCCTGATGGCCATGAACTTAAGTCAATAAATTATCGTGCCATCCGGCTCATATCCCTCCTGAAAACGGTGACCCAGGCGTGCAAGAGACACTTAAGTGATGCAGGCCAAGAAATTGGACATTTGTGTGGCAAAGCAGGCACGATCTGGCCCACGAGAGATGAACCGCATGTGAAACTGCCATGATCACAATCGTGTACAAGTGAAAAGCTAAGGAGACTGTCTGACTAAGGACCACGTAAACTCCGGTAGCGAACGTGTGAGTGATGCTGCTGTATCGAGTATTTCGGAACGAGCTTGAAACGTTGCTGCGGTATAAGAAAAGTGCGGGATGTGACGCAGACGAGCTCCAGAGGCCAGTTACCCTGATGGCGTGCCTGGCTGTGAATGATGCAGCTGGTTGAAGTGCGGCAAGTGGGCACAGTCCCCTGCATGGACAGTTGACTGGGTTTGTGCTAGTTTGTGTCTGGCGAGTGAATGCAGAGTAATGGGCGGGGGTGCCTGCGGATGGCCAGTGGAAAAGAGCACTAACGCTGGAAAGGGGGTTTAGGGGCCTCCTGAAAGGTATGTGGCAACACTGCACAGCACAACCAAACAGAGGCTGATCATTTGGTCCAGAGTTATTAATATGAAACACTGAGCGAGGGCATGACATATGGGACTTAAAAAGGCACTTGGAGCCTGTGGTGAACATTGCTTCATTGCGGGCCAACAGCAGATGTTGCGGCTTTGTAGCGGTGAAAAAGCCCTATGGGGCGTACAGATTGTCATCCTGCCCTGAGTGTGGACACAGGCGGAAGCCTTGTATTGATAAACACACTGCAGACCCTGCTATAAGGGAACGGGGGCACCCTGCACTGATGGTGACGACCTTACTTCCGCTGCCAAAGATAATCAAGTTTTGATGTGGATAGTGCACAGGTGAAAGTCACTGCTGCGCCATTTTCAGAAACCTGTTGTTAAAGGCGTGCCCTAGACAACCTGGAGGCGCACGGCTCCTTGGAGATACACTAATCTCTACTACACTGTCTGATCACCATGGGGTGAGTTGGGTGGGCGACGCCTGGCAGTGCTTTCTAGCCCAGGAGTCCTCAGAGCAATAAAAAGGCTGGCAGGCCACACCCGCCATTGCTTTGGAGTTCCTGTTGACCATTTGGGAAACCGGACAAGACCCAGCTGTGGTTCAAGTTTGAGGTGCAAAGGACCACCAGGACCTCGCAAAATGCAGCCACAGATCAAGACATTGATGCACTGAGCCAGTGTGCTACAGCACTTGAAGGCACACTGCTTGCCATGCAGCAGAGCTAGCAGTCAATCGATGGCCAGATCCACACCTTGAACCTGCACATGGATCACCTGACCACCAAGTTGGATAATCAAACAGCGTGTACAGCGGCAGCGGAGCAATGTCTTTCCACAACAGAAGATGATGTCCAGTTGATGAACAGTAAGGCCCATATTTATACTTTTTAACGCAAAACTGCGCTGGCGCAGTTTTGCGTCAAAAAATTTACCGCCGGCTAACACCATTTCGTTGCGCCGTGCGGGCGTCATATTTATACTTTGACGCACGGCGGTGCAATCAACAGGTGGGAGTCATTATTTTTGACGCACACCACGGCGTCAAGTCGTAAAGGAAAACGACGTTAATGTGGCGGAAATGACTGTGGGTCGATTTACGACACCGCAACCCGGATATGCGCTGTTTTTTGATGCAATAGCGTAAAAAAAAACGCAAACACTGCAAGTGCACCAGAGGAGAGCCAAAATGGATCCCAGATGCCACTACAGACCCCAGGAAGAAGACCGCAGACCAGGAACCAGCCAGGACGATCCATACAAGAGCCAGGACACTTATAGAAAGAAAAGAAAGTGTCGCTTCAGTACAGAGGAGCAGGAAATCCTGGTTAAAGAGGTGACGGAACACCAGCACCAACTGTTTATCACCTCACAGTTGCCAATCAGTAGGAGGGAGGCCATATGGCAACAAATTGTTGACAAGATTAACAGTGTGGCTGAAGTACGCAGAACAGTCACTGAGTGTAAGAAACGCTGGCATGACTGCAAACGCAGGACCAAGGAAAAGATGGCCAGGAACAGGAAGGCAGCACTGCAGACTGGAGGGGGAAGTCCAGCACACCAGGAGGCCCTGGACCACATGGAGGAGGTGGTCGCAGCCGTCATCCCTGAGGAGATCGTCACAGGGATTCAAGGACAGGACAGCACAGACTACCACGAGACAACGCACATGCAGGGTAAGTCGCATGGGGAATTATAATGCAATAATGTTGACTGTAAGCAGGGGGGGAAATACCTACTACACATTGCATGTAAGTCATCATATACATGGAGTGGCATGGGTAAAGGGGCACCGCAGGGGGGCATGGCCTGCACAAACATAAGCTGGGGCACAACATTACACTACACCAACAACAGTCCCATGGGGGCATGCTGTCATGCCAACGATGGAGCAAAGGGAAAGCCTCGACAGGAGGGAAGGCCACTACGTCAAACTTACATCCTGGCACTCGTCAGCCAACATATCTCCTACATTAACTAGGGCCCTATTAGCAATCCTGTAGCCAAACCGACAACTGCAATGTAACTGCAACAACAGTTGCCACTACCACCTCTGATCTGTGTGCAGCTCAAGTAGCCAATGGCAGTAACCTCCCCATGGAACATACATACCTAAATTAGGGGGTGAGGATGACATCTGCAACAATCTCCTGAAACAAGACAAAGGCCCCATTACACTCATATGTCAATGCCCATAGGTGTCACAAACATCAGCCAATGTAAACAACAATACAAGTGACACAGCACTAAGGACACACCCATGCCGCACATGTCAGGGTCCATCCCGTGCCTGGCAAACAAGGCAACATCACAAATGTCATACTGCTCAGACAACAGCATTGAGGAGGGGACACATGGAACTGGTCACTGAAATACACCTGCACAGTCAGAGGACGAAATAGGACACTGATACGACTATCAGGGCAATCCAAGGTAACACACATTACCCAACATCAGCAGGACACATTAACAATGTCAACATCCATATCACATCATAACATTGCCATGCATAGGATATGCTACATGTCAAGTAAAATTAAGTCGATGTGAACGATCAGGGATTGGGGCAGGTCCAGATAGTTAAGTGTGCTGCCTGGGCCATCAGAACACCTACAGCCAGTGAAAGGTGTCACCATGAGAATGGATATACACGGAGGGTCGAGTAGGACAAGAAGGTGGCAATTCTCTATTTGGCATAAATCAACACCTAGAGGCGATGAGGCTGACAAGTTGGCTAACTCAATAACATACATGTGACACACAGGTGGGCCATAGGCCTTAAACAATGTCCATCTGAAGGACTGCAGATATTAATACAATACAAGATAACAAAGTGAATTCATCAAAAGGCAGGCACGTCACGTCAAAAATGTCACAACACAGACACACTAATTGTACCCTGTTTCATTGCAGAGGAAGATGGATCTCCTGCCGATATGCCTGTCCCAGATTTCCCTGATGACATGGATGACGAGCCCATAAACATTCCCCAGGAGACCACCCAAAAGGTCCTTGAAAGCCTCCAGACCCCACCTTCAGTCACAAGGAGGAGCACAGAACAAGCAGCCATCGCAGAGGATCCACCCACCACCCCAATTGCAAGACCTGCCAGCTCCAATACAGCTGAGAACTCAGACGACACTGGCACCAGCTTTGAGAGAACTGTAGTTGGAGTACAGCGGGAGCTGGCCAAGGAGGTGCGGGTGGCGATGCAAACTATGGCAGCCAGCCTTGAGGGGGTGCGTTCATGCATGATGTCATCTGCAGATCAGGCAGCAGCTATGCAAGCCCTAACATCCATACTGCAAGGACTACAAGAAACTGTCAAGGAATTCACCACTGCAGTAAGGGAGTTGCCACAACACCTCGCACCCCAAACATTCCACTGCATGCACGAATGCAATCATGACTCCCTCAGGGCTGACCTGGCTGCCTACCATGGTGATGTGGCTGCTATTCTCAAAAACCAGCAGACCCTCCTTGCTGCAGTACTGCCCTTAAGACCTTCACAGGGAGCAGCGACCGGGATGTCTGACTCCACGTTTTCCAACACTGAGGTGTGTGTTGCCCCTTCACAACCAACAACAACAAGGACGAAGCAGGCAACACACACATCAGAAGACGAAGACATGGAACAGATAACATTCACACGGAAGAGTACCCGGAAGCACTAGTTCCTGCACCATGGCCTACTTTGACCAAGGTCCAACGTTTTGTCAAATGCCAGTCTTACAACAACTATACTCAATGACTGTTCTGCTAACCACTGTATAACTTGTCAGCATGCCCAGTTAATGTCTCTCTCCTACTAATCAGCAAATCCTGTCCCTCTGCACTGTCTGTAACATCACCCCAGCATGTCAGTAGCATTACCTGCACCTCTTCTGTAGGATCACCATGTAAGATTTCACTAGAACGGACTCAGCAAACATGGACAATGTACATATTGCACTACAGCACCTATCAATAAATAGCACTTGCACAACAAATATGTCTCTGTGTAATTTGACACATCAACTGTACAGTAGATAACACAAATGTGCCTGTGTGACAATCATATAGCTTGTCAATACAACTGTCCTGACATGTAGTCAGAACCATCTGCACAGTGGCCAGGATTGCATCATAGCCTGCCCATCCTGAGGAGAATAACTGATGAAGTGAGAAACCACACACCATCATGCTGTGTTGGACAGAATAATGCTTCCTCAAGAGATATCAAAGTCAACTAATAGTGGCTGATAAATGTTGTCACCATGCAATACTAACACATTGAACTGTGCAGTCTAATCTAAGCAAACACTACAAAACACAGCATGAATCAATCTTTCTGAGTTAACATCCAAATAGGTAATCATGCTGAATATTGACACAAATGATCTATGTCAGTTATGAATACAAGAAGAAAAGAGTGTTAACAAGACCTCATCTTCGAAGGTGTCCCTAAACATCACACTGCAGGCTGACCTAAAACTGTCCCCACAATACCAAGTCTGAAAGCACACTTTGTGACGTAGAAAACATACTCATCGACAAAAATCCTTTGTGATCCATGTCAACTCCGATTGGTGGTTCTAACAAATGGTGGATTCTTACCAAGGTAGCACTGGGGTAGCTGCAATTTTACACCTCAGTTTGTATTTGTTTGTAGCATAGGACACAAATGTCATAGAACAACAATCATCTACACTGATGCCAAGGCCATGATCAAGTAGCAGTTAACACATAATGTAAAGGGTTATCTATATATTTATTCAAAACTAATCACACCAGAAGCAACTAAGGGAAAAGTCATACCTACCCTAATCTAACCTGACTACTCATTACCCACAACTGTCCCTAACTAACCTAAGCTAAACTTACTCTTCACATATAACGAATCGTTCTAAACATCAACCCCCACCTACCATTATGAGACAGGACACATGGAGGACAACACATATTAACCTACACACATACTATACTATCCTAAACAATCATATATTTTTTTTTATTATATATATATATATATTTTTTTTTTTCAAACACACAGGAACCCCAGCATTGCCCCCCACCCACTCACCCACCAACACACTTAATAAGGAAAAGTAGAAAGAATCAGGACCCCCCACCCACCTCCCTAACACTAACTAAACTAACAACCTATACTAACCTAACACTAATCCCCCAAGCCCACTAATCATGATAACAAGGAAAGAGGAGGGAGGGGAGGGAATTATGTCCATAGAAAAAAGTTATTCCTAGAGATTGGCCCTCAGGGTGGGTCCGCCTGATCGATTTGACCCGCTTCTTGATGTAGCTGACATCCTGGCTAAGATTGTTCACCTTCCTTAGAACTCTGTCCATCTTACGTTCCAAAGCCAGGAATGCCGCAGGGTCGATTGTTGGTGCTGGTGCCGTTTGTGTCCCGGCCTAGGTGGTCTGTGGCTGTGTGGAGCCTAGCCCACTGGACTGTCCTGCAGCTGTCACACTGCTGGGGCCTGGGTGTGCTGCAGATGTAGGGACAACTGTCCCCTCTGTGGCTGGGGCCACCTGGGGAGAACCGGTGGTTGTGGTGGTGGTGGCTGTAGTGGGCAACCCTGGGCCGCCCTGTGGTGAAGCCCACCATGCTCCGGAGGCCCGATCAGACTGATATGTAGGGGCCATCCTTCGGAACCCTGACTGCACCTGCAGGATGTGTCTGTACCTCATAGCCCGCCTCTCAAATTCATGCTTCTGGGCGGGTGTCATGTTTGCAGCTGTGAAGACAAAGGGCAACTATTTACCATAGGAACTGCATTGTGTGGAATAGCACACGTGGTCAATCTGACAATACATCTACTGTACTTGTAACAGCTCATATCACCATACAGATCATTGAAAGTCTTAGAGGAAGTACATGGAAAGCCTGCCTACAAAGGTCATCTCACACATAGCACATACAAAATCTACATGATGGGTAACAACTGGCAATAACTTGTCATCAAAGTACTGACAGTTGCAGCTAACAATCATGCTGCACCTCCTCCGCCTATTGCCTGGACTACATATGTCAGTGTATGTGATGATAATCACAAACTTCAAGGTCTGCGATTTGTAATGGGATTTGCTAGTATAGTACTTATGTGCCATACCTGAGTGTGTACACTAGGTTCAAAACAATTTTTCAAATAGTCACAAGTATGTGTAACATACTGGTTGCTTCAGTCCTAGGTACCCTATTCACAAACCCATGCCTGTGTTGGAGGGGGGGGAGGGAAGAACAACAAACAATTCCAAAATACATGCACACCCAGGAGTGTATAGAAAGCTCAACATGCTTTTGGCTCTACACACACACCACCAGTAAGGGCTATCAACAAATTGAAGTCAGCTAAACCTTGTCCTATCCAAGGCCCACACATGTCAGAATGTACTGACCTAGGTCAACATCACATACTTCCAGTGAGGCATAATTTTCAACAGACACAGAGGACCAAGAACACCCATGATCATGAATAGCATGCACACCTAGGACTTTGCACTCTAGTTCCACACACTTGTAGTACAACTTGTGGAAGTACATGCTCCCAGAAGGTCCAACCTACAGTGTACTCAGTACATCGGTTAATAGGGAAGCAGCAGTCTTCAGAAAAGCCATTTGCAGAAGCTATCTGGGAGAATGTCAGTCTGACATGCAGACTCAGTCCGAGACGAGTCCCAGTGCAACTCTTATTGTAACTAGTGTATTCCACATGACTCACCCCAGTTCTCATAGCGGGCCCTACAGGAATGGCCTACAAACCCAAGATCAGACAAATGGATAAGCATTGGTCAACTCAAAATATTCTAATAACTGAAATCCCACTAATGGAACAAGACTAATGATTGGGCAGCGCATCACACCTTGCAATGTGTTCAACACACAGGAGTCCATCACACATCACCAGCAAACACAAAACATAACACACATGTCAGCACTCACTGTAGGTGTCGGGGTCCTCAAAACGAGCCACCTCTCCCACTGTGTACGGTGCAGGTCCACCTGTAAAGCATGGAAGGAAGAATATGCTCAGAATCAGTGCAGTGACAAACAATTTCAAATAAAAATACAATGTGTAAGCTGACATGGGTAATGAAACACTTTCAGACATGCTCATACTGCATGGAATATTTCATGGCCAACATTTACATAGGATGGGTCTCCTGCTACAGTTACACACACTTCTACACACATGCAGTGGCCAAGACTATCATGTGGTGGCAAACATGCACCTCCATTAGTGAGCAGCAACAATATTGGTGTGTATTCGTCTCATCATGTGCATCCAAGAGAGACATCCAAAGGCTGGTTACTTGAGGACTGCATGACCTGTCAAACAGCCTATGTGGTCATGACACATTTGTGACAGATAGGTACATGGTACAGAGGGGCAGGGACTTTGGCAATACCTCATGTTGTAAAAGTTTCATAAATTGATGTGTCCTAACAATGGTGATTGGCACCAAACATAGATGTCTGTACCCTAGTCCATACCTTTGGACTGCCATCCCTAATCGGATTTTGGCACAAGAAACAAAGAATACCTGTCTAAGATGTTAGCTGAGGGCACCTGACTCCTTTCCAAATATGGTTCATGTTCAGATTTTGCATGTATCAATAAAATATGAAGGAGCACATTAATTCCGAACAGGCATAGCACTTCCGTGAACACTTTCCTTACACACTCACCTGACTCCTTTCCAAATATGGTTCATGTTCAGATTTTGCATGTATCAATAAAATATGAAGGAGCACATTAATCCCGAACAGGCATAGCACTTCCGTGAACACTTTCCTTACACACTCACCAGACACACATGAGACATATGTCTGGGCCACATTGATATCATCAATTGACGTGAAGGCAGCACTCATTTTCTGCATTATGTAGGGTTTCCAATGTCAGTCTAGCTATAGCGTCAACATATGTAGGTATGATGTTAGTACATCCATACTTCACTGGCAATTGTGACTTGTAGAGTCCTGATTGCCTCATTAATGTTTCGCTTGTCTGACACAAAGGCGGCACTAAATTACATTCAGCAACAAGCAACCTGTAAGTGTGCAAAACATGAGCTGCCTGACTGCTAGCATTTGTCATCCTTCACATAGTGCATCAATTACCCTGTATGTTTCCTCAGCATTACACACAGTCAGCTACTTATCTGGCAGATTGTGTACCAATCATCTCATGTCACTACACAGCTTTTAATTGTGCACATTTACATGATCTGTACTCACCAACATGGCCACCAATCATGATTCCCAGGTGGTCCAGCAGATCTTGCTCCCTGGAGATCAGGTCAGCCCAGCGGTGCTTCAGTTGATGCTCATTGCGTTGGCTCCCATACAGACGCACCAAGTGATGGCGCACCTTCCCCCCAATTCCTCCTCACCCATTCTGGAAAGACGTGGCCTACCAGACATTTATGCACAGAAAACGGGAAAATGTAGTGGTAAAAAAAGAAGAAAGGGGAAAATGGGGAAAGTTGGAGTAAGGAAATACAAAGAAAACTTAACAAATAGAAGAGCCCAACTATCCCCTATATAACAGTACCCACAACAGACTCCCACAGACAATAAATACAACACTGGACTAGACAAATGTAAACAACACACACTCAGACAGTATTCTACAACAATATATTAATGACAAAAACAACAAGTAAGATGGCACTCTGGACACAAAAGCACAAATTCACAGGACAACACTTTGCACACAGCCACATAGTCTAGAATAATTAGAGACTGCAAAGTAAAAGTGAAAGTACACCCACTGTACAGAATCTGTAAACAGGATATCCTATTACATCACATCCTGCATAATATGGCCGCCGTTTTTTTCCATTATGCGTCATAGTTTCACGCATACAGCTTGTGCGTCATATTTTTTGACGCACAGCAGTGCAAATAATGCTGAATCCAAATATTTTTAATAATTGGTAAATAATATTTGTTTGCGGCATAATTTACACTTCCAGAGGTGAAAATTAAGCCGCATCCAAATATTATTTACCAATTATTAAAAATATTTTGATTCAGCATTATTTGCACTTCTGTGCGTCAAAAAATATGACGCACAAGCTGTATGCGTGAAAATATGACGCATAATGACATATGTATTTTATATGTCCAAATGAGTCATGAAATTTTCCTTTACCAAACGGTGCTAAATAATAAATACTGGGGTTAGCGAAAGCAAATGTGCCTTACAGGATGTATGGAAGGTATTCACAGTGCAGTAGTAATGATTGGCCAAAATGGAGATTACTCATAATTGCGCACACATGTAGGTAATTGCTGATTGCGACTTTCCAAATATGAAAGAGCTAACAGGATGTTTTTATTAGCTAATTTGTGAGCACATGTATCAAGCTATTCCAAATTGCAAAATGGCCATTTAGGTAATGCAATTGACGCCTAAACAATTTTTGGGGGTAACCATGTGCTAATTACGAGTTAATGTAGCTAAAATATGTATCACTATAGACATGTAGCGCACACATGCCCCTTAAGCATGTGTGTGCTTCACGTGTCCGTAAAAAGTGTTTAATTGGGGTGCAGCAGAGGGGGACTTAGGCCCCCAGCACCCTGGGATTTGCTGTTCCTGACTTGCGAATTAATCAACGGTTTTCCCAATTTCAGTAATGCTAAACCATTGGCAGCAGGCCCATAGATGCAAATTGAGTATGATTCTCTTTTTGCAAATCTGTAATACCATTTGCCCATTTGAAGTTTGCCCTATTACTTCTTTAGAGAATTCTGACATACCATTTAGCATTGAGTTAATAGCAAATTCTCAAAGTTCCTTATGTCATAATTACAAATAGTTTTTTGATGTATGTGGCCCTTTATGCATTACCTGGTTTAGTGGCATGTTTCAATCTTCATGCTAGGTTACAATTGGGACACTACTGTGATAGGCTGCTTGCAACCACTTTGGTAATTGGATGGTACATGTACATGTGTGTGGTCCAATGTTGATCCTGTATCAACTGTTAGGTGTATGTTGTCACTGTTACGTCCAGGTCTCATCATGAGTTAGTGGCAGCTAATCGTGTATCTAATGAGTATCCTTTGGAGATAAATGTGAGTAAAGTCATTGAGGACATGGTAACCTACACGTGGATGGTCCCACCCTGTCACTGAAGACATGTAATGAGACTTTCAACTGGGCAACCTTGGTGTGCTGAGTGAGAGAATGTCTCAGGTGTCAGGCATGTGTCATTGCAACATTTGTACTCAAGTTGGCCTCTGTGGATGGAAATGCATCTGGGAACATCATAGCCTCTGTGCAGAATAATGTGGCTGGTATTCACCACACATGAGCCATCTCTATTATTTGGACAATGTTACTCAGTGTGTGAACTGTCAGGGTCCTCAAATGTATCGACTTTTCATGGACATTATCTGAGGTTGCTGGTTCTGCTGGAGGCCACGTACACCATCAAAGGCTATGGGCCAGGTACACTGTCCCACTTTGTAGTTTAGGCATTAATGAGGCCCGGACAACGGATGGGCCATGATTTAGCTATTCAAGGGCACTGTAACAAATATGATACAAGTAAAAGTCAGATGATGCAACACAATGTATTTGAGTATACATTGATGAGGCAAATGACAAATTAGCCTCTGAGGAAAGAGAGGTTTTGAACAGCAAGTGTGGTCCATATGTGGCTACCGGATATCTTTAGGGTGACCCATGGACAGGTGCCAGTCAGGCTGACAGGATGCAGGGTCAATCAGGATCCAGCTCTTTCACAATTGACATGATCAGTGGTCTGACTAAGACTGGTCAGAGGGAGCAGTGGACAGTTGACATGTCAAACTTTGTATGTCCTGTGTTTTTCTGAAGGTGACACATGAACCCAGATACAGTGTTACTCGGCTACATTAGTAGCAATGCTTAACGGTGTAATTGTCAAAATGACTACATCTATGCTGTAGGAGGCATCAGCAGGGACATTGCATGTAAATATGGGTGGTGTGCATGGAGGTGATCACTGGTGTGGCCTCCATAGGTGTCTCACAAGTCCTGTCAGATGAGAATTGCTTTCAAATGGCCTACAGTACCTTTCACACGGGAAGCAATCTACAGGTGATACCAGGCCTTAAAAACTCCAAGCTAGTGTATTATTTGAGCTGACTTCCATGCAGTCAGATAGTTCTATGACAATGGTATACCATAGGAAAGGGTGTGGCACACTGGATGACTCTTGTTAGTATGTGTGTGTACATGAGGGAATATCAGGGTACACATATTTGTATTCCATGGACCTCTTCAGACAGGTGGGGTGTGACCAGGCGCTTGGGTGTGTCATGTTTTTAGAAAAGGGCTGACATGTAGATGGGATGTGATGTGCTGGATGCTTGTCATATGTGTGGCACTTGTGCTGTGTATGTTCTGCTTATGTGTAACTCTAGTGACAGATAGTCTTTGCAAAGATTATATGTAGTTGGAATTACTGCTGCCAAGGGGCTGGTCATACATTCCTGTTCCTGATGCTACAGCATGTCAACTGCCTGATGTATGAGGCCTGTTTTCCCCTAGTTGAGTGATGGTGTTTTAGTTGTGTGCCATATGCCGCGATGAACCATGTTTCCAACATGTATGTGTGTAATAGGTGTGGTCCTCAGCTATTGCCCTTCAAAGGTGAACTGTACAGGATGTCAGTCATTTACATTGTGTGTATATGTGACCGTTGTATGATAGGCATCACATTTGTAGTGGTATTTTCTGTGTCCTGATTGTTATATCATCAATGCTCCATGAGGCGACACTCTTCTTCTGATATTTAGAGCTAAAGGTGTGCAGAAATGATTAGCCAGACCATGATGTGGTGTTTCTTATCAGTGTTTATTTACAATAGTTCATTAAGTGGTGATGGTGATAATATTTAAACAAAATTGTTCACAATGTGTTGGCGCCTACGTACTCCAGAAGCCGTGTTTGGTTGTTCCCCCTCATGTTGCAGGGCAGCATCCTCCTCTTCCTCGTCTTCAGGCATGTATGGGTCTGGTTCCAGGAGGGGAATGTTCCTTTTGATGCAAATGTTATGCAGGATGGAACATGTTAGTATGATCTTACAGACCATCTCGGGGGAATATAGTAGGCTACCACCAGTGATGTCGAGGCAGCGGAACCTTGACTTGAGGATGCCAAAGGTTCGCTCGACAATGATGCGTGTCCTCTTATGGGTGTCATTGTATGCACGCTCTGCAGCTGTACTCGGGTTGCCAAATGGTGTCATTATCCATGGCTGGATGCCATACCCCTGATCAGCTGAAAGAGAAAAAGAATGGGATCATGTTGATGTAGCTGGCACTATTGAAAAGACCTTTAATGGCAGTAGTTGTCTTGTGTTGTCTGTGACTCTTTTGTGTACTGATGTGACATCCTATGCTTGTAGGCTATACCATCTGCATTGTGTTGTTTCCTTGGCTGAGCAAGTGTTTGTCTGCTAACCGTTTGTCATCAGTATGTTTTGGGATTTTCAGTACAGTGTGCCCTCCCTACCATTGTGACTTGTGATACAGGTGTCTGTGTGTCTTCACTTGGGGTGAGATGATAGTTCCATGTACAGTTAAAATTGAAAGTGTGGTTAACACGTTCATATCAAAGTACCCTGGACATCCCATACCTTTAGACTTCTGCAATGTATTAATGTAAAGGTCATTGGGACACTTACAATTTGCAAGGTGACATTTCGGCAACCACACTCATTAATGTATTAACATTAGGCTGTACAGTAAATTCCAATGTGTCACAGCTTCATTGGTGACTTAAGAAACATGGCTAGTGATGTCAGGACCTCAGTGTGTTCCTGTTGACATGTTGCTGTTGTGGTGTATGTGTTGTGTGTCCTAGAGGGTTGCTGTGCAGTGTGTATATATGTAGGTTTTTGTACTTACCAACAAGTAGTTCATTGCCATACCGTCCATCCTCGAAGTGTTGGTTGATGGTGCAGTGACGGAAGATGTAGGAGTCATGTACACTCCCAGGATATTTAGCCACGATGTTGGTGAACATTCCTTGGTGATCGACAATGGCCTGCACGTTGATGGAATGTGTGTGCTTCCTGTTGCGGTAGAGGTGTTCAGTTGCAGCAGGTGGCACAAGGCGTACATGTGTGCAGTCGATTGCACCAGGGACGTGTGGGAAGCCACTGATTGCATAGAACCCCTGTTTTGATTCCTGCTGCTTCTGCAGTGTGTTAGGGAAGCAGATGTGTCGGGGTGTCAGTCCAATGATGGCATCCAGTACTTTGGGCAGAAATGCAGAGAATGATGGTTGTGATATTCCGCCTACCAGGGCACCAGTTGTTTGAAATGAGCCACTTGCCAGCATGTGAAGTACGGCAAGCAGCTTTGTTTCTGTTGGTATGGTGTGGGGTGTCACCAAAGGGGGGCCAACTGCTGTTCGATATTTCGCAGCAGCTACTGAATGGCCTGCCAGTTCAACAGGTACCTCTGTATGATGTCGTGTTCCCTGAGGCCCTGAAGGGTGGTTCTTGGGCGGAATATCCTCTCCTGCCTTCTGCGCTGCCTTTGGGGTCCCTGCTGGTGTTGTTGTAGCTGCTGTTGTTGCTGCTGGGCTCTGCGTCTGCGTGCACGCTGGATTAGACTGACCTCCATGGCTCCCTGTTGCTGCTCTGCTGCTCTGCTGTTTGTTCTGTGTGTTCTGATTAAATACAGGTGTGTTTGCCCATTTTTAACGCCTGCCCTGACCCAGGCGTTATTTTTTGACGCAAATCGGGCTGTGCGTCATTTTCTGGCTCCGCCTCCCGGCCGTGCGTCATTTTTGCCCGAAAGCATAAATACGACGCACGGCCGTTTAAGCCATTTTTTGGACGGGAACGCCTACCTTGCATATAATTAACGCAGGGCGGGTTGCTGCATCCAAAAGATGATGCACACAGCGGAATTCTGTCGTCCGCGGGCTCGGGCGTCAAAGTTTAAATACGGGGCAACGTTTGCGGTGATAGTGCGTCAAAATTTTTGACGCACAATCGGTGCAAATGGAGTATAAATATGCCCCTAAGTACCTAAATATGGAAAAGGTGCTCATGGTCATGCAGGATAAGAATGAAGAACCTAGAGGCACACTTCCACTGCAATAATCTGCATATCACAGATATCCTGGAGTCGACAAACACTGGCAACATGGAAATGAATATGGAAAATATGCTGATATTTTTGCCTTCGATAGTATGACGCATTTCCTGGCAGGAGAGCAGGTGCAAAGATCTCTTGCGGTGAGGCCACCCATGGGGGCCTCCCACGACCAATAACAGCCAAGCTACTACACTATTGAGACAGAGATGTGGTGCTTGATTGTGCGAGAGAAGAAGGACATCAACTACCAAGGAAACTGTGTGGCGTTCTTCCTGGATTTTAGAGTAACAGTGCAGGCGGGCCGTAAAGAATTCTTAACTGTCAAAAAGAAGCTACAGAAAGCGGAGATAAGCTATGAGGTCCTCTACCCTGCCCATCTGCACATGGATCATCGTGGAACCACAAAAATATTCAACACCCAAAGCAGTGATGGAGTTCCTTAAACTCTCCTGAGGACGTCATGAGCAGTCGGATGAGAGCACTTGAACCACACAGTACATGGACACTGATGGTGTTCACTAATTGCATTTTCTTTTGCACCAAGAGATGTTGATTGCCCATGGGAGATCAATCACCGGCCCTAATGTGTGGCCTGGAGAACCGGGAGAGGTGGGTGGCTGTGGGGAAGGGAGTTTATGCCACACGCTCAACCTGGTGAAAGGCTTTGCAACACTCCCTGAATAGCCCAATGCCAGTTTGGCCCTGGCTGAGAGTTCAGAATGTACCTTAACGTTGCCTAACTCAGGGCTCTAAACATGGCAGACCTTAAATGTTTAGTCACTTATAAGTCTCCCAGCCATCCTGTCCGTTGGGAGGATTACTAGGACTTTAGCCACCCCTACGAGGGTACACCCTGTATGTCTTCCCATTGTGTTATGCCAGCAGAGGATTTTTGGATTACAGTTATGTGCCTTTTGTTTCTCGGTTATGTGGATGACCTTGGCATAATTGGGATGCTGAAGTGGGAGGGGGAAGTAGGTTAATACTTTTGGTTTTTGTCGCCAAAGATGTTTTATTGTTGACTGTCACTATTTACACTGCTTCATGATGCTTAACATACTTACAATATGCCACAATGGCCCAGCCACCTGGCAGTATATTCCTTACAATATAATGCAATAGATTCCTAAAGTGTACAGCTACCTCGAGGAAGTGCCCCAGCTCTAGTGGAGAAGATCACTGCATGACATCAAAGAGAGGACCACAATTAGAAACTGTTTATACCAGACACAAAAAGAAGCGTTTTTAGATTTTTTTTTAAGCGCTGTTTCAGAAGGGCAGCTTTTTAGAGCAAGTGGAAGGGCATTCCACAGCCTAGTTGCCATGCCAGAAAAGCAAAGGATCTGCCTCCCCTTCTGGCTTGAAATAGGCGGGGTGTATGAAACAGTTTAAGATTGTTAGACAGCATTGAGCGCACCCAAAATGAAAGTGATGCCTCAGATAGAGAGGACCCTTTTGTTTGAATACCTAAAAGCTAGGGTGAGGGCCTTAAACTGGATCCTTCTATTCACTGGAAGCCAGTGAAGTTGGTGTAGGTAGTCTGACACCAAGTCCTTGGGGGAAGGTTTAAAAATCAACGGAGCAGCAGCTTTCTGGATAGTATGGAGATGCTGATTGAGAAAAGCCGGGAGACCAAAGTCATGTTCACAATTCTGCGTTGCATGGGAATGATCGAGGCTTTTCTACGGTGGGGATGTCTGTTGTACACCGACCCAGTGGATAGGATGTGTATCAATGGGCAAACGTTGGAGATACCGCCTACAAATAGAGGTACGCTACTGGGCTGCCCTCATCTCCAAATTTGATATTACTTGTGTGCCCTGGCGCAATTCGCACATTATTGCTATAACCCGCACGCATGTACGCTGCACTTGGCAGTTGAAGCAGATGATAGACAGCCCATTCCCATCAATGCAGTTTTGCTGCACAAGCACCCATTGGTGATTAGAGCAGAAATTAAAACCATTAACTGCTGCATGAAGACCTTAATTTAACAGACATTTCACACATGCAACACCAGACACCATTATTGGCATTGACCTACTATTGCCTCAGGGCTGCTTTGAGGGTGCTATATCCCTCTTTACCATCAGAACCGCCCACGCTTGGAATGCTCAAAATTTTGCTCACTAGTCTCACATGTTATGAGGTTACACACTGCGGTTCAAGGGGATGGGCTGCCAGCCCAGAATCCGGCGTTAGATAGATGGAGCCACATCTTTGACATGCCCTTGATATTAGAGGAATTAAGTTTCTGTTGCACAACGGGGATGCTCATGCCCAATTGCAACCTTCAAATTATTCATTTTAAGTGTTTACAGCAAATGCACTATAGTATCGTTAGACTGCTTCAATATGATTTGTGGGCAGACACAAACTGCTCGCATTGTGGGGCACTGAAAGCTGACTTTATAAACTTAGCTTGGCGGTGCCCCCCTGTCCAGCAATTCTGGGTCCAGGTGGTGAAAGATCTGTCAAACATGGCA
Source organism: Pleurodeles waltl (assembly GCF_031143425.1). Lineage (NCBI taxonomy): Eukaryota > Metazoa > Chordata > Amphibia > Caudata > Salamandridae > Pleurodeles > Pleurodeles waltl. Next base: position 572,079,268 of record NC_090451.1, on the reverse strand, counting down.
GTGGAACCAGTGGGCGGCACCCCCCTCCTACCCTTGCTTACTTAGCCTAGTCAAACATATAGAACCAACGCATCGTAGGTTTGTGACTGTGGCACGCTGCTGGAAAAATGAAACGTGACCATGCACTGGGACTAAAGATTTGTCTCTTGGCATGACATAATGCAAGGATCAGCTAGATGTTTTTGTAGAGGAATTGCCACTGCTTTCGTGCTTGAGAGATATTTGGAGCCCACTCACAGCTTATCTACTGTCGGCCTCTGACATGACCTAATATGTGGTGCGATATAGGAGACAATATCATGTGGAGATTGTGCTGAAATAATTGTACTGGCATCACTGTTACTGTACCACACCCATGATATGTTTTGCTACATGAGGTAATTGATGGCATCTTGTTTTCTGTATGTAGAAAAAACTGAATTTAAAAAAATAGTTCAGAAAGCATCACCCTGCAGCCAAACAGTCGTAATAGAGTGGAGCTACAGAAGCTCTTCTGCCTCCTTTTCTTTTAATGTCAGTCATTTCCTGTCTCCTCCCTTTTCCTTTTCTCTTCCCTTCTTAGCATGGCTCTTTCAGCTGAGCTCATCTTGACTCCTGTGCAGGTTTCCTTGCTTCAGGGACATCGTAAGGATTTGTGGGGTTCTGGGCAGGATGTAATTTAGGGCCCTTGTTTCGAGCAACTTTTAATTTATTACTGTGTGTTGGCTAATTTAAGCACTGTCATGCCAGACAATTGACTAACAGGCACTAAACAGCTCATTCAGTTCACTGCTGCACGGAATGTGCTCTGCTGGAGACTACCTTTCCCAGGATTCTCTTTGGCTACAAGGAGCGGGTGGAAGGAGGAGGAGGGACCCAGTACCTAACAAGCGCAAAAAAGCATTTAGGGGGTCATTCTGACCCCGGCGGTCAGAGACCGCCGGGGCCAGGGTCGGCGGGAGCACCGCCGACAGACCGGCGGTGCCCCGCAGGGCATTCTGACCTGCGGGGTTCGGCCCGCGGTCAGATGCAGGAAACCGGCGGTCTCCCGCCGGTTTCCCGCTGCCCTGCAGAATCCTCCATTGCGGCGGAGCGCGCTCCGCCGCCATGGGGATTCTGACACCCCCTACCGGGTCGCCAGGAACAGGATGGCGGTAGGGGGTGCCACGGGGCCCCTGGGGGCCCCTGCAGTGCCCATGCCAATGGCATGGGCACTGCAGGGGCCCCCGTAAGAGGGCCCCACAAAGTATTTCAGTGTCTGCTATGCAGACACTGAAATACGCGACGGGTGCCACTGCACCCGTCGCACCTTCCCACTACGCCGGCTCAATTCTGAGCCGGCGTCCTCGTGGGAAGGTTGATTTGCCCTGGGCTGGCGGGCGGCCTTTTGGCGGCCGCCCACCAGCCCAGGGCAAATCCCAAAATACCCTCAGCGGTCTTTTGACCGCGGAGCGGTATTTTGGTGGGGGTACTTTGGCGGGCGGCCTCCGCCGCCCGCCGAAGTTAGAATCACCCCCTTAGTTCGCAGCAGCACGGGACACTCTGCTGAGGACTACCCAGATACAGCATGTCTTTTGGGGCTGAGGGGCCACACACCCCCACCTTTTGCCTCTCAAGAAGAGTGTCAGGCTGAGAAAAGTTCAGCCTGACAGACACTCCTAATTTTCAGTTCAGGCAGCCAGGAGCTAGACATGAGCTATTTGCGCTGGCTCCCGGCTGCCTGAGCTGAACTTTGATGGCTGAAGAAGTCAGAGCCCTGTAGGCGTAACCTCTTCAGCCTGGCAAAAGTACCTCAAGGTCCTCCCCCTCATGACGAAGGGGAATGTCACAGATTGCTTCGGACCTGGGCGCTTCAGTTTTAAGCTCAGAGTGCCCAGGGCCGAGTGTCAATCAGTGGACTACCTGTCCCAGAATTCTCTTTGGTTGCAAGGTGGAGGGGGCGAAAGGAGGAGGAGGGCCCCTGTGACTAACAGGTGCAATAAAGTGCATATAGTTCACCGCTGCATTGGCACGTTCTGCTGGGGACTACCTTTCCCAGGATTTTGCTTGGCTGTATGGAGGGGGTGGAAGAACGAGGAGGGCTCCAGTGACTAACAGGTACTATAAAGTGCATTCAGTACACCGCTGCACAGGACGTGCCTGGGCCAAAGGTGGGTCTGTCATCAACAAGTAGAGGCTAGGCCACCCCTCTTGGCTCTGATACAGAATAGACCCTTATCTCATCCTTCCTCTCCGACAGAACGCAGAGAGTCCGTCTCTCCCCTTTCCGCTCCAAAGCCACCAACCTCATCTGCGGCGTCCCCCAAGGATCCTCCCTCAGCCCCACGTTGTTCAACGTCTACATGGCCCCCCTCGCTCAACTGGCCCGCCAACATCATCTCAGCATCATCTCCTACGCCGACGATACCCAGCTCGTCCTCTCCCTGACCAAAGACCCGCTCACCGCCAAAACAAACCTCCACGAGGGACTAAAATCCATCGCCGATTGGATGAACAACAGTCGCCTGAAACTCAACTCCGACAAGACGGAAGTCCTCATCCTCGGACGCACTCCCTCGGCCTGGAACGACTCATGGTGGCCCTCCGTCCTCGGACCCCCACCCACCCCTGCCAGCCACGCAAGAAACCTCGGCTTCATCCTGGACTCCGCCCTCACCATGTCCAAACAGGTCAGCGCCGTCTCCTCCTCCTGTTTCAACACCCTCCGAATGCTCCTCAGAATCTTCAAGTGGATTCCAACAGAAACCAGAAAGACGGTGACCCAGGCCCTTGTCAGCAGCAGACTGGACTACGGCAACGCACTCTACACAGGCATCCCAACCAAAGACATCAAACGCCTCCAACGTATCCAAAATGCCTCCGCCCGACTGATCCTCAACATACCCCGCCGAAGTCACATCTCCCCTCACCTAAAGGAACTCCACTGGCTCCCGGTAGACAAGAGGATCACCTTCAAACTCCTGACCCACGCTCACAAGGCACTTCACAACACCGGACCCTCCTACCTCAACACCAGACTCCACTTCTACACCCCAACACGTCAACTCCGATCCGCCAACCTCGCCCTCGCCATCGTACCCCGAATCCAGCGCAAGACATCCGGCGGCAGATCCTTCTCCTTCCTCGCCGCCAAGACCTGGAACTCTCTCCCCACATCCCTTCGCCAGACCCAGGACCTCCTCGCATTCAGAAGGCTCCTCAAGACCTGGCTCTTCGACCGCTAAACCAGCAGCGCTCCCCCCCCCCCCCCTCCCCCCTCAGCGCCTCGAAACCCTGACGGGTACATAGCGCGCTTTATAAATACTATGATTGATTGATTGATTGATCGCAGCAGGACTGATGATTTGTGTATCTGTACTGTAACCTTTAAGTGAAAATACTGTGTCCTGCTTTATGAATCGACTAATTTATAATTTGTTTGCTACTCTAGCTTAGTTTGCTGTAAAGTCCCTTTTATACCTAACTCCAATTGTATACTCTGAGGTTGGGTAAAAGTCAAGCTGCTTCAAAGCCACAAGGCAAGCAGTCAAAGAAAAACGCCCTGAAACATGCAGCTGAAAACTGTACTCTGGAAGACATAGACAGTCTTTTTCGAAGAGGTTGAAAATTTGTAAGGGGGTGGTAAACGGCCCCAAGGACAAAATCTATTGTAGAAAGGGTGGCAAAAATCTTCAAACCCACCCACCAGAAACCTCTCTCAAAAGCCCCAACCTCAAGCCCCTACTAGTACCGCACGCAAAACTGCTACATCTGAGGACAAACCGACATTAATGCTAACTCTTATCATATCTTAAGTCATTTGTACTAATAGGTTTGATACTCTTGAGACTAGGAGATGTCAAATATTGGAGCAAGTACAAGGGGCTGAGGGAGCACCAGAACTAACAAAGTTACAAAAGTAGGACGGCAGCACAGCATCCTGAGTCTGGTACTCCGGGAGGGTGGAAGATTGTGTTAAATCCATGAAGGTAGAAATAATTGATTAAAACGTATGTTTTCTCACTTGATTGAGTTATGTAAACATATATTCCCTACTTCTCCATATTTGTAGCCCGGTATAGGCAACATCTCAGATATAGGTACTATACCCATATGTCCTCTCCCAATTCTGTCTTTATCTCTGCAGCATGGTACATTTAGGCTCCCCCCACTAGTCAAGGATGATCCATATTTCCATACCAGACCTACTAAAGATGGTCCTGAGATAATCATTGCAAGGGAAACGCCATTTGGTGGTGATAATACCAAGGGCAATACGCAGAGGCCCACTACAGTTACACTTCATGTAGGCATTTGCTCCAGAGGGCCACACAATTATCAAAATCCACAAGCCCCCTCCTCCTGAATTGATTCCTGCTAAACGATATCCTGAGTGTATTTGCGATTGGGATTACCTTAATCACTTTGAGAGAGGCTGGTCTAGTAGAGGGCCTGATCAAGCTTGGACTTAAAACTGAACCACCTAGAGGTTAGGGTATATGGTTTAAAGCTTTCTACTAGAGTCCACCATGCCCTTATGACTATGCTCTTATGACCTTTGGAAGAACAGACTGCATTGTTTCCAGTGTCACTTGCCAAATGGTGCACTCCCCACTGTGTCTATACATCGATGACTATTGAATATTGAAGGATTGGAGGACAAGCTTGTTGCACTCTGAGTGAGGGTTTTTGCCCCAACGATTGGCAAATGATTACCATCTCTGGTATTGCAGTGACTTATCAGATAAATGACTATAGTATTCATGCTTGTGACGATCAACTTGATATAATATTGTTAGATAAAGCTGTACACCCAGGTGCATTCCAGATACATGACGCCAATAGATAGTTGTCATATAGGCTATCTGAATGGTACTTCCCCAAATCATAGCTTTGCCCATTGTGTAGTAGGAGGTGGGGCCAAGAATTTCATAAACACAGCTTCCTACCCCTCAAAGATGGTATCTGTAAGGCTCTGGAATAGTTCTGAATTAAGAGCTAAACTTCTTAACCCCTTTGCAGCCAAGGACGTAACGGTTACGTCGTTGGCTGCGACGCTGAGGTGCCAAGGACGTAACCGTTACGTCCTTGGACTGTCTCACCTCGGTACCCCCAGAGCAGGGATAGAAGGGGAATCGCTTCCCCTTCCACCTTCCCCCACACCCCCCCACCAACACATCACATGGAGGGGCTGAGAAAGGCATCAAAGGAAAGGAAAGGCCTTTCCTTTGATGTCTTTCTCAGCATTTCTGCTGCTCGATCACATTGTTTTTTTAAATATGTATGCATAAGGGGAGTGGCCCTTTAGGCAAGGGCCGCTTCCCAGGGGGCATATTTTTAGGCCATTTCTGCCCCCCTGGGGGCAGATCGGCCTATAATAGGCTGATCTTCCCCCGGGGGAGGGGGGGGGCAGAATTTGCTAGACAGCAGGGATTTTCTTTTTTTTTTATATGTGGGGAGGGACCCCTTAGTCAAGGGTCACTCCCCAGGGGGCAAAATTACTTTTAGGCCATGTCTGTCTTGCCCCCCTTGGGGTCAGATCGGACTATTTTGATGAGGCCAATCTGAGAAACCACTAGACAACAGTTTTTTTTTTTAAATATATATATTATTGAATGAGGGGAGCAAAATATTTGTAGGCCTTTTTTGCCCCCCTGGTGGCAGATCGGCCTGTTATAATTAGGCCGATGTGTCCCCCAGGGGGCAGAAACCCCTAGACACCAGGGATATATATATTTGTTTGTTTACTTAATTTGTTTATATATGGGGAGCGACCCCCTAGGCAAGGGTTGCTCCGATGGGGGTCTAATTGTATTTAGACCTTTTCTGCCCCCCCTTGGGGGCAGATCGGCCTATTTTTATTAGCCCGATCTGCCCCCAAGGGGGGCAGAAACCACTAGACACCAGGGATTTTTTTTTTTGAGTCAATTTCACGCAAGGGGAGCGACCCCTTAGGCAAGGGTTGCTTCCCTGGGGTGGGTAAATGTATTTTAGGCCATTTCTGCTCCCGTTGGGGCACCAGGGATTGGTGTGTGTGTTTTGTTTGGGGGGCAGGCCCTTGGGCAAGGGTCGCTACCCATGGGGGCACATTACAGTTGGCCACATCTGCTCCCCTTGGGGGCAGATCGGCCTATTTTTGGAAGGCCGATCTGACCCCGAGGGAGGCAAAAAGCCCACCAGAGACCAGGGAAGATTTTTGTTTTCAAAATAAGAGGGTGGGGGTATGGCCATACCCCCACCCCAAATAAATTGGGCCAAAGTTGTTGGGGCAATTATCCCCGATCCATACCCCGGGGGAGCAGAAACTGTACTAGATGCCAGGGAATAAAAAAACAAAGAGTGGTGGTGGCTACCAACCAGTATGGGCATGGTTATGCCCCCACCCCAATTGAAGGGGGTAAAAGTCTTTCAGCTCTCCCCCAGCACACTAAAACATCTTATCCCATGGCAAGAAAGAGGACATTTGATTATTTTGGTTTTTGGTCTTACATTTGGGCCATGCATGACAGCTTAGCTAACTCTCAAAATCGGCCCACTTGGAATGGGTAGGGCAGCACTTTTTGGACTTTGGGACGCTGCCATGTAGAAAAATCCACAAGACCTAGACACATCTGAAAACTAAACATATGGGTGAGTCCATGGTGGTGTGCTTCACATGCACCCCACACCATTTTCTTACATTCAATGCCCTGCAAACCTCCGACTTTGCCGGAAATCACACATTTTTCCAAATTTTTCTGATGGAACCTTCCGGATTCTGCAGGAATCCACAAAATACCTACCACCCAGCATTGTCTCATCTATAGCGATAAAAATTCTGTCGCACTTGTAAGCCTAAAAATGTTTTTTTTTCAAACTGCCCTTTTGGACCCTCTTTGGTTCCCCCTCAATTTTGACATGTTTTTGGCTCTTCCCTGTCACAATACTTGGCCTACCTACACCATTGAGGTATAATTTTTACCAGGAGACTGATGCAAATGTTTGGTGGTAGGAAATTTGTCCCGGTGAGGTGATCCCACACAGAAATGTGGGAAAAATTTGATTTTTCAACTACATTTGAGGTTTTCTGAGGATTCTGGGTAAGAAAACACTGGGATCCACGCAAGTCACACCTCCCTGGACAACCCTGGGTGTCTATTTTTCAGAAATGTCTGGGTTTGATAGGTTTCCCTGTATGGCTGCTGAGCCCCAAGACCAAAAATGCAGGTGCCCCCGCAAAAACCGGTAGTTTTGTATTTGATAATTTTGATGTGTCCAGATAGTGTATTGGGGCATTTCCTTTTGTAGGCACTAGGCCTACCCACACAAGTGAGGTACCATTTTTTATCAGGTGAGTTGGGGGAATGCTTGGTGGAAGGAGATTTGTGGCCCCTCTCAGATTCCAGACCATTCTGTCGCCAAATTCGAGGAAAAAGTGTTTTTTTGGCCATATTTTGAGGGGGTGGAAAGGATTCTGGGTAACGGAACCTGGTAAGAGCCTCACAAGTCACCCCATCCTGGATTCCCATAGGTGTCTAGTTTAAAAAATTCACAGGTTGGGTAGGTTTCCCTAGGTGCCAGCTCAGCTAGAGGCCAAAATCTACAGCTAGGGACTTTGCAAAAAACACTTCAGATTTCAATGTAAAAATGTGATGTGTCCATGTTGCATTTCCTGTCGCAAGCATGAGGCCTACCAACGCAAGTGAGGTACCATTTCTATCTGGAGATTTAGGGGAACACAGAATAGCAAAACAAGTGGTATTGCCCCTTGTCTTTCTCTAAATGTTTTCCTTCCAAATGTAAGACAGTGTGTAAAAAAGACGTCCATTTGAGAAATGCTAGTATGGGCACCACGTAATTCAGAGATATGCAAATAACCACTGCTTCTCAACACCTTATCCTGTGCCCATTTTGGAAATACAAAGGTTTTCTTGATACCTATTCTTCACTCTTTATATTTCAGCAAATGAATTGCTGTATACCTGGTATAGAGTGAAAACCCATTGCAAGGTGCAGCTCATTTATTGGCTCTGGGTACCTAGGGTTCTTGATGAACCTACAAGCCCTATATATCCCCGCAACCAGAAGAGTGCAGCAGACGTAACAGTATATTTCCTTAAAAAATCTGACATCACAGGAAAAAGTTAGAGTAAAACGTGGAGAAAAATGGCTGTTTTTTTCACCCTAATTTAAAAAAATTTTTTATTCCAGCTGTTATTTTCTGTAGGAAAACCTTGTAGGATCTACACAAATTACCCCTTGCTGAATTCAGAATGGTGTCTACTTTTCAGAAATGTTTAGCTTTCCGGGATCCAGCATTGGTTTCACACCCATTTCTATCACTAACTGGAAGGAGGCTTAAAATAGTAAAAATGGGGTATGTCCCAGTAAAATACCAAAACTGTGTTGAAAAATGGGGGTTTCTGATTCATGTCTGCCTGTTCCTGAATGCTGGGAAGATGGTCATTTTAGCACTGCAAACCCTTTGTTGATGCCATTTCAGGGAAAAAAAACACAAGCCTTCTTCTGCAGCCCTTTTTCCCCATTTAAAAAAAAACAACTAAATTGTCGCTGTATTTTGGCTAATTTCTTGGTCGCCTTCGGGGGAATCCGTGAAGTCTGGGTACCTCTAGAATCCCTAGGATGTTGGAAAAAAGGACACACATTTGGCATGGGTAGCTTATGTGGACAAAACGTTTTAAAGGCCTAAGTGTGAACTGCCCAAAACAGCCAAAAAAAGACTTGGCACCTGCCAGGCCTTTTCCGCCTGGCAGCAAAGGGGTTAATCATGACTGGGGATTACTTAGACACATTTAACTTTTGCATGTTTCAAGAAAACCAGACTATTGAGGGACATCATAGAGTTGGATGTTCACACTATTAAATCTTGACCAAAAACAAGTGGCAGCTAGGCTGACAGGAAGTCTGTGTGGGTAAAAACTTCTCTTTTATGTGGCTTAAAGTAAATAACAGCATGTTCACCAGATTTGTTGGTAATTACAATTTTTTTTTTTTTAACGCAAGCCTTTTATTTGAGGTAATGTCCATAATAGATGTATTAATAAATCTATGCAGTAAGAGACTTTGAAACTACTTGATATCCTCTTATCCAAGTATAGTAATGGCTACCTGTTTTTAGTAGGTGGGGATTTTAATACAACCTTTGAACCCTCAGGATTGCTTAGTGAGGTGGGGACAGAAGAGGATGAATACAAGGGTGTCCCCCAACTGAGTGCTCCGTATAAAATCTACTTATTCAGGTCAGCCCTGCAACTTACCCTTAAGCAATAGCAGGCAGTGGTTGCTTCCCAGCAGATGTAGACACAACTCCTACTTTTAAAAGACAATCCTGTAGGAGTAATATAGACTACATACTTTTGTATTTGCAGCTGTGGGGAGGGATGATTGACGTGCATGTTAGCCTTGGACATGTGAGTGGCCACGATCCGCTGATACTTTACCTATCGGGTCACATTATCCCAAATGATACAAGGTTTTCTAGCATAGTGTTTTTGATATTGCGTTGACCAAGAAGCATGAAATGGATGAATAATATCAGTGATTCTATTATACCATAATACCCACCTTGGAGTTCTTTGTCAATAATACAGCTCACCCTACTTCAATACTAAAAAGCCCTAATCTGTTATTTAGCAACTCACAAATATTATTTGCAAAGATTTGTAAGGTGGATAAGAATTGAGCTGTGCAAATGAGTGGTTTAACACAGTGTTGACACAGCAAAAGAGACCTAATAATTGCAAAAAAAAGTAATAGTGATAAAATCAGACAGATGAGGATACTATACCAGGACATACTTAAAAGGGCAAAGACTGAATGGGACATATAACTGGGAAGAACTATTACAGACCACCAGGGAAAATGATATAAAGGCTTTCTGGCGCAGGGGTGGTTTGGGGGCGTCAAGATGGCGGTCTCACTCTGAGTGGTCCGGACCATTTCATCATCCGCCTCAGTCCATATCAACATTCAGCCACCAGCAAGTATTTGCTCAGCCTGGTAATGCCTCCTCGATCTATGCCACACAACTGAACGCCAAAGGTGTATTGGTAGGGCGCGCAGGGAGATTGCAGCGTAGCCGCATGTGATCTCTCAAGATGGTGGATGTGCACTGTGGTTAAGGCCCTGCCTGTTTGCTGGGACGAAATGGAGAAGAACGGGCTCTGAGTAACCCACCCAAGACCCCCAGGCGAGCCCCACCACACCCTGGTGGAAGATGCCCCGACCAGGAAAGCCTAATCACCTAGGGCCAACCCATGCCAAGCACTGCGCCCTCTTCCCTGTGCCTCGCAGCCCGCTGTACCTGGGGCATCAGAGCAGGTGCACTGCAACCTTCTGGAGTACTGAGACGCCTCCTGCGACTTGGACTCCTGTCTCACCCAGGCCACTGTGGTGTTGCTCTGACCCCCTTGCATGCTGGCTCAGATTCCGCAGTGCACTGGGGGTGGACCCGAGCAGCCGAGCTTGTGGACTGAGTGGCCCCATCCTCTTCATGAAGCAGCCCACTGCCAGAGCGTGCCATGCACCCTTGTTGTAATCCGTCACCTCCCCCTCCACCAGTTTCGAAGGAAAGGAGCTTCAGGGGAGAGGTGTACGGATCTCGCCCACTGCTATCTTACCAGCCAGACCCACGGGGCCCGCCACACAACACCCGCAACTCACCAAACTTACACTCCTCCACGCACACAACTGTATCCTTCTGCCCTAATCGTAGAGTACCTCTGGGTCTATACCACCACAGACTAAATACAGCATAACCCTAGCACCCCAAAGGAACACTATGTGACTGCTCTAAATTCAATTTCCCAATGAGCTGGGCATGCAACCTCCTGCAGGGACTTAAGATATCCTGTTCGCCTGGGCCATGGTAAATAACTGTATGCCTCTGAGATACCCCTGGTTTATTCACACCTAATTCACTTACATTGATGCTCTGGAGCACACACAGTGCCCTTGCCACTAAGGAGATCACCCCCCCATTCTCCCAGCATAAACTTACTTGTCACCAGATTTGCACCTGAAGTTGATACTTCCTTTTCTGCCAGCACGGCTCTTACAGGGGCATTTGGTCCCACCACTATTACTTTAGGTATATGTGGTGATAAATCTACCTCTCTCAGATACCCTGCTGCTCGTGCTGCTGCACACTGCAGTAAGCAGGCTGGGAATGCACATACAGCACCCCCACCTGGACGCTACTGAAATGGTTAAGGACAAGTTGACAAAACCCCATTCCTCACAGTCTCGTATTGACTGCTCCACCACTTCGACTGCGACGCAAGGAAGCGTCCCCACAGAGACCCTCGCCTCGTCTAACGATGCCACTGACAAAATTCTACAAGCTATTCAGGCATCAAAATCAGTGGTGGAGACCAAGATCAGAGAGGTACAGATGGACGTCGCCCTCCTGCGTCAAGATCTTAAATATGCAACAAACCGTCTCAAGGAAGCAGAAGGGAAAATCTCCACAGCTGATGACAACATTTTGGACCTTAAGACCAAGGTAAACCGCTTGCTAACCCGAACACAGGGGCTTCAGCAACGGGCAGAAGATGCTGAGAATCGCTCAGAGCTTAATAATTTGTGCTTCATTGGCTTTCCAGAAGATGCAGAGGGCCCCCAGTCTGTGGACTTCCTCGAGAACTGGCGTAAGTCTTGGGTACCAAGTGATAAATTCTCCCCTTGGTTAGCCGTAGAGTTGGCCCATGGAGCACTTATATCTAAGCCCTGACCAGGAGCATTTGCCCAGGCCCATCATTGCCCGCCTCTTCAGTTTCAGAGACTGGGAATACATATTAAGAGAGGCATGCCTACACACAGTCCTCCGCTAGCAGAACTCACAGATCCTCATTTTCCTGGACTACATTTGGGAGGTTCACGCCCATCGCCATACATACGAGCTGGTGAAACAAAAGGTATCACCCTTCCATCTATCCTACATGCTTTTATTTCCGGCTCCTCTTAAGGTGATGCATGAAAGCAAGACACATTTTTTGATAACCCTAAATCAGCATGGGAGTGGCTGACCGAAGAGCGGCAGCTTTATGGAACCGCCACATTTCCCCCTCCGATTCCCTCCTCTGCCCACACACTGCAGGCAAAGCTGCAACTAAGGACTACTTTAAGCGATCCCTCATAGAGTCCCGGCGATGGAAAGAAAAAGCATGACCACATTCACGATCGTGATCTCCAAGCTCAGGATCCACAGCGCCCCCGGCTGCACAGCAGTGAGAACACTCTCTGATCACAGGTAACAACCAACAGAAGGGTACCCAGGAGACCGACCGAATGAGCTGGATGCCTTCTCTCCTCTAGAGGCATCACTGGACATCACATGGGACATCTGACTTTGACTTGATGCTCTTTTACTGAAGGGCAGACCTCCTGAACAAACTGGCTGACACAAATGTTGGTGCATCCATCCTACAACCCGGAGGTGTCCACCACTCCATGCCACTTGATTTACCTTGGTTTCTTGAAGGGAGCAGGCAATTGGGGGGATTTTGGTGTTTGTAAATGTATTGTTGCAGCAGTATTTTGCCACTACTAGTTTAACTTTGTTCTTTTTTAGATTGTCACACAGTCTCATTGTCACAAAACCTGAGGTGTCACCAACATGCTTATCTGAACATACATAGAACTTACCATCTGAATCCCTCAAATCCACTACGTTAATGCTACTCCAATCAACACTTAGGCCACCACACCTCGCATGGTTCCATATAGAGTAATGTCTTGGAATGTAAACTTTCTACTGGACCAAATCAAATGCTCAGCAGTCCTGCAATACACGCAAAGGCTCCTCCCTTCCATCTTACTTCTACAGGAGACACACTTGTTGTAACATCATGTACATTGGTGGCCCGTTGCAGTTTTGACCGGATATACAATGCCGGCTTTAACTGCAGGCCCAGGGGTGGCTATACTCCTACGTCGCACATTTCCTGTAGTAGTGCATCAATTCTGGGATGACCCCCCCCGTGAGTGCTAGAAGGCCGCCACTTGAAAGTTCTGAGTGTCTATGTGCCCCCCCACGGCATTAGACTCCTTCCTAGCCACACTCACGGAGGTACTGACCCACCTGCCTTCCGGCCTCACCATCATAGGTGGTGACCTAAACACTGTTGTAGAACCTGAGAGGGACCTACGTGTCGCTCCAGATCCGTTTCTCTTTGCAGCTGGGTAAACAACCTGGGACTCTGCTATATGTGGAGGACCTGGCATCACAGGAATCAGCCATATACGCACATCTCAGCGGCACACCATCCACATACACGCATAGACGTTCTTTATGACAGCTACAGACTTGTCTTCAGTGTCACAAATAACAGCCGAAGGAATCTCTGGTCAGGATCCTCTGCTCCTTGCTACTGGTTCATCTGAGCCTACTAGATGCCCATTGTGGCACCTCGACGCATGGCACTTACCAGACAGGGAATATACTCAAGATCTTTGACAAGAACTCGAGATGTATTTTAGCACCAGTACTGGATCGGTTCCCTCTAAAGGGTCAGTATGGGCGGACTGTAAAGCCACTGTCTGAGGCCACTGCAAGGCACTACTTAGACGAAAAGAAAAGGCTGAACAGGACCGTTTTGCTAAATTAGAGGCTTGTGCTCTCCGCTTGGAAGCATGGCTGGATACTAACAACCAGCTGGAAAATGTTAGGACCTTAGCCCTAGTGCAAGTGAAAATTAGAGCTCAATCACTAGAAGCAGCAAAAATAAATTTGGTGCTCCTCTCAGTCACAGATTTATGGCTAGGGGGACAAGAACAGCAGACTGTTATACTGGTGCGCTAATGGATCCCGGATGGGGCGAAACATACCTGAAGTAATGGATTCCCATGGATCCATGCAGATGACCTTCCTAGGTATAGTTTCAGCATTCACTGAATACTACGCTGAGCTTTACATAGCCACTCCTTGGCCTGAACCTGAAGAACCACTTTACTAATTGATGAGATACCTCTGCCATGCCGAACAATCTCACAACAAAGAGCACTAGACCTGTCTCCTATAATAGAGGATTTTGGGGAAGCAATCTCTGCCATGGAAACTGCCAAAACACTGTGCCCAAATGGCTATCCCACTGAATTCCATGCTGAGTTCAGGGACTTCGTCATTTTCCACTTCCTTAAATTATAGGAGGAGGTGATCACAGTGGGCACCTTCCTACAAGACCTTGACTAGGTAACCATAGTGGTCCTGCCAGGGATACAACCCCCCATATACCTCTTGTGCCGCTTACCGTCCCATCTCCCTCATTAACTGGAAGATAAAACTTTACACCACTGTCCTTGCTGCCCATTTGCGACAAGTCATTGGGTCTCTGATCCACTCCGATCAGTGTCGCTTTATGCTGACCTGTAGCACCAGGCACTGTCTGTGACGTCTGTAAGTGGCACTTGCCCAACGCCACACTCTTTCTGGTCCACTAGCCTTACTGCTGATAGATTTTGAGAAGGCTTTTGACATGATGGACTGGAAATATCTGCTTTGGGTCCTCAAGAGGATAGGCATGGGACACTGCTTCAGACACATGATACAATTGGTATATGCAAAACCGGTAGCCCTTGTACAGGTTAACGGAGTGGTCTCTGGGGCCTTCCCCTTAACCCGAGGACTGCCCCCTATCTCTTCTCCTTTTTGTGCTGGCCATAGAGCCACACACACGACTTGTCTGGTGTGATGCCCACGTTGAGGTACAGAAATCGGGGGCAGGCCATGAAGACCCTATCGCACTTTACACTGATGACGTTTTATTGTACATTGCAAACCCGGCAGACAATGGCCCCCGATGTCTCTATTTACTGCATCTATTTGCTGATACCTCTGCTCTGGCTGTTAACCCTGCAAAGTCACTTCTAGTTCTCTGACAGGTAACCGCGATGCCATGGACTGGCAAACAACTATTCCTGTCTGGCGACTTGGTTTTCGGTACTTGGGTATAACGGTGGCCCTTGAACCGTTCCTGACATGGTCTCTTAACATAACTCCGCTAGTTTGTAAGGTCAAGGCCAGCCTCAAAAGATGGCAATCACTACCACTCAATGTAGGAAAGTACCATCTTGCCTGGCATGTTACCCCCATATTTCACTGTATATATGTTGTTTTAGTTGTATGTGTCACTGGGACCCTGCCAGCCAGGGCCCCAGTGCTCATAAGTGTGCCCTGTATGTGTTCCCTGTGTGATGACTAACTGTCTCACTGAGGCTCTGCTAACCAGAACCTCAGTGGTTATGCTCTCTCTTTGCTTTCCAAATTGTCACTAACAGGCTAGTGACCAATTTCACCAATTCACATTGGCATACTGGAACACCCTTATAATTCCCTAGTATATGGTACTGAGGTACCCAGGGTATTGGGTTCCAGGAGATCCCTATGGGCTGCAGCCTTTCTTTTGCCACCCATAGGGAGATCTGACAATTCTTACACAGGCCTGCCACTGCAGCCAGAGTGAAATAACGTCCACGTTATTTCACAGCCATTTACCACTGCACTTAAGTAACTTATAAGTCACCTATATGTCTAACCTTTACCTGGTAAAGGTTGGGTGCTAAGTTACTTAGTGTGTGGGCACCCTGGCACTAGCCAAGGTGCCCCCACATCGTTCAGGGCAAATTCCCCGGACTTTGTGAGTGCGGGGACACCATTACACGCGTGCACTGTACATAGGTCAATACCTATGTACAGCGTCACAATGGTAACTCCGAACATGGCCATGTAACATGTCTAAGATCATGGAATTGTCACCCCAATGCCATTCTGGCATTGGGGAGACAATTCCATGATCCCCTGAGTCTCTAACAAAGACCCGGGTACTGCCAAACTACCTTTCCCGGGGTTTCACTGCAGCTGCTGCTGCTGCCAACCCCTCAGACAGGTTTCTGCCCTCCTGGGGTCCAGCCAGGCTTGGCCCAGGAAGGCAGAACAAAGGACTTCCTCAGAGAGAGGGTGTTACACCCTCTCCCTTTGGAAAAAGGTGTCAGGGCTGGGGAGGAGTAGCCTCCCCCAGCCTCTGTTAATGCTTTGATGGGCACAGATGGTGCCCATCTCTGCATAAGCCAGTCTTACACCGGTTCAGGGATCCCCCAGCCCTGCTCTGGCGCGAAACTGGACAAAGGAAAGGGGAGTGACCACTCCCCTGACCTGCACCTCCCAGGGGAGGTGCCCAGAGCTCCTCCAGTGTGCTCCAGACCTCTGCCATCTTGGAAACAGAGGTGCTGCTGGCACACTGGACTGCTCTGAGTGGCCAGTGCCAGCAGGTGACGTCAGAGACCCCTTCTGATAGGCTCTTACCTGTCTTGCTAGCCTATCCTCCTTCCTAGGTAGCCAAACCTCCTTTTCTGGCTATTTAGGGTCTCTGCTTTGGGGAATTCTTTAGATAACGAATGCAAGAGCTCATCAGAGTTCCTCTGCATCTCTCTCTTCACCTTCTGCCAAGGAATCGACCGCTGACTGCTCAGGAAGCCTGCAAAACCGCAACAAAGTAGCAAAGACGACTACTGCAACCTTGTATCGCTGATCCTGCCGCCTTCTCGACTGTTTTCCTGGTGGTGCATGGTGTGGGGGTAGTCTGCCTCCTCTCTGCACTAGAAGCTCTGAAGAAATCTCCTGTGGGACGACAGAATCCTCCCCCTGCAGCCGCAGGCACCAAAAGAACTGCATCACCGGTCCTCTGGGTCCCCTCTCACCACGACGAGCGTGGTCCCTGGAACTCAGCAACTCTGTCCAAGTGACTCCCACAGTCCAGTGACTCTTCAGTCCAAGTTTGGTGGAGGTAAGTCCTTGCCTCCCCACGCTAGACTGCATTGCTGGGTACTGCATGATTTGCAGCTGCTCCGGCTCCTGTGCACTCTTCCAGGATTTCCTTTGTGCACAGCCAAGCCTGTGTCCCCGACACTCTAACCTGCAGTGCACAACCTCCTGAGTTGTCCTCTGGCATCGTGGGATCTCCTTTTGTGATTTCGGGTGAGCTCCGGTTCACTCCTTCGTAGTGCCTGTTCCGGCACTTCTGCAGGTGCTGCCTGCTTCTGTGAGGGCTCCCTATCTTGCTGGGTGCCCCCTCTGTCTCCTCACGCAATTGGCGACATCCTGGTCCCTCCTGGGCCACAGCAGCATCCAAAAACCCTAACCGCGACCCTTGCAGCTAGCAAGGCTTGTTTGCGGTCTTTCTGCGTGGGAACACCTCTGCAAGCTTCTTCACGACGTGGGACATCCATCCTCCAAAGGGGAAGTTCCTAGTCCTCTTCGTTCTTGCAGAATCCACAGCTTCTACCATCCGGTGGCAGCTTCTTTGCATCCTCAGCTGGCATTTCCTGGGCATCTGCCCAATCTTGACTTTGTCGTGACTCTTGGACTTGGTCCCCTTGTTCCACAGGTACTCTCGTCTGGAAATCCACCTTTGTTGCATTGCTGGTGTTGGTCTTCCTTGCAGAATTCCCCTATCACGACTTCTGTGCTCTCTGGGGAATATAGATGCACTTTACACCTACTTTTCAGGGTCTTGGGGGTGGGCTATTTTTCTAACCCTCACTGTTTTCTTACAGTCCCAGCGAGCCTCTCCAAGCTCACATAGGTTTGGGGTCCATTCGTGGTTCGCATTCCACTTTTGGAGTATATGGTTTGTGTTGCCCCTATACCTATGTGCTCTCATTGCAATCTATTGTGACTGTACATTGCTTGCATTACTTCTTTTTGCTATTACTGCATATTTTTGGTATTGTGTACATATATCTTGTGTATATTTGCTATCCTCATACTGAGGGTATTCACTGAGATACTTTTGGCATATTGTCATAAAAATAAAGTACCTTTATTTTTAGTATATCTGTGTATTGTGTTTTCTTATGATATTGTGCATATGACACCAGTGGTATAGTAGGAGCTTTGCATGTCTCCTAGTTCAGCCTAAGGTGCTCTCCATAGCTACCTTCTTTCAGCCTAAGCTGCTAGAAACACCTCTTCTACACTATTAAGGGATAACTGGTCCTGGTACAGAGTGTAAGTACCCCTTGGTACCCACTACAAACCAGGCCAGCCTCCTACACTCAATGTCATGGGATGTATTGTGCCTTTCAAAATGATAGTTGTGTCTTATTTCTTATACCTATTCTAAAGCTGATTCAGGGAGATATATTCACTAGTTGGCGCCTTTCTCTAGCATTACCATTTGCAACACCTGGCTCTGAATACTTGCCAATGCAACACATATGAAGGGGTACTAGACATGCACAATCTATACTACTACCACCTGTCATCTCAGATCCTGGTTATCAATGAATGGCTCACAGGGGGATGGTCTGGCTCTGCTTATAGACAGAAGCTCAACTTATTTAGCCTCACCTGTGTAATGGAGCTCCTATACGGTGGCCCTATATCTGGTAACATCACAGAAGTTACTAGGGTAGTGTTCCACAGCTGGAGAGTGGCATTGCGGCTCACTGAGTGGTGGGGGAAAATCACACAGCATACCCCCTTATGGCATGGGACATGGCTGCGAGACATGACCACCCTAGAAGATTTCTCTCACTGGAACGCCATGGGAATCCCCCTGGTTGGGTACATATGGTCAGGCACGAACATGACAATATTCCAGGAACTCCAACAGGCCTTTCCCTCTGCACTACACAATTTCATAAATTTCTACAATTGTGTCACGCTTTAAAGGTTGACATCTGCCCAGGCACCTCTTTAACCGAATATAGCCCCCTGGAAGCTAAAGTGATGATGGGGGCTATAGAGAAAAGAGGGTTCTCCCAGATAAACTGCTCTATCCTACTGAATGCATGTGCAGATCTTCACTCTCTTAGATTCCAGTGGGAGGTCTGGCTCAGACCTCTAGATGACGAGGACTGGCGAGACACCTTGATGGCACCCAGAACTATTACAATCTCCGCCAAACTGAGACTCGTTCAGGCATATTATCTGCACCGTTCTTATCTCACACTTGACAGACTGTTCCAGGCGGACCTTTAGCCTAGTTCACAGTGCCCACTCTGTTCATACTCCCCTGCTGATTTCTTCCACATGACTTGGGCATACTCGAACATAGAACACTACTGGAAGGTGATACAGTTCAAGTTATCGGAGTTCAAGTTATCTGAGGTACTGAGTCAGACCCTGGACCTATCACTGCTCATGGTTCTATAAGGGTTGAAAATGAAGTGTGAGGATCAAGGATGGACAAGGCTTTACTGAATACTGCTCTACTAGTAGCCAAAAGAGACATTGCGGTGCATTGGAAAGCTTCTACTCCCCATGCAGACTTGAAGTGGAGACAGGCAATTGACTGGTGTGGCCAAATGGCTTGAAGACACAGGACTGGTTGATGATTCGCACTAGTAGTGTGGTACATGGCTTCACACCGAAACACTATTAATGGTTTGCAGAATGCATACTTGCCAGAAAAACTTCTGTTACCTGTAGGCATTGTGGCTACTAATTCATACTTACATAACTAGTATTTGTGACTTGTTTTTCTATGTGCAAAACAATAACAATTGGTTATAAAAAATGACTTTCTGCCAATTTATAAGCCATGGTGGTAGGAAGAATCTAATGGGACCAGAGATACATATCCAGGCTAATCAATAGGTTACACATTTTGAGTCTCTTTATGCTGAGCTTCAAGAATCTGATAGCTATGAGCCTCCTACAGTAACTGATAAACCAAAAACGAGATTGCATTGATTGTTTTCTCTCTAAGTGATACAGCCGAAGTGATAAATGCCCAGAATAAAAGCTAAAGCACCATATTTTAACAAAATTACGACTGATCTGTTTGTTTCAGAATCTTCCATTATGGGCCCATATCAAAACAGTCTATCAAATTCCATGACCAAAGCTGCCCCAGTTTCCAAGGCATGGAAGAGAGCAGAGATAGTCCGTATTTACAAGACGGGAAGTAGATGTGTACCTAGCAGTTCTTGCTCCATCAGCCTGATCGACAACCTTCAGAAAATATTTTGCAACAGGTTCTCGACAGGCTAATGAGATGGGTGTCTGAAAAGGGTATATTTAACTAATTTCAACCAGGGTTTAAAACAAAAAGCAGTACAATTGACCAGGTATTCCATTTTCCTTTGATTAAATGGAAGGTGTTGGACATTAGTGGGGGACATCTTTTTGTGGAATTGGTCGACCTCTGTTCGGCATTCAGCACTGTTGCCCGGCAGAAACTCTTGCATGTACTAGCAGAACTACAGATGCCCCCACCTTTGCTTGATATAATAAGGATGCTTCATTCACAGAACTTAGCTCATATTCGATGGAGTCATACTGAAAACTAGCAGAGGCTTAAAGATAATGGGCGTACCGCCGCCCGCCTCGCGGGAACCGCCATATGGCCGCTCCGCGGTCGAAAGACCGTGGAGGCCATTCAGGCTTTCCCGCTGGGCTGGCGGGCGACCGCCAGAAGGCCGCCCGCCAGCCCAGCGGGAAACCCCTCCCCACGAGGAAGCCGGCTCCGAATGGAGCCGGCGGAGTGGGTATGTGCGACGGGTGCAGTGGCACCCGTCGTGTATTTCAGTGTCTGCATAGCAGACACTGAAATACATAGTGGGGCCCCCAAGGGCCCCGCGGCACCCCCTACCGCCATCCTGTTCCTGGCGGGAGACCCGCCAGAAACAGGATGGCGGTAGGGGGTGTCAGAATCCCCATGGCGGCGGAGCGCGCTCCGCCGCCATGGAGGATTCACACGGGCAGCGGAAAACCGGCAGGAGACCGCTGGTTTTCCGCATCTGACCGCGGCCGAACCGCCGCGGTCAGAATGCCCTGCGGGGCACCGCCGGTCTGTCGGCGGTGCTCCCGCCGACCCTGGCCCCGGCGGTCTGAGACCACCGTGGTCAGAATGACCCCCAATATTATTAGAGGGCTCCGCCAAGGCCGTTTCCTTGGGCCCAACCTGTTTTTACTTGCCACTAATGGTTGCTTACATTTTTTACTCAGTTGTGAGAACGATCGCCCAAATCTAGCTGGGAGAAAGGTGGTGCCCATTCTGCTTTATGTAGATGATACCATAAAGGTCTCCAAACACTCCATCAGAAGTTCGGATTATTCTGTAGCATCCATAGGAAATATACAGAGCCCGGGCTGTAAGTGCGACTCCTTATGGCTCAGAGCTCTGGGGTAATTGTAATTTGGGTAATCTTGTGGTCGCAGAAAACATTTTTATATGATCACGATTAAAATTACCCTAAAGCGCTGCACTCCTGCCTCTAATACTGGTTCTTACCCTTAAATGAACATGCAGAGTTGAGACCTGTTTTATATTGTATTAGGGTTTGTGTCGCTGAGGAATTAGTAATGAAAAGGGTGTGGCTACACGGTGTTTTAGATAGAGGTCAGCATCGAAAATCCCCTGAAGTTTGTCAAAAGCATGCAAGTAGAATTTGGGCTATATGAGTACTGACATAGATCGTCCTCAGTTACCCCAAGTGCGAAAAAAATTGTAAACGAAAGATTTTGATCTTGGTCTGCTTGGAAAATGGCTCAGCTCAGCTGTTGGTAGAGCGACATGAACGTTTGTAACAATAAAGTAGGTCTAACGATGACTAAATGGATTACATCAATTCCCGTGCTTCAGCATCGGACAGGTACACTTCCGGCAGCATGGCTTACATTTGCTTGGTTGAATAAGACATAGCCAATCAGACTGTGCCCGGTATGCTAAAAGTTTGACGAGACGGGAGGGCATTTCTTATCATCTTATGCAACTTTTAGAAGAATCACAGCCAAATGGGTTAAACCATTAAGTAGGTCTCTAGGTATAAGGAATTTCAGTGTTGCCCTAAGAATCTGCAAGTATGGCATTAGTCCTCTAGTGAATTTCGGGGTTTCGAATTACTCAAGAGCTGCTTCGCTATTGAGAAATTGATTATTTTATGTGTTCAATTAATTTAGACAAAGGGTGTAGATACACTTACAATGTTTTATGGTGTGTAGTACCCAACGTTCTAACGTTTGCGACGCGGGACTTATTAATTCTCCCTCTGATTTTGACTACCCCGGGTACTGGGACCCGAGAATAAAGATTTCTTTAATTGTTTTTTTTTTAACTGTAATGCGAATATGATGTCAAAATGAATCACTAGCAACTGTTAAAAACTTTTAAAAAAATTATTGTTTTTATGTGCTACCAATATTAGCTTGTATGCATGTATTGTATTTATATGATGATTGTGGTTTATGGATTCTTATTATTCGATCTGGCTAATAAAATGAACAAATTATATATTAAGCGTTCAGTAATGGGGCACGGAAAAACAGCCACAAGCTCAAGCAGCCTGGTGGCCTGCAGCCCAATAGTACCAAATAAAGCTTGAACATGCGCTGATAAAGCCGTTTTCTTTTTGAGTTTGGATTTAGATCTTTTTTTACTTGCAACAACATTTTATGTGGAATTCAGTGTCTAGCCTACTTGTCACTCCCATTATAGAAAACACGTGCTAAGGGTGACTTAATAATCACTAATTTATCCCCCTTCACTAATGGCATTCTTGCTACAACAGTTAAAATCAAAGCAATTCTGTGGGTATTTTCACCATTCTATTCGTAAACACCGAATAACTTTCTCCTATTCTACCCTTTAATCCTCTTTATATGTTTGCACTTCTCTGCCTAGGCAGTTATGTGCAACTCTGCTGAGTAAGAGAAATTGAACTGGGTAGAATGTAAGTGATTTACAGGGACATAAAGAGAACGGTAGATTGCGAGAAATGAAGTAGAGGGAGGAGTGAGTAGAGAGAGAGAATGTAGAAAGCTATAGGAGGTAGAGAGCGAATAAAATAAAGAAAAGTGAGGTAGCCAGAAGGAAAGATAAAGAGAGGTAGAAAGCAGCAGATAGAGTGAGGCATACATACATGTATGGTTTTAGTGTGAGGTAGAGAGCACGCTAGATATCAAGAAGATGTAGAAAGAGGCAGAGAAGTACACCTCTTCAACGGGTGAGGTAGACAGAGAGGTAGAAAAAAGTGAATTAGAGACAGGTAAATGCAGCAAGAGGTAGGCAAAGTCAGGGAGGCTTGAGGAAAAACAGCAATGAAAGAGAGAGCAAAAGGAGAAGAGGTTTATGAAAATGGCTCAGGTAAAGAGAGTAGCAGGGAAGGGAGAAAGGAAGAGAGAGGGGTAATAGAAGGAGAAATTTGGTATAAATCGAGAAGAGTAAGTTGAGAGGCATGTAAAATAGAGAACTAAGAGAGACATTTAAAGGGGAACTGGAGTGGGGTAGATTGGAATGGAGTGGGATAGAGTGGAGGAGGGTAGATTGGGGTGGAGTGGGGTAGATTGTATTGAGGTGGAGTGGGTTAGATTGGAATGGAGTGAGGTAGATTTGAGAGGAGTGTGGTAGATTGGAGTGGGGTAACTTGGAATGAAGTGGAGTTGGGTAGATTTCGGAAGAGTGGAGTGTGGTAGAGTGGAGTGGTATACATCGAGGGAGTGGGGTGGATTGGAGTGGTGTGGGGTAAATTGGGATGGGATGGGTTGGGTAGATTGGAGAGGGGTAGAGTGAGGTAGTTGGGAGTGGGGTAGATTGGAGTGGAGTAGACTGGGGTAGATTGGAGTGGAGCGGATTGGATGAGGTAGACTGGAGTTGAAAAGTTTGGGGTGGGGTAGGGTAGATTAAAGTGGAGTAGAGCGGGTTAGGTTAGATTTGAGTGAGGTAAATTTGAGTGGCATATGCTAGATTCAAGTGAAGTGGAGTTGGGTAGAGTGGCATGGAGTCAGGTAGATTGGGGTAGTGTGGAGTGGGGTAGATTGAAGAGGAATGATTTGAGTTGGGTACTTAGGAGTGTGGTAGATTGGAGTGGAGTGGGGTAGACTGGAATGGATTGGAGTAGGGTTGAGTGGGGTGGGGTAGATTGCAGTAGGGTGGGGTGAAGTGAGGTAGATTGGAGTGGAGTTTATTGGAGTGGGGTAGATTGTCGAGGAGTAGGTTGGAGCAGGGTTGATTAAGGTACAGTGTGGTGGGGTAGATTTGAGTGGGGTGAAATGGGTTAGACTGGAGTGGAGCGGGGGCTTTGAGTGAAGTGTGGTAGATTCCAGTGGGGTAGATTGGGGTAAAGTGGAGTGGGGTATATTTGGGTCGAGTGGAGTGAGTGTGGTACATTGGAGTGGGGTAGATTGTGGTATATTGGAGTGGGCTAGATTGTGGTGAAGTAGGGTAGAATAGAGTGGAGAGGAGTTGCATAGATTGCAGTGGCACTGGGAGTAGAGTGGGGTAAATTGGAATGGGGTGGGGTAGATTAGAGTGGATTCAGGTAGTGTAGAGTGGAGTGGGTTGGATTGGGGTACATTGGAATGGGCTGGATTGGAGTGGAGTGGGGTAGACTGGAGTAGATAAGAACAGAATGGGGTAGATTTGAATGCACTGCAGTAGATTGGGGTGGATTGGAGTGGGGTGAGGTTGATTGGGATAGGTTGAGTGTAGAGGGGGATTGTAGGGAAGAGGAGTAGTTTGGTGTGGAGTGGGGTAGATTTGAGTGGAATGTGGTAAAATGGAGTGGGGTAGACTGTAGTGGACGGGGGTAGATTGGATCGTAGTGGAGTGGATTGGGGTAGATTGGGTTAAAGTGGGGTAGATTGAGTTATAGTGGTGTAGATTGAAGTTGGGGAGACTGGGCTGGAGGTCTTGTGTGGGGCAGATTGGGTTGGGTGTTGAGTGGGGTGGGTAGATTGAGCTGAAGTTTATAAATTGGGGTGGGATAGATTGGAGTGGAGTGGGGTAGACTAGAGTGTATTAAGGTAGATTAAGTGTAGTGTAGTGGGGTAGTTTAGAGTAGAGTAGATTAGGGTAGATTATAGTGAAGTGTAGTGAGGAGGGGTAGACTGGTGGGGTAGACTGGAGTGGAGTGGGGTAAGTAGTGTGAAGTAGAGGGGCATAAAGCAGAGTGGCATGTTGTGTGGTGGAGTGAGTGGCGTAGATTACAGTGGTGTGTTGCAAAATATCTTAGGGGGTGTAGAGTAGAGTGACATGTTGTAGTGTGGAGTGTCACAGAATGGAGTGTTGTGGCACAGAATAGAAGAATGGAAGGGTGTGGAGTGAAGTGGAGTGGCGTAGTGTGGAGTATTCATGGTGTGGTAGTGCACTGCCATTACAGAAACCTATTTCAGGACCATTACATTTGCACAGAAATACAGTTTTCTTGCACACAAAAAATGTGTGCGAATGTCATCACCTAACAGATTGATGTGTTTTAATCATATTCAAATATTTGTTTCCACGACATTTCAGAATTACTAAGAAAATGTGCTTTATTTATACTGATTCTGATATGTTCTGAAACAGTTGCACAGGTCATTAGGGCCGAGCCTGCATTGCATGCTCTTGCGCATGCGTATCGCAGCAAGACGCTTTTGTATTTAGAAAAGGGCTCGGAGCCCTGTCAACTTCACGTCAGTGTTTTTTATTGGTTCGTGGGCTTGCCTAATAAAATCTGCTTGCTTTCATTAGTCGAAGGCAAGCATACATCATGCCTTTTCCGGTGGCTAGCCCTCCTCGAGCACAGCTACCAAGTACAGAAAACATGCGAGGCTCGCTGTTTTCCATCGGGCTCATGGACTTATTTTTCTCTAATTTACGAGCACGATCTCGCTTGGCAGAAGTCGAGCGCTTTACATAGTTAATTTCAGTTTTTCGGGTTGTGTACATAAATGCACTTTTGCCCGATAGGTGAAAAGTCGGGTTAGGAGTTTACAATGCGATCAGCTCTAACATGAGCAAACGCGAGACCCTTTGCATTGTAAATGCTTGTTTTTTTTGTTGTGTGCTAGAATAAATAAATCCCTTCTTGCCTTACATTTGTACTTTGTGAGATTGTCACATAAATTCTTCCACTTTGAAGCCAGAGAAAGAAAAATAAACACCAAGCTCCCTGAAAGAGAGCCTGACATTGAATGCACAGCAAATGTGATAAGATCAGAACAAGATTTAAAGACATGTTTACAGAAGAGTTTGTGGAAGAATAAAGTAAACCAGATTTGGGCAGTTGGAGGGACACAATCAAGCTGGACAGCCTAAAGCTAATAAAGCCACCAAATAGAAAACCAGAAAATGTGAATTACAAACCACAAAGGCAATGGTAAGCAGCAGGCAGAATGCAATCCTAGGTCAGTTTTCTAAATGTCCTCAAGATGTCTTTTGCAAACTAGACTGCTGCGCTATCTGGTAGGCAACAATCTAAAAATGACCTATCCCTAATGATAGTGCACAGCCTTTGCACCATGGTGAAGAGGATTGTTTGTGCTGTCAAGCATAAGATGTGTACTGAGAAGAAGGGCTTTCGAGTACAAAATCCTATGGCTAGAGAAATTCCTAAACGTGGCTCACTGTATGTGTGCTGTACAGTGCAGCACACATACCATATGTGGAACGTTTGGAGAAATGAAAGTATTTCTTCATGTTAGCTCCTGCTTTAAGGAAATTGTATTTATTGCTGGAAAGCCAGGTCAGGCTGTCTTTAGAAGATCTGGCTTTGTATCAAAATAAAAAAAACAACTATGGGTACTTGTATTAACTCGCTCAAGTAATGCCCCCTTGGTGCAAACCACTATTTGCAATGAGAAAAGGACACCTTACCTGCGCAAAATGATTTTTGTGGTGGAATGTAAACACCCTTGCAACAGATTCCACCACTTTGTGTGACTTTTCCCTGCCACATATCCTTGTGAGTGACAGCCAGGGAGAGGCAAAGGAGCTGATAATAGAGAATAACAGCTTGAGAAAACAAAACAGAGGTAGCCTGAATGGTATTTTAGAGAGGTAAAGGAAAGGGGACAGGAGTAGAATGAAAGAAGGGGGAGAGGTTAACAGTGAGGTAAATTGAGAAGCTAATAATTGGGAGAGATTGATGGGGTACAGAGAGATGAAGTAGTGAGGGAGATGCAAGCTATAGAAATGAAGAGGGGTGGTGAGGTAAAGAAGAGGCTGGAAAACAGAGGTAAGGTAGCAAAAAATGATAGAGAAACAGGTGAGGTAAAGATAACAATTAGATTGTATGAGAAGTAAAGTAGAAGGAAGGATCTAGGGAGGTCAGATGGAAAATGTGTAGTGACATAGAGAAAAAGCGATGCAGTAGAGAATGTTGAGGTAGAAAGAGGGGATCCAGAGTGATAGATACAGATGCATGTAATTCAAGTGTCCTTGGCTTGTACAACTGAGATAGGTGTATAAGCAGTAACACATTGTAAATATTTTAAATCTTTTCACGAAAATGAGATTGAAATTAAATATGTGCATGCCCAGCTTCAGAATACACACGTTTTCCTTTCCATATCTTTTCCGCTCCCAACCACCATTATTTTAAGACCAGCATTTTACCTGGGTGGGAAATGATGGGCACAACAAATACAGTGACATACTCATATATACACAAATACACTGACAGTCACAAATGGACAGCCATACACATGTCCCAATTTCTGCCTTCCTCACCTCAGCCTGGATTATCAGCATGTGCATGACAAGGCAGGGTAAACACTGTGTTGCACCAATATGACTGGCTTTGCATTGTCAATAACAGTGTGACACAGGGCCATCTCAACACAGAGCTATAGTGATGCTCAGATCTCAGAGTGCTGGCAACATTTTCAACAAAACCCCTGTTTTCAGCTGCTCTTGCTAAAGGTCAGTCAGTTCTGGTAATCTGTCTGGCCAAGAAGAAGTGTAGGCACTCTAAGTAAAAGAAATTAGGATGTGCCAGTGCTCAGTACTGTTGAGTACCGGCCCATTTAAATCACTGTGCTTGCCATGCTGTTTTAAGCCTATTCAAACACTGAAAGGTGATGACACAAAGGAGAACGAAGGGATATGCTAGAGAATGGGGACCCATTAACATGGGAAGGAAGGCCCAGGAGAAAGATGAGCATGTTGTCACGTCAGATTCAAGGTGCTAACGGAGAGAAGAAATGGGATGCAAGGGCAATGAAGAGGAAGAAAGGAACTCTGGGGACCAGGATAATTGAGAGAAAAGTCTGTATCAGAAAAAATACGTTCTGCATGCTTAAGATCAGGAATGTTCTTCGGGCATGCAATGCCTATTCAGCCACACTTTTCCTCCCGCCATTCGTGTGTCTTAACCAGCTTCCAGGAAGCACAATCTTTACCTGATGTGTGCACAAGTGTACTGTGATGGGGCCTCACTGACAACCTCATACAAAGTATTACATGGGACATCCATAGGTTGAAGTACTTAGAACAAAATGTTCAGCAACTATTTTGTTGACCTTTTTAGATCACAGCCTATCAGACAGCTCAGCTGTCTGGTTTGCTAAAGACATCTTGGGAACTTTCAGAACGTTCACCTAGGAATGCATCCACCCATTGGTTTTGTGGTTTGTAACTCATATTTTCTGGCTTTCTATTTGCTGGCTTTATTAGCTGTAGGCTCCCCAGGTTCAGTTTGTCCCTCCCGCTGCCTAAACCGTGTTTAATGTATTCTTCTACGTCCTCCCTTTCTGTAAACAGGCCTTTAAATCTTGTTCTTATCTTGGTACATTTTCTGTGCATTCAAAGACCGAGATTAAATGTCATTCACCGTTTACTTCTCATTCTCTGACTTCAAAGTGAAAGGATTTATGTGACAATCTCGCTGGACACTGTGGGCAGAAAGAGATTTTCCTAGCACACAACAAAATTTAAATGCACTGTGTAAGTATTTCAGAATATAACAGAATTAGGAACACATATAAAGCACACTTTTGGTTGTTTCTGAAGTCTGTAGAAACAAATGCTTTAATATGATCAAACAAATCATTACACTAACTGATGCAATTTGTACATATTTTTCTTTGTGTACTATATAGTTTTATCAGTAAAACTGAATGTCTGTGCAAATGTAATGGTCATTTCAATTGAAAATGTGTTGTCTGTAATGACAGTGCCCTACTATACCATGCATACTCCACTCTATGCCACTTCACTGTACTTTTCACCACTCCACACCACTGCACTCTACTCTGTACTACTCCACTTTACATCACTCCATGCCATTGCACTCTGCACTACTTCACTCTACGTCACTGCATTCAATGCCACTTCATGCTACGAATCTCTTCTCTACCTTGTACCACTCTACTCTGTGCCAATGCACCCTTTGCCACTTTACTCTAGTCTACACCACTGCACTCTTCGCCACTACACTCTACTCTGCACAACTTCACTCTGCGCCAATGTACTTTACACTACTTTGCAACACTGCACTCTGTGCCACCGCACTCTAAACCTATGCACTCTAGCCAATGCATTTTTCTCTGTAACCCTCAACTCTATGCTCCTGCACTCTACACTAATCCACTGTACGCCATTCTAATCTACTCTGCACCACTGCACTCATTTATGGCATTGCACTCTATACCAATGTACCCAATGCCATTACACTCTATGCCACTACGCAACTACACTCCAGCATGTACCACTCTACTCTAGGCCAGTGCACTCTTTGCCACTCTACTCTACTCCACTGGACTCTTCGCTGCTGCTCTCTACACCACTCCAATCTACGCCACACCAATCTACTCTGCACAGCTTCACTTTGTGCCACTATACTGTACGCCACTCTGCAACACTGCACTCTACGCCACTGCACTCTATGCCACTAACTCTAGCCAATGCACTTTACAGTGTAACACTCAACTCCGTGCCCCGCACTCAACACAAATCCCCTCTACGCCACTCTGATCTACTCTGCAACACTGCAGTCAGTTCCACTGCACTCATGCCACTTTACTCTATGCCATTACACTCAATGCCACTATACACTACTACTCTACCCTGTGCCACTTCTCTGTACGCCAGTTCACTCTACTCTGAACACTGTACTCTATGCCACTGTACTCAATGTGCCACTCCACTCTCTGCCACTGTACTCTACACTACTCTAATCTTAACCACTGCACTCTATGCCAATGCACTCTACATACCTGCACTCTGTGCCACTGTACTGGTCTCTGCATCACTGTACTCTATGCTACTGCTATCTACACCATTCTACTCCACTCTACACCACTGCACTAACACTCAACTCTGCAACACTACACATTCTGCCACTGATCTCTACCACTCTACGCTGCTCTTCTCTACGCCACTTCAGTTTGTGCCACTGCTCTGTATGCCACTACACTCTACGCCTCTCAACTGTACCCTGCACCACTGCCCTCTGCATCACTCAAATCTGCCACTCTACTCTGCACCACTCTATGCCACTCTACTCTACTCTGCCACTGCTCTCTGTGCCACACCATTCTGCACCACTCCACTCTACAATTCACCACTCTAATTTACGCCACTGCGTTGTATGGCATTGAATTCAATGCCACAGCACTTTGTGCCACTCCACTATACTCTGCAACACTTTATGCCAATGCTCTCTACACCATTCCATTCCACTCTATGCCTCACCAGTGTATGCCACTCTGTGTGCCTCCAAACTATGCCTCTCCAATACACAACACTCTCTGACACTCCACTGTACAACACTCTACCCCACTCTTCACCATTCTACTTTACAACACTCCATGTGACTCTCTTTTATGCCACTAACTTTTAGCAATGCTGAACAGCTGCCACGCTGGTGTACAGCATGGCTAAAACACATTCGCAAAGCCAATAGCTCTGGCATAAGCGAGACCTATTGGTGTGCTAATACTTGTCCCTTCAGGTAAAAACATATAAAATATAAAACACACACCTTCAGTGAAAAATAAATGTAAGTTAAAGTAAATAGTAGGAAATGCATTTTTAATATTATGAAAGCTCAGCTGGTAATGTGATCACTGCAGATGTCTTGTGTGAGTGTGACCAGCAGTCACAGAACTGAATCATGGTTTGCGCATTGGGGAATTGTGACCTGCATTTATAGGGCTACGAGGTCCCAGCTTATGACTGAAGTCATTGTAAATAAGCAAGTCATTATTTTAAAATTGTTTACATACAATGCGGCTGCCACAAAACGTTTAAAGAGCTTTAGGCCCATATTTATACTTTTTGACGCTAAACTGCGCTAACGCAGTTTAGCGTCAAAAAGTTTTGCGCCGTCTAACGCCATTCTGAAGCGCCATGCGGGCGCCGTATTTATGGAATGGCGTTAGACGGCGCAATCAGACCGGCGCTGCCTGGTTTGCGTGGGAAAAAACCACGTAGACCAGACAGCGCCGGCGTAGGGGGAAAATGGCGCATGGGCGTCTTAAAATGGGGCAAGTCAGGTTACGTCGAAAAAATCGTCGTAACCCGACTTGCGCCATTTTTTAACGACGCCCATCCCCCATCAACATGACTCCTATCATTGTAAAGATAGGAGTCATGCCCCCTTGCCCAATGGCCATGCCCAGGGGACTTCTGTCCCCTGGGCATGGTCATTGGGCATAGTGGCATGTAGGGGGGCACAAATAAGGCCCCCCTATGCCACCAAAAAAAAATATAAAAAATAAAAAATTAAACTTACCTGAACTTACCTGAATGTCCCTGGGGTGGGTCCCTCCATCCTTGGGGGTCCTCCTGGGGTGGGCAAGGGTGGCAGGGGGGGTCCCTGGGGGCATGGGAGGGCACCTGTGGGCTCATTTTGAGCCCACAGGCCCCTTAACGCCTGCCCTGAGCAGGCGTTAAAAAGTGGCGCAAATGCGCCGTTTTTTGCCACGCCAACTCCCGGGCGTCTCTTTTGCCCGGGAGTATAAATACCACGTAAAGGCCTGGGAGTCATTTTTTAGACGGGAACGCCTCCCTTGCATATCATTAACGCAAGGAAGGGGTTCACGCTAAAAAATGACGCACATTCTGGGAACTTTGGCGCTATTCGCCTCTAACGCCATAGTATAAATATGGCGTTAGTTGGCGTTAGTTTTGCGTCGAAATTGCGTCAAAAAAAACGACGCAATTTCGGCGCAAACGGAGTATAAATATGGCCCTTAGTGTTTAAGATAAAGCAAGTGACTTAAAAATACATATTTTTTAGTAATGCACAGTTACTGTAACTAATACAGGTGTCATTATATACGTTTCCATTGGAAGAGAAATTCCACAACTCCGCTGATAAAACTCTGTATTAACTTGCGAAAAGAATACATTATAGTCACCAGGAAGCCTCAAATTTCTCCAAAAATGAAAGACATATACTGGCTCCAAAATAGCCTTTAGATTAGGGGTGGGCGAAGAAATCCACTCAGCCAGGCGGAGTTTGTGGAGTTTTCGGAAGAACTCTGCCAAGTGACGCGTACCGGAGTTTGTTTTTCTCCCTCGCGCTCGCCAACGTTAAATTGGTGAGCAGGAGAAATTGCTAAGTCGACGAGCGAGATTTCTG
This sequence comes from Pleurodeles waltl, assembly GCF_031143425.1. Taxonomy (NCBI): domain Eukaryota; kingdom Metazoa; phylum Chordata; class Amphibia; order Caudata; family Salamandridae; genus Pleurodeles; species Pleurodeles waltl. Next base: position 572,047,018 of record NC_090451.1, on the reverse strand, counting down.
AAAGCGAGTGGGTGAAAATCTACTAGAGTGGCAAAATGAAGTTAGCACCCTCTGGCGCTCCCCATGATTCCGTTTGCGCTGATTTTACATTACGGGAGAAAGTCCTGTGCTGAAAATCTGTTTGAACAGTGCACCTTACCCAAATTCCGCTCCTTGTGAAACTCCGCATAGCACAGCAGTTTTTTCGGCACTTCGCTGAGTTCCTTGTAGCATGACTCAGCAAACTCCACCCAGGCCTCCTTTAGATTTGCTGATTAACTCATTTCAGTTAGCAGGTATCTTGGCAAAAAGGCTTGTTTCTTCAATTGCTGCCTGCCCCAGCTCCACGGCATAGTTGCCCTTCCCTTTCAACCAGAGGCACCCCAAGGTTTGCATTATTTGTTTTGAAACAGTTGCTTTTTAACAATAAATATTGGGAGCTGTTACTGTGAAGTTTAAAAATATTCAGAATTTCATTCCCAAAAGATCCTACACACATCAACCACTGATGTAATCTAAAAGCCCTTTAAATGTGGAGGAGGCTTTGTTTGTTTTTCATTGCTTTTTGTGCCCCATATGTTGTGCTCTCTCTGCCTGATTAACACACTTGTAAGGTGTCCATAACGGACATGGACCCTGACTAGGAAGTGTACAGAGCAGACTTCCAGTGTGGAATTCAGTTCTGCACAATTATAAGAGGTACCGTGTTCCTGCACATAGAGGAGGAACTGTAATTCAGTCTGCTTCCCTGACCCCTGCTAAAACCTCAGGCAAGGCGTGGAGGGAGCATTACGTGCTTTTCCCTGCCATCCAACATTCTCCACTCCTTTAGTCAGCTCCTCACCTTATCCTAACACCTTTGTCTTACAACAACCCCTTGCACACTTTTACATCAGCACCCTACACACTTATCACCTGCTCAGAGCAAATGGTAAATATTCATGTTAAACCTTGAGGAAAAGGAAATACCATATGGATTACCACTAGGTAAATCCAAGTCTGCTCAGTTATTCCCCATTCCGTAAGGGTTAACTCATACGTGTACAGTACTGGTGAGTTATTACCATACAGACTTGATAATTACTGGAGTTTGTACCCTACCAGCACTGCCCAATTTGTACCTGTGGTCATTGAGAGCTACTTAAAGTACCTGGGGAGAGATCAAAAAGGGTGGTAGGTCCAGTTATCACATCCCTCCACATCTACAAATACACAGCAGGGATGCTTCACCACAATTAAACGTCAACCAAAGACAAAATAAAAGATTCTATCAGAATTTTATCGCCCTTTCCCAACTTTTAAATGCCCCAAGTGCATATTTGGGAGACTTATTGCTTTGTTTTATTTTCTTAGTTATTAGAAACCATTTGCTACTTTAAAAAAACGTGATAAAATAATATATATATATATATATATATATATATGCTGTCATCAGGTCTTAGAAGTGATGCTAGTTAATGCCCCAAACATACAAAGCCTGTTTGCTTTCCTGATTCCATATAATAGTTGCATTAAGCAAAGTGTATTGTCAGTGCTTTAGGCCCTCTTGTACTGTGAAGTTCATATAACTGTATCCTTCCACAGAGGCCGTTTTGGCATTGCCAAGATACACTCTTGGGCATTTTAATTGGCTGAATCCCTGAGTTTGCACCACCCAAGGGTGGCTCCCATGATCTCTGTGGACTTTCTTGGCCCTGTATTCTCTGTAGTTTGAACTGTACATATACAGACCACTCCATAGGTGGTAGGTATTCATTTGTGCGGCCACCTCTTGTGCTCACATGTCTCTTACACTCATGTGTACACATTAACTACACATTTTCAGTAGTTTCATCCATATACACCAAAACACTTCAAACATAGGCCAGAATCAATTCACGCACTTCTATCAATTAGAATTGTATGGTTAAGAAACATATATCTCACTCATTTTCTGTTTAAATTCATGCAGAGGCATATCAACAAAACTTAGTGAATGGTCCTAAACATGACTTAAAGCACTCCCCATATAGTCCACACGGCAAACACACACTGTTCCATCTATGGCACTCCACAGAGTAGCAGGCCAGTGATCCAAAAATGCATTTTGGCACTCCACTAAAAGCATGACTCCCTGTATAAATAAAACAACAATACAGGACAACATACTCAGACCCTGCAGCCCTATGAGGGCTTCCAGATGGTAATGCAGAGCTAGGCAAATCTCTTTTGACATAACCTATATCTCCCTCTGTGAAAGTACAGACTTAAATCCTGATTCAGAGTTGTATTTTAAATTCCAGTAAAGGCACAAATGGATGTTTGCATGCAGATCGGAATTCTGAGTTGTGCACCAGTTATCACAGATTGCAATTTTCTCCTGACAGATTTCACATGCTTGAACCCTACAGCACTATGAGGCCGTACAAGATTTCATTATTAAAAGCCTGAAGAAATCTATCAAGATAAAATGCTAAGATACAGATGCAAAACATGCCCTAATCAGTGTGGTAAATACCAATTCAACATGTTAGGCTTAATTCTGAAATGGGCACTCAGGAGATATTAATTATGTTATCCAGTAATCACACCAGGATCAATTACTGTTACTGTGTACACTAATTATCACCCAAATTCAACATAATAGTGTACCATGGCCTTAGTCTCCAAATCTGTCTTTGTGCTTCTGGCATGATGCTATCCAATAAAGTACACAGCTCACAATATATTAGTCTCAGTTTAGGGGTCACTGGCTTACAATATCAGTCTGGATTTGGTCACCAAACCCACCTAGTTTGCACATTTTTCTACTTGCTGTAATTTCATAGCCTCTAATAGTCTAGATGATGTATGTCCAGTCAGGCCTTGAAAATCTTTATCTGCAGTTGTTACACCTGCTTTTACCTCCATCCATAACACATGTTCAACTGTCACTAGTGGATGGAAGAGAGGTGTTGTGAAATGTGGACTACTTACAGATCTAATTGTAGGTGCGTCATTATTTGGCCAGCAGGCAGTAAAATTGGTGATAAGGTGCCCTAGCATTCTAAATATCTAGAAGAGCACGGTTTACTAGATGCTAGCTTGGTGAGTTTAAAGTGTGGCATTGAGACTGCCCCTATGGCTGTTTTGAATGATGTCTGAAAAGATCATGGTGGAATCTCCACGTGCCTACATACTCACTGGCCTATGCCAGTGCTTGTTACGTTGACCTTCCTGAGTCAGCTATTTTCAAGCTTCAAGGTATTCAGAATATGGCAGTATGACTTGTCATTTCAGGAAATTGATAGTTCTCCAAGGCTTGCCTTAAGCTGCACTGGTGTCTGTTTGTAGAATAATCCGTCATAGGGTTCTCTGCTTTGCCCTCAGAGCCTATTATGAAACAGCCCACTCAATACGTATGTGTTTGATTCCATATCTAGTCAATCCATTTTGGCTCTTTCATCCTGCTACTAGTCCCTGATTTAGAAAGGCTCAGATTGGGGGATGGGTGTGAGTGGAAGTTTGAGGGGCATGTTCCTTCTCTTTGTTTCATCTGGAATGTGTTGTGGCTATTGCAAAACAGAGGACCATTTTGTGTTTAAGAAGGCTTTTAAAATCCATCTGTTGTATTGAATATCTTCATATCTTTGCTGACATTAATCAATTCTGTGCCTAGTTGCCTTAAGTGGCACTTGATAAGGAACAACTGCACTCATATATTGCATGTGTAGGTTTTCAATATATTTAATGAGTGCCTTTAGGCACTAAACACAGCACCGGTAACAATTTTAGAAGAAAGTGAGCAGAAATGATGGGTTTTGACTCCTGTCCTTTGGTTATGAAGTATTGTCACCAGATGAATACCTCAGGTATCGGATACCTGACCTATGGGGAGATTAAGAATTAAGCTCAGCTATGTGAAGCCTATACATATAATTTATGATTAGCCTGAGTCATACCTCTCCCACCCAACACAAACACCTCTATGACCAGTTTCTCAGTGTGCACTATAAGACTGTAAAATGTGCTTTAACGTATAATGTGTGTGTGTGTGTGTGTGTTTACTCTGGGATGACGTTTATGTAGAGGCAGTACATCAGCTCACCCCTTGCGTAGGTATTGCATTGCTGTGTCCTGGCTCTGCCCTACTAGTTAAGTTTATGCAACAAAATGCATGTGAAAACTTTTCTTTTTTGCAACATATTTTATTGACAGTTTTCTTGAGAAATGTTAGAAAAATGATGCAGATTTATATTGTACATTCTGACTCCAGTGCGAAACTCGTTGCTGCATTAATATAGGACAGTAAAGTCTGTGAACATTGTGCTCAGGTAAACAAAAGTTACCTAATGTGGTCCATCGACTCTGCCTTCCCAAGGATCATACACTCATACAAATGCATGTGAATCTCTAATATGTTATCACACTTAGCTTAGGTCTGGCAAAAGCAGCATATCTGTGGTAATGGTTGGAAATGCAAAAGCTTTGCCCAGTGAAACCACTTACTTTATGCGCTACTTGTTCCAGTGTCACAATGACAAACTGGTAACTATGTTGTCTGCCTTGTGCCCCTTTCAAAATTGTGCCATTCTCTTCCCAGGCAAGGCTAGTTGCAATAATAAGTATATTTAGGAACAACCATTATAGAGAATGTTAATTCTTCTCAAAGGCATGTTGGAGAAATTTGTAGCAAATGTTGCACTTTATAATACACATTAGCTGTGCAGGATTTAAAAACAACATTGATATTTTAGTTGATATAGGAGGCACTATTTCTGTTTATGTTGGGGTGGCCTCCTTGTAGGGGATTGCCCATCATCCACACATTCTTTGTAGGGATACTTGTAACTTTTGCATGCTAGGTCACCATTTGTTGCAAAGTTATTTTAAGGCAATTATTTTTTGTCGGTTCTTAAGGCCTGGCGGCTGGCTTTTTGATTCTTTCTAGCTCACTATTCCCATATGTGAACTGCTCAACGTGCTAACAACAAATATTTTATTTAATACAGCATAGATTCCTAATAGGGTAATTAACAGATGGCAATATTGCCAACTGATTGGCCCTCACGTATTCATCTCAGGAGGAATAGAAGAAGCATTGGGAACCAAGACTTAACAGTCACACACCCTGAAATCAGGTGTGTTAACCAAGTAAGTTCAAAATTCTATGACAAATACACATGTGCAGCGTTAAACAAGCATATTTTGATGGGTCCCAGAAAGAAGACTGCAACCCTTTGGTCAACAGTCAGACAGAAGCGTCTTTCTGAAGATAGAATAAAAAAATACTACTTGAGCTCATTGTCACTTTATAGAGGTAAGTTTCAGAGAATTGTCAAAAAGGTTGACGTCTTGAAGTACCTTTGCGAAAATTTGTTTTAAAGTGCTTTGTATTGAAATCTGTAGAAGCTGATTTTTAGTTGTCAGATCACTAGTTTCCGTTCTAAACAAATGTCAATAGCCTATAAACACTGTTAAAATTCACTAAACCATGTTAAAAACGTATCTGGCTTGACCAATATGTTTAAAATACATAATGTATCACTTTATTTTATTGTATTGGCTCTAAGTATAGCTCTGTCCCATTGTTTGACCCTTAAGCCCCACCCTGCCAAAATTTGGGCCTAAGTGCACTGTTATTGCTTTTACTACAGCAGTCTTCAAATGCTATTGCTCCTCATAATAGTAGTAGTACTCTTAACAATCCTACTGCTAAATAAAAATAACTTTGACAATTTATATAGCACAGACACTAAATTGAATTGCCTTTGGTGCCCATGTACTGGTTGTTTTTATCAACAGACTCTGTAGTCTTCTCTTCATAGTACACAATTCCCACCCTGAGACATCTCTAGTGTATCATTTAGAGATCACTCACTTCCTGTGAGTTTTACTTGCCAGTGGCAGGGTCAGTCCCAGAAAGCTTGACAGGCTGATAGACTGCCTGAGTGGCTTCACCCGTGAAGTGATTGTTTCAGGCAAATGCCACCCTCTCTTTACCGGAGATGCAAACCTTACCAACTCTGCAAGAGAGAGCACTCAATGGCTATTTTCACACATCACATCAAAGCTCCTCACCTGACAGGCTTCATTTAGTGATGCTTCTAACGCCGTTATCCTTTAATTTTCACACCTAACTTCCTTTACTTGAATCTACCACAAAGAAACTGAAGTAAATGTATGGAATAGTTTGGCTGACCATAAAAGACTTATCCCAATAACCAACAATATTAATAGCCCTGGACTAACCACTAACGTAAATCGCTTCAACACCTCGTTAGGCGTAGTAAGCACTAAGTAAATGCAGTTACAATTCCAAAAGGGTGGTGTGTGGATACTAAACCCTCATAGGACCTTAGAGGTGTGAAGACCGCCAGGGCCATGATGGCGGTCTCACTGCCGATGGGAAGGCGGTGCAGATCGCCACATTATGAGTGTGGTGGATTGGCCTCTGCCAATCCGCCACATCCCTGCCTGTACCACTAGAGCGGTTGGACAGCTGGGCAGCAGATTAGCATCTTTGACCCGGCGTGCCAGTGAAGACCGCCGGCAGTATCAAGAGTCGCCTTTCAACCAGGGTTTCCACAGCAGTAACACCACCACAAAAAAACCCTGGTGGAAAGGCTCCTGGTGACAGGAAATTTATTTCCTGTCACTGGTAGATGGCTCCCCCCACCCCCTCCCCCTGCAATCCCAACACCCCACCACCCCCTTCCATACCAAAAACCTCTCTCTCCTGCATACACGCACACACATACCCACACACACTCATTCACAAACACTGACATACAAGCATTCACACTCGCATTCACACAAACATTCCATAACACACTCACTTCAACAATCATACACACATTCATACAGCCATACGCACACGCTTGCACACACGCATGCACACCTGCATTCAAACACACATTCAAACTCCTATACACACGCATACATACTTACCTTAACACACAGAGACAACACCCACATACAAAACAACACATACCACCCCCCCTCTCCTGTTGGACGATCAAATTACCTTGTCTGGCAGGGAAGGGGAACAGGCGCTTCCACCGCAGGCAGCGCCCCACCCTCACGACACCGCCAGGCCATATTACAGGTCGTAATATGGCTGGTGGATTCCTTTTCGTGGGGCGGGGCCACCCATGCGCCTTCGACCGCTAGCATCACTACTGGAGGATTTCCGCTCAAATTCAGTGGAGTGAGAAGCACAAACATAATATTTATAATTTTGCAATCTAGGATATATTCGAGAAAAAAATCAGTAGACTGGGTTTTGTACTACGGCATAACATATGGAGTCGACATTTTTCAGTGCCTAAGATCACACAGTTTGGTCAAGTGGGAAGGAAAGCCGTGATAAATTAAGGTTTTCTGGATTCACATTTAGCATTTCTGCCGCTAGATGGGTATCTTTCTCTATCCACCTTGTTTAAGATATTTAAAGAGGCTTAGACATGACACTTTAATTTTCCTTCGGTGGGTGCAGCAGTACCCAGTGAAAGTAGCAAAAACATCCCCCTGCGCACTGCTGCAGCAGGCCACCGAAATAAGAAGTTTTAAGCCTGAGCTGCTTTAAATATCTTTAACAATTGGTTTGAAGCCTTATGGTCGAGCACTGTGTTTCCCAAGGGTTATGGATAGTATAAATATGTTATTAAGTTGTAATCATCATGTCTTAGTTAAGTACTCACCCAGACAGATATAATCCTCGCTGGCAGACAGCAGCAGGAACAGGTGAATTCAGAGCAGTGGGGGAGGGGTGGGGGTGAAGGGGTTGAATGGTAAAAGTGGAGCAAGGATTTGGATCACTAGTAAGACAGGGAGGGCTGCACTGATGAACTATGCAGGTCAGTTGTCATGTATACGATGTGGCATAGATTCTTATATAAGGAGCGACATTAAAGCTTTAATTATATACAAGAAGTGTTTGTAGATCCCGAACTTACATATTTGAAGGTTCTCTCATATGTGACAATGACGAGAAGGAGGCTCGATGAAATACATTATTTATTTGCCTGCGATCGCACAATTTGTTGAAGCGGGGAAGTCAGAATTGATCCCAGGTTTTCAGATTTCACATCGTACAATTAAGCCACTGTATAGGTTTTTTGTTTGCTCTTTTTTAACATCAAATGTCTCTGCTGTTTAAAAAAATGTGTGCACATGGTTAGAGCATGAGTGGCAGGTGTGCATAGGGACCCACAAGGGCTGAATGCTACAGTGGTGTGCAGAGAAGCCTTGCTCCCTGTGCTGCTGCTGCCGCCAATTAAATAAACTAAAAAGATCAAATTTGCGGCTTTAAATAACCATTGTGTTTGGCGCGCCCAGAAGCACTGGTGGAGCATTCCCTTGCTTTATTTGTTGGATGAGCACGGGCTCAGTACAAAGGCTGCGTACATCTTCTCTGGATTGAAACTTTAAGTTTATTCCGGTGTCTGCAGAAGAGCGCAGAAAAAATGTTAGTGTCCCTTCTCATCTGCGTTGCTTCGGATGCTCAGATGTACTGAGAAAATGTCCAGAGAAGCGTGTGCAACTTTACGTTGCTTTTAAATAATTCTTCTGCTGAGACGATGTGTTCCCATTCACATCTAGCACGCCTGTCATGGATTCACTTGCTTTTGTGCATTCATTGTGCACCAGGATCGCAGTGGCTCCAACAAAAGGGTTGTTTAGAACTATTCACTTGACATGGATAAGCCAAGAAAACATGTGAAGAGCTGAACTAGGGGTCTGGGTCTGCCTTCCAGAGCCAAAGCATTAGTGGCGGCCCGTCCTTTAGAGCAGAGGGGCCACCTCCCCCCCCCCTTTTGCCCCTCATGAAGAGTGTCTGTCAGGCTGAACAAAGGTCAGCCTAACAGATACTCTCCATGTTCAGCTCAAGCAGCCAGGAGCAGACATGAACGATTTGCGCCCACTCCTGGCTGCTTGAGCTGAACTTTGCTGGACTGAGGAGATTACAGCTCCTAAGGGCGTGACCTCCTCGGCTCAGCAAAGGTGCCTTGAGGCCCTCCCCTGGGTGACGAGGAAAGCGTCACCAATTGACACTCTCCCTGGGCGCTTCAGGTTTAAGCCCTGAAGTGCCCTGGGCGAGTGTCAATCAGTGACACTTCGTCACAGAGTGGGGTGGGGTCAGCAGTCTCACTGACCCCATCCCACTCTGTGACGAGGCTGGGACTGCTGCCTTCCCTCATTGGCTGACCTAAGGTCAGCCAATGAGGGAAGGCAGCAGTCCCAACCCTCCTGGGACCTAGAAGCTCAAGGTAAGTGTGTGTGTGTGTGTGTGTATGTCTATGTGTGTAATGTTTTAAATTGAATGTTTGGTGCGCACGTGCATGTTTGAGTGTTATGAGTGTTGTTAATTGATGTGTGTGTGTGAAAGAATGAGTGTGTGTGATCTTTTAAAATGAATGTTTGGTGCGTGCGTGCATGTTTGAATGGTATGAATGTTGTTAATGGATGTGCATGCGTGCGTGTGAAAGAATGAGTGTGTGTGATGTTTTAAAATGAATGTTTGGTGCGTGCGTGCATGTTTGAATGGTATGAGTGTTGTTAATGTATGTGCGTGCGTGTCTGTGTGTGAAAGAATGTGTGTGTGTGTGTGCGCGTCCCGCCCGCCCCCCTCCCTCCTAAAGCTGCTGGCCACCACTGCAAAGCATGATCCGAGCCATCAAAACATCAAAAACAGGCTATTTTATTAAATGCCTTAAACTTAAGTACTTTAGAGTCTACAGCTGCATTAGGAGCTCCTTTAATGTCTAGCACTGAGCTCGAATCTATTAAACATAATAGTTTGTGAAAAAGGAGCTTTTCCTTCTGCTCCGTTACCCCGATAACAATGTGATCAGTGTGGCACTGAGAAAGGTCCGCAAGATAGGGCCAACATTCTTAGAGATAGGAAAGAGTATAAGGAGGCACTAGTGGTGAGGAAGTCAGAGATCAGAGCAGATCTTGAGTTGGCAGTGTCCCTCAAAAAATAGCTGCCTTCCCGAAGGTAGCCAATAAATATTTCTCTACTGACCAGCACAGTTCAAAGGTTGATTGATTTAACTCTGCCCTGACCCCATCTTCTCCTTTGCCCCCAACATTTCAGCCCCAGGGCCATTTCCCAATAAAACAAAATGGCGGCCGCAACTTCTCTGTCAGGTTGCGGCCAGCCAAACAGATTCTTCCTGTGGCATGTGGATCCGCAGATCAATTGTGGAGAAGTGTGGCTCAATGGTTAGAGTGGCAGACCCTGATGCAGAAATCTGGCCTGGGACCAGGGTTCAATTCCCGCCTTGGTGGTCTTGGGCTCAATTTCCTCGGACCTGATAATTCTCGCATCAGTGCCTAATCTAATTCATGGGTCCCACTCTGGAACTCTGGGCAATAGCTTGCTTAATCTCCACAACGGCCCCAACAGCACTGGGATGCTTGGCTTCACCTTGGAGGTTGCCCAGGAGTGGGCACCTCACAGGGAAAAGCCAGGAGGGGTTCCACAGCAGTATGCGTACAGCGCCTTGAGACCCTAACAGGTGAGTAGTGTGCTATACAAGTACAAAGTTTACAGTTTACCCGCAATGGATCCACGGAGGATCCGCACCCTAGATAGCATTTTTTTTACATTAAATAACTCCAAAACTACTGAGCATATTTACACCAAACCACACAAAGCACTGTCTGCAGAACACAATGTAGCCTCCTTCCAAATTTGATGTAATTCCGTTCAGCGGTTTAGGCTGTAGGCATGTCTAAAGACCCTATGGAAAATGAATAGGGAAAACACCTTCTGGGAAGCACCCCCCTTTTTCTGAGTCCCCCCTTTGATGGATCACGTCAAAACTTTAAGAAACCTGCTGAACCAACTGTCGTATTAGATTTGAAAATTTTATGAAAAGTCTTCAAGCGGCGCCAAAGTTACCTGGCAAAACAAAACATGTTCTTCCTATGGAAACTAGGTCCTAATTATAACTACCTACTGGCGACAGCTAGTAGGTTATATATATATATATATATGTATATATATATATATGTATGTGTGTGTATATATATATATATATATATATATATATATATAGAATTGTTTTTCATATATAAATATACATTAATATACACAGATGCATACATGTGTATGTATGTTTGTGTATACATGTAATCACCTTGCCAACCAAAAATCCCTACCCACCCTAAAACCAATACCCACCCTAACACCTAAAAATGCCCTTGCCACCTAAAACCCATACCCACTCTAAATATGCCTTTAAAACCCAAAACCATTTACCCACCCTTAACCCTAAAAACTCCATACCACCCAAAAGCTCATACCCACCCTATATCATAAAAATGTCCTTACCATCCAAAACCCCATGCCCACCCTAAAACCTAAAAATGCCCTTACCACCCAAAGACACAAGTGCATTTGTTCTGCTGGGTTCCCTCGGGTCAGAGGGTCTCCTATCGTGCATACACTAGCCATGTATCTAGCACTTAAATCTCTGCTTAAACTGCTTGCTATATCTATCATTTATAAAATGTGACATATATTCATGCGTTCAAACAAAACAGTTAAATCTTCTACTATAAGTGTGCTTTATGCAGGATTTAATTTTGTATTATTATTTTATTTATTGGCCTGAACAACAATCAAGGGAACGGATAAACAGGGAGAAGGGGGACAGGAGGAGGGGGTCATGCCTTACATACATTAGAGCAGCGTATGACAGCTACAAAAAATTATGCCTTTGTGGGAAACCCATCAATTACAGCGTTTGCAGCAAAAAGTAACAGTCCAAAATCATGCACATAGTTCTGTCTAGGAAGGACTCACAAAGCTGTGGGCCATGACCACATTGGGATCTGGTCACGATCGAGGAGCAAGCAACGTTCAGGGCTGCTGGGCTCACTGTGGCTGCCTGAGCCTCAGCCTCTCCCCCTAGCCCCAAATGTGCAACGAAGGGGGCCTTTATATCTTTAGGCCAGGACTGTACCGGCATAAGCCCCCAGTGATTTGCAAGCTGGCAGTTTGTGGCATTCTGCAGCCAATCTGCAATTTTAGGCACATTTCACCACCCCCATTGAATGGCCGCTCTCCATTTAGCAAGAAAAAATAGCATTGCAGTAAGTTGTTGAGCTTCAGGAGGGATCTCTTTCACAGGTGATCAGCAACAAGTTATATTTATGAATTGTGATTTGTCGGAGAACGATCTTCAATGCAATTATGTATATATAATTACTTTTAAGAGATTATTTTGCTAGAAGTGTAAATATCTTAGTTGGTCCACCTGCACTGTTCGCTCGGGAGATGACGAATAATCTGGGCCATCTCTCCATAAACACTAGTCCAGAAACTCGCCACTGTAAGGCAGTCCCAGGTAAGGTTGAGAAATGTGCCCAGCAGAGTAGCACATCCCAAGCATCGCGTGTTGTCAACAAGTCCCTTACTGTACAGTTCAGCTGGTGTGCGATGAACTCTGTGTCAGGAATTTAAAATTAATTAGTCTGAGCCTGTAGTTTGGAGAGAGGGCACAGGACTGGGTGCAGCAATAGTGACATTGCGCCACAGAAATGGGGGTTCATGTCTGTCTTTTAAGGCAGCACAAGCAGTGGGAACACAGACAGGTGCCTTCCCGTGCGTTTTGGTGTACAGTAGGGTCATGAGCCTTTGGTGGGGGAAAGATTGGCGATCAAGTATTCTAAGACATGGAGTGTAGGGGTAGGTGTCAGGGATGTGCTGTGTAGAGTGCAACACGAAGCGAGAAGCTTGTGTTATTGTAGGACATGAAGTGCCATATGACAGGGGTGGTCCTCTATGCTATGTGGTTGAATGAATTGCTCATCAGGTTAGAGGTCACCAAGTGTGAGAATCCTCAACCAACGAGCTTGCCAGCATGCCTCCTCATCATTCATTGTGGGGAGCAGAGGATTTTTGACTAACACCATATTGGGTGCATATAGGGAATCGTGACAAGCACGCCTTCCTATGCCGTCCCAGGCCCTTTCAGGGCATGCCACCATGCATATCTCAGTACATGGGGACGAATTAATCTGGTATACCAGGAGGCGCAGGGCTGCTCAGTCAGTCTCCACAGAAGTATGAGGCTGGAATGGAGTAGGATGCAACCAGAAGTGTACAAATTGGGCCTTTGTGCAGGAAGACTAAAGGTGCATGTTGGGAGCATTAAGACCACCCTGATGGAATAATAGAGTTTTCCACACAACCCTTGCATGTTTGCCCGCCAAGCCAGAGACACTAAGTAGGAACATATTAGTTTTAGAAAGTGTTCAGTGAGCGGGATTGGGATACTAGTGAATAAATAGAGAAACTTAGGGAATATAATCGTTTTAGTAATGACAGTCCTGTCCACCAGAGATGGGGGCAGCCTGGACCAGGCCGGTATATGTCCTTTGAGTCAGGGCATGGCCCTTCTGTAGTTTGCCCTCCATAGTTTGTTGATATCACTGCTGAGCCATAACCCCAAATACCTGATCGGCTCCATTGCGCCCTGAGCGTTATTCAGGCCCAAACTGGTATGTAGCTCTAGAAAGGTGGAATAAAGTAGGCTTCGACCAGTTGATCAGAATTCCAGAGTATCCACCGAAGCAGATCACTTCCCAGATGATAGGGGGAGATTATTCTAGGGGTCGCGGGCTTACTATGCAATATTGCCTGTGTATATTGACACAAATATCCCCTTGGCAGTGAAATTGAAGCCCCAATGTGCGTGAGGTTGGCGTAGCACAGCTGCCAAGGGCTCCATCACTGTTGCAAAAAGGATTGGAGCTAGGTGGCATTCTTGCCTGGTACAGAATATTGAGCAGTAGTGTCACCATTAATATGCAATCTCACAGTAGGAGAGGAGTGTAGTTGGCTGATCAAGTGCAGAAAGTGTGTGCTAATGCCAAGGTGAAGGAAGAGGCGAGAGAGATATGGCCGCTCTAAAGAATCAAATGCCTTTGTGGCATCAAGGAGTACTGCATCCGCCCTAAGTTGAGGATCTATAGTGTGCATAAGCACAAACATTGTGCAAAGATTGTGTGTAAAGATTGTGCGTGTTCCAGTACAAAGCCGGATTGGTGCGGTCTGACCGTGTTGGGCAGGAGGCGCAGGATGCAGTTACATATTCATTTAGCAGATATTTTAATATCAACATTTATCATTGACAGTGGTCTGTAAGAGTCCCGTTTGCTTGCTTGCCGGGTTTCAATATAGAGATGATGACTGTTTCACCCTCAGAAGATTTTTTTCCTGGCTTGCCGAATTTCAATATAGTGACGATGACCGCATTACACTCAAAAGGCGATAACTGGTCTAGGGACAAAGAGTCGACATATTTTTCTAGCAGATGAGGGCTAGGAGTGAGGCTTATTCCTTATAAAAGGCTGTGGGGAGCCAATCCAATTTCGCCACCGTGTCACTGGGCAAGCCTTGGATTACTTGCACTATTTCCTCAACCATACAGGGTACATCAAGATACATATGGTGCACATCGTCCAACTATAAAAGTTGAAGCGTGTCAAGGAAGGCATCAAGGGCTGCTCTATGTGGGACCATAGGGGTGTGATATAGATCAGGCTAGAAAGTTGTCATGACCTGTGTGATTTTGTCTGGCTTTGTGTGAGCCAATTGCTGGTTGTCTTTGAGTTCCGTGATGTACGTGCTTGCCCAGATCTTACAGAGGAGGCCCGCCAGTGTCATCCTGGACCTATCTATTTCATCATAGAGTTTCACCACTGCCTTCCTGCTGAGATAGTGAGTTTTACTAAACACCTCCCCTCTGTATCCTGAAAGCTTCTCTTGGAGAGCAGTAAGTGTCTGCCCATGTCTGTTTTACAAATAATTCAAGCTCAAGTCTGCGTGTATCAGTTTCTAGTGTGGCAACTTGCATATAGATCACCTTGATTATGCCTGATTGCTTTGGCATGCAAGTGCCCTGAATAGCATCTTTAAACACCTCCCACAGTATGGATTTGGGGGGGGGGGAGCAACCAACCATTCGTAATAAGCATAGAATTCAAGGATTGCCATCCGAATTTTATCTCGAAAAACCTCATCTCAAAGGGCATGTGGGGCTAATCTCCTTGTGAAAGACCAGGGGAAAACTTGGGGGAGAGTTATTATCAGAAGAACTGGTGTATGGTTATAAAGAATCCTGGGGAAGTGAGTTACATTTGTGTTCCAAGTAAGTGCATCCTGTGTGAGCAGCCAGTAATTTATTCTGGACCAGGTATTATGTGTGGAGGTGATACAGGTGCGCTCACTGCTATTGGCATGTTGCAAGCAACAGATGTACTGCTGACTGTTACCCGTATGAGTGTGTGAAGTTGGGAACTGCACCATAATGGGGCCACCTCGTCTCGCTGGATATGTCAACAGTGTGGTCCAATATCAATTTGAAGTCGCCACTTCTAAAATAGTGCCAGGTCCCATTGTAATAATCGCCAGTCCTCTGTAAAGAATTCTGGGCAGTCTGTGTTAGAACCATGAATCAAGACTAGGATTACTGAGAGGTTGTGCAGTTGCCCTGTATAATGAACAAATCTACCTTCTGTGACGCAAAGGGTGTGGCATGTGCACCAGTGCATTCCCTTACCAAGAAGTATAGTAGTGCTGTGGGCATAATTAGAGTGCAGGGAAGTGTGTGTCTCACTGATCCGCCCTGGCCGTAGGCAAGAGTTAGTCACCACGGTCAGGTGTAGCTACTGTAGAAAGCAAATAGCTATGTGACACTGGTTGAGATATGCACATATAGATGCGCCTTGCAACTGTCAGTGAGTCCCCAGATATTCCAGGTCAGGCATTTGATGGATGTCATCTGGTACAAGGGAAGTGTATGGTAGTCATGCCGCAAATAGGGGACTTGTATGGTGCTTGTGCTGAGCTGCAGGGAGGAAGAGCTCTCCACCGTGGAGTGTAAGGCATCTGAGGCAAAACAGGAAAGTTACAGCAATAAGGAGCCCACCAACCACCCACTTCAACTCTCAACTGGTTGAATGGCCCCAACCCATCTCCCACCCAAACCCATACCCCAGTAATAGTGGGAAACATCCTTGGGGTCGCCAAAGAACTAAGCAAACACAATTGTCAGTAACAAGTAACAAACAGGGTGGCCAAGGGAAACTGGAAAAGAACCTCTAAAACGGGTCAGTGCAGAAAATGTCCACAGGTTCACCACAGGTCCAGCTCTGGCTCCTACATCCTTAATCAGACGTAGTCAACAATGCTGCATAGGTGGTATCCAGGGCGGGGGAGCACCACCCGCATCTGCGTCAGGAAGATGGCACATCCCAATGAGGTAGTGTCTGGGCAGCTATTTGTCACTAAGGCTGCCACCCTTGGCAGCCACAGGGTCAGGTGGACCATTCAATTTAGTGGTTTCAAACTTCTGGGAAAATTTCATGGCAGCCTTTGGATCTGTGAAGTAATGCTGCTTACCATCCAGGTGAATCCGCAGTTTGTCTGGGTAGATCAGAGAGTAAGCAGTCCCAAATTCTTGGAGGAATCTTTTCACACTTAGGAATTCCCGGTGAATGTCTTGAACTTTAAGGGTAAAATCAGGATATAGAGAGATGATAGTACCCTAATGAAGGACAGTCCGTTCCCTGGCAAGTATCAGAATGGTATCCCTGTGCCTGTAATTAATCAGTCTGGCCACAATGGGTCTCGCCGGTGCACCGGGTTGGGGGATGTGTATGCTCGCTCAACAGTGAAAGCCAGTGAGAGAGCGCTGCCTTACAGGAAGCAAAACATACTTTCGATACAGGTTTCCATCTTGTCAGTGGCTGTTGAGTCAGGGGCTCCCAGAATGCGAAAGTTGTTGAGCTTGATAGCCTCCAACACTTTCTCCATGTGCAGGAGATGTTCAACAGCAATCACGTAAGAGTCTTCAGTGTCCTAGGCGTGGTTCTCCAGATGATCAAGGCGACTGTCATGTTTGTCAACTCTATTTTATGCAGTCAGTTCTGCTGGTCTATTTTGGAGTCAGTGGTGCAGAGATTGTTTTTCATGTCAACAAGTATCTCTTTGATGTCTTAAATTTGCATATGTGCCTCATGAGCAGACGTGGTGAGGACATGAGAGACATGTTCCGGGCCGGTTGTGCACATTTGTCCTTTACCACTGAAGGTTAGCTTGGAATACTTGGTGTTTTGTTTGACCAATGGGAACAGATGCGCCGTGCAAATAGTACACTGAGTCCCGCCTCACTCCACCCTCTACAGACCTAGGAACTGGGGAGCACAAGCATACTCCGCTCCCAGCCGTAAAGCAGGGGCGGAGAGGGAAAGTTTCCCAATGGCCTAATTCCTTCCAAAGTACACAGGCAAAAAGGGGGCCAATCAGTTGGCTGATCACAGAAGATAACATGATGGAGTTGAGGAATCACATGTCATCTGCCACCATCCTTGATATGCCCGCAGCCCTCCAAGCCCCCCTCACACCAAGTCCTGTAGCAGGGGGCATGAGCAGATTCAGGCCAAGGGGGGAAGGGGAGACAGCCACAACAATCCCTGCATGCAGGACGGGGGCCGTAAAGGGCGAGATAGAATCCTACGTTCAGTGTAGTCGCAGCCTCTGGGGGGTGGGGAGAACCCGCCCCAGATGTCAGATAATCAGCAGTGCGCCCGAGCCAGCCAGCCCGCATCACAGAGGAGCCCCCTGTGCCCTCCTCCTGGTCTGGGGGCACAGGCAAAGCAGGCAGCACCGCCTACGTTTGCCCCCTCTGAGCACTCACATGCGCCACAAATCAGGCCTCCGCGTCTGCCAACTGCAGCAACACGCCCCAGGGCCTCAGGGCTGGGCCGAGGCACCCGCGATCCTCAGTCCGGTGGTCTTCCAGTCGGGGCTGCGCCAGCACTGACCACAGTGGAGAGGAGTCCCCTGCCTTTTTCTGTGAGGTATTTATACATTTGTAAAGTTGTAAACCAAATGTTCATAGTCACCATGGAGATAAACCACAATACAAGAACTGACTGAGTCTACAATAAGGTGAGTTGATGGCTGCGAATCTGAAGCCATATTTTAGCTACCCTTGGATTTAAGTAATTGTTGCTTAGATATAAGCAAGTCACCAAGGTCCCCAAAAGAGTAGTTGCAGTGGCCATGGTGGATGCACCTGCACCTGCGAATAGTCTATATTTTTTTTCGTGATGGCAGATAAGACTTTCTTGTTTCTGACATGGAAAGGGAATGAAAACATTTCTCTTGTTAAAAGTGGTTATTTTGATGTTTTTTGTTTTGTTCAACTGAATTTTCAAAGGTTTTCAGAGTTTCTGGCTGGGTGGAGGGTGAAAATGTTTACTGCACATATTGTGGCCAGCTCTTACCAATGTATGTTCTCTTATTAAGGATTTTTTCTGTTTCTGTGCAGTTATTGCCTGCTGGGCCGCATTAACCCATTTGTTAATGCTAAATATTTGAATTAAATGTATTTATTGCTCTTCTTTCAGCAAAGCAACCAGAGACGACAGACGAGAGTGTGGTAATGGGTGGGAAGGTGACGCTGAAATGTACAGTGGAGGACCATGATAATTCTTCCCTTCAGTGGTCAAACCCTGCGCAGCAGACATTATACTTTGGAGACAAAAAAGGTAAGCCACATTTTAAGAATGCGCTTTATTTCAGTCGTATACCAGTTATCACTCACATAGCTAGACTGGAAAATATTTCCTCAAATCTGTTTCCCTTCCAAACAGAACACATATTGGACTGCGTATGCATATCCCTTTGGCACGACATGTCGAGTCTGGCACCTTTTAATTTGTCTTCTGAACTCCCATTCTACTTACTGAGGTACCTGCAGGAACTAGAGCCGACTTTGCTGTCAAAACAATGTTTTTTTGCATTCTAGTTAACAGCCTTTTGCGTTTCTTGGGGTTTTTATCTGTACTAGCAGGCAACAATTTTGCTGCTTGGGACCCAGTGCTAGGCGTGAATATAAACCCTTGTAGACTTTGTAAATTTGTCTAATTATACAACTAATAATTTGATTTGTATTGCAACTGTAGCTTGGCTTCATCCTGTGTGCAGTCACCGAAATTTGTTTTTATAGACGGTCCATCTAAAACATAGTTTACTTGGACAGTGGTCTGTTAACTGGTCTGCTCATGCCTTATCTTTGCAGGAACTGTTCTTAAATCTCTTTTTGTTTTCTTCATCACTTAAAAGACTTGGACATAGGAAAGGTCTGCAGAAGAAGGGTAGACTTTATCATTAATCACAGTTGTTCTATTTTGATCTAAGACGGGGGCAGCAATACTGCAAAAACAACAAGGTGACGCAGGAACTGTTCTTAAATCTCTTTTTGTTTTCTTCATCACTTAAAAGACTTGGACATAGGAAAAGTCTGCAGAAGAAGGGTAGACTTTATCATTAATCACCGTTGTTCTATTTTGATCTAAGACGGGGGCAGCAATACTGCAAAAACAACAAGGTGACGGATTAAATGCTTGAATTAATCTCAGCCACTGGCATTTTTTTGCCCATTATACCACCCCAGTTTGGGTCCAGCATATGCAAATCAGTCGTGACCCTGCTCCTCATGGGAAGAGTCCAGCCCGAACTGCCAGGCTAGGTCCTCCCTGGAACAGAAACAAGCATCCTGGGACCGGTTTCCATGTATCAGCCCTCATCAGCCAGACTAGCTTGAATCCAGTGACACAGTGAGTGTGGGACCCACACCTGGGCATGTCTGGCACACTTAGGGCAGCAAATGGAAAAAAAACAAGGTGATGCATCCCAAGCCATCAGGTTTTTTGCCCACCATGCCACCCCAGTTTGGACCCAGGCGTATGAAAGTCATTCTTGAACCTGCTCCCCATTCCGCCCGATCTGCCAGGCCAGGTCCTCCTGGAACGGAAACAAGCATCCTGGGATCTGTTTCGGTGTATCACCCTTCATCAGCCAGGTAAGCTTGAATATATTGGCACAGTGAGCCCGGGACCCACACCTGGTCTTACCTGACACACTTAGAATGGCAAATGCAAAAACAAGGTGTTGGATGGAATGTTTGAATTAATCTCAGTGAATGGCAATCGCTTGGGTCCGCATCCCAATCCATCGATGATTTATTTATTTTTTTGGATTTTTTTATTTTATTATTTATTTTTTGGGGCCCACCATGCCACCCCAGTTTGAAGCCAGCCTTATGCATATGCGGACACGTGGGGCGAGTGGACATTAGAAGGACATGAAAGGCCTCCCCAGGGCAAAGGGAATTCCCAAGGACATTTGTGCCTCAGGAGACATTAATTTTAGTCTTGAGGGAGGAGACATACCTTCTACGCCACTGCAGGAGAGCATGCCGAAAGACTGCAGGGAAGGATCAGCTGTAACACTATTCGCCTTGTCAATTAAAGAATTTGTGGGGAAATATTTTAAAATGACTGTCAGCGGGCCTCAGGTCACAGAAAGGGAAAAATCTCTAAAATCAGATCAAAGAGAAGACGAACGGCTTCTAGCAAGTGGCCCTATTACTTCAGACCCACTACAGAATGAAGTTTTATCTTTTGAAGGAGAGTTGGACCTGAACTTAGGGGGAGTATTCTTGCCGGGACCTAGGCTAGCATCATTACCTTGCCTTTCCCCTCTCATGGGGCTAACTCTATGTTGACTGAAAGACCCACATTTTATACTACATTAGAGGAGGAGGAAACAGGAGGGGAAGGCAAAAGAACAAGTAAAATAATGATCTCCCCTCCAAGTGACAGATAGTCGACTCTTAGCCTAGATACCACTGCAGTCTCAGAAACATCTTCATTAGAAGGAATATTTCTAGTGCAGAAAGCCCTAAAGGCCATTCTAGAAGTACTAACAGTGAATAATGGTCTGAGTAAATCACTTAAAAATTAGTTGCAAGGGATTACGGAAGAGTTAAAATAAATAAATAGTTGTTTGCCAATATTGGTGCGGCCAGTGTCTGAGAAAAGGGATCGGGGACAGGTACACCTATATATAGAATGTAGTGAAAGAGAACTAATAGATGAAACAAAATTAATGATGCTTCCATCAAAATATATTTCTAAGCAGTCTATGCTGGTGATAAAAAGGAGTCCGAAGTTGGAGAATAATGGGTTATATACCCTATTGCAAAACATTAAGAAATAAACATAGGATTCTTAAAAGGAAACAGCACGCAAATAGAGAAGGCGGGGGGAGACAAGTCCGGCAAAAGAAATTAGGAACTATTCCATGACAGAGGCAAGAAGTGAGTGCCCCGAAAAAAAGGAGTTCCACTGAACTTAACTCTCCCCTACTCAACTCCATGACACTCTACTTCCCTTACTCCACTCTACGACACTCTACTCCAACAAATCCACTCTACAACACTACTCCCCCACTCCACTGTATAACACTCCATGCCACTAACTTTTAGCCATGCTGAACAGCAGCTACCCTCATATACAACATTGCAAAACCACATTGCCAAGCCACCAGTAGCTCTTATATAGGCGAGACCTATTGGCTTTGTAAATGCTTGTTTGTAACCTTTTTAAAAATCCTTACTGCAAATAGATAGACAAAGTTAAAAAGAAGTTATGTTAAATTTATTTGCTATGCATGTGAATCACACGGGGGTGTCGTATCTCGGCGCTCCTTAGGGAGTGGCAGATATTGCAGAGTTAGAACAGTGTTGTCTTGAGCATTTCCCTGAAGTGGTAATAATCTGTACACATTCGGATATTGTATGCCAATTTATTCCAGGCCTAAGGAGCCAGGTAAGAAAAGTCTCTACTTTCTGCTTGGAATGTCTTAAAACAGTGGATCATTTAAAGCGTTTTATCGCTGGATCTGACCATACCATAAGGCGTAAGCTTTTGAGAAAGTTATAAAAGGCCTGTACCTTTAGAGCTTTATGAGTGAGACAACAGATTTTAAAGATTACTCTTTTTCTAATTGGTAACTAAGGTAATGATTTCAAAGGAGGTGCTGAGGCTGCCCCGTATGACAAGTTACAAATAAGATGGGCAGCTGTATTTTGAACTACTTTAAGTTTTACAAGTAAGTTCTCATTGGTAGATGCTAGCAGGGCATTACAGTAGTCCAAACTACTGGTTATGAGCCCCTGTGCCAATGCTTTCTTTGCTGACATCGGTAGGAAAGGGAGGGCTTTCCTTAACATGCGCAATAAGTGCAGGCAGCTGCTAATTTAGTTGAAAAAACTGATGACCTAAACACAATTGTCTAAAAATGTCAATAACAGGTCAAACAATACATAGTTAATAATATAGTTTGACATAAACATCACATCACATCACATGTTGTGAGAAAGTAGCCTCTTTCTAGCCTTGTTACCCCCACTTTAGGCCTGTTTGGGAGTGTATGTCAGGGTGTTTTCACTGTCTCACTGGGATCCTGCCAGCCAGGGCCCAGTGCTCATAGTGAATACCCTATGTTTTCAGTATGTTTGTTATGTGTCACTGGGACCCTGCTAGTCAGGACCCCAGTGCTCATAAGGTTGTGGCCTATATGTATGTGTTCCCTGTGTGGTGCCTAACTGTCTCACTGAGGCTCTGCTAATCAGAACCTCAGTGGTTATGCTCTCTCATTTCTTTCCAAATTGTCACTAACAGGCTAGTGACTAATTTTACCAATTTACATTGGCTTACTGGAACACCCTTATAATTCCCTAGTATATGGTACTGAGGTACCCAGGGTATTGGGGTTCCAGGAGATCCCTATGGGCTGCAGCATTTCTTTTGCCACCCATAGGGAGCTCTGACAATTCTTACACAGGCCTGCCACTGCAGCCTGAGTGAAATAACGTCCACGTTATTTCACAGCCATTTTACACTGCACTTAAGTAACTTATAAGTCACCTATATGTCTAACCTTTACCTGGTAAAGGTTAGGTGCAAAGTTACTTAGTGTGAGGGCACCCTGGCACTAGCCAAGGTGCCCCCACATGGTTCAGGGCCAATTCCCCGGACTTTGTGAGTGCGGGGACACCATTACACGCGTGCACTACATATAGGTCACTACCTATATGTAGCTTCACAATGGTAACTCCGAATATGGCCATGTAACATGTCTATGATCATGGAATTGCCCCCTCTATGCCATCCTGGTATAGTTGGCACAATCCCATGATCCCAGTGGTCTGTAGCACAGACCCTGGTACTGCCAAACTGCCCTTCCTGGGGTTTTACTGCAGCTGCTGCTGCTGCCAACCCCTCAGACAGGCACCTGCCCTCCTGGGGTCCAGCCAGGCCTGGCCCAGGATGGCAGAACAAAGGACTTCCTCTGAGAGAGGGTGTTACACCCTCTCCCTTTGGAAAATGGTGTGAAGGCAGGGGAGGAGTAGCCTCCCCCAGCCTCTGGAAATGCTTTCTTGGGCACAGATGTGCCCAATTCTGCATAAGCCAGTCTACACCGGTTCAGGGGACCCCTTAGCCCTGCTCTGGCGCGAAACTGGACAAAGGAAAGGGGAGTGACCACTCCCCTGACCTGCACCTCCCCTGGGAGGTGTCCAGAGCTCCTCCAGTGTGCTCCAGACCTCTGCCATCTTGGAAACAGAGGTGCTGCTGGCACACTGGACTGCTCTGAGTGGCCAGTGCCACCAGGTGACGTCAGAGACTCCTTCTGATAGGCTCCTTCAGGTGTTGCTAGCCTATCCTCTCTCCTAGGTAGCCAAACCCTCTTTTCTGGCTATTTAGGGTCTCTGTCTCTGGGGAAACTTTAGATAACGAATGTAAGAGCTCAGCCGAGTTCCTCTGCATCTCTCTCTTCACCTTCTGCCAAGGAATCGACTGCTGACCGCGCTGGAAGCCTGCAAAACTGCAACATAGTAGCAAAGACGACTACTGCAACTCTGTAACGCTGATCCTGCCGCCTTCTCGACTGTTTTCCTGGTGGTGCATGCTGTGGGGGTAGTCTGCCTCCTCTCTGCACTAGAAGCTCCGAAGAAATCTCCCGTGGGTCGACGGAATCTTCCCCCTGCAACCGCAGGCACCAAAAAGCTGCATTACCGGTCCCTTGGGTCTCCTCTCAGCACGACGAGCGAGGTACCTCGAATCCAGCAACTCTGTCCAAGTGACCCCCACAGTCCAGTGACTCTTCAGTCCAAGTTTGGTGGAGGTAAGCCCTTGCCTCACCTCGCTAGACTGCATTGCTGGGAACCGCGACTTTTGCAGCTACTCCGGCCCCTGTGCACTTCCGGCAGAACTCCTTTGTGCACAGCCAAGCCTGGGTCCACGGCACTCTAACCTGCATTGCACAACTTTCTAAGTTGGTCTCCGGCGACGTGGGACTCCGTTGTGTAACTTCGGGTGAGCACCGTTTCACGCATCCTCGTAGTGCCTGTTTCTGACACTTCTCTGGGTGCTACCTGCTGCTAAGAGGGCTCCTTGTCTTGCTCGACGTCCCCTCTACCTCCTGGTCCAATTTGCGACCTCCTGGTCCCTCCTGGGCCGCAGCAGCATCCAAAAACGCTAACCGCACGATTTGCAGCTAGAAAGGCTTGTTGGCGTTCTTTCGGCGGGAAAACACTTCTGCACGACTCTCCGTGGCGAGAGGGATCCGTCCACCAAAGGGGAAGTCTCTAGCCCTTTTCGTTCCTGCAGAAACCTCTGCTTCTTCTGTCCAGTAGAAGCTTCTTTGCATCCACAGCTGGCATTTCCTGGGCATATGCCCATCTCCGACTTGCTTGTGACTTTTGGACTTGGTCCCCTTGTTCCACAGGTACCCTAGATTGGAAATCCATTGTTGTTGCATTGTTGGTTTGTGTCTTTCCTGCATTATTCCTCTAACACGACTTCTTTGTCCTTAGGGGAACTTTAGTGCACTTTGCACTCACTTTTCAGGGTCTTGGGGAGGGTTATTTTTCTAACTCTCACTATTTTCTAATAGTCCCAGCGACCCTCTACAAGGTCACATAGGTTTGGGGTCCATTCGTGGTTCGCATTCCACTTTTGGAGTATATGGTTTGTGTTGCCCCTATCCCTATGTGTCCCCATTGCATCCTATTGTAACTATACATTGTTTGCACTGTTTTCTAAGACTATACTGCATATTTTTGCTATTGTGTATATATATCTTGTGTATATTTCCTATCCTCTCACTAAGGGTACACTCTAAGATACTTTGGCATATTGTCATAAAAATAAAGTACCTTTATTTTTAGTATAACTGTGTATTGTGTTTTCTTATGATATTGTGCATATGACACTAAGTGGTACTGTAGTAGCTTCACACGTCTCCTAGTTCAGCCTAAGCTGCTCTGCTAAGCTACCATTATCTATCAGCCTAAGCTGCTAGACACCCTATACACTAATAAGGGATAACTGGGCCTGGTGCAAGGTGCAAGTACCCCTTGGTACTCACTACAAGCCAGTCCAGCCTCCTACACATGTGTCCTTTAAACTCAAAACATTTTCCCTACATTCTCTTTATTATTGTTTTAACAAAGCTTTACGAAAGCATTAACCTTTTTTCCCAAAGTGAGTTAATTTTTAGGCTGAGTGTAGCAGTGTGCAAGCGCTGATTTCCGACATGTTGTTATCTATCTTTGGGCTTTAGCCCCATCACTTTAATTAGTTTGTGGGCTTGCCTTTCAAAAATCCTTGGATGTTGTTGGTAAAAGCTTTGTTTGTCCCCCCTTGGGGCAGTTTTGTTACCACCTTGGGGACCAACTCTATTACATGGATAATTACACGATTGTGGGTATGTTTTACTGTGGGGAAACTACTTTTTTAGGTTGAGCATAGCAGCACACAAGCGCTGCTTTTCTGACCTGTTGTTATCTATTTGGGCTTTTAATCACGCCCACCACTATCGCTCGTTCATGGGTTTGCCCTTCAAAAATCCTTTCTTATCATTAGTAAATGCTTTATGTTTGTCCCTCTCTGGGGCGGATTAGTTACTGCCTTGGCCATTGACCCTGTTACATGGCTAATTTCACTTTGGCCGATACTTTTCACTGCGAGCGAACTTCTTTTTCCTTTTGTGTGTCTCCTCATGCTCATGGCGGGGCGCTTTGAATTAGCTCCCCTATGTGAAACTGTTTTACTTTCATTTTCAATTTATGTGGCTAGAAAAGTCTGGTTGGGAATTTACTACGCTAATAGCTTTAACTCGAGAAAATGTGAGACCCATTGCTTTGCAAACGCTTGTTTTATTTTGTCTCTATTTTTCGCGTTTATGCTGATGGTGGACATAGCGCTTACAAGTTTCATACAGCGCAAGCTCAATTGACCGTATTAAAGTGCTTTGCATGACTACCAGGTACATCACATTGTTTATTTTGTCTCTCTGCGCTCCCTGACTGCCATGCCACTTTGAAGTTTCATAGAGCGGAAACTTGTTTTGTTCCTGTGTCACATTCCACTTCGTGGCTTGCCTGTCACTCCCACCACCTAATCCTGCCTGCATTTCCCTTCTCCGTTTGTTGCTTGTTATGCACGGGAATTGGTTTTGAAGATTGTTGATTTGCAGGATGTGGTAATGCATTTCTACTAGTAGCTGAAATGTTTACTGCATTCTTCCGACATGATTTTATTTTTGCTACATTAACCCTAGTTTGTTATTTTTTGCTGAACTACCGTGGCCTAGCCCTTAAGCAGACTTTTCATGTGACACAGTGAATTGACTGGTACTCTATTAGGTAAAAGAGCAGTCTCGGCTGCTTTTCAGTCTAATGTTCGAACCCACCCTTTTGTCAAGTTTTGTTAGTAAAATTGGGCTGCCCGCATGGCCTTTTGCTATCTTGTACACAGTTGGAACATTTCAGTCAGTGCAGCGCAGTGCATATTAAGTGAGGGCTGCGGAAGGCCATGTGTTTTCCTTTACAATGATTTCGTTGAAGTGCACGTATGTACTAGAACGCTACTTTGCCATTCTGGTTTATGTTTTTACGCATGTGAGAAGGGGGAGCAAAAAGGTGCTTTGAAATACTGCCTCCTAGTGAAATCCGAAAAAAACATGCTGCTGCGTACATTTTATAAAAGATGGGAAAAAATGCGCCAACTTGCAAAAAAAAATACCACATATGCCAGCCGAGAAGCTTCTAAGGAAGGGAAAAGATTTATACTTTTCAACAGCCATTTTATCTCTTTTTGTGAAAATATCAACCACTTTAATGCTAGTCAGTGGACTAATTCAATTCCGAATATTTGTCTCGTAATCTACCTCTTGGTTGTACCAAATGCTGGCAGAATGAACTATGTGGGAGGGGAGTCTTGTGCTTGTTGGAAACAGCCACAAGACGTATGGAAGAAAGGTTGAATTTATGGGCTAAGAGCAGCACAGCAGCGATTTGCATTAATGCCAAAGAAGTCCTCAGACGTGCATCCTTAATCTAAATGGTATTTGAACTTTAATACTGTTATTCGCTAAACTCTTACCTCCGACACCCTTGCTGCTCTGAATAATACCTTAATGTAGTCCCTTCTGCTGGCGTTTGTATCTAGAGACCACGCCAATGTCTCATTGCTGGCCTTACCAGTAAACACCTTTCACCAACCCCCAAATACTTTTCTACACTTTTCCCACCCATGACACAACTCTTTCAAACTCCTGGCAACAGTTACCAGTACATTGGTAACAGACACCATAAACCTAAAGACAAAAGAAAAAAAGTCATGAGATTGCACATCGCAAAACACAGTTAAGCAATTGTGTTTTTCTCCTTATGCTACCTAGCCATAAGGTACCCATATGGGGATGGAGGGACTTAAAGTTTATCCAATTTTCCCCCCAATAACAGTTTTTGTGCATCTAAATTGAACTTTCATCAGAACTTTCCACAGTTGAGTCACATGAACAGCAGCAGGACTGTTTCAGGGTGCATGGCACAGTAGGTGGCTGCTGCTTTCATAGTAAGGCCACCCACCCGCACACGTGAAGAAATACACCACTGGTGCGGGTCACAACGACACCACGTGTACATAGAAGGAAGATTTTATGTGTTAGGGATGTTGAATTTCTGTATTTTATTCCTTGGTACAGCCTACACCTAAATGTAAATGCTGTTCCAAGCCATTTCACCAAGCACTTTAGCCACAAAGGATTTTCTAGTTGCTTTGTATGGAACCACATAGGCACCATCTGTAGAGGACCCGAGGTTACCATTAGAAGCAGCAAAGTTAGGCCTTATATGGGAGGTGGTGGGTGCAGTGATTTAGACAACACAATGTTAGTTTAAGTAGAGCTGCAAAAAGAATTCGAATCAGCCCTGAGCACCACCTGTAAAGAGAGAAAATGAATGGAAAAGCAGTCATCAGATAAAAGCACAAGCTCATGTGAAATAGTTTTCTACCATTTCCATTTTCTTGTATGAGCTTCTCCCCTTCTAAGCATGCACATTTGACTCTTACGTAATCATGCCCTTGTGCAAACGCAGAACATTGAAGGGACATGTCATGTCTGCCAAGACCAAAATTATTATGCAAACATGATTCTTAAATAGACTTAATAATGCAAGTAGAGCTGACCTGCCCAGGATTACACAATTTGGTAGTTAGGAAGCCGGGGCTAGAACTTGTGTTTCGTGGTTCTATTTTGGTAATTGAAGCAGGGGACATCATCTGGAATGGTAGGCAGCAGGTCTGACTGCTCTGGAACCTTATATCAAGGTGAGTGATGGAAGAGACACTGTAATACATTTGCATGGTACCTACCTGCCTCCTTTCCCAGCAGACATAAGTGCTGAAGGTCGGTCATTGCTGTTCTTACTGTGCCAGTCCCATTAAAGGAGGAGGGAGATACTTGTTTCAAAAGCTTTGTTTTCCGATCTTTTTACATACAAATTTAACTAAGGTGCTATTTCTGTTTAACATTTCCAAGTCCCTGAGCTGATGTTTCTGACCCCTCTTATTTCTTTTGTGTGGTATCTCTTTTTTGGGAGTTGTGTTAGTCAGCCAGCAACTCTGATGTTAGGGTAGTGAAAGTCGTATTCTATTGGAATTAGCATGCAGAGTTAAATTAGGATGCTAAATGGCAATATTTTCATTTTAAGCTGCAGATAGAGGAAGAAGGTGAATGGAAGTGTTTTTGTTATATGCAAGGCCACTGGAATTATGTGGCAGGAAAAGACAAATTATGAGACAGGGTTGACCAGTTTATGTAGCAAGAAAAGTCCAGTTATGAATTTACAACGCCAATAGCTCTAACTCAAGCATATGCGAGACCCATTGTATTGCAAATGCTTGTTATTACTCTGTTCCCAAGACTTCTTATGTGATTCTGTATGGTTTAGACTTGAGTTACCTTTGACCAACATTTTCTGAACCACGTCTCAATTAACAACAAGAATGGACTCTGCTTTTGTGCTGTGATTAGAATCTTTTCAAGGCTTGTAAACATGTGTTCGGTGGCATGTGTAGCTGCAGATACACATGCTGTGCATAGTCCGCCGTCTGGTGTTGGGTCGGAGTGTTACAAGTTGTTTTTCTACGAAGAAGTCTTTTCGAGTCACGAGACCGAGGGACTCCTCCTCCTTTGTTTCCATTGCGCATGGGCGTCGACTCCATCTTAGATTGTTTTTTTCCGCCTTCGGGTTCGGACGTGTTCCTTTTCGCTCCGGGTTTCGGGACGGAAAGATAGTTAGAACTTCGGAAAACTACGTCGGTATTGTTTCGTTCGGTATCGGGTTAGATAGAATCGACACCGAATCGTGAAGAGCTCCGGTAGCCCTTCGGGGTAACTTCGACCCCCGTCGGGGCCTGGTCGGCCCGACCGCGTGTAACATCGACACCGATGGAACGGACCCCGTTCCGATTCTGTCCTAAATGCCATAGTAAATATCCATATACAGACCAACATTTGGTCTGTAACTTGTGCCTGTCGCCCGAGCACAAGGAAGAAACATGTGAGGCCTGTCGTGCGTTTCGGTCCCGAAAGACGCTCCGTGACCGAAGAGCCAGAAGGTTGCAAATGGCGTCCACGCCGACAGGACAACGAGGGTTTGAGGAACAAGGAGAAGAAGAGGAAGCCTTCTCCATCCATGAATCGGACTCGGAGGAGTTTGACGTCGAAGAAACCGGGAGTAAGACGTCGAAACAAGCACCACACGGGAAAACAGACAAGGCCCAGGGGACGCCACTGCCAACAGGCCATGGCTCAACCCATAAAATAGGTGACCGTCCATCGGCACCGAAAAAGGGCGAACCGGTGCAGAGATCGTCCGACTCGGGTCGAGACACAGGCACGCAGCAATCTCGGGACCGAGAAAGTGCTGCCGAGAAGGGTTGACGCCGAGACAGCGGAACCGAAGCTGCTCGACGCAGAGACAGCGGCACAGAGGATGATCGCCGCCGAGAAGGCTCGACTACAAAAAGAGAAAATTCTCCTCGGAGCCGAAAACAAGCAAAGACACAGTTTCGGTGCCAAAACACCCAGCAACCGAACCGACTGCCAGCTCGTATTCAGAGGAACAATCACTGTCCTCTCAAATGCGCAAACACAGATTTGAAGAAGAGTTACAAACCACTGACGTAGACCACACCCAGAAGCGGATCTTCATACAGAGTGGGACAGGGAAGATCAGCACTCTTCCCCCAATCAGGAGGAAAAGGAGACTCGAGTTCCAAACACAAGAACAAACACCACAAGCAAAAGTGGTGAAGAAAGTAACTCCACCACCCTCTCCTCCACCTGTAACTCATACATCACCGGCACAAACTCCGTCACATTCACCAGCTCATACCACCATGAGTCAAGATGACCAGGACGCTTGGGACCTATACGACGCCCCAGTATCAGACAATAGTCCTGAGTCGTACCCTACCAAGCCCTCACCACCTGAGGACAGCACAGCGTATGCACAGGTGGTAGCTAGGGCAGCAGAGTTCCATAACGTGTTGTTACACTCAGAACCTGTCGAGGATGACTTCCTTTTCAACACCCTCTCCTCCACCCATAGCACCTATCAAAGCCTGCCTATGCTCCCGGGAATGCTAAGGCACGCAAAACAGATCTTTAAAGAACCTGTCAAAAGCAGAGCGGTAACTCCACGGGTGGAGAAAAAATATAAAGCACCGCCCACGGACCCTGCTTTTATCACATCACAACTGCCACCAGATTCAGTTGTAGTAGGGGCAGCTCGCAAGAGAGCCAACTCGCACACATCAGGCGACGCCCCACCTCCGGACAAAGAGAGCCGCAAGTTCGACGCAGCTGGAAAAAGGGTTGCTGTACAAGCTGCAAACCAGTGGTGCATCGCGAACTCTCAGGCGCTCCTAGCGCGATATGACAGAGCCCATTGGGATGAGATGCAGCATCTCATCGAGCATCTACCCAAAGAATTACAGAAACGGGCAAAACAAGTAGTTGAGGAGGGACAAAATATCTCTAATAACCAAATACGCTCCTCTATGGATGCAGCGGATACAGCTGCAAGAACAATAAATACCGCGGTAACCATAAGAAGGCACGCATGGCTGCGCACATCCGGGTTTAAACCCGAGATACAACAGGCAGTGCTCAATATGCCGTTCAACGAACAACAATTGTTTGGACCCGATGTGGACACGGCAATTGAGAAATTGAAAAAGGACACTGACACGGCCAAGGCCATGGGCGCACTCTATTCCCCGCAGGGCAGAGGCACTTTTGGCACATTTCGCAGAGCACCCTTCAGAGGGGGGTTTCGGGGTCAAGCCACACAAGCCAGCACCTCACAATCAACACCGTCTACCTACCAGGGACAGTATCAAAGGGGAGGCTTTCGGGGCCAGTACAGAGGGGGACAATTCCCTAGAAACCGGGGAAAATTTCAAGGTCCCAAAACCCCTACAACCAAACAGTGACTCACATGTCACTCAACCCCTTCACACAACACCAGTGGGGGGGAAGACTAAGCCAATTTTACAAAGCTTGGGAGGAGATAACAACAGACACTTGGGTCTTAGCAATTATCCAACATGGTTATTGCATAGAATTTCTCCAAATCCCTCCAAATGTCCCACCAAAAACACAAAACATGTCAAAACAGCATTTAGACCTTCTCGAATTAGAAGTCCAGGCATTACTGCAAAAGGACGCAATAGAACTTGTACCACGTACACAAAGGAAAACAGGAGTTTACTCACTGTACTTTCTAATACCAAAAAAAGACAAAACACTGAGACCAATCTTAGATCTCAGAACACTAAACATCTACATCAAATCAGAACACTTTAACATGGTCACGCTACAAGACGTATTACCACTGCTAAAACAACAAGACTATATGACAACCTTAGATCTAAAGGACGCGTATTTCCACATACCGATACATCCCTCGCACAGGAAATACCTAAGGTTCGTACTCAAGGGAATACATTACCAATTCAAAGTGTTGCCGTTCGGT
Organism: Pleurodeles waltl; assembly: GCF_031143425.1. Classification (NCBI taxonomy): domain Eukaryota; kingdom Metazoa; phylum Chordata; class Amphibia; order Caudata; family Salamandridae; genus Pleurodeles; species Pleurodeles waltl. Next base: position 572,014,811 of record NC_090451.1, on the reverse strand, counting down.
ATAACGACCGCACCAAGAGTATTTACAAAATGCCTAGCAGTAGTAGCTGCACATATCAGAAGGCAGCAAATACACGTGTTCCCCTACCTAGACGATTGGCTAATCAAGACCAACTCCCTAACAAAGTGTTCACACCACACAGAGTATGTCATACAAACCCTCTACAAACTCGGTTTCTCCATCAACTATGCAAAATCACACATTCTGCCGTGCAAAACACAGCAATACTTAGGAGCGACAATCAACACAACAAAGGGGATAGCCACTCCAAGTCCACAAAGGGTTCAAAATTTTTACAAGGTTATACAAGCCATGTATCCGACACAAAAAATACATGCAAAGATGGTATTAAAACTCCTAGGCATGATGTCTTCATAGCCATTGTCCCAAACGCAAGACTGCACATGAGGCCCTTACAACAGTGCCTAGCATCGCAATGGTCACAGGCACAGGGTCACCTTCTAGATCTGGTGTTGATAAACCGCCAAACATACATCTCGCTTCTATGGTGGAACAGTATAAATTTAAACAAAGGGCGGCCTTTCCACGACCCAGTGCCACAATACGTGATAACAACAGATGCTTCCATGACAGGGTGGGGAGCACACCTCAATCAACACAGCATCCAAGGACAATGGGACGTACATCAAACGAAGCTGCATATAAATCACCTCGAATTGTTAGCAGTATTCCTAGCGTTGAAAGCATTTCAACCCATCATAACCCACAAATACATTCTTGTCAAAACAGACAACATGACAACAATGTATTATCTAAACAAACAGGGGGGATCACACTCGACACAGCTGTGCCTCCTGGCACAAAAGATATGGCAATGGGCAATTCACAACCACATTCGCCTAATAGCACAGTTTATTCCAGGGATCCAGAATCAACTAGCAGACAACCTCTCTCGAGATCACCAACAAGTCCACGAATGGGAGATTCACCCCCAAATTCTAAACACTTACTTCCACATTTGGGGAACACCTCAAATAGACCTATTTGCAACAAAGGAGAACGCAAAATGCCAAAACTTCACATCCAGGTACCCACACAGGCAGTCTCAAGGCAATGCTCTATGGATTAATTGGTCAGGGATATTTGCATACGCTTTTCCCCCTCTCCCTCTCCTTCCATATTTAGTAAACAAATTGAGTCAAAACAAACTCAAACTCATACTAATAGCACCAACATGGGCAAGACAACCCTGGTACACAACACTACTAGACATGTCAGTAGTATCCCATGTCAAGCTACCCAACAGGCCAGATCTGCTAACACAACACAAACAACAGATCAGGCATCCAAACCCAGCATCGCTGAATCTAGCAATCTGGCTCCTGAAATCCTAGAATTCGGACATTTAAACCTCACCCAAGAATGTATGGAGGTCATAAAACAGGCTAGAAGGCCATCCACTAGACACTGCTATGCAAGTAAATGGAAAAGGTTTGTTTGCTACTGCCATAGTAATCAAGTTCAACCATTACATGCATCTCCAAAGGATGTAGTAGGATACTTACTACATTTGCAGAAATCAAATCTGGCCTTCTCTTCCATAAAGATACACCTCGCGGCAATTTCTGCATACCTACAGATTACCCATTCAACTTCACTATTTAGGATACCTGTCATTAAAGCGTTTATGGAAGGCCTAAAAAGAATTATACCACCAAGAACACCACCTGTTCCTTCATGGAACCTCAACATCGTCTTAACAAGACTCATGGGTCCACCTTTCGAACCCATGCATTCTTGCGAAATGCAATTCTTAAGGTGGAAGGTTGCATTTCTCGTTGCCATTACATCTCTAAGAAGAGTAAGCGAAATTCAAGCGTTTACTATACAGGAACCTTTTATTCAAATACACAAAAATAAGGTAGTTCTAAGAACTAATCCTAAATTTTTACCAAAAGTTATTTCACCGTTCCACTTAAATCAAACAGTAGAACTACCAGTGTTCTTTCCACAGCCAGACTCAGTAGCTGAAAGGGCACTACATACATTAGACATCAGAAGAGCACTAATGTACTACATTGACAGAACAAAACTAATTAGGAAAAAAAAAAAACTGTTTATTGCATTTCAAAAACCTCATACAGGAAACCCAATATCAAAACAGGGTATAGCCAGATGGCTAGTTAAGTGTATCCAAACCTGCTACCTTAAAGCAAAGAGAGAGCTGCCCATTACACCAAAGGCACACTCAACCAGAAAGAAAGGCGCTACCATGGCCTTCCTAGGAAATATTCCAATGAACGAAATATGTAAGGCAGCCACATGGTCTACGCCTCACACATTTACTAAGCACTACTGTGTAGACGTGCTATCCGCACAACAAGCCACAGTAGGTCAAGCCGTACTAAGAACTTTATTTCAAACTACTTCCACTCCTACAGGCTGAGCCACCGCTTTTGGGGAGATAACTGCTTACTAGTCTATGCACAGCATGTGTATCTGCAGCTACACATGCCACCGAACTGAAAATGTCACTTACCCAGTGTACATCTGTTCGTGGCATTAGTCGCTGCAGATTCACATGCGCCCACCCGCCTCCCCGGGAGCCTGTAGCCGTTTGGAAGTAATCTTCAACATTTGTACATTTGTAAATATATTACTTAAACTTTATTTTGTACATACTTATTCATTCCATTGCATGGGCACTATTACTAACATACACAACTCCTACCTCACCCTCTGCGGGGAAAACAATCTAAGATGGAGTCGACGCCCATGCGCAATGGAAACAAAGGAGGAGGAGTCCCTCGGTCTTGTGACTCGAAAAGACTTCTTCGAAGAAAAACAACTTGTAACACTCCGACCCAACACCAGACGGCGGACTATGCACAGCATGTGAATCTGCAGCGACTAATGCCACGAACAGATGTACACTGGGTAAGTGACATTTTCATTTTCTATTTAACTGAAAACCTGCTGACCTCCTATTTCTGCTTTTGGGTGAACTTTAACCTACAATACATCTCTATGAAACCAAGACATATATTGCTCTTTGACCACCTGTCGATCTCCATTGCTGTCTACTAATGTCTGCGGTACCCGATTTCCTCACTTTTATTTTCTTTTTAACATTCCCTCCTTTAATTGATATTTCAACTGCTTCTTCTAAACCTGGATCTAGACTTGGTTTCAAATTATATGTATTACCCTGAGGATCTACTACTCGTGTAGGTGGTCTGACCATGGATGTCCCTCCCACCTTTGTGCTCATCCTCTAATAGCAAGCTATAGCTCATTGGAAAACACAACATATCAAAAGATACACCACAACAGGGAAGAATAAAACTTTAAAATGTCCTGACACTGAGGATGGTAACTAATTGAACCAACCCTTAAACCATTCATCTGGGAAACCTCCTGCAACCGCCATTTTCCTTTGTAAACTATGCAAAGTTTGTATGACCTCTGATAATGTTCCATTGTCCACGTAATTTGCTGAGACATAGGTATAACAAGCAGTTCCTATCTTGGCACAAACTCATCCTTCCATGGCTGTCATAACATCAAGTACATAATGGTGCTGCATGATCATTAATCTCATGGCACGCAGTTCTTCCTTTATGGCATTGAATCCATCTTTTGTAGCATTATCCACCTTCATTAGTTCCCATCTAGTTATTTATAACCATCAAGCAGATGCTTTTACCTGAACAAACAGTAGAACACTTCCAAAGAACAGCTGGGCATCATTGAACAACCTGTGCTCTTGGGGAACATCTTTCCAGGTAGTAGTGACATAATATTCTGTAGGTCTTCTCCATCTGTAATGGTGCAAAAAGGTTGTTTGACGGCTCATGGAGTAACCATGCAACTAGGAAATATTTATTCCCAGAATGACCACTGCTGGTGTGTGCAAAGTAACCAAAGAACAGAGGCCATTTCAGTTAGGCTACAACTGAGTGTATAGCAGTTCTCTGCACTGCCAATAATAGTCCATGAGGCTGGAGGTGGGCTTTATCTATTGTGGTGTTGCAGTTTATATTTCTCTCTACATTGACAGTGCCAGTTCCTTTAACACATAAAGAAGCAGGTATTATTCTTGTGACTGTCCAGGGGCTTAGTGTGTGATCTAACCAAGTATATCACACAATGTTATCATCCTATATATGCACACACTTTCCTATTGCATCCTGGCTAATGTCAGTGCCATTCCATGAGGATATGGCCCTACAGGAAAACTCATTATAGGAACGCCATTGGTCATGAGCATAAACCGATCCAGTAATGTTGAGTCCTGGCCTATGGACACAGTGCAGGGGCAAGGGATCTACTAAGTAATTATTGCACGTGGTGGAGGGGTGTGCCACTCCTAAAAAGCCTAGAACCATTTATATCCATTCTGTATTCTTGTGATCTGTTTTCTGAATTTGTGCTATTCTGTCCTTAATACCCTGCCTGTCTGTGAGGATATTTAATATTTCTACTATGGAGTCGTGCTTTGTAGTATTAACTCTAAAATGTGCTACCCTAACATATGTCAGCTGAATTTGGGCCTTAATCCTACAGAGGTTAAGGTGTAAAAGAATAATGCTGTTCCCAGGGGTACTTCTTTAGTTGAGTGTAATGTCTCTCACGTTGTGGCGTGGGGTATCAATGAGCAAACAAAGCATGATTCATTGGTGCTTTCCAATCCTATTTCTGGCATATGTTGATACAACTTGTTATCTAAAAAGCTAACATGAATATTATGAGACACATTAGTATGTCTAGACATTTCTCTTCGCAGGTTGCGACATAGTGATTAGAGCCTAAGTGTGAATTATAGAAATGCAACATCAACATGAAAAGACATAGAAGGAAAACTAAAACAAAAATAAATAACTTTCTACTTGTAGAATCAAAAAAATTGTCCCAAAGCAGAGGTTTGAGGGTAGGCAGGGGTTTACAGTTGCAGTCATCTCCCCACCCCCTCTTTTCCCTTTCAAGTCTATCCGCACATTCGATAGGTGAATCCATGGCTTTTTGCCGTCGACTTTGACAGATGTGGGGGTAGTCTCTGTTACAAAGAAAGGTCCATCAAACTTGGGATAATTCCATTTCTGGACTAAGGTTTTTTAAGTAAACTTGATCTTCTACTTGTACAGTTGGGAGGTCTACCTCAACGTTGTGCACTTCTCCTTATTTCTGGCTACCTGTTTGGAAGTGAACTTTGCAGCCTTTGTGAATTCAATGAGCTAAACGTGCATTTCATAATTCAAAATTTCAGTTGTACTCTCTGCTTTTTCTGCTTGCACCTTACATCTACCGGCAGGCATCTGCATATTCATGAGTCTTCCTGTCACTATCTGATGAGAAGTTAGGAGGTGGTCGTAACTAGATGTGTTCCTAAGATAAAATAGTGCTAATGATAAACAATGCAATACAAGGGATATTATACCTTCTGGAATTTTCCCAAGGGGGAATCACCTCATAAATCAGCAAAGTAGCTGCTGACTTGGCATCACAATAGATCCAGGGTCCTGCTACAGCCCATCAAGAAAAAGGACAAACCAGAACTATGAGATAATGATAGTTGTTAACATCGATCAGTCCTATTAGTAAAATCAATATGAAAAGCCTTAAAAGGACTATGGTTGTGGTATGGTGGAATTTATTACTTCAATGTAGAATTTGGCAAAGATTGTTGACAAATGGTACAGTTATGAATGTACATAGTGAGCATATCATGCAGGTTAGGAACGAACCAGTCTTGTGATATTTGTACAGACAAATTATCCTTCGAGATATGAGCTGGTAAATATAATTGATCAAGAGCTATTATGAATAAAGCCTGAAGCATCACTGGTTTACCTGTGGATATTTGTCTATTTATCAAATTGTTCCCTGACTGGGAGTACCCTCTACTCTTCCATTATTGTTTTTCATGCAGTGGAGCAGCTCCTTGTAGCTTCCGAAGACGTAAACGTGTTGTCTAATTATAATGTGGCATACTACTATCTGAGGTCGTATTTGACTCGGATTCATGCAGCGAGGTGGCTTGAGCCACTAAAACTGGAGCATATTGTGAACCTGATGGTGCAGACAGGGGTGTACACCTAGCTGCGTCTTTAGCTGCACAATCTGTTAATGCATTTCTTCGTGACACAAGGTCCTGTCTGTTTGTATGTGCTGCACATTTTATTAAACTGCTTGTGGTAGGGCAATTGCTTCTGTTAAAGCTTCTAAGAGATTCCTGTGCATAACAGGGATCCCATCTGATTTAAGAAAGCCTCTACTGCTCCATCTCAAAATGATTGACTGTACTGTAGTAGATACATAAGTCGAATCTGAATAGATCGTGATCACTTTTCCTGTTCCTTGCTTATGAGCCGCTATCAGGGATGTCAATTCTGCTGCTTGTACAGAATATCATGCTTAAAGGATTAGCTGCTAAACTATGTGGAGTAAGTCTGGGGAATGATGCTTTTGTGCTCTAACTACTGCTGCACCTGTATGTTTTACTCCTGTGTCTTGATCAATAGTGGAGGATCCATCAACAAAATATACAGTACTACCGGGAATGGGATCCTCTGCTGCTTAGCTAGGTTCATTAGGGACATATGTTGCACAGTTGTGTGCATCATCCTTAGAGTCAATTACAGGGTGAGCAAAACATTTTGTGGGTTTCACCGTATGACATTTTACAGCTTTCAAGGATGGAAGTGACAATATTACCTGATATCTAGATACTCTGTCTGGTTAGGGTAGCCTTTGAATGATAACAAAAACTGTATGTTCCGCATAGAGCATCAAGGTGCCCCCATGACAATGGGGATGCTTTTCTTTACCACAAAGGCTACAGTGTGAGAGCTTGTTCACAGGGGTAATGTCCCTTTATTACCAAGTCCAACAAACCACTGAAGTATGCAATGGTTTTGTGTCCCAAAGTATACTTTTGTGTTAGGGCAGCTGTTATCACTTGACCAGAGCAGTGACAAAAAAGGTAATACTCTTTGGTGTAGTCAGGGGTCCCTAAAACTGTGGCGTTTGTTATCTCAGTTTTCAATCTTTGGAATTTTGGCATTTCTGTTGTCCATTTTATTTTGTTGTGTCCTCTCTTGCTTGTTTAATAGAGGTCAGGAGGAACACTATTAAAGTGCTGCAGTCAAAGACCCATTGGCGCACATAAGTGCAGAGACCAAGGAATTTCTACATTCCTTTTACAGTCTCTGGTTCAGTCATTCGGTGTATAGATGCTGCTGTCTTAGGGACCACTCATTAACCAGAAACAGACAGTAATTGCACTAGATAGTGGACCTCCTCCTGGCAATACCTACCTTTGTCTTTCTCCACTTTATATCCTCTTTGTGTGAGATAGACTAGAAGAGATATTGTATCTTTTCTGAACTGTTGCTCTGTGTGGTTACAGACTCATATTGTCTATATATTGCAGCAGAGTACTGTCACACAAAGTTTGACAGGTAATTTTTCACCACCCTGTTAAAAATACTTTGGGATTTACAAAATCCTTGAGGCAAACAAGAATACAAATACTGAGTCCTGTGTTAGGAAAATGCTGTCAATTAATGACCATCTGGATGAAGATTGATGCTAAACAATGTGTTCTTAAGCTCTATGACAGACAAAAACTGAAGATTTTTTGTCAAAATATGGAAGAGTCAGGAACAATTGGGAATTCTAGTACCACTACATTGTTCAGGGGGCACAGGTCTTGAACCATACGCCAGTTATTACCCTTAGATTTCTTAATTGGGTAAATAGGCGTGTTACAAGGATATACTCCATGATAAATTATTCCTTGCTCTAGTTACACCTGTATGGTGGAGATAATGTCCTCATCTGCTTCTTTGGATAGGGGATACTGACTCACCCTAGACAAGATAGCACTCTCTTTTAATGTAATTCTTAATGGGGTGGCAGTGCGGATAAGAGCTACATCATGGGGAACCTTGGTCCAGAGAGTATCTGGCACTTGGTATAGTTCCACATCTCTGACAGAATCAAAGGCACTACCTGGTGTGGGTGTCCTTACTTTTAATACTGTCCTTAATGGTATGTCATCCTGAAAGACTATAATTGTTTTCTTAGGTTCATCACCAAATAGCTGTTCATCCAGTATTTCATTGACCATTTTCCCTGGCTCAATGAATATAACTCATGCCCATAGGGCGTCATTATGATTAGAGGCTGTCAGACAGCAATAGGTTGATGTTATTCCTAAGGCCTCTATTTGTGGTATAAATTCACTGTCAGGTATCCAGGAATCCTGCCCCTGCCATCGGAAAAGGAGCTCCTTGGGTAGCTGGACCTCTCTTCCTGATACCTCTGGCGTTCTGTTACTATTGTATATATCGCTGTGGTAAATGCTTCTTTGTCAGTGGGTTGAGCTCTGATTTAGTCTTCAGTGGAAGAATGTACTGTTACAGCCATGATCCTAAAAGGAGGGACTCTGTGGGTGGAAAAATCATAGCACCGTCTGGCTCAAAATGGATAGTCATGTTTAGTTTAGCCATAAGACCTCTTCCCAATAAATTAGCTGGGGCAGTCAGAGAAAATAGTAAGGTGCCATCAACATGCCTTCCTCCTATCTCCATCTCTACCTGCTTAGTGAATGGAACCCTCATTCCAACCTCAGAAAATCCTTGTGTGTCCATTGATCTTCTAAGAATTAGAAGATGTCCCTTTCGATTACCAGATCAAGTTGTGCAAAGGTGGAGGAGGAGGGCGTTCCACGCTTTGGCGGCGAGATGGGAGAAAGAACACCCTCTGGTGTGGCATTATTGTACGCAGGGGATCTGTGCAAGTGCAATGTGTGCTGAGCAGAGGTTTCTTGATGGGTAGTGGAAGTGTAGCTGGTGGTTCAGGTAGGTAGGTAGGTCCCTGGTCACAGAGAGCTTTGTAGGCATGGGTCAGGAGCTTGAATTGGCATCTCTTCTGGACCAGGAGCCAGTGGAGGTCTTTCAGGTGCTGGGTGATGTGGACCTTCTTGGGTAGGTAGAAAATCAATCTGGCGGCTGCGTTCTAGATCGACTGAAGTCTTTGCATGAGTTGGGTAGAGGTGCCTGCATAGAATGCATTGCCGTAGTCCAGTTGGCTGGTGATGAGGGCGTGCGTCACTGTCTTCCTGGTGTCGATGGGAGCCACTTGAAGATTTTGCAGAGCATGCAGAGTATGAAAGCAGGCTGTGGAGACAGTGTTGACCTGTTGTTTCATGGAGAGTTTGCTGTCTAGGATGATGCCAAGCTTGCAGGTGTGGCCTTTCGGTGAGGGTGTGGATCCGAGTTCCGACAGCCACCAGGAGTCATTCCAGAGGGCCGTGGGTTTGACGAAGATGAGGTCTTTAGTCTTGTCCATGTTGAGTTTATGGCCATTATCTGTCATCCATACTGAAATGTCTTTCATGCAGTTGTGGAAGTTGACCTTTGTTGCGGTGGGATCGGCAAAGAGGGATAGGACTAGCTGAGAATTGTCAGCATAGGAGATGATGTGATGTAGTTCGAGCTGATGATGTCAGTGAGTGAAGTCATGTAGATGTTGAAGAGTGTGGGGCTGAGGGATGAGCCTTGGGGAATGCCATATATGATGTGCTTGGCTTGCGATTTGAAGGGGGGAGGCGGACTTCCTTGGTGCGCCTGTGAGAAAGGATGTCATTCATCTTAGTTTGTCGTCTGTTATTCCGATCTGGCGTAGGCAATTGACCAGAGTGTAGTGGGAGACCATGTCGAAGGTGGTGGAGAAGTTGAGCAGGATCAGGGTGGCTGAGTCTTCTCTGTCAAGTTGGGTGTGGATGTCGTTGGTTGTGGCGATCAGAGATGTCTCTGCGGTGGTTGGATCAGGATGCTGATTGGTCCTGCAGTCTCTAATAGAACGTTCATGTCTATGACAATAATGGTGTGTGTGATCCGTCCTCTGGGGGCCTATCCTACCCCTTCATATACCTCCCCGTCCCCCTCTACAACTTCCTTGTGCCCTTGAATTATTTTGCTGTTGAGGGTACTGTTGATGGGCGGTCTCTGGGTCCTGGCACACAGATATCAGTCATCTGACCATGGCTGCTACTACATCCCCTTCTGTTGCTCCCTTCTTTGCTAATTTTTGCTGTACTTACTAACTTAGCTGCTGCCTTCTTGGTTACCTCCTGCTTGTTCCTCTCTTTCTCTTGTTTCTTTTTACAAAAATGTGTTGTGTGCCTGTATCTCAGTCCAAGGTTTGGCTTCCAGTGCCACTATGTTGTCCAAATTATCTTGCACAACGGAGGATAAACCCTTCTTTACAACATTATAAAACACAGCATTTTGACCTGTTACTTCCCAAGCTTGGTCTCCTTCTCCGATCTATTTCTCTTTCATCCTGCTGAAGAATTGGGCAGAGTCCCTATTGGGCTGCATTGATTCAGTCATGAGAAACCCACTATCTGGCCTATCAGGATACATTTCTCCCTCCAGCTTTGTGGAAGACAGTATCTGCCTCATCTCCCATAAGGGAACTAAGTAGACTTTTTATGTCCCCTATTGCCAGGGTGGTGTCTGCAGTTTGTTTTTCAAAGGTCCTATTCCATTTCCCTTCTCCGTCTGTGCAGTTGTAACAGCTTTTTGAGGTTTTCCTTATCCATTTGTGGTCATGGAACATAATGGGGTCGTCCATGCCCCTTATATATCAGGGACTTCTGATGTACTGGGGTAAAGAGATGTTAAGGATTATACTGTCTGGCATACTTTAGCCATATGCGCAGGCTCATACAATCCTCAGCATTTGCCATGTCATATGAAGAGAATCAAAAGACCATTCTCTTGGCCATGGGCTCATCTAATGGGCTAAACCTTCAGTCTACCCTGTTAAATTATCTGTATAGGGTATGACATTAAGCCAACTATTTTCCCCTTGGTCGACTACCTCATTGGGGGTGAGATCATTGCTGCGTGAAGCCAATTGAACACTCAGCTCCGGTATTGGTCTGTCACTTAGAGTCAATCCCCCTTTAACTTCACAAACTCCTTTTCTGGGATATGGCTGGCCATGCATTCCTTGAGACAATAACTGCTCGAGCTTTGTCCCTTGGGGTCACCCTGCTCTCCTTCTCTAGTTGTTTTTATAAGCATATTAGTGTTACTGGGTGACCCCATTGATCTATCCCTATGATCAAGATTGATAAGGGTCCTTTCTCAGGTGCTAATGTAGGTAGGGCGAGGCGTCTAGCTTCCTGAGATTGAAGTATTTCACCCATGTCACCTGTGTACCTATGTACTGATTTTATTCTGTCACCCACCCTCCCAAAATGTCCTTGAAATCGTTCTGATATAGTATTGTGATGTCCTTGTGTATTTTACATCTTTTCTATCTTCACTTCGTGACAACCATTTCTGAATGTTCTCTGGTGTAATTATAATGCTTCCTTTCTCCTTTTGCCAAGATGGCAAATAATCTTCAATCTTTTTAAAGCCCTCATCATTTTCTCAAGGTACTGACGATGGGGCCATATCGACAGCCCAATCTACATAATCATTCCACCTTGCATCATCTGCATCTCTCCGTTGTGGGATAGATACCCGACCTTTGACAACCCTTACTCACTGTTGTAGCAAATGTGACTTTGGTGATGAGATGTGACCGATCCTCGTCGTCTCCAGGACTCACCCCTTCGTTTCTAACCTCTTGGGGTGAAACCAGATCTAAATGTAACGTGAACTGTGCTTCCAGTTGTCCTGAGAACTGAGAATGACCCGCACTTTTTTGTTGTGTGGGAGTATTGTGTGCCTAACTAGAGGGTGCGTTGGGAGATATTGGAGGGGTCAACACCTGTGGATTCTCAAATGCCACCACAGCTTCCTGCAACTGCGCTCATAGATAAATACAGAGTACTTTGGGAGTTACTTGTAGGGTCATATGGTGGTAGGGAAGCTGTCAAGGTTCAAGATGTGTCAGTATTTAAATAGTTTTTAGGCTTATCACAAAAGACTTGCCACAAAGCTAAGGCGGCTTCTTGTGCCTGTAACTTAACTCCTGTATATGTACTTTTAAGGTACATGGCAATATATTCTAATATGTTATCATCAAATGCCCTTCCGGATTCATCCTGGACCCCCTCCTCACTATGACCAAGCAAGTCAACGCCGTCTCGTCATCATGCTTCAACACCCTACGCATGCTCCGAAAAATCTTCCGATGGATCCCCGCCGAAACCAGAAAGACAGTTACCCATGCCCTCGTCACGAGCCGTCTGGACTACGGAAACACCCTATACGCAGGTACCACCGCAAAGCTTCAGAAACGTCTACAACGCATACAGAACGCCTCCGCACGCCTCATCCTCGACATCCCTCGCCACCGCCACATATCAGCCCACCTCAGACACCTTCACTGTCTCCCCGTCAACAAGAGGATCACCTTCAGGCTCCTCACCCACGCACACAAGGCACTCCACAACATGGGCCCCGAATACCTCAGCAGCCGCCTCTCATTCTACGCACCCACCAGTCAGCTCCGCTCAGCCAGCCTCGCCCTCGTCCCACAGATCCGCAGAACCACCGCCGGAGGAAGATCATTTACCTACCTGGCAGCCAAAGCATGGAACTACCTCCCCGCACACCTAAGAACTACCCAGGACCATCTCGCCTTCAGGAAACTCCTCAAAACGTGGCTTTTCGAGCAGCAGTAACTCCCCCCGCCCCCCTCCAGCGCCTTGAGACCCTCTCGGGTGAGTAGCACGCTCTATAAATGCATTGATTGATTGATTCCTTTTGGCCAGGGTTACGTTTGTTTTTGGGTGCCTTAACCACTCTTTAGAATATTTCTGTAACCTTTTCTGATCTCCAGAAACGTTTCTTTCCATATGATCTAGGGGAGTCTCCATAGTCCCCGTGTTTGTAGCAACATGTTTATAATTGTTTTGTTTTTTATCTATTCACTTGATGTTTTACCTTTTAAAACTTCCTTTTGTGAAGTTTTAAACTATCCTTCATACAACAGGGAACCCCTCAATTTATTTCTTAGCTAGGCATTATGCATCATAACATTATAAAACAACATTACCCTGTGGCCACAATTCTATCTACATGTACATGTACACATTCATCACCAACATATTTAAAATATAAACACTTAAACTATTTCTAAAATCAATCACAGTTTTTTACTCTAAACTATTTACTATGTTGATAGCCAATGGTCACTTCCTTCCACGCTTAAGAGAGGATAACCCTCAAATCATGCGCCTCATAGGGCATGGAGTGACTTCCTTCTTACTGGAGGTAAAGTTTAACATCGGTCTTTCAGCTGTCCCTTTATGTGAAAATATTCTGACATATATTGGAATCCCAACTTCGAATCACCCACACTTGACCACTTCCAACTTTATATTGGGAAAAATTCTCTACTGACTATGTAGCACCTTAACCTACAAGCACAATCTTGCATGCAATAACCCATTTGCATTTCATCCATGTTTACCATTGCCAAAGATACAAGTCATATTATATGCAAACATGCAACAGATCCTACGCTATCCTTACCTTTAAGATGGCAATCTCCGGTCCTACCCGTCCCCTGTGAATTGGCAGAACTTTTAAGTAAAACAGTGTCTGCTCACCTTGTCATTACCTCATCATAAATGTGCAGCATTCTATGCAGTGGGTTTAGGTGGTTTTCCTGTGACAGCAGTCAGTCGAGGGCAAACAGCACTCCTGACTTGGCTTGACAAATGTAGGAGAAAACTAGATTTAAAAACAGAGACGACTTTTCTTGGCAAGGCAAAAAAGTAGGTTTACTCACATTGGCCAGGAGACTTGTCACCACTGTGGAGCTGAAATGCTGATCTTGATTTGCTGCTTCCAGGCAGCTGCTCATATTGTCAAAAAAGTAATGACCTAAACACAGTTTTCTAAAAAGGCCAATAACAGGTCACAGAATACATAGTTAATAACGTACTTTTACATAAACATCACATTACCTGTGTCCTTTAAACTCATAACTTTTTCACTACATTCTCTTTGCCATAGTTCTAGCAAAGCTTTAATGAAACATAATCCTTTTTTCACAGTGTGTTTATGTTTAATACTCTGTTCCCAAAACTTCTTATCTGATTTTGTATGCTTTAGACCGAAGTCACCTTTGACCAACATTTCTGAACCACATAATAGATAGGAAATTGGAATAAACAGCACACTTCTAATTGAATTATTAATATAATAGTTAAATGTCTGTAAGAACTTGATGATATACAACAGTACTGAAAGCAAACTAGGAAGCCATATAAGCAGGATAAACAAACTATATTGGTTTACACATATAACTGTAGTCTTCAGTCCAAATATATACCAACATGACATACAAAAATGCAGTTGTAAATGCTCAAAAGAGGATATAAAGAACTGTTTCAAGTGGACATAATCTAGTAGGCTGTGAACTAGCAGCAGTTAGATGAACAAAGGCCACTCCAAAAGGAAGTTACAACGGCATTTTCAGGAGACAGTGACTGATAAAGCTGAAATGAGCCCTGTGCTGACATTAAAAGCAAAATGAAGAAATGGTAGAAAGCATTGTGCTGTGACATCAGGCTCTAAAGACATAGGCAATGCTAAAGCAAGAAGTAAAAAAACAAAAAACTCTGACACTAAAGAGAGCTACCTTGTGTGCAGGCATGCTCCTTGTGAAACTGTGAAATGCAGTCACTCAAAGTTAGCCAGGGGCTGAAGTAGGCTTATCTTTTGCCTTTTGTTATGTGCTGTAGTGGGTGGAAGCAAAATATGAATGACAGAACAACAGTCCAATGGATGAAGAAAGCTGGTTGAAAGCCCCTTTAAGTAAGTATGTCATATATATAATTGCACGAAAATCAAAAGGTCTTGGCTAATGCAAGCCCTAAAAAGACAAAAGTAGTACCATGACATAAGCAATGGAAGCTATATACCTTAGCTAAAAAGCAAGGGTGAAATAACTATGCTCCAGAGGAGGGACAAACACCGAATAGTGAGGAAAGTTACCACTTAAAAAGCAACAAACTGAGATTACCAAGTAAGCCATCTAATCATTACTGGATGCAGTTGCATTCTTTACCTCACTTTTCCTGTATTTCCTTGTTTGTCTTTGCATACTTTACTTTCCATGGCAACTTTTGTGAGTCGGCCTTATTGTATGCTGTTCTAGCTCTGTCTGCTTCTTTCTAGACCCATCTCCATATCTGCAGGTCTATGTCTCTCGTTGCTAGTGCACATTTGCTTCTGTGTTTGTCTGTCGACTCATGTCTTTGCATGCCTGTTTGCCTCTGCCTGCTAGTCTTCCTTTATCTTCTTGTCAGAATGTAAAACTTTTTGGTTGGTAGTCTTTCTGCTGTGTGTCTGCTCTCGCCTATGACTGCCTGTCTGTTTTTTGGTTCTACCTTAGCTCTATCTGTGTATTATTGTCTGTATTTGTTGAAGAGTCTGATTTTCTGATCCTGATTCAAAGTATAAACTTGCTCTCTGCTAATGAGGATAGAGGATATTCTCAGCTCTGCATGTGTACTGCAACAGCGAGGTTTTGGAACAACATATCTTGAATCTGTGGTTCCTATTTCCACAGCTCAGTTTAGGTTTCGTAATGCAAGTATGAATAATCAGGCAGTAGACCTGTTTCAGGCCACACCACCGATTAGTCCCTCAAAACACTCGCTATTCTCCAACCCGTAATTATTGCAGCGCAGGGTCATAGTTATGCGGTGACTACCTTAATTAATTTCTGTATGCATTAAAATTCACTTCTGATTTTGTAGGTAGGATATAGTGCTCTGCTTTCAGTCGGGCAGGTACCGGATTTAGCGGGTCCTATTTTAGTTTTTTTCTGGCTACAGTCACAATGATGTCATCTTGAGTGTCTAGGAATTGCTGTTTCAATAGGGACCTGATGTAGGGGTCCTGGCAACTGTTGCGTTTATAGATGTTTAACATTGTAAGAGGAGTTTTCCCCTTTTTAATTGTTGAATTTGCTTCACTTTACTTTGGACAATCAAGTCCTTTAAAGTGAAGACAAGTATTAAAAAGGAAGTATACATATCAAACACATGATTCTCATTACAATCTACTCAAAAAATGCATAAAGAACTAACTACAATTTCCAATACAGAATGTGGATGTGCATAGTAAAATACCTTGATAATGATGAAGTTCTTTAGCTAAGAAAGCTCAAGAGGTCCACAGTTTTGGCCCAGATCATCTAATGCTGGTTGGTTTGTTAAAGCTGATTATTTCTATCAACACCTGCAAAAATACGTAAGGTAAGTGTTGTTGATAATACTGCATTAATTTTTAAAGTGCTCTGCTCTATGGAGAGTACAGTGCTAAGTCTAGTGCAAATAAAAGGAAACAAGCAAATGATTAAAAAGCCAATTAACTACTGTAGTTAAAAGGATAAAAATATATGAGAATGGCCTCACAAAAAAGTATATATCAGTGCCCTGTCCTCCAGTGCATTTTCAATTGAGCATATCTGAGATTACAAAGTGCCTTGTGCTTCAAACTGTCCTTGGTCAAGGCATAGCAATGGAATTAACTGATGAATAAAAACAGGTCTGTACAAACAAACACCTAAGACAAACCCTTGGTAAATTAAATACATGCAAGCTCAAGAAATCAGTAATCACTCATAAAGCAATGAAAAAATAGCTGTTCTTTGGCTTACTTATAACGGTAGGATAGGTAGAGTTATCAACTTAAGACTGTCATTGAAGAAATTGTTTGTGGACTGAAAGCAGAGTAGGATGACAACCCTCCACTTGCAGCCTGACTGGTGTGACCACAAGTAGTCCTTAATTCAACAAAGGTCATCTAAGCAGGGGAGGACTATGTTCTTGCAGAAAAAGTTGGAAAAGCCACGTTTCCTAATTATTTTTCTGCTATACCCAAGAATATTATAAGGCTTACTATCACATATGGATGCTCTGCTTTCAGAAAGCGGTCCACGGCTGCCTGAACCAACCATACGCCCTGATGAATCAGAGGCCATCGAAGGTATAATCTGCGTTCGCTGCGTAGATACGGAGAAATACAAGGGAGACTGGTTGGGTCACCAAAGACAACAAAAGATCTAGTGAAGAAAGGCATTCCGTTCGAATCTGGCAAAACCTCAGTTTATAATAGATAGAAAATGTTTCAGTGAGGTACTTTTAAATCCCTCTTTGCTCATAACTGTCTATAACGAGTTGGACATGCTTTTTATCTCACTAAGCTATATTGGTCCTTCTCAAAGGAATGGGTGTTTACCACTCTGTTTAGTGCTGTTTTGAACTGTTGAAGGCACAGATACTAGTTCCATAAGACTGCAGCAAGTTCTATTTCTAGGCCCTCTGTGAGGGCATTTCACCTGCATCTGTGGCCCTGTAGGTTGTAGGTCGTTACAACGTTGCTGGTGTAGAAGAGGACTTGGGCGCGCTGGGCTGCCAGGTTCTCTTCGTCTCTTACAAGCGACCTTGGGGGCTCGTCTCTGCTGGGGCCCTACAATTGTAGTGATGTACAGAAAAGTCTTCCGCAAGAAAAATATTGTTCATTGAGACCTGAAACTTGGTAACATGGTGTTACACAAAATGACTCACTGAATAACTGTGACAAACTTTTTCTTAAGCAAGTATCTGGTGAGCGAAAATGACTGTTTGAAAGATTAGAGAGGTAGCCTAACCTACATCAGCCCTGATGTTCCTCGGGGTCATCCATACTGGGTGAAGCCTAGTGCCTTATGGGCGATGGGTGTGCTGCTATTCACAATGCTTTATGGACAGTTCCCTCTCTATGATAGCATACCGCAGGTGCCCTGTAGAACAAGGAAAGCAGCCGGGTATACAATACTAGAGTGTTTTTTAACCCTTTCACCTTTGAAAATGAGCGTAGTTATTGTTGTTTCCCAGAGCTTTGGAACATGGGGCTAAAAGGATGGCCCCATTTTTATTTGATATTGCATTTTTTTTTTTAGCAATTTCATGATTGGTCTGAATTCTCTGTGTTTTCTGAGGGTAAATCTTGAAAAAGCTAGATGATGTGTCCAAGAGAAATAAGGTCTGACGTTAAATGATGATTCCTTGTCCTCAAAATAATGCCTGTGTTTGAGGATGCCTGGCGCACTCTTTGATCATTTTAAGCTGGAGAGGCCTCTGTGAGCTTGGTCAGGTCGAGGGGAGAGTTGTTAAGCGTCTCTTCTGACCACCTGGAGGAGGTCTTTAGTGAAGCTTATGATGTTGTTGTCCTATGTGCATGCCACGACTGCAGATGTTATCACTCATGCTTCAGTTCTCCAAGCCTTCTTGTTTTATTTGAAAGTCGGCGTTTTGTTCTTCCAGTATTTGCAGCCTGCGCCAGAGCATTTCTTAATCCTCTGTACATTCATTAAGCGTCTGAGATCAATCACCCAGTTTCCCAGTTCACTGATATCTTTGCAGACTGCTTGAAGGCACATTTAAAAATGTTTTGAGGGAGCTAATTTGGGATTCGATTTTGTTTAGGAACTGGGCCATACACTCCTGGGTGATAGGGGTTGCCATAGTTTCTGTGACCCTGGGGGAGGGATGTCCCTGTCTCTATGTTCCACTTCCCCTGCTGTAGATTGATGGCACATCTCAGTCCCCAAACCTCTTTGCAGGGTTTGCCTTTGACCATGTCACAGTTTGAAGAGAGATTGTGCTAGAGTTCAAATATTGTAGCTTAGAACCAAAAACTCAGCCTGGTAGAGGCAGTCACTACAATCTTGTATATTGGGATGGGTCAGGGTTATTTCAGGACATTCACCAGTCAAAGCACTACCAAATGGTATGGGCTTTTTTCCACGCTCATTTCCATTTAGTAGAGGTAGATATCTCTTACCATGCCATACTGTCTGTATCCAGTCTCATATTGGTATCCTAAGTTTTGAACAAGCCTGTATAGCCGGCTATAGGCATGTAGGGGTCTGTGGTTATGGTCACCAAATGTGGAGGGGTGCTATGGGCCCGTTTCGATAGTCTAGGTTTTTCAATAGTGGCAGCTTTGTGTGTCATAACATCTCATCGAATCAGTACAGTGGGAGAGGAGCATCTTTGTCTTGAAGCTTGCTGGTACCAATGGTACTGCCCAGGTAAACAGTATCACTTAGGGAATTGAGGAATTTTGGTACTAAAAGATCCTCTTTGTGCGGATTTCAAAATAGAAATCAATCCGCTGTGCGTTACTTTGCTCAAAGCCACACAGTTTCACTTGTGGCCCTTTCAGTTAAGAATACACGGACTTTTTCCACAGGGACTGGTACTGCTTCCCCAAACTGGAATATTGGTGCATGGTGTTTCACACTCCGTTGGAAATTATGTCGGGTAGGTTGGAAGTTAAGCTACAAATAGATGTATTGCATTATATTAAGTTACGCACAAGTGGTTTCATAGATTCAAAGTGGCAGGCGCTGCTTTTGGCCAAATGCAAAGTCGCTGTGACTTTGTGCAGGATGACTGTTTCGAGCAGAGAGCTGCGAGATCTGGCCATCTATAAAGATCAGTTTAAAAAATGAGCTTCTTTGCAACCACAACTGCGAGACTCAGAGACATATGGAGCCCACGTAGGTAATATCTTGCACAACATGAAATTGCATCGACTGATGGCTAGATACACGCTGATTTTATGACATTAAGAACAGAATAGACAGGATTAGGGTTTCTGGAAAGTCACTTAACAGCATGATCGGCCAGTGGCCTCCCTCCTTCTTGTGGCATGATAATTTGGAAATACAGCTCCAACCTTAATGGCTTGTAAGGCGCTACTGATATAACACTATTGTTGGATGTACTGTATGGGATGTGTTAAAGTCTGTTTACCTGAAACGTAAGGTCACTCAGGTTCTTTTCTCTCTGTAGATCTATTGTGAATCACAAAAAAACGTTTTTTGTTAATCTTTGTCCCCTTGCTCTCTGTCGGCCTGTTTGTATTTGTTCACACACCTGTCATTCTGCTTATGTGTGTTGTCTGTCTGATAGTATATTTCAAACTGCCTATTTTTGTCTCCGTATGTTTCTACCTATCCATGCCTGTCTCTGACTGTTTACCTGATCTTTTTGTATGTGTCCCTATGTCTGTATTTGCCTGTATTATTACTGTTTTGTCTTATTTCTGCTGTCACTTATGTTGTCTTTGCCTTCTTGGCACATTAATGAATGTCTATCTCCATCTACCTGCCCGTCGGTCTTTATATGCCTCTACTGTTTTTAAATGTGTTGGTCTATGTTTGCCTACTTGCCTGTCTGATATGTTGTGTACCTCTGAGTGTGGCCTGAATATTTAGTTGCCTGTTTTTATCTCTGCATACTACTGTTTGTTTTCCCAAGACAATGCTTTCTAAAGTGCCCGTCTAATTTTCTCTATTAGCTCTGCGGGATAATCGAATTGAGCTTGTGAAATCCACTACCAATGAACTGACCATTAGTATTAGTGATGTAGGGATGGCTGATGAAGGAGTCTACACCTGCGCCATCTTCACAATGCCTGTCCTGGTGGCCAAATCACTGGTGACCGTGCTGGGTAAGAGCTTACTTTTTTTCCTTTCCATGATTTGTTGCAATTGAACATTAACAAGTTAACAGTGAGGGTTCATCTTATCTTTTCCACTCCTGTACACCAGCCCATGAGAGTTTCATCACGTACTTCTTACCCAGAAGACCTTTCATGGTATTTTAAGGCTCCCACAATATGTACAGGGCTCTGGGACAACTGCAGATGGAAGGTGACCTACCTAACACTGGGGACACCCAATAATTATAATCCTCTACACATTTGAAATTTGAAATGTATGGAGTTTATTAATGTTCACTAGAAACTTCAGTGGAGTCTATTTACACCAGAAAAAAGTTTGGAATTTGATTTTACTTTCACCTTTGCCATGCCTACACACTAACCGCAACACATACATTTGGTTTATGAGATGTATTTATAGTTTGTTTATATGTTCTTGTAGAGTGCTGCAAAGGACAAATTGTGATGAATGAGAGATTTAGTTACACTTTGAGAGCATCAGTCCACACAATACAAAATAAAATGTGACCTGCTGGAGAAAGAAAGTCTTCACAGGTGTAAAAGCCTCAAGGTAAAGGTCCTCAGTCTTATCCTATGTCATCTGACTAATGAGTGGGACAGAAGTTCAAATGCTGAATCAAACAGGAGGTGATCTGAAGTCTCCATAGTCCTAGCTCCACAAGGAATTGAAAAGTTGTGTTCATCGGCCTCATCTGATCTATAGAAAATATTTTGAGAGAGAGGTCTGATTATGGAGAGTACTGTCTCAAGGTATTTTCAGTTTAGATGGCCGAGAAGCCTGCAGTGTAGTATAAAATGACCTCAGGAAGCAGATTGGAATAGTTTTTTCAGATAACCTGATGAAGAGCCATGATGTTGCAGCATTTTAAAGTGTGACCTCATTATTGGGACCATTTTATGCTTTACCCATCTTTTGTGCCCGTTTTGTGCTCTTGTTGTTTTGCCCATTTTGTACTTAACCTCTCTTTTGTGTCCATTTTGTGTTCTGCCTCGTCTTCTGTGCCAGTTTTGTGCTTTGCCTCGTTTCTGTGCTTGTTTTGTGCTTTGACTCGCTATTGTTCCCTTATTGTGCTCTGCCTCGTCTTTTGTGCTCTTTATGTGCACTGCCTTGTTTTTGTGCCCATTATGTGCTTTGGCTTGTTTTTATCCCGTGATTGTTTTTCTCTTCTTTTCTCCCCCATTTCTCCCCTTGCTCCAGGGTCTCTCCCGCGCTTATCAGCCTCAGTGCCCCCTCCTTTCCTGTGTCTCCTGCATCTTCCTCGTGCCTCCCACCTTCTGATTCCCATCCCTCTGTAGCCACCCCACATGCTTCTTTCCCTCTGTTAGACCTGGCATGTCTCCCCTGTGTTTTTGCCTTCTGGCCTCCTGTTTTTATGGTATACTGCACTCTGTTTTTGCTGGGCTATTGTCTCTGCACACTTTACCACTGCTGATCAATGCTAAAGTACAAGTGCTCCCTATGTATATTGTATTGGTGATTAGGTTATCCATGATTGGCGTATTTGATGTACTGGTAAGTCCCTAGTACAGTGCACTAGAGGTGCCCACAACCTGTAAATCAAATGAAACTAGTGGGCCTGCAGCACTGGTTGTGCCACCCACATTAGTAGCCCTGTAAACATGGCTCAGACCTGCCACTGCAGTGTCTGTGTTTGCAGTTTTAAACTGCCAATTTGACCTGGAAAGTGTACCCATTTGCCAGGCCCAAACCTTACCTTTTGGTACATGTAAGACACACCTAAGGTCGGACCTAGGTAGCCCCATGGGCAGGATGCAGTGTATTTTAAAGTTAGGACATGTGTGTTTAACATGTCCTAACAGTGAAATACTGCAAAATTCAGGTTTCAGTGTTGCAAGGCATATCTCCCTCATAGGTTAACATGGGGGCTGCCTTTAAATAACTTTAAAGCACAGATTCCCTTTGAGGGCAGATAGAAATATGGAGTTTGGGTCTTCCATAGATTCTCTGTATCAATGATGGGTGCACCTGCACTTGGACCACTGAAGTAGTCACTACTGTAGTCACTGCATTAGGGGTACTCTGCACTACCCCTTGTCTTTGTCTATTATCTGTCTGCACTGGTCCCTCTGTCCCCCTTGCTTGTGCTGGAGCTGCTGGGGCAGAACTAGTACTTGGACCCCCTTCATGCGTCGCATATGGCGGAGGTCGATCCCTCAACAACTGTGTAATAAGATCCTCAACATCTGAATCTTCTTCTACATAGGTCTTTTTCTTCTTCTTTGTCCTTGAACTCTCATTACTGTTAGCAGCAGCATCTTTTTCTGACTCATCATCTGCGATTGCAGGAAATAATTTAATACCCTGTAGTGTCTCTGTTCTCCACCTTTTCTGCTCCCAGTCCCGCCTTGCTTCTGCCAAGGACTTTTCTACCATCTTTATTCTCCTCTGAAACTTCATCTCTTGTTGCTGTCTGGCTACTAGCTCACAAACCGCTAAAGCCTCAAACTGTGCTGGTCTCGGTAATGGCTTTGTCTCATATAATGTCATTCGTAATTCATCCAAAATTCTCAAATTAAACGTCCCATGCTCTGGAAACACTAGAACTCCCAATTTCTTTGTCATCTTGCACCACTGCTTTAACCAAAGACATGGCGCGACACCTAGCTCCTCCATCACAATATATGCCGGAGAATTTTCCAGTGGGGTTGGCTCCTCAACTGTCGCCTTAATGTATGGATCACCCAAAATGGCACTTCTGAACGCTTTGAAAAACGTCATTTTCTCTGTTGTATTTATTTTGATTCAATAACTAAATGACTCTTACGCCAGAGATTCTGTTCACCGCTTGCTCAACTCATAGCCTCTTACAGACGACTGCCAATCCTCTTGCAACTCTTCTTACTAACCAACCTATCCCAGCGCGGAACACTCTGTCGTCACACTCACACACTGCGGCTGACAAAGCCTTGCGGATTGTCCTCCTAAACATCATCTCATACAAACTAATGCAAATTATTGCGAGCACTTAACCAAAAAACAATAACCAAAAACAAACCTGCTGGCTTACTACAGGAAGATACACAATTGCTTCAGAGACCTTACGGGTTTTCACTGATGGCCCTTTTGCCCACTTAGCTATTCCTCGTTCTCAGTCTCCCACAGTTGCAAGTAAAATTTGACCCACAAATTTCACTCTAAGCTAATCAGTGGGACTGTCCTGGTGCACCTAGGACTCGCCAAATTTCAGTCGAAAAATGTCTCTTACTCGCTTAACTCACACACCGACTCGTTGACCACGGCCAATCAACCTATTAAACCAGACAGATTACAACATATAACCAAGTGTCTCCTACACTTGTCAATATACTCCGGAGTCTTAGACCACGCAGGGTCCATACATCACCAACAACCATGTGGACACTTTTTGAGCACAAAGCGCAGCACACATATGAAGTTTGAAAACTTCCCCAATCATACCGCGGAGTACGCACACTCCTACTACACCTTCACTGGAGTACGCAAACTCCGTACTTTACCTCACATCCATCACAATTCACCTTCGATTTTGCTTAAGCCTCTGCAAGCGCAATCTACCACTTCACAATATTACAAAAACACGGCGAGAACATACCCAACTTTATTAGCGGGATCCAGGATCTGAGAAAGTCATTTCTGGGCTTAAGGGGACATCATCTTTGCTGCAATTGCCATTTCAGAAAAACAAATTCAAACCTTATAAAAATTCGAACAACTAACCCTAACTTAAGCTACCACCATAACCAATAATCACCACATAACTAGTCTTCCAAATAAACTAACCATCAAGCTGCTACCAAAAATTTCTAGCGTGTCTGGTCCTTAGAAAGTAAACTTACAGGGGGATGCGTATAGGCCGATAAACCTTTTGGATCGCATGGAATATCCTAATTATGTAGTGACCTATGGCATCAAGAATTAGCATAACCAATTATTAACATTTTAATTAAAATCACTATAACCATCAATTCATGAATAACCACAACTCGGTAAAGTGTTTAACAATTTTTATTTCCCTATTCGATACAATACTAAGTCATCAAGTTAGCTCGAACTTTATTTAATCCACAAAGAATTAGTTCATTAATCGCCATCAATTCCATAAGCTAAATGATAAAACACATCTAGAATACTCTGACATAAGCCAATAAAGATGAATACACAGCATTAATAGCAGAGTTCAGCAAGTAGTTTGTCAGTCATTTGTCACTGTCAAACATCACCCCTAGAAAGCCTACCTAACCCAAATAAGCATCGGCATGTGGGGCTTCATGCAAAATAATCTAGAAAACATGAATTTGGAAAAACACCTTGCTACGAGAAAAACTATAAAACAGCGCAGTTGGTACCTAGAAGACAAGGCACAAGTTAATCAATCACGTTGTCATAGCTACCTATCCACAGAATGGATCAGCAACAAAGTCAGTCTTTGTTTTCAGGTCATCAATAGATCAGCAATGCAGCAGGCTCTCAGAGTATGAGCCCAAAGACAGAGTCTCGAACCGCATCTCCTAACGTCATCAACGTCTCCCCTCACATCTGCCTAAATTCTCCTGCATCTGAAGTTTTAGCCCCTTGTTATGACTTCTTATTAGGGTCTCCCAGTCCATCCCCCTAATTTCCAATTGGTCAGTCAGTCAGCAGATATGACTTTAACCTATAATATTAATTTACCAAATCTATAAGTGTTAATATTAGTCCTTTCACAGCACGTGGATTGGTCCACTATACGATGTCCTCATCATCCGGCTCTTCAGGTATCAAAAAAGTTGCATGTTCCTCTTCAGTCAGTGCTTCCATTGTTCAAGTCCTGGGAAAGTACATTTAGCCTACTCTACACATAATTGTATCATATTGTCTTCATCGTCGGTACATTGCAGTCTAGCTAAGCAACTTTAACATCAGGGGGTTCAGGGTCAGGTTATGCATCTGCTTCTTTGCAGCGTGTTAGTATTTCAGCCTCTCTTGTGAGGCTTGGAAAGGCTAGGCCTTAACCTCGGCTAAGTTAACTTCTATAATTAATACAAAACATAGGTTATACATTTTAATATGACATATTACTACATTATTCTTTCACATTTTCATTTCTACACACATCTTTTAGTTATTTTAGCATAACTGTGTATAAATGGATGCCACTCCCTGTGATCACAATTTTCAAACGTACACTTTATTTTCTCTACGATTAATTTCTTTATGAACTTTTCATTAATCAAACACGTAAACATTCATTAATAATTTCTAATTAGCATATTTGCGGCAGCACCCACACCTACAAAGCCCTCCACGGCACTGGACCTGCGCACCTCAACAACCGACTTCAGCTCTACCATCCAACCAGGCAGCTATGCTCAGTCTCGCTCACCCTCTCCATGTGTCCCCTGCATCCGCATAAGCAAGTCATGTGGACGCTCCTTCTCCTGCATCACCACCAAGACCTGGAATGGACTCCCTCAACACATCGGGACTGCCCCCTTGCTACTCAATTTCCACAAGAAAATGAAGACCTTGGTGTGCAACTAGGAGCTGTGTCTGACCTATGGTCTTGCTCCAATAAAGTGGATACACTCATGAGTGATAAGTTGTTTCATACAAATCGACCTAACATAAAATAACATATGAACAATTGAGTGTGAAGCCTAAAAAGGGGTTTTGATTGCAGCAAATGCACGCAGAATAATAAGATATTGTAATTAATTGTTCTCATTAAGATTATGTAAAAAATTGTAAAATATCTGTATTTTTTCAGTTTTTCTTTCTAGCAGCGTTCACTTAAGCACCAAAGTGGTGCTTGAAATATGAGTAGAAACAATTTGTTGATGACATATTAAAGCGTTCTAAATGTAACCATTCTTTAAGAAAAAGATAACTGCAATGTCATAATTCAATTTGTTTACGATGTGGTTTATGTTTGAAGAAATCAGTGGTCTTCATTACAGTTGAGATAAGAAATTAGAGGCACAAATTGACATTTGCTCCTCTGATGCGTTCCAGTCAGCAGAGAACAGAATAATCCAAAAAGCCGGACCACAAAAGGTGTACTGTTGTAAATCAATTATTGGTCTAATCCTTTTGCAGCTAATGAATGGCCACATTTCCTCTTTCCCTTGACAAATAAGCCTTCTGTTTGGGCTGCTCATGCCTTTAAGAGTAATTTTTACGCCAATTGTGCCACCCCAGCAGAATCTGCAATCTCCTTATAGGATCAGTTACTTAACCCCCTTCAGCATTTTTCTCATGATTGAGGGTAGCCCCTTTATGCGTCACTTCACTATACCTTTTTACAATGCAGCTGCATTTACTAAACACTTGACTTGCAATAGTAGTTTAGGATGCTGTTCGTAGCCTTTTTGAAATGCACGGATGTGCCGTATTTACAGGAATACGCTGCACCACTAAGTTTCTCCCTGCACTGGTGCTAAATTAAGCTGCTGAGCCAATGCAGACATCCTAGCACCATACTGAAAGTGACGCTCCGGTGGCGCTGGGGCCTTGCAAATCTGCCCCTAAGTCGCAGGGTATTTTGCTTTATTTTCATTGTGTATGTTCCACGTAAGAGTTAAACTTAATGCACACTATATGTGATATCTTACTTAGGTTCCACATGCTCATTTACTAAAGAACAACCAACACTTTAGGAGTTATCACGATTGATTAGTGAACTACTCCTTTTCTGTACGCAACTTGCTAGTGAACGTTTTGGTAGATTGAGTTTTGACAACTTTGTTTTTGCACATGTTGTTCTGTAGATCAACGGTACCCCTAATGCTTTGGCTGTGTCCTCCACTTCTGTGCTGAAGGACCGCCCACCAAATTTAGAGTCTAGCAGGCATGGCCCCCAGTTCAGAGGTTACATTTGTTGAGCCAGCTGAGGCTTCACGGATGTAAAAAGGGAGCCTTCCCTATCTCTAAATGAGATGGGTGATCTGCGAGTGCGGCGAAGCGAGTACCCCTGTGGTTTACAGTTACGTTCTCCTGTACCAAACTTTAATTAATACCATGAAAGAGAATGAATTCCACGCACCAACTGTTGACAAGTTTTCCATTGCTCTCCCACCCCACAGGGCAGCCACAGAAGCCCCTGATCTCCGGACATGAGTTTCCCTTCAGGGAAAATGAAAAAGCAAGACTGACATGCAAGACCTCTGGGAGTAAACCAGCTGCTCAGATCACCTGGTACAAGGGTCTGGAACCGCTAGAGGGTAAGTCTATACTCCACCCGAGTACCTAGACTTTGAAAGGTTAAGTCTAGAGAGAATGCGAAAACGTAGGGTGGATCACGAAAGAAGAAAATCACTGTATGCATTGTTTGTATTGTGTGCAGAATTGAATGCACAGTTACCGGGTGCACAAATATCTGCGTGTATAATTACCGGGTGCGGATTTATCTGCACCTCAGCACCTGGTAATTCTGGACACCTTTGAGCAGGAGATAACTAATTAATAATCGTGTCTTGTGAGTCCAAGACGCAGTGTCATTTTATGGGTGCGCTGATGTCGCTCCTAGTATTTATTATGCTTAAAAAGTGTTTTAAAACATGTGGCAGTAGATGCTTGAACGTTTTAAAAGTGAATTTATATAAAATGTATAAAAAGTCATATGTTTGAGCGACGATTTTAAACAGGAAATTGTACAATATTCCAGTGCGTCATATTTTGTCACATACACAGGAGCAGTGTTAATTCACTTCTCATGTATGGAACACTGGATCTGTAGCAAACAAGTGATGTCTTTTATGTCCTGGATGAAAGAGCTCTCATATGCCAGAACGTGAATCTCCTTTGCGAGGGTGTGCTCCATTATGTCAGTTTATTATGGGAGCTGCTCAGTTAAACTAAGGCTGCTCATTTTGTTATTGGTTGTGTTACAATATAATTCTGCTCGTCTGCATGTCATTGGGGTTATTGAAAAATGCCAGGGCTGCTCATTGTGCTAGTAGAGTTGGGTGAATAGGCCAGGACAATTAGTGTAACTGGGGGCTTTGTGAGGGTGGCGGGGCTGGGTATTATTAGAGAGTTATCTCATGTTTTTGATCCCAGAGGCTTAAGAGGCAGAGGTATTCTAGTTAAGACAGTTGTGATGACAGTTTTCACAGTACCATAATACAGCGCATATTGCTATTCCAACTTGTACATTGCCACATCTAAACCAATATTGGCCTGTATGATCTACATTGTTACAAATTGTATTGGTTTTATACCTTTATATTTTTACTTGTGACTTACGCATTAACATATTCTTAAACACCCATAAAAAAGATACCGTGATCATGGGCCAGGCTTTGTTGACATAAGCCACTAGTCAGTTAATGCCCAGCTAGGCCTAAAAGGTCAAAGATGTCCAAATCAGTGCTGGGTTTTGACTCTGCCTGCCCCCTTATAGCCCATGTAATTTCCTTTCCTTATCCCAAAGTAGAAACAGGAAGAGTAAGGCCTGACTTTGTGGGTTGTACTGCTGTTGATGGTGCTCTTCTTGCTCCACTCCCTAGAAAGGGCATCCTGTGGTTGCTGGCTTCCTCAGGCTCATCACTATCTCACAGCTAATGGACCTCAATGCGTGGTCAAACCACTCGCCCCATCCAAGCAGGGGTGAAGGAAACAGAGATCTAGCTGTGAAAACAGCAGCGGCACTAGACCCTACCTCTACCCTACCTCACCACATAACGCCTGTTACAGCACCCTCTCCTGGTAGTTCTAGTGGCAGACAGCAGAGTTGACATGGTTATGTACCTCATTTCAGGTGGCCACATGTTCCCTACAGTTTGATTGAGGTCACTGTGTAGAATAGTATCAGTTTTCAAAAGCATACTCCATTATTGACAGGGCTGCGCCTACAATGATTTTAAAAAGCTGGTCCCATGTATGTTTCATTTTTGAAGGGCTGACAAAGGTCGTTGACTGCAAAGAATTTAAAAATTAATACATACTTTTCGTTTTTTTCAAGCAAAAAAAAATGTACATTTACAAGAACTTTAACACACACAGCTAGATTACTGTCGATGTCTGTGACATATCTAAAAGGGTGACTGAGAAAGCTGTTAACTTCATGGAGGAGGTTAGTCTCTGACCGCTCATAGTGTGCTGTGAGTGTCTTGTCAAATGACCACAGAAAATTCATGAGTGTTTAGGGGAAGCTAAACAGGAGCGTTCTGCGCTGAAGGAGAGGTTTTTAACCCCTTCGCTCCCAGGCCTTTTACCCTTAGGTGCCAGGCCTTTTTTTATTTTGGCTATTTAGGGCAGTTCACGCTTAGGCCCTCATAACGTTTTGTCCACATAAGTTACCCACGCTAAATTTGCATCCTATTTTCCCAGCGTCCTAGGGATTCTAGAGGTACGCAGAGTTTGTGGGTTCCCCTGAAGGAGACCAAGAAATTAGCCAAAATACAGCGAAAATTTAGTTTAAAAAAAAAAAAAAAAAAAAAGGGCTGCAGAAGAACGCTTTTAGTCTTTTCCCTGATAATGGCATCTACAAAGGATTTGCGGTGCTAAAGTCACCGTCTTCCCAGCTTTCAGGAACAGGAAGACTTGAATCAGAAAACCCAATTTTTCAACACAATTTTGGCATTTTACTGGGACATACCTCATTTTTACTATTTTTTGTGCTTTCAGCCTCCTTCCAGTTAGTGACAGAAATGGGTGTGAAACCAATGCTGGATCCCGGAAAGCTAAACATTTCTGAAAAGTAGACAACATTTTGAATTCAGCAAGGAGTAATTTGTGTAGATCCTACAAGGGTTTCCTACAGAAAATAACAGCTGCGATGAAAAAATATTTAGATTGAGGTGAAAAAAACAGCCAGTTTTCCTCATGTTTTACTCTGTAACTTTTTCCTTTAATGTCAGATTTTTTAAAGCAATATACTGTTATGTCTGCTGGACTGTTCTGGTTGCGGGGAAATATAGGGCTTGTAGGTTCATCAAGAATCCTAGGTACCCAGAGCCAATAAAAGAACTGCACCTTGCAGTGGGTTTTCATTCTATACCGGGTATACAGCAATTCATTTGCTGAAATATAAAGAGTGAAAAATAGGTATCAAGAAAACCTTTGTATTTCCAAAACCGGCACAAGATAAGGTGTTGAGAAGCAGTGGTTATTTGCACATATCTGAATTCCGGGGTGCCTATACTAGCATGTGAATTACACGGCATTTCTCAAAAAGACGTCTTTCTTGCACACTTTCTTACATTTGGAAGGAAAAAATTTAGAGAAAGACAAGGGGCAATAATACTTGTTTTGCTATTCTGTGTTCCCTCAAGTCTCCAGATAAAAATGGTTCCTCACTTGCGTTGGTAGGCCTAATGCTGGTGATAAGAAATGCAACATGTACACATCACATTTTTACATTGAAATCTGATGTGTTTTTTGCAAAGTGCCTAGCTGTAGATTTTGGCCTCTAGCTCAGCCGGCACCTAGGGAAACCTACCAAACCTGCACATTTTTGAAAACTAGACACCTAGGGGAATCCAAGATGGGGTGACTCACCAGGTTCTGTTACCCAGAATCCTTTGCAAACCTCAATCTCGCCAAAAACAATTTTTTCCTCACATTTCTGTGACAGAAAGTTCTGGAATCTGAGAGGAGCCACAAATTTCCTTCCACACAGCGCTCCCCCAAGTCTCCCGATAAAAATGGTATGTCACTTGTGTGGGTAGGCCTAGCACCCGCAACAGGAAATGCCCCAAAACACTACGTGGACACATTACATTTTTCTAAAGAAAACAGAGCTGTTTTTTGCAAAGTGCCTAGCTGTGGATTTTGGCCTCTAGCTCAGCCGGCGTCTAGGGAAACCTACCAAACCTGCACAATTTTTAAAACTAGACACAGAGGGGGAATCGAAGATGGGGTGACTTGTGGTGCTCTCACCAGGTTCTGTTACCCAAAATCCTTGGCAAACCTCAAAATTTGGCTTAAAAACACTTTTTCCTCACATTTAGGAAATGCCCCAAAACACAACGTGGACACTTCAAAATTATCAAATACAAAACTACCTGGGTTTTTTTTGGGGAGGGGGGCACCTGCGTTTTTGGTCTTGGACTCAGCAGTCATCTAGGGAAACCTACCAAACCTAGGCATTTCTGAAAACTAGACACCCGAGGGAGTTCAGGGAGGTGTGACTTGAGTGGATCCCCCAATGTTTTCTTACCCAGACTCCTCAGAAAACGTCAAATTTAGCTAAAATATCAGTTTTCCCACATTTCTGTGTGGGATCACCACACCGGTACAAATTTCCTGCCACCCAACATTCCCCTCAGTCTCCTGGTAAAAATGATACCTCACTTATGTTGGTGGGTCAAGTGCCGGTGACAGGGAAGAGTCAAAAACATGTTGAAATTGAGGGGGAACCAAAGTGGGTCCAAAAGGGAAGTTTGGAAAAAAAACATTTTTTAAGCTGACAAGTGCAGTAGAATTTTTATCGGTATAGATGAGACAACGTTGGGCGATAGGAATTTTGTGGATTCCTACAGATTCCGGAAGGTTCCATCACAAAAATGTGGGACAAATGTTTGATTTCCAGCAAAGTTGAAAGTTTGCCAGGCATTGTGGGTAAGAAAATGATGCTGGGTGCATGTGAAGCACACCACCCGGGAATCAACCAGATGTTTAGTTTTCAGACGTGGTCTTGTCGATTTTTCTACATGGCAGCGTTCAAAAGTAAAAAAAAGTGCAGCCCTCACCGTTCCAAGTGGGATTTTGAGAGTTACCAAGCTCTCCTGACCCAAATGTAAAACCAAAACTCAAAATAATCAAATGTCCTCTTGCTTCCCATGGGGTAAGATGTTTCAGTGTGCGGGGGAGAGCTGAAAGACCATTACCCCCTTTAGTTGGGGTGGGAGAATAAACTGGCCCATGCTGGTTGGTAGCCACCACCCCGCAATTTTTTATTTAAAAAAAATAATTCCCTGGCATCTATTATACTTTCATTACCCCCAAACCCTCCATCCTCCCCCCTCTACCGGGTGTGGATCAGGGGTAATTGCCCAATCTTCCCACTGGTGGGCAAACCAACTCTGGCCCCATTTATTTGGGGTGGAGGTATGGCCGTACCCCTACCCTCTTATTTTGAAAAAGAAAAATCTTCCCTGGTGTCTGGCGGGCTTTCGGTCCCCCCTTGGAGACAGATGGGCCTTCTAAAAATAGGCCGATATGGCCAACAGTAATGTGCCCCCATGGGGAGCGACCCTTGCCCAAGGTGCTACCCCACCAAACAAAACACACACACACACACACCAATCAGGCCGAATTCCTAAATACAATTTGTCCCCCAGGGGAGCGACCCTTGCCTAAGGGGTCACTCCCCATACATAAAAACATAAAGTGAATAAAAAAAATATATATCCCTGGTGTCTAGAGGTTTTTTCCCCCTCTGTGGGAAGATCGGCCTAATTATATTAGGCTGATCTGCCTCCAGAGGTGGCAGAGAAGGCCTAAAAATATTTTGCTCCCCCCCCCCCCCCGGAGCAGCTCTTGCCCAAGGAGCCGCTCCCGTTATGCATAAACATAAAAAAAAATTCCCTGGTGTCTAGTGGTTTCTGCCCCCCCCCCTAGGGGCGGATCGTTCTAATTATATTAGGCTGATCTGCTTCCAGAGGCGGGGGTGCACAAATGGCCTAAAAATAATTGGGCACCCGGGAGGGACCCTTGCCTAAGGGGTCGCTCCCCACACATAAACAAAAATAAAATTAAACTAAACAATAAACTATCCCTGGTATCTGGCAGTTTTCAGCCCCCCCGGGGGGTAGATCTGCCAAATTATAGGAGGCCGATCTGCCCCCAGGGGGGGCAGAAATGGCCTAAAAATTATTTGGCCCCATGGGGAGGGGCCCTTGCCCAAGGGGCTTCTCCCCTTAATAAAATCTACAAAAAGAAAAAAAATCCCTGGTGTCTGGTAGGTGTTTATGCTGCCCCATTGCATCGCGATCGGGCAGCAGAAATGCTACGAGAGACATGAAAGGAGATGTCTTTCCTTTCATGTCTCTCCTGGGCAGAAGAGGAATTCTTCCAGCGCGATCCGAGGTGACCTCTGATGAGGTCAGCAAGCAAATCATGTGCTGACATCATCAGATGTCACTGGGGCGGTTTGGGGGGGGGGCGATTCCTCTTCAAGCCCTTCCTGGGGTGAGGGGTGGGAAGGAGGCCCTCAGAGGGAGCGCCAGCGCTTCCCCCGAGGTCCGGGGTGCAGGATGTAACGGTTACGTCCTGGGCAGACGTGCGGTGCTGCCCATGACGTAACTGTTACGTCCCAGGCACCGCAGGGGCTAAAACACAAGGCCCTACTAGTTTTGTGATCAAAACAGGTGTCAGCAGCAGCTTCCAGAACTGAATTCAACACTAGATGTGACCTTCAGAACTGGACATGGTATGCCCGGAATGGGCCACACCACCAGACACAGTGTGACAGAGTGTATTTTTCAGATAGCAGTAATGCATGTAGTATGTGATAACTTATAAGGCTGCACATGCTCGCTTACTAAAGAACAACCAATACCATACGAATTATCAGGATTCATTTGTGTACTATACCTTTCCTGTACGTCTTGCTACTGAGCAC
Source organism: Pleurodeles waltl (assembly GCF_031143425.1). NCBI lineage: Eukaryota > Metazoa > Chordata > Amphibia > Caudata > Salamandridae > Pleurodeles > Pleurodeles waltl. The sequence goes on along the minus strand of NC_090451.1, from coordinate 571,980,796 downwards.
CTACGCTAGATACAGTTTTGCCAACTTTGTCCTTACAGGGGCAATTGTGTCCTCCACTTCTATGCTAGAGGACCACCCATCAAATTTATAGATCCCAGCCAGGTGAGACCACCAGGTCCGAAGTTTAGATTTGCTTAGCCAATATGGCTTAAAGTCCTCCCCACCTCTATATGAAGCAGGTGAGCTACTTTCAAAACTCGATTTAGTAGCCCAGAGTTGTCCATTAAAGCTCCATACAGCACTGCATTTGAGGCCTTCACAACCGGGCAGCAGCCTAGAACTGGACTGCACTCTCCAGATATGGCCTCAGAAAGTGATCACAGTGCACCTTGATGGGGGATTATCAGTGGTGTATTAAAAGTGGTAGAACAACTCGACCTTTCATTTCTGTTGGTGTTAGCCCAATTTTTTTGCAACCAAGTATTCTCCAGCTGTAACATGTCCTGTTGTCTACCCAATTTGAGGTAAGTCAGTGTGACAACTTGCAAGATGCTCAAGTGCTAGACACACTTTGTAAAGGCAAATTAACCATTAATGCACATTTATCACAAGTTAAATAAAAGTTGTATTATTTAATTAAATGAGATTGGACCTTTCAACCAAGTAACAACTTTTCTTAACCAAGATTTCAGGTAAGAGCTCTCGATGGACTGTCGCTCCACACCAGCATTTTTGCTTGATTAGAAAGTTAGCCCCATTTGGACACTGTGAACTTTGTTCTTCAAGAAATTGGGAACATAACACTGTGGTAGGTCTCCGTCTAACCACTGACAATGTTGTATTCTCCACAGGTGTAGTAAATGAGGTGATGGAGGACCCTTATAGAAAGACCTTCACCGTAACAAGTCGTATTGAGTTCCCAGTCACCCAGGAAGATAACGGAGCAGAAATAACATGTACAGTCGGCCATGAGTCGCTTCAGAACTCTTTCATATCATCATCTGTGGAGATAAATGTCTACTGTAAGTATTCAATACGTTTTAGAAAGAGAACTTTATCACCAAAGTCATTGTACTATACATTCTCTAAATGTGATGCATTATAAAAAAATGCATGCCTGAATTTACATTTTATTTTCATAAATATTTATCGAATTACTTTAAACTGAGAGTACAAGTACTTTGAAACCATTGTCAGAGCAAACTTTCTTCTAACCACCACTCACCCCATCCCCGTTGGTGAACAAAAAAGCATTACTATCTATAAATCTTTTTCTGAACTCCCTAGTTTTCATTATGTAACATTCTTTCCTGCTCTGGTATTTAGTATATGAACCTGGAGCTGCTATCTTTAAGCAATATAAAAGCACTACAAATTATTTTCCAAAACCCAGTGCATACCTAGCCCCCACCCCGCCCACTGCTTCTGCCTGGTGGCTGTGTCTTTTGTTTATTTACCATGGCCCACATAATGTCCATCGCCCCAGTGTGATTTCAGACCCCTCTGTATGATTTATTCTGCATGAAGCACTCTTCACATGTAAGATTCTTTAGTATTGGTTCTTTGATAGATACACATACTGGAATTGTTCCCCTTCACCTTTGAATAGCAGTAGCAAAGTAGAGCTTGCTTGAAAGGATTCAAACAACGCCACTTGAGTAGCACACTTACCTCATTGAAAAATGCCAATACGCCAGCCAGTGAGGTAAGAGAGCACTGAACTTTACCTGCCCCTGAGACCTCCGCATCTTTTCCATAGTAAGTACTACAATAACTGTTAGATCTGCTATTCGATGGCCCCTAATCACTGAGGACCTTGAAAAGACTATAAGGAACACTGATATAGCCAAGTCCAAGGGCGCATTTCAGGAGCAATAGTCATTCCAATGCTGTCAGCAAATACAGCAAGCCGCACCTCCCTATAAACTGGCTTTAAAGGCACACAGTGATTTCAACAAAAAGAACCACAACAAACTCTACAAAACCAGTCCTTTCAGAGGCAAAGTTTTGTAGGGAACAAAAGTCCACTGCAGAGGCTTTCATCGAAAGGGATCTTGTACTATATCAGTTCAGTGAAACTTTGTGCAGGCACCCGGATCATAAAACATTGGTCTTGGGAAAGCAAAAGAGCTATACTTAGCAGAGGAGAAGAATAACAATAGGCAAACAGGTATTTTACATGGTGCAACATGGCTGATTCGTGGAGTACGCTCTCTGTCCCCAAATATACCTCCACAAAAGCACACAATAATGATGTGCAATAAAGAAAGTGCTATTATATTAGAAAGAACATTGATGTTACTAGTGTAAGACATGCTTCTAATTTTTCTCCAACCACAGCCAGCTTAGCTGTGGAGAAACAACTAGTAATCAGAGATCTCAAGGTATTTCAAGCAAATCTTAAAATGGATAGTACTATTAGCTTCAAACCTGCAGACAAAGGCAGTAGCATTGTTATATAGGACACAGACTCATACAAACTGAAGGTCATTTACCATCTGAGTAATCCTGCCCATTATGCTAAACTTATTAAAGATCCAACAAGTGAGATGCAAAATGAAATACTCAGACTTAGAAATGGGGCTAAAAAGATGGATTTTCTCAGTAAAATTGAGTTCTTATACCTCAGTGTGTGCAATCCATGCACTGATTTTATAAATCTCAGTAAAGACTTTCATCTACCCACACCAGGATCCTTATTGATTACTCTGGACATAGAATTTCTACATACAAACATAACCTAATTAGAGGGCATCAGTGTCATACATAACATCCTCAACCGTAGACCCAGACCATCTCATATATTATATCATTGCTGGAGCTGGCCCTCACACTCAGTTCTTTAAATTTGACAACAATTTCTATTTATAGAGAAAGGAGACTTCTGTGGGAGCAGTTTTACACACCATTTTGTAATATTGTACTTGGATGACCTGGAACATATTCTGTCAGATCATGTGTAGCTGCAGATACACATGCTGTGCATATCCCGCCATCTAGTGTTGGGCTCGGAGTGTTACAAGTTGTTTTTCTTCGAATAAGTCTTTTCGAGTCACGAGATCGAGGGACTCCTCCCATTTCGGCTCCATTGCGCATGGGCGTCGACTCCATCTTAGATTGTTTTCTTTCCGCCATCGGGTTCGGACGTGTTCCTCTTCACTCCGTGTTTCGGTTCGGAAAGTTAGTTAAATCTCGAAAAATTTGTCGGTATTGTTAATGTTCGGTATCGGGTTAGTTAACGCAGATCGACACCGAATCAAGAAGAGCTCCGGTAGCCTTTCGGGGCTTCGATTCCCCGGCGGGGCCTGATCGGCCCGATCGCGTGCGTCTTCAAGGCTAATGGAACGGACCCCATTCCGCTTCTGCCCTGAATGCCACAACAAGTATCCTTATACAGATCAACATCTGGTCTGTAATTTGTGTTTGTCCCCCGAACACAAAGAGGATACCTGCGGGGCCTGTCTGGCGTTTTGGTCGAAGAAAAAGCTACGGGACCGGAGAGCACGCAGGCTTCAAATGGCATTGGCGCCGTCAGGACAACGTGATGTCGAGGAAGAGGAGACTTTCTCCATCGTTGCCTCGGACGAGCCCGAAACAGAGCAGGCGCCAAAAACTGTGAGTAAACCAGCCCGACCAAAACTCACGCCAAAATCATGAAGGCCCAGGGGACGCCACCGCCGGCAGGCCATGGCTTAACCCGTACAATTGGTGACCAACCATCGGCACCGAAAAAGGGCACACACGTGTCGAAGTCTTCCGACTCCGGTCGAGATCCCGGCACGCAGCATACTCGACACCGAGAACCTGGCTCAGACCAGACTCGACACTGGGAGACCGGCTCCGAGATAAGTCGGCACCGAGATATCGGAACACCGAAACCTAAAAAAGTGGCTTCGGAGCCAAAAAAGACTGTGGAAAAAGTTTTGGTACCGAAACACCCAGCTTCGGAGCCGAAAACAAGCTCCTACTCCGAAGAACAAGGCCTTTCAGAACAGCTACAAGGCCATAGATTTGGACAAGAGCTAGAAGCAGGGGAGCCAGATTATACCCAAAGAAGGCTCCATATTCAAATGGAAACAGGGAAAATAAGAACTCTCCCTCCTATAAGTATGAAAAGAAAACTTGCTTTCAAGGACACAGAGCAACAACCGAAAGCAAAGGTGGTAAAAGAAGTAACTCCACCACGGTTTTCGCCATCACCACACCACTCACCGCAACCATCACCGATTGCGACCCCACCTGTGATGCTATCTCCAACACACACAGGGATGAGCCAGGATGACCCAGATGCATGGGATCTATATGATGCACCAGTATCTGACAATAGTCCAGACTGCTACCCAGCGAGGCCATCACCACCTGAGGATAGTACTGCCTACACGCAAGTGGTGTCCAGAGCAGCGGCTTTTCACAATGTGGCATTGCACGCTGAACCCATTGAGGATGACTTTTTATTTAATACTTTGTCGTCGACACACAGTCAGTACCAAAGTCTCCCAATGTTACCAGGGATGTTGAAACATGCGAAACAAGTATTTCAAGAACCCGTCAAAGGCAGAGCCATCAAACCTAGGGTGGAGGAAAAAGTACAAGCCTCCCCTACAGACCCTGTATACATCACACAACAACTGACACCTGACTCAGTAGTAGTAGGTGCAGCACGTAAAAGGGCTAATTCACACACCTCTGGAGATGCACCAGTCGAGAGTCGAAAGTTTGATGCAGCGGGGAAAAGAGTTGCAGCACAAGCGGCCAATCAATGACGCATTGCCAATTCCCAGGCGTTATTGTCAAGATATGACAGGGCTCACTGGGATGAAATGCAGCACTTTATAGAACATCTGCCCAAAGAGTTCCAAAAGTGTGCACAACAAATTAGTGATGAAACTACTAGGCATGATGTCATCATGCATAGCCATTGTCCCAAACGCAAGATTACACATGCGGCCCTTACAACAGTGCCTAGCAACACAATGGTCACAAGCACAGGGTCAACTTCAAGATCTAGTGTTGATAGACCGCCAAACATACACCTCGCTTCAATGGTGGAATCCTATAAATTTAAACCAAGGGCGGCCTTTCCAAGACCCAGTGCCTCAATACGTGATCACGACAGATGCTTCCATGATAGGGTGGGGAGCACACCTCAACCAACACAGCATCCAGGGACAATGGGACACTCAGCAGAAACAACTTCATATAAATCAGTTGGAACTACTGGCAGTGTTTCTAGCGTTGAAAGCATTTCAACCACTAATAGCCCACAAACACATTCTTGTCAAAACAGACAACATGACAACAACGTATTACCTAAACAAACAGGGAGGGACACACTCAACACAGTTGTGTCTCTTAGCACAAAAAATCTGGCATTGGGCGATTCACAATCACATTCGCCTAATAGCGCAATACATACCAGGAATTCAAAACCAGTTAGCCGACAATCTCAGTCGGGATCACCAACAGATCCACGAATGGGAAATTCATCCCCAGATACTACAAACCTACTTCCAAACCTGGGGAACACCACAAATAGACCTATTTGCAACAAAAGAAAACGCAAAATGCCAAAACTTCGCATCCAGGTACCCACAGCCTCACTCCAAGGGCAATGCGTTATGGATGAGTTGGTCAGGGATATTTGCTTATGCTTTTCCCCCTCTCCCACTCCTTCTGTATCTCGTAAACAAATTGAGTCAAAACAAACTCAAACTAATACTAATAGCACCAACTTGGGCACGACTACTTTGGTACACAACACTACTAGACCTGTCAGTAGTGCCTCATATCAAACTGCCAAACAGACCAGATCTGTTAACTCAACACAAACAACAGATCAGACACCCGAATCCAGCATCGCTCAATCTAGCAATCTGGCTCCTGAAGTCTTAGAATTCGGACATCTAGACCTTACACAAGAATGTATGGAGGTCATCAAACAGGCTAGAAAACCTACTACAAGACATTGCTACGCAAAGAAATGGAAAAGATTTGTTTATTACTGTCATAATAATCAAATTCAACCATTACACGCATCCGCAAAAAACATTGTAAGCTACTTACTACACTTACAAAAGTCTAAATTAGCTTTTTCATCCATTAAAATACATCTCACAGCAATTTCGGCCTATCTGCAAATTACACTTTCAACTTCACTATTCAGAATCCCAGTCATAAAAGCATTTATGGAGTGTCTAAAAAGGATTATTCCACCAAGAACACCACCAGTTCCTTCGTGGAACCTCAATATTGTATTAACACGACTCATGGGTCCACCATTTGAACCAATGCACTCTTGTGAGATACAATACTTAACCTGGAAAGTAGCCTTCCTAATAGCTATTACATCTCTCAGAAGAGTAAGTGAAATACAAGCCTTTACCATACAAGAACCCTTTATACAAATACACAAACATAAAGTAGTTCTACGCACAAATCCAAAATGTTTGCCAAAAGTCATATCACCGTTACACTTAAATCAAACAGTAGAACTCCCAGTGTTCTTTCCAGAACCAGATTCTGTAGCTGAAAGAGCATTACATACATTAGACATAAAAAGAGAACTAATGTATTGCATTGATAGAACCAAACAAATTCGCAAAACAAAACAATTGTTTGTAGCTTTCCAAAAACCTCATGCAGGGAATCCAGCATCCAAACAAGGCATTGCCAGATGGATAGTTAAGTGTATTCAAACCTTCTATATTAAAGCAAAGAGAGAACTGCCTATTACACCAAAGGCACACTCCACTAGAAAGAAAGGCGCCACCATGGCCTTTCTAGGAAATATACCAATGACAGAAATCTGTAAGGCAACCACATGGTCTACGCCTCATACATTCACTAAACATTACTGCGTGGATGTGTTAACAACACAACAAGCCACAGTAGGACAAGCAGTATTAAGAACATTACTTCAACTCCTACAGGCTAAGCCACCGCTTTTGGGGAGATAACTGCTTACTAGTCTATGCACAGCATGTGTATCTGCAGCTACACATGCCATCAAACGGAAAATGTCACTTACCCAGCCTATAGCCGTTATAAGTTGAAAAATAAAACTTGTACATTTGTAAATATATCACTTTTAGTCACATTATGTACATACATACTTACTCCATTGCATGGGCACTATTACTATATGTACTACTCCTACCTCACCCTCTGCGGGGAAAACAATCTAAGATGGAGTCGACGCCCATGCGCAATGGAGCCGAAATGGGAGGAGTCCCTCGATCTCGTGACTCGAAAAGACTTCTTCGAAGAAAAACAACTTGTAACACTCTGAGCCCAACACTAGATGGCGGGATATGCACAGCATGTGAATCTGCAGTGTCTCATGCCACGAACAGATGTACACTGGGTAAGTGACATTTTCCATATATATATATATACACACACACACACACACACATAAGACATCTCCAAGATTTGGGAGGATGACTCTCAGACACTGCTATATTTCATACATGGTTAAACCAAGTCCACAGATTAATTATGCAATCCCATCATCATTTATAAATTCCTTTCCTGGACCTTTCTTTCTGAGTTCAAAACAAGCATCACTGCACCACCCTTTATATGAAGCCACAGAGAGGAACACACGGAGAGGAACACACTCCTGGCACATAGCAGTCACCGTTCACGCTCACCGAGGGGACTCAATTTTTAGGATTAAGGCATAATTGCAAATGCAAAAGTGATTTCTTCAGGAAGGTAGAGATCTTAACCCACAAGGTACTTGAGCGTGGTTATCCCAAACGCTTGATTAGGTGATCTTCTAGGACAGCTTGGTAAATCCCACATGAGACTCTGCTAACTCCACATGCAAAACAGGAATCCAACAGAAGTGTCTGCATAAATACATTCTCTCCAAGTTTGAACTTTATGTCCAAACAAATTAAAAAACACTGGCATATTTTATCAGCTGAGGACCTTGCATTTGATCCACCTATGTTTGCTTACAAGTGGGGAAGGAACTTAAGACAATCTCTTGCCCACAGGCATTTCATCTCTCAGATCAGCTCACACAATTACTGACTGTTCAAGTCTCCCCCCCCCCCATGAAAGAGCAATACAAATGCATACAATGTAATGTGTTCTTTTTGTATTGAGACGAAGGAATTTACATATCAGCATTTAAGTACATCTTTTGAGATTTTTCTTAAATTACAACACTGTCAATGTAATATATGCCATTTTATGCCCTTGTAACCTACTGTATATTGGCCAAAGCACACAAAAAAGTAAGGATTTGCAATTGCCAGCATAGAAGTCACATCAGATTGAAGGTCCTGACTACCTCTGTAGTGTCACATTTTTTAGAGTGTGGACACTTACAGTGGCAGGTGACCAGCACCGTTTTCACCACTGAGAGAGGAGGCAACATCAAATCCCTATTAAATAAGAAAGAATTGCGTTGAATTCTTTGTTTGAGCACTAAATGAACTGGTCTATTGCATGAGAAAGATTGCACATGCCTGATTTAAAATGAATTATCCTCATTCAAAAACTACATGGACTCTCAAATCTTGATGCTCCTGCCTTTTTAGTTTTTGTACTGTCACACATTTTTTCATTGTACTGTCTGGAGTATTTTGGTGCAAGTGTACTTATCCTATTTTATGTTAGGTTTGTCAATGTCTTTGAAATCATTCCAAAATGGCATCCCCTAGCCCTCCCTTTCCTGGGCCTAGTACGTCTTCAGTTTCACCAATTCAGTTCTTGGTCCTTCCTCGGTTTCTATCACCAACATTAACTGGCATGCTGCCCTCTCACTCCCCCTTAAGAACTCTTTGTCCTGAAAGGACACCATACTTCCCTTCAGCCCTACCAGTGCATCTCCATTTGTGGGCTGATTCGAGTACAGTGCAAAGAATTGGTACTGAACCTTGAGACCCAGAACCCATGCGCCAAACGTGCTTCCCATTGGGGACTAACTAGAGCCACCATGGGTATCCAGCATATTTCCAGCTCAGGTCAGTGCCTCTTGTACTCTTGTACTACTGCACACTGTTCCTTGCCAGGATTACCCATTGTGAGGGCGTGAAGCAGCTCCTCTTTCCATTCTTTTCATGTAGGCCATTCTCAGCCACCCTGTCCTTGAAGCTTGTCACCATGGCATCCCTGCTTTGGCAGCTGTATTACTCTTCATAATGTAAGTGTGCTCTCTCGAGTATTGCCTATGCTTCTACTGGCTCACTTTACTTTTCTTACCCTCACTCTGATCACCCTTTCTCGGTTATTGTTTGAGGTCTCTGTTGGATACCCCTAAGTCCTGATGATGATGCTGCCATTTTTATTGGGATTGAAAGTCGTTGACTTTAAAAACACAGACCCTATATGATTGTTGCTAACATTCTGTAACAGACTGTGCAGCTCTTGTGTTTTTTGGTAGACTTGTTGATCATGATTACCATTTGAGTGTACCACCTTAGAAGAGAGCATTGACCATGTTTGTTTTGCTCTAATATTCACTGCACCTCTATGTGTTTTGCAACAGTTTTTCATAAACTCCTTTAAATAAATTACATTTCCCATTTAGCTCTTTGCATCAAATGTATTGTTACTAGGAACCAGTGTGTTCAAAGTTCAAAGTTTATAATTTATGATTTGGAACTCCGAGGTCCACATTAGGACACAACAACATATCAAAAACAACAAGAGCATAAAATTCCAAAAACCATTAAAAATTAGAAATTATTACAAATAAAGGGGGTTATTCCAACTTTGGAGGAAGTGGTAATCCGTCCCAAAAGTGACGGTAAAGTGACGGATATACCACCAGCCGTATTACGAGTCCATTATATCCTATGGAACTCGTAATACGGCTGGTGGTAAATCCGTCACATTTGGGACGGATTACCACCTCCTCCAAAGTTGGAATAACCCCCAAAGTGTTTTAGTATAAGAACTGTATTAGGCTTCGTATCATACATTTAATGAAAAAGGGTTTCTACCATTTTTTTCACAATAGCAGCAAAGAAGGACAGGTAAATAAAACATGTTTTAGATCTTGAACATGAGTTTGACCCCAGGGGCCCCACGACACCCCATACCGCCACCCTGTGCCTGGTGGCCAAAACCGCCAGGAACAGGATGGCGGTATGGGGGTCGGAATCCCCATGGCGGCGCAGCAAGCTGCGCCGCCATGGAGGATTCCCCAGGGCAGCGGAAAACCGGCGGTACAACGCCGGTTTTCCGTTTCTGACCGCGGCTGTACCGCCGCGGTCAGAATGCCCAAGGGAGCACCGCCAGCCTGTTGGCGGTGCTCCCGCGGTCGTTGGCCCTGGCGGATTTTACCGCCAGGGTCAGAATGACCCCCTTTATTCGCTCTATCTTCTGTGAGCCCAAAAACCACAAAAATGTTCTTTTTGCATGGTTTTTCCCCAAAAAGCATAATTCTTGAGATTTCAAGGCATTTATCTTCAGGTAATGCTGATTAACATAACATTTAAGGGCTGCCAGGCAATTATTTAACTCTTTTGGGGTGAGATTAAAGACTTCAATTTCGACAGCATACAATAAACAAATCAAAGAATTCCCTCCAACACTAAGCTCAAAACCATAGCTCTTCGATAAGGCATTAGGCAAATTGTAGATATACAGCGAAAATAATAACAGGGCCAACAGACACTTCTGCTTCAATCAATTTTTTCTAGGAATTTTGCTTGCTAATCCCAGATCGCCACCCATCAGTACTTTACACCATGTAGAAGAATGCAGGGCTATAATCAAATGTAACAGATTAACTAGGATGCCTAAATTAGATAGCTTCTCACACAGGGTCGGACAATCAACCTTGTCAAAGGCTATGGAGAAGTTTATGAAGGCAGCATAAATAGCACCACTCCTGATCATTACATATTTTTTGTTTCTTAACTGCAGCGCCGTGATGTAATGTAGTGCATATGGCATTTCCTGATGCCGGTCTGTTCAAACGGAATGGTCAGATTACTCTCTGCCGAAGACTTGAGGTGCTCTAATAGACTTCTAGTAAAGACCTTGCTGACAGCATCCAATAGTGCAATTTGTCGATAATTTGCAGGAGAAGATCTATCACCTTTCTTATGTAGGGGTATTATAACACTCCCTACCCATGACGAGGGCAGTATGCCTTTTAAATGACAGTGTTCAAATACAGGTTGCAAGAGCTTTGCCCAGAGGGATGGTTCTTGTTTAATCACTGAGATTGGAACCTCATCCGGACCCACTGCGCTGAGGCTCGCTGTGCTCTGATGAATGCCTCAATCTTAGCTGCTGAAGGTGGGGCCATAGCTATCAGCTTCTCTGTTGTAATCGGGCAAGGTATCTGTTTCAGTGGAGGCAATATTAGAATGTTCGGTGGCATGTGTAGCTGCAGATACACATGCTGTGCATTATCCTGCCATCTAGTGTTGGGCTCGGAGTGTTACAAGTTGTTTTTCTTCGAAGAAGTCTTTTTGAGTCACGAGACCGAGGGACTCCTCCCTTTCGGCTCCATTGCGCATGGGCGTCGACTCCATCTTAGATTGTTTTCTTTCCGCTATCGGGTTTGGACGTGTTCCTCTTCGCTCCATATTTCGAATCGGGAAAAGTTAGCTAAATATCAAATTCAACAGTATTGTTCTCGCTCTGTACCTGGTTAGTGTTATCGTATTGGCACCGATCGCAGAAGCGCTCCGGCCGCCCTTTGGGGCTTCCGCTCTTCAGCGGGGCCTGGTCAGCCCGAACGCATCCATCGACGAAGACTAATGGATCGGACCCCCTTCCGCTTCTGTCCGAAGTGCCACTCGAAGTATCCTTATACAGACCAACACCTGGTCTGTAATCTGTGTTTATCACCAGATCACAGAGAGGATACTTTTGAGGCCTGTCGAGCGTTTCGATAAAAAAAGACCCTTCGAGATCGACGAGTGAGAAGACTACAAATGGCGTTGACACCGAGAGAACAACTCGACGCCGAGGAGGAGGAAAGAATTTCCATCCAGGGGACGGACTCTGACGACTCTGAAAGTGAGCGAACCAAGACGATGCAGAAAACAGTGAGTAAAACTGCCCCGTCCAAAACTCACACAAAGATCGTTAAGGCCAAGGGGACACCACTGCCAGCAGGCCATGGCTTAACCCATCGAAAAGAAGGTGACCAAACATTGGCTCCGAAAAAGGCCAGAGATTTGCCAAAGACTTCCGACTCCAGTTAAGATTCCGGCACTGAACGATCTCGACACCGAGAGTTCGACTCACCCAAGGTGAGAAAAATAACGTCGGAACCGAAAAAGACTTTATCGGAAACATCGGTACCGAAAAAAGCGGCTTCGGAGCCGAAAAGGAGCTCTTACACAGAAGAGCAAGGACTTTCCAGCCACATGCATGAAAAACACAGATTTGAGCAGGAAATAAGTATGGTTGAGCCAGACCATACGCAAAGGAGGTTGCATATCCAGAAAGAGACTGGAAAAATACAAACTCTTCCTCCAATTAAAACAAAAAGAAAACTGCCATTTCAAGAGTCAGAAATGCAGCCAAAGGCGAAGGTGGCCAGAGAAAAAACACCACCACCAAGTTTTTCTCCACAACCTTCCCCACTACACTCACCACAGTTGTCTCCTGTGGGAACACCTCCTATGCAGTCACCTACGCATACAGGGATGACGCAGGATGATCCTGATGCATGGGACTTGTATGATGCACCAGTATCAGACAACAGTCCGGACTGTTACCCAACAAAGCCGTCACCTCCAGAGGACAGTACTGCATATAGGCAGGTACTATCAAGGGCAGCTACGTTCCACAATGTAGCAATGCACTCTGAGCCAATAGAGAATCATTTCCTGTTCAACACCTTGGCATCCACCCACACTTCCTACCAGATTCTGCCAATGCTCCCGGGCATGCTCACACATGCAAACAGGTATTCCAGGAGCCAGTTAAAGGAAGGGCTATCACGCCTAGGGTGGAGAAAAAATACAAGCCTCCCCCAACGGATCCTGTATTTATAACACAGCAACTTACACCAGACTCGGTGGTTGTAGGAGCAGCAAGAAAGAGGGCAAACTCTCAATCGTCAGGAGATGCTCCACTGCCTGACAAAGAGAGTAGGAAGTTTGACGCAGCGGGCAAACGAGTGGCAGCACAGGCAGCCAAATCAAAGGCAGATCGCAAACTCACAAGCCCTACTTGCTCACTACGACAGGGCACACTGGGACGAGATGCAACACATTATACAACACTTGCCCAAAGAACACCAGAAACGTGCCCAGCAGTATCCAACAACCAAATAAGGTCCGCATTAGACTCGGCAGACACAGCAGCACGAACGGTCAACACTGCGGTAACCATTCGCAGGCATGCATGGTTACGAAGCTCTGGATTCAAGCCAGAAATCCAACAAGCAGTGTTGAACATGCCTTTTAACCAGGAACAATTGTTTGGGCCGGAAGTGGACACAGCAATTGAAAAATTAAAGAAGTACACAGCCAAAGCCATGGGCGTGCTCTACTCCCCACAGGGCAGAGGCACATTTAGAAAGCCACAATTTAGAGGGGGGTTTCGAATGCAAACACCAGAGCCTTCTACCTCGCAAACCAGACCCACCTATCAGGCACAATACCAGAGGGGAGGGTTTCGTGGCTCATAAAGAGGTGGACAATTCCCAAGAGGAAGGGGAAAGTTCCAGACACCTAAAACAAGACAAACCAAACAGTGACTTCAATGTCCCAAAACTCCAACACTTAACAACAGTGGGGGGGAGACTTACCGCATACTATCAAAACTGGACACACATTACTACGGACGCATGGGTCCTAGCCATTATCCAACATGGTTATTGCATAGAATTCACAAATTTCCCGCCAGATGTGCCCCCAAGGGCACACAATATGTCCAAACAACACTTAGACCTATTACAAATAGAGGTACAAGCATTATTACAAAAACAATCAATAGAGTTAGTACCCAACCATCAGAAAGGAACAGGCGTCTACTCACTATATTTCCTAATTCCAAAGACGGACAAAACGTTAAGACCTATATTAGACCTCAGAACACTGAATCTCTTCATCAAGTCGGATCACTTCCACATGGTAACACTTCAAGACGTGGTTCCCTTACTAAAAAAGGAGGACTACATGTCAACATTAGATATCAAGGATGCCTACTTTAACATACCCATCCATCCTTCTCACAGAAAATACTTAAGGTTTGTAATACACGGCGTACACTATCAATTCAAAGTGTTACAGTTCGGGATAACAACAGCCCCAAGGGTATTCACAAAATGCCTTGCAGTAGTAGCCGCTCACATAAGGAGACAGCACATGCACGTATTCCCATACTTAGACGACTGGCTAATAAAAACCAACACTCAACAACAGTGTCTTCTTCACACGCAATACGTTATAGAAACTCTACACAAACTAGGGTTTTCTATAAATTACTAGAAATCACATCTGCAGCCATCCCAAATACAACAATACTTGGGAGCAACACTCAACACACAAAAAGCGATTGCCACTCTAAGTCTACAAAGGGTCCAAGCGTTCCAAAATATAACATCAAGCATACAGCCAAACCAACACTACCCAGGAAGGTTTGTAATGAAACTTCTAGGCATGATGTCTTCATGCATAGCCATTGTCCCAAACGCGAGATTACAAATGCGGCCATTACAACAGTGCCTAGCAACACACTGGACATAAGCACAGGGTCAACTCCAAGATCTAGTGTTGATAGACCGCCAGACACACTTCTCGCTTCAATGGTGGAACCCTATAAATTTAAACCAAGGGTGGCCATTCAAGGACCCAGTGCCTCAAGATGTGATCACAACAGATGCTTCCATGATGGGGTGGGGAGCACACCTCAACAAGCACAGCATACAGGGACAATGGAACAATCAACAAAAACAACTTCGCATAAATCATTTGGAACTGCTAGCAGTGTTTCTAGCATTAAAAGCATTTCAACCACTAGTAGCCCACAAACACATTCTTGTCAAAACCGACAACATGACAACAATGTATTATCTCAACAAACAAGGAAGGACACACTTGTCACAACTGTGTCTCTTAGCACAACAAATTTGGCATTGGGCAATTCACAATCACATTCGCCTGATAGCACAATACATCCCAGGCATTCAGAACCAGTTAGCCGACAATCTCAGTCGAGATCACCAGCAAACTCACGAATGGGAAATTCACCCCCAGGTCCTACAGGATCACTTCCTACGTTGGGGAACACCAAAAATAGACCTATTCGCAAGAAAAGAAAATGCAAAATGCCAAAACTTCACGTCCAGGTACCCACACCCTCAATCCAAGGGCAGTGTGTTATGGATCAGTTGGTCAGGGATATTTGCTTACGCTTTTCCCCCTCTCCCACTCATTCCTTATCTGGTCAACAAACTAAGTCAAAACAAACTCAAACTAATACTCATAGCACTAACCTGGGCTTGCCAACCGTGGTACACAACACTGTTGGACTTATCAGTAGTACCCCACATCAAATTACCAAACAGACCAGATCTGTTAACACAACACAAACAACAGATCAGACACCCGAATCCAGCATCGCTCAATCTAGCAATCTGGATCCTTAAGTCTTAGAATTTGGACATTTAAACCTTACACAAGAATGTATGGAGGTCATTAAACAAGCTAGAAAACCTACGACAAGACATTGTTATGCAAACAAATGGAAATGATTTATTTACTACTGCCACACTAATCAGATTCAACCACTACATGCTTCCACAAAGGACATTGTAAGCTACTTATTACACTTACAAAAGTCCAATCTAGCATTCTCTTCCATTAAAATACATCTCACTGCAATATCTGCCTATCTGCAGATTACACATACAACATCTCTTTTTAGAATCCCAGTCATAAAAGCATTTATGGAGGGACTAAAAAGAATCATACCCCCAAGGACACCACCAGTACCTTCGTGGAACCTTAATATTGTATTAACACGACTCATGGGACCACCATTCGAACCCATGCACTCTTGTGAGATGCAATACTTAACTTGGAAAGTAGCCTTTCTAATAGCTATCACATCACTTAGAAGAGTAAGTGAGATACAAGCATTTACTATTCAAAAACCCTTTATACAAATACATAAACATAAAGTGGTTCTCCGTATAAACCCCAAATTCCTACCAAAGGTCATATCACCATTCCACCTAAACCAAACAGTGGAACTCCCTGTCTTCTTTCCACAACCAGACTCAGTAGCCGAAAGAGCCTTGGGACCCCTTCCCCTTTGTGACTGGACCCAAAATTATTTTTTCAGGGCAGACAGTGGTCCAAGGGACCACTACCTGCCCTGAAAAAATCCGAAACTAAAGGTTTCGTTTTTTTTTTTAGACATTAGACATTAGACATTAGACATTAGACATTAGACATTAGACATTAAGAGAGCACTAATGTATTACATTGACAGAACAAAACAATTTTGTAAAACAAAACAATTGTTCGTAGCCTTCCAAAAACCTCATGCAGGTAATCCTATATCCAAACAAAGCATCGCCAGATGGATAGTTAAATGTATTCAAACTTGCTATATCAAAGCAAAAAGAGATCTACCTATTACTCCAAGAGCACATTCCAATAGGAAAAAAGGTGGCACAATGGCTTTTCTGGGGAATATACCTATGACAGAAATTTGTAAGGCAGCCACCTGTTCTACGCCTCATACATTCACTAAGCATTACTGTGTAGATGTGTTAGCAACGCAACAAGTCACAGTAGGACAGGCTGTATTAAGAACATTATTTCAGACAACTTCAACTCCTACAGGCTAAGCCACCGCATTTTGCGGAGATTACTGCTTATTAGTCTATGCACAGCATGTATATCTGCAGCTACACATGCCACCGAACAGAAAATGTCACTTACCCAGCGTACATCTGTTTGTGGCATGAGACACTGCAGATTCACATGCGCCCTCCCACCTCCCCGGGAGCCTGTAGCAGTTATTAGTTGAATGAAAATTGTAAATTTGTAAATAATTATTATTTTAAAACACATTATGTACATACATACCTACTCCATTGCATGGGCACATCTAGTATAGTCACAACTCCTACCTCACCCTCTGCGGGGAAAACAATCTAAGATGGAGTCGACGCCCATGCGCAATGGAGCCGAAAGGGAGGACTCCCTCTGTCTCGTGACTTGAAAAGACTTCTTCGAAGAAAAATAGCTTGTAACACTCCGAGCCCAACACTAGATGGCAGGATAATGCACAGCATGTGAATCTGCAGCGTCTCATGCCACGAACATATGTACACTGGGTAAGTGACATTTTCCTTTCAGCATATGAGGAAAGAATTAAGGGCCAGATGTAGCAAACTGTTTGCGACTCGCAAACGGCGAAAATCGCCATTTGCGACTCGCAAATGCGTGTTTGCTATGCTGAAATGCATTTTGCGAGTCGGAACCGACTCGCAAAATGTATTTCTGAGTCGCAAATAGGAAGGGGTGTTCCCTTCCTATTTGCGAGTCGCAGTGGTATGCAATCGGTCGCAAATAGAGTCGCAGTTACCATCCACTTGAAGTGGATGGTAACCCACTCGCAAACGGGAAGGGGTCCCCATGGGACCCCTTCCCCTTTGTGACTGGACCCAAAATTATTTTTTCAGGGCAGACAGTGGTCCAAGGGACCACTACCTGCCCTGAAAAAATCCGAAACTAAAGGTTTCGTTTTTTTTTTTTCCAAGTGCAGCTCGTTTTCCTTTAAGGAAAACGGGCTACACTAGCAAAAAAAAAACTGCTTTATTTAAAAGCAGTCACGGACATGGAGGTCTGCTGTTCCCAGCAGGCCTCCATCCCCGTGAGTGCCCAGAGTCGCTATGGGGGCGCAAATTGCGACCCACCTCATTAATACTAATGAGGTGGGTCTTTGCGACCCCATAGCGACTCGCAGAAGGTGTCGCAATTTGCTAGTTTCCTACATCTGGCCCTTAACCTCTTTACGTCACCTCAGCAGTGGGAGGTGAAAAGGAGATCTTACTGGTACCCCAGCAACAATCGCCCATATTTTTGAGGTTTTTTTTTAAATGGCAGCTTTTCTCAGATCAATCCACCTCCTCTAGACAATCTCCTTTCTTAAGCCTGCCTTCAGCCGGTATCTTCTTCTCTGTAATAAAGATATAATTCTACCCCTTTCTTTTGAAAATGTAAGAATCTGTAGCTTAGTAAACCTAATAATTTCCTTATTCATGAGTAGCACCGAGGGACACACTTTATTATAGGGAGGCCTAGAGCTAAGTGGGTGATTACCCTTAACTATATGGCCCATAAACCCCGAAAAACAATTAGGGATGCCCTGTTCGAATCATCTAGAAACAAAATGGCCCTCTCTAGACATTTTATTAAGTGAGTTATTTTTGAAGGGCTCCAACAAGTTCTCCCAGTGTTTTTATTAAAATTGGTTTCTAGGCCATCGAAATTCCAGGCTTCTACAGCAGGCAGGCTTGCATATAAAGAAAGGACAAGGATCCTATGATTGGTAAATGAGGAATCAGGGACTGTCAAATCCTCAACATATTGCGCTATAATGTAAGAAATAACAAAGTAATCTATGATAAAGCCTCCCATCAGGGATTTATGTGTAAATTATGCTGGCAAACCCACAATGAATCTCCCTTTTAAAATCATATAACCATTTTTCCTCAGACAATTTAGAGGAATATACACTCTTTTATCCATTCTAAAATTTCTTCTCTGCATCACAGAATAAATTGATAGAGTGATTAGACACTTTACAATTTAGGTCACCCACTATCAAAACTTCACATTCTCCTTCATTCATCTCGATTAATGAGATGTAATTAAACACTTCAGATAACATTTTATCATAACAATTATATATGCTTTTACCACTAGCAGAGAGACTCTTCTACCACTCTATGCATAGAGATTAACCTTCAATACCTGGAATATATTAGCAGGGGCTATATAGTTTTCATATTCCCATTTTAGCTCATTACTCAGAATTCCCCCTTTTGCATTGCCTTTCTTAGAGGGTGACGTATTGCAACATAAAACAGTATAACCCGCACACAAAAAATCAACTGTACACCAGGTTAAATCAACATTTAAACTAATTAAGAACTTAAGCGTGAGTCTTTTCTGGATTCACATGCTGTGCATTATTCCACCATCTAGTGGTTTGGGCCAGATTTTCTACTATTCCTCTTCCCCAAAATGTTTTGGTCCATCTTCTTTCTCTACCTTTGTTTGTGG
This sequence comes from Pleurodeles waltl, assembly GCF_031143425.1. NCBI lineage: Eukaryota > Metazoa > Chordata > Amphibia > Caudata > Salamandridae > Pleurodeles > Pleurodeles waltl. The sequence continues at coordinate 571,961,621 of NC_090451.1, read as the reverse complement.
GTGTCGACGGAACCACCATTTGGTGTCTTGTTGTGACGTTGTCGCACTTCCCCCAGATGTCTCCACCCCAGTTCGCCATCTTCAGATTCTTTTTTTCCACTGTTGGGTCCAGATGTCTTTTTGGAGATGTCTTCAGTTTAACAAGGAACTTCAAAGAATTGTGAGGAAATCGTGAAGAAAGTCGGCAGAGTAGGAGAAATTTGAAAGAAAAACCCCATCGCAGAGCAGATGAAGTGAGTCCGAAGAGTTTTTTTTTTTTTTTCCGCTGACTGATTTCTGAGAATGTCTGAAAGGGGGGACTCCCCACTTGGCGTGATTAAAAGACTCATTTTCAATTCTGTAAAAATTGCCACCATAAGTACGGCCAAAAGGATAAACACCCTGTGTGCAATCTTTGCTTTCCCATCGACCACCAGATTGAGGACTGTCTTGCCTGCTCAGTGTTTGCTCCGAAAACGCAGAGGGTGAGACATAAACAGAGAATGGCACACCATAAACTTCAGGGGAAAAAATGGCTACCATTTTTGAGAGATCTTGGCCTTTCCAGCAACTACAACGAAAATATTACAGAGGGCACTGATGGTGAGACTTCAGAAGGCAATTAGAACATTGTGAAGAGAGGAGAGGAGGCGCCGAAGAAGAGTCGCAAGGAGGTAAGAGAGCCTCAGGGCTCTAGTAAATCTCTCAAGTCAAAGAAATCAGGCTCACAAAATCAGAAGGGGGCCTCTGCATCGAAACATTCGACGTCTGCAGACAGAACCTACAAGAGAGACTCCCACAGAGCCTTTGAAGGGGAGTCAGGGGAGTTAAGGGCTTAAAGCATGAGTCAGCGAAAGAAGGGAAGGCAAAAGATGTAGCATTCCCATTCAAGGCTGTTGACGCACATACGAACCATTGAAGCGCACAGCCAGAGAGATGTGCGAAATAGGCTTTGACATCGACATCAAAAAGAAATTACATCAAAACATGCCCAAAGACCGGGCATCCAAAATGTAGCATAAAAGTGAGAGGCCTGAGGCTGAAATGGCTGCACTCATCCAAAAAAAGGAGTTTGACAAAAGTCTTAAAGCTTTCAAAATACCTCAGAAAACTTAGACGTCAAAAGATCTCCCCAAGCATTAGGTGTAGGAAATGTGCCCCCTCACACACCTGTGCCTCAAGAAGAGTAGGAGCACATATATTATGAGGAAGAGGAAGACAAAGGTTCTTTTCAGCCTTCAAAAGAAGGAGAGTACAGGGCGAATCAATAGAAAGACCTGGAAGAGGATTCCCCTGAAGAGGAGGTTGAATCCTATCCATAAAAACCATCCCCACCAGATGGCATAGGAATGTACAATCTAGTAGTAATAAATGTGGTGGACAAACTCAGTGTCCAATTAGAGGAAGACAAACCACAATCTTGCTTCCTCCTAGAAACACTACTACCTACACAAACAAAGAATCAATATCTGCCCATGCTTCCTAGTTTATTGGACCAGGGCAGAGAAGTATTTAAGGAGCTAGCGACGTGTAGAGTGGTAACTCCAAGATCTGAGAAGAAATATAAGTTCTCCTCTAAATATCCCCCTTACATAAAGGGAACGATTCTAGCAGACTCTTTAATCACGGCAACAGATAGGAAAAGAGCAGATTTCCCCTCACCCACACTACCTCCCCTAGATAAAGAGAGCAAGAAGATGAAGATTCACTGTCTTCGCCTCCTTCCTTCTTGACCAAGCTTTATATGACATGGGGGACTGGGTCGCCCACATATAGATTAACCCATTAAAATGGCTCCCTTAGTTCTCTGGCTCTCAGTAGTTTTATTGTCTTTATCAGTGATTGTTTTAAGTTGTGATAAGGGGCTGAGTATACCAGTTGATCTCATGTTAAAACCATCATAGCAGCCTTAGGGATATATAACCTCTTTTTTGAGTCTGCTGATATTTTAAGGAAAGATAAACTGCACGCTAAGCAATTGTTTCTAGATTACAGGCATATGGTTAGTGAGAACACAGAATTGGAAAAAACATCTGTTAGGTGCCATAATCTGCTGAAGACAAACCAAGGTTTTGAATCATATTTATTGAAAGTGGCAGAGTCTTGAAAAAGAGCCCTTTTACTTGTTTACCAACTGGGGCAATACGCTGTCAGCTATGTTTTTTTTTTGTGTCAATATGATGGCATTGAAATAGGCATTTGCCCCTGTGGCAGTTGCAATTTGTTTTCTTTTGCATATTTTATTGTTTTTATTCTATATGGTATTTATTTCCTTTGCTGAAACAATATAGGTTTAAACAATGTAGACCTGCATGTTTTGCAGTTGTTTTTTTTTTTTTAAACCGGGCATGAAATGTTGCAATTTAATGCTTTTATAATTTTTTTAATATTTTTGCTTGTACTTTTATGATTGTAACATGATATAATGTTCGCTGACGTGGCTGGAGATAAACATGCTCTGCACGCTCCTGTCATCTAGTGTATGGTCCAGAGTGTTGCAAGTTGTTTTTCTTCAAAAGAAGCATTTTCAAGTCACAGGATCGAGTGACTCCTTCTTGTGATATTGCGTAAGAGCATCAACGTCTTTGTTAGATTGTTTTCTCTCTGCTTTTTGGACGTGTGTGTCTTTGCTCCCTCTCTCTTCTCGCTCTGGTTCAAAATCTTTTTTCCGTGTTCTATTTATCAACAATATTGTTTCTCAATCACGTATTCCCATCTTTGCGTTCTTCTCAACTCGTCGGTCCGGGTAACGACTGTGCACCCTCTGGGGCGACCTCGCCTGTTTTGGGCCTTCCTCACCTTGCAGCACTGAAGAGTATACTGAGCCAATGGAACAAACACAGTTTCACTTCTGTCCTCGTTGCCACTCAAAATTCCCCCTACTCTGATCAACATCTGGTTTGTAACCTGTAACCTTCACCAAGAAAATACCTGCAACACCTGAAAATCCTTCTGGTCAAAGAACACCCTTCGGGCCAAAGAGCTCGTCGGTTGGAGATGACAAACAATTCTCCAGATGAAACCCCAGACACCTCTGGAGAGGAACACGCCCAGGAGGAGCTGGAACGAGTGGAGGCCTTCTACATCCAGGATTCTGACTCGGCAACCAGTCAGATATCAAAAGCCACTAGGTAACATCCGCACAACCTGGGAGTACCATGGCCCTTCCTGCTCACCCTAAAACTGTTACATTATATGTAAACACGAAAGGTACATAGATCAAGCTGCTGGTAGTCATGAGTCCTTGGGAGAAATCAAATAGTATAGGTAAATGATAGCCATGATAAGCCTCAAGTATTTGTGGAGCGAATAAACCCGTGCCGTGCGCGTCGGGGTTTTGGCAGAGTGTTTACATATAATGTTTTATATACATCTGAAGCCTTGACAAAGTCTTGAAGACGAAACACGTGTTGGCTGTTTTGCTGTATGGACTTATTGTTAAATTCGAACATCCTATTGTAACTTTGACCATTTATCACCATCTGGCTGCTCTGGACACATGGTCATTTTGTACAACGCAGTCTTTTGATTGGCCCTCCGACACCTGTGGTGGCAGGTGTTAGGGCTAGCCTGGCACCCAACACCATATTGTTTAAATTTTATGACTTCGCTCGGTTTTCACTATTGACGTACGCTTTGCAGATGTGAAGGCACTCTCTGGCATCCGCCACCTTCTACGCCTGACTTAGGGGGTTATTCCAACTTTGGAGGAGGTGGTAATCCGTCCCAAATGTGACGGATTTACCACCAGCCGTATTACGAGTTACATAGGATATAATGGACTCGTAATACGGCTGGTGGTATATCCGTCACTTTACCGTCACTTTTGGGACGGATTACCACTTCCTCCAAAGTTGGAATAACCCCCTTAATCTAACAAAGGAGTTGATGCCCATTTGCAGTATCACAGAGAAGGAGGAGTCACTCGATCCTGTGACTCAAGAATGCTTTTTCAAAGAAAAACAACTTTTAACACTCCGGACCCAACACTAGATAGCAGGAGTGTGCAGAGCATGTGAATCTACAGTACTACATTCCATGAACAGATGCTTACTGGGTAAGTAACATTTTCCATTTATAAGTAATGCAATACATTTGCTCCACCATAAGTGCTCTTTGAAAAACTTGAATAAAACCTTAATTTTGTAAAAGAACAATAGATTTGGCCTTGCATCACTGCTTGGTATAGGGTACATGGCTAGACTGGGCCTACAGTTTACATCCTTATCCACATCCATTTGGCACAGCCATGTACAAAAAGGTCTAAACAGTTTAAACACATTCCCATGTCTTGTATTTGTAAAAGCGTAGAGTCAAGTAAATAACATAGTCCCAGAAGCTGATTCATGCCCAATTGTATAAGACAACTTCTTTTCTGTATAGTGGTAGGTAACTATTCTGTTGTGTTCCTTTACAATTTTTTCAAACGTTTCTTGGTAGTAGATTTAGCACTGCATAAAATGAATTCTTCCAGTGATTAAGGCCTTGTATTACAGAAAAGTGTACATTTTTAATTTTTTCTTGGAATCGACAGCTGGGTTTTTGTGGATGCACTGAAGGAATGAAGGAGCTAACAAGAGGGATGTAATTTAGTGCTGAAGGTATTTGCCCGTATTGTTGTTCTAAACAGTCCTTGTATTTCTAAAAAGGAGCTATTGGATTTGTTTTTTTAACTAACCTCAGTGTATCTGTTCTACTTATCCTACAGATAAACCTGTTGCCAAGATTGAGTCTCAGCCACAGTTCCCCAGAGAGGGAGATAACCTCCAGTTACGCTGCCTTGCTTATGGGAATCCCAGGTAGGAAGCTGTCCTTATTCAGCAACTTTAACAACGGGTTTTGGGCAGTTGAGATGCTTGTCCAGAGACAGATTTGTAGGCTTCTACTTACTTAAATGCTACCTTAACCAATATATGGGTACTGCTGACTATGCTGTTCTTGATTCTTCACTCATACTCATTGCCGACTGCCCTCCTTGTGCACATTCCCCACAACACAGCACTCTCCAAACTTCCACCTGTGTGAGTAGAATACCGTATGATGCTGGGTGCAAGGGGGCATGGCAATGAGGCGCGATCGTCAGACGAGAGAAGGAATGAACATCTCGCTCGCCGGCCTGTACAGCCCCTAACCCGTCCTCTGCCCTCTTGGTCCCCCAGGTGCTATAGCGCTCCAGGACTAAGGCTTGTTTGTGCAGCATTATTGCCAGAAATGGTGAGTCAACTGAGCTGCAGTAGGTGCAGGTGGCATCATACCAGCACTGAGCCCCTGCACCGGCCCAGTGACCCCTGTGGTGACCCCCAATAACAATTGCAGGCCACCTTTTAATCTACTGGCCCGATGGAGCCCCTGTAGTACTGTTGTGCTCCCCAGCTCATAGCTGCCACATGCAGTAGCATTGGGGTGCTTAGGGATGCGTTACGAGGTGTGTTAGAGAACTATTTGTGCTCACTCAACCTGACAAGAGCTGCACTTGTGGCTGCAGTAGGGTGCTTAGATGACAGCCTGACATTCTTCATCCTCTGCTCTCCTGTCCTCCTACCTTCTGCGCCATACCACTGGACCACCGTGACCTCCCCACTATGTCAGACTGAGGGCCTCCCGAACTGAAGAACTCTGCAAGACGAAGTCCCTCTCCCCTTAGGATGGGTGAGGCGGCACCTAGCTAATTGAAGGTTGAAGTGTCAAAGCCCACTGCCAACAGGGGGAGATTACACAAAGCCTATTGATTGTTGATGGCTACTCACCCTAATACACCCTCTACCTTTCTAGTATCAACAACCTGTCTAGAAGTGCTGAGGAGCTTGCTGTAAGTGCGTGTTTGTGCCCCCCCCCCCCCCCCCACCCTACTCCTTACGCGATAAAGCTCAAAGCAGAGGCCATGTAAATGGCTGAACGAAAATCAAACAAGAGGGGTGAGGCAGCACATTACCAACTAATCTGACAGACCAACTAACTGATCAAAGAAGGAAGTATCAAAGCTCCCACTACAAGGTTACAGGACAAGCCTAGCATCCCAGTATCAATAACTGTTCAGACACTGTTGAGGAGTTAGCTACATCCAGTAGTAAATTCCTGCAGCTCAAAGGCGAACACTGGCCTTTTTATAAAGCCTGCTGTAAATTTAAAATGGCTAGTAATTAGCGACTATCAACGGTACCAGCCCATGGTTTGCAAATAAGAAGTGAGTAGTGCAGCTATGTAGCTGAGTCATTCTTGTGAAAATGGCCCAGTAGGTTGGGGTGCGGTTTGCAAGTTCGACACTGTGCTCACTCCCACCAAAGTCCAACATACCAAACATCCCAAGGTGACAGGTAACATGAGATCAGGCAAGGTCAGACAACAAGTCTTGCAAAAGAGTCTGACCCAAAAAAACCTCAAGAAAAGGGGTCACACCGTCTACATGACAAATGAAAGCACAGGCCCAGTCAGCCCACTGATATCGCCAATTCAGACATTCTTTGGGAAGACAAACTGTCCCGGTAAGTTCACTTTTTTAAAGGATCCAGCTGCAGTCAACTATTCAACTACAGAAGACATTGAGGGACTGCTGAATCCACTTACACCTCAAAAGTTGGCCCAGTAACAACATGCCCTGATCAACGGTCCAACCTAAACTCAAAAGAGGTTGCAAAAACAACATCCTCAGTAATGTGCGAAATGCCAGGAGGTAACATTGTTACGACAGGCACAGGTTCATGTTCTAAATGGTCAACACTCAACGCCAAGATCTGGCCAAAGGCCGGACTCAAATTCGGTCACCTAGGCAGGAAAAACTCATCTGCAACAGCACTAGTAACCCTATTGAAGAGGTTGATAATTCCTGGCTACACTCAAACTCAATAACAAATAATACAGATCTCATACAAGCAGTGGAGGTTAAGACCGTCAACGTGGCAGACAATCATGAAGACTGCACGCACTCACTAATAGACATTTTTAGTCACTTGGATTTATCAGCCCAAGCAAATCCTAGAAATGATCGCAAGTCATCAGGACAACATTTAGCAACCTAAACACAGATCCAGTCAGATGGAACAGATCGAAACACTCCCCATGACTCGTAAAGAAAGACAAGCTGTGATAAGAAAGAAGCATGTGTGGGGACCCCAAGCAGTGCGAATCACAACATCTTAAAGATGGAGAACATTTCGATCCTACACTCCTCAGTACTAAACATCCTACAAACCTCAATCTTGGCACTTAACATGCAATCAGACAAACTGGATTTTCAGATTGACCTCATGAACATTATAGCTTCCCAATTCTCTGGCATCAACACCGAACTGGAAAAACTGACAGATCTGATAACCAGGGTACAAGAAAGGAACCCTCCAGTTCTACAAGAGGACTGTGGGTGTGGCTCAATTATTCACGAGCTAAGTACTATCCCAGGCTTACTAACTAGCATCTCAAATGAGAGGAAACATTGCAAGCTGAAACAATGCCTAACAGGCCCACCCCGGAGCGAAATAAGTGCCCCCATGCTCAAACAACAGAAAAACAACTGATGTCAGAGCAAGCAAGGCACGTAGTTCTTCATGCAAAATACCTGTGAACCCGGTGCCAACTGGACAGCCCCCACCCCCGCCCCCCCAACTCCTTGAGCTTCATTAAAAAGTCACTCAACAGAGTGAATCTATGACTCTAGTACAAACCACAAGACAGAAGAAATGGGCTAGGAAGGCAAGAAGAAACTCTGGCTGCATAGTGAAAGATGATGCATGTAATAATAAATTATATCCAATTGTTGAAGCCAAGCAGAAACATCAGGACCTAGTAACAGCAAACACCTCAACAATTCGGTCTATGGATAATGAATTTGAGGAATTCGAAGAACTTGAGGTGAAGCAGATACACTCGGATTCAGTAGATGCATTGCAGGCAACAATCGTAAGGTCCAACACCGTGGAGAAGGCATGTGAAACTGTTTGGAAGCAACTCCACTCTGATCAGAGTCTGGAAGATGGGAAGATGAGTAAGTACTCCCGACAACACATGTAAGCCCCTGAACCAGGCAGGATTGTGCCCTTTGCTACAAATAGGAAATTATGGCACAAGCCTAACCTGTCAGCTGAGCATGCCCCTTCAACAAAAAATAAAGGTTCTGCCAATAGTAACAAATGCATCCAAGGTGAAATACCTGCACGTCGTACCATCATATTAGCCTGCAAGATACCTGAGGGTACCTCTGGTGATGCTTCCCAGTGGGGTCATAAACCAAAGAATGCCCTCTGAATGACAAGATTGTAGTAAAAGTCAACATACAAAGAATAGAGGAAGCAAACAATGTAATGCACCTATGAAATAAAGGCTTGGAAATGTCTCAACACTCTTCATCCTTAACCCCCTCCTCCCCCCTTCCCTGGGGAAATGGGGAGTGTTAATCAGCAAGTCGTTATAACACTTCAGTACATCTCGCAAGAACAGTAGGACATCCTGAACAGAGTGAATATAATGAAGCTGTTTGCAGAAACACTCACATTGAAACATATAAAATCATCAGACTTGTTATTAGTTAAATATCTACTCAATGAGGATCACAGACAACCAGAGCAAACCCTCAACACATGGAGAACAGAGGATATAGCACTCCTAGATAACAGTGCAAACCAACAGTTTGAAAAATGGTGCATAGCACTCTCAAAACCCATAAAACCTTTTTACCCTTCTCCGCTACTAATTCTGGTTTGAAGACCAAGCACCCAATTGGGACCCACGTCTGTGCAGTGTGTCCTATAACTGGAACAAGCCCTCAATGAAAAAACAAATAACCAATGGACAGGAACCAAGGCCAATGGCACTGGCTAGTGCCAGCCCTAAATTCTCCAAGAAAAGATTGACACCTAATGCAAGAGACAAGTAAACCCCAGGAAACTTCATTAACTATTTTCTTTCTGGAATACTGCAGGAGCAAAGTATGAACTCTGCGACGGTGTTCCCCCAGCGAACTGAGGGAAAATATAAGATAATCCCACTTAAAGAGACCTGTCTGACCAATCCCGTGCACATGGCAGGTTCCATCTTCCAACACTTTGAGGCCAGGATATCATCGATTTGGGAAATCAAAAGGGTTCTTGCAGTAGATGTGTTGACAGCACTAAGCGTAAGTTTTGAGCAATTACCCATCTCGGTCCCGATCTACAAGTAATCAAGTTTAGCACACCGACAATCCCTTTAAAAGAACGAAAATATTATTCAATGTTTCTTCGCACCCCAGTGTACACAAAAAAAGGCTACTGCACTATTCAAAAAATGAATTCCCAACATAATGGAAATAAGGTTTATGAATCCTGCCTGTGAAATACTCGGGACAGGTGATTTTAACACTAACCTATTACACACCCCGGACGAAGATGAGCACTTGGCAGCTAAGTTTGGGTGGTCCAGCCACAGGCTTATCACCCACGAAAACGTCCTGACCACTGTGAGCAAAAACTAGTCACTGCCCTGGAACACCTGGGCTTTAGAGTAATAAACGGCAGAACTCGGGGCGATAACCTTCCCAGGTTTACATATCATAGTGTGAAACTCAAGAACAATAATAGAATACACAGTCTTCTCTCTGCCACTACTAAAACACCTGAGGAAATACATAGTCAAATACACAATGCGAAGAGATTACTCGTACCAGCACCTGGAGCTACGTTTGAACCCTCTGAGACACACAACTTCACCAGTCGAAATAGGAAACCTATAAATAACCAATTTGAAGCACTTGAGAGGGGCAAACCACTCACTACCGAAGTTAGCTAGCAAGGCGAAAAATATACGGGAGGCTAGCGGTGCACCCAATTGCACCATAACGGAAGGGTGGACGTCCTTATTAATAAGGCTGCTAACATGTGGTCCCGTTGTAAACCTTACCCAAAGGCAAGCAGTCAAGCACCCAGTTGGCTTGACGAAAAAGTGCAGAACCTTGAAAAATGAGCTAGGACGGGCAGTTAGAAATGTAAAAAAAAAAACAAAAAAAAACAATGCCCCTGCCCACATATTGGAGAACATAAACAAATTGAGAAGAGATACAAAAAGCAACTTTTGGAAGACAGGGAAAGCAATCTCCGATGAGTTCCAGACAAAACTCCTTTTCAACACCAAACAAACCAACCCCAGAGCTTTATAGGAAACCGTTAACAGTATCTACAGAGATGCAAGAGTAATAAACTCAGTCATGCTGGATAAAGCCTGGATAGCCCATCTGACCAAGACATTCACAAAGGGCCCACAAACGGGAAACCTTGAAACGGCAAGTAAGCCTGACCTATTGACTTTGCCAATGCTTGTTTCTCCAGGCTGCTGTTTCCCTTAACTGCAGGTGGCATTTGTTTTTACAGATCATGCTATTTTAGGATCTCCATACTTCTCTTTACACTGCAGCTCCACTGTGTTGGGGTGTTGACTCGTTCGCCTGTCTCTCGCCTACTACTTATTTATGTCTCGCTTACTAAACAGCATAAACTCTGTGTTGGCAAAAGACCTGTTGTCAGCTTACAGTGAACTTAGAGCACTCACGTTGGTTTACTTTCCTGTCACTCTTATTTGCTGGCTTTTCATTTGTTAGCTTATGTGACCCTTCTATCCTTTTCTTGAGTTTGTTCCTCTCCTAGAACATGGACACCCTGCTTGTTTCATTCCACTGATTACAAGCACTGTGTAGGAAGTTGGCTCTGTATGTGCTATTTCAAAGTAAGGAATAGCATGCACAGAGTCCAAGGGTTCCCCTTAGAGGTAAAATAGTGGTAAAAATAGATAATACTAATGCTCTATTTTGTGGTAGCGTGGTCGAGCAGTAGGCTTATCCAAGGAGTAGTGTTAAGCATTTGTTGTACATACACACAGACAATAAATGAGGTACACACACTCAGAGACAAATCCAGCCAATAGGTTTTTATATAGAAAAATATCTTTTCTTAGTTTATTTTAAGAACCACAGGTTCAAATTCTACATGTAATATCTCATTCGAAAGGTATTGCAGGTAAGTACTTTAGGAACTTCAAATCATCAAAATTGCATGTATACTTTTCAAGTTATTCACAAATAGCTGTTTTAAAAGTGGACACAGTGCAATTTTCACAGTTCCTAGGGGAGGTAAGTATTTGTTAGGTTAACCAGGTAAGTAAGACACTTACAGGGCTTAGTTCTTGGTCCAAGGTAGCCCACCGTTGGGGGTTCAGAGCAACCCCAAAGTCACCACACCAGCAGCTCAGGGCCGGTCAGGTGCAGAGTTCAAAGTGGTGCCCAAAACGCATAGGCTAGAATGGAGAGAAGGGGGTGCCCCGGTTCCGGTCTGCTTGCAGGTAAGTACCCGCGTCTTCGGAGGGCAGACCAGGGGGGTTTTGTAGGGCACCGGGGGGGACACAAGTCCACACAGAAATTTCACCCTCAGCAGCGCGGGGGCGGCCGGGTGCAGTGTAGAAACAAGCGTCGGGTTTTCAATGTTAGTCTATGAGAGATCTCGGGATCTCTTCAGCGCTGCAGGCAGGCAAGGGGGGGATTCCTCGGGGAAACCTCCACTTGGGCAAGGGAGAGGGACTCCTGGGGGTCACTTCTCCAGTGAAAGTCCGGTCCTTCAGGTCCTGGGGGCTGCGGGTGCAGGGTCTCTCCCAGGCGTCGGGACTTTAGGTTCAAAGAGTCGCGGTCAGGGGAAGCCTCGGGATTCCCTCTGCAGGCGGCGCTGTGGGGGCTCAGGGGGGACAGGTTTTGGTACTCACAGTATCAGAGTAGTCCTGGGGTCCCTCCTGAGGTGTCGGATCTCCACCAGCCGAGTCGGGGTCGCCGGGTGCAGTGTTGCAAGTCTCACGCTTCTTGCGGGGAGCTTGCAGGGTTCTTTAAAGCTGCTGGAAACAAAGTTGCAGCTTTTCTTGGAGCAGGTCCGCTGTCCTCGGGAGTTTCTTGTCTTTTCGAAGCAGGGGCAGTCCTCAGAGGATGTCGAGGTCGCTGGTCCCTTTGGAAGGCGTCGCTGGAGCAGGATCTTTGGAAGGCAGGAGACAGGCCGGTGAGTTTCTGGAGCCAAGGCAGTTGTCGTCTTCTGGTCTTCCTCTGCAGGGGTTTTCAGCTAGGCAGTCCTTCTTCTTGTAGTTGCAGGAATCTAATTTTCTAGGGTTCAGGGTAGCCCTTAAATACTAAATTTAAGGGCGTGTTTAGGTCTGGGGGGTTAGTAGCCAATGGCTACTAGCCCTGAGGGTGGGTACACCCTCTTTGTGCCTCCTCCCAAGGGGAGGGGGTCACAATCCTAACCCTATTGGGGGAATCCTCCATCTGCAAGATGGAGGATTTCTAAAAGTTAGAGTCACTTCAGCTCAGGACACCTTAGGGGCTGTCCTGACTGGCCAGTGACCCCTCCTTGTTTTTCTCATTATTTTCTCCGGCCTTGCCGCCAAAAGTGGGGCCTGGCCGGAGGGGGCGGGCAACTCCACTAGCTGGAGTGTCCTGCTGGGTTGGCACAAAGGAGGTGAGCCTTTGAGGCTCACCGCCAGGTGTGACAATTCCTGCCTGGGGGAGGTGTTAGCATCTCCACCCAGTGCAGGCTTTGTTACTGGCCTCAGAGTGACAAAGGCACTCTCCCCATGGGGCCAGCAACATGTCTCGGTTTGTGGCAGGCTGCTAAAACTAGTCAGCCTACACAGATAGTCGGTTAAGTTTCAGGGGGCACCTCTAAGGTGCCCTCTGTGGTGTATTTTACAATAAAATGTACACTGGCATCAGTGTGCATTTATTGTGCTGAGAAGTTTGATACCAAACTTCCCAGTTTTCAGTGTAGCCATTATGGTGCTGTGGAGTTCGTGTTTGACAGACTCCCAGACCATATACTCTTATGGCTACCCTGCACTTACAATGTCTAAGGTTTTGTTTAGACACTGTAGGGGTACCAGGCTCATGCACTGGTACCCTCACCTATGGTATAGTGCACCCTGCCTTAGGGCTGTAAGGCCTGCTAGAGGGGTGTCTTACCTATACTGCATAGGCAGTGAGAGGCTGGCATGGCACCCTGAGGGGAGTGCCATGTCGACTTACTCGTTTTGTCCTCACTAGCACACACAAGCTGGCAAGCAGTGTGTCTGTGCTGAGTGAGAGGTCTCCAGGGTGGCATAAGACATGCTGCAGCCCTTAGAGACCTTCCTTGGCATCAGGGCCCTTGGTACTAGAAGTACCAGTTACAAGGGACTTATCTGGATGCCAGGGTCTGCCAATTGTGGAATCAAAAGTACAGGTTAGGGAAAGAACACTGGTGCTGGGGCCTGGTTAGCAGGCCTCAGCACACTTTCAATTGTAAACATAGCATCAGCAAAGGCAAAAAGTCAGGGGGCAACCATGCCAAGGAGGCATTTCCTTACACACTGTTATTACTTATGCATGACGGACTCTATGAGAGTGCATACTTTTTCCTAACTCTTTCCCTCTTGTACTTCTGTCCCCTGGGCTCACTCTTTGTTGATTTCTGTTGCCTATGTGCTTTTTCCTGGCCAGGCCTCTTCCAGGGTGCCCTTCTGTAATTGTCCCCCATGTTGCTTTCTCATCCGTGTGTTTCTCTCCTGCCAATGTATGCTGCTGGTTTGCGCACGTAACTCCCCCTCTCCCTCATCCTCAGTGTTGTTTCTCCCTGCCTGTGCCCTCCATATTACGTCTTTCCACCTGGTTCCTATGTGTAGCTTCTCACCACCAGTACATTCTATGTTTTCCCCCACCAACCATGCTTATTATCACTTTACCTCTCCTCAGGATGCTGCTATTGTTCAGTGTGCCAAGATGAGCTCCATGCTTTTATGTAAAAACAATACATAAACATTGTTTCTTTCATGTTGCCAGCTAATTGGTGTGTTTTTTGTATTACAAGAACCATTTGTATGACTTTGCTCAAAGATGGAAGTTAGAAACATTTGAAAGAAAATACAAGGATTACACGCCTGTTGTACTTCTGCCCATCACTTCAATAAAAGTTCAATAGCATTTTATTATTCACTGTACAAAAAATCCTTTCTAATTCATCATGGGAAACAAGAAAATCTTCATGTCTTGTTAACCTTTTCTAAGTAACAACACAATGATCCAGGCAAGCACTAGGTCCTCGTGTGTGAAAAACCTATTTCCTTTTAGTGTGTCCAAGTACCACTAAGCAGGGGAGTGGTTGTAGGACTTCTACTGCTTCTAATTCAAAAGCCACATCTGACGACATAACAGGGGAGACCCTTGGCTGCTTGATAGAGAATGTTGGAGAAAAATCTATCAGTAAAGTAAGACAGAACAATTTACACAATAATATGGTTTTAATTGATTGGGAAAATCCGCCAGTCTCAAAAAGAGACCAAAGTCTGAAGTTCTCGATTATAAGCAGTGGTGTATATATACTGTAAAAGCTACAAAAAACACAAGTTAAAATATGATGTAAATAGCAAACTGGACAGATAAGGTATTGCCAACATACGTAAGTATTTCCAAAAATTGTGTACGTGTTCATGTTTAGCAGAAGACCTCTTTTGTGGGTTTTTTTTTTTTTTGCAGTTCTCAGAATAAGGGTGAGATAACCTAGAAAAAGTTTTTTTTGCATAGCGAGCGCTTATAGCTTGTTTAACGTCATTGGGCTCAGCCCAACCTATCTGACTTTAACATATTCTCAACAGGCTTGCGCTTAGGCAGAATCCACGTTTGTTTACACCCTGTGCTCAATGACGATGCAAAAACCATTTTCTTCTGTCAACCTTTCAGTCTGTCTTTTAAAGCTAATGTGCACTGTGACCAATATATTTCTGCAGAAGAACCTACAGTTATCTTTTTCAGCACATCCATAATCTCCCCTTTCCCCCAACTCCCGTCCCTGCATTGCCACCAAGAGTATTGGTTCCCCTTTAGAATATTAGAATAGCGTATATAAAATAACAAGAGAAAAGAGAGCAGGAAAAAAGTAAACGTGGAGTAGAACAACATGTTTTGTGGTGCATAGGAGATAAGTCATTTCAAACTCATCTGACTACTCCAAATATAAACTATAATGATGAAGTAATGTGTGTATATATATATATATATATATATATATATATATATATATATATAATGTTCGATGGCATGTGTAGCTGCAGATACACATGCTGTGCATTATCCTGCCATATAGTGTTGGGCTCGGAGTGTTACAAGTTGTTTTTCTTCGAAGATGTCTTTTCGAGTCACGAGACCGAGGGACTCCTCCCCTTTCGGCTCCATTGTGCATGGGCGTCGACTCCATCTTAGATTGTTTTCTTTCCGCCATCGGGTTCGGACGTGTTCCTCTGCGCTCCGTGTTTCGGTTCGGAAAAGTTAGTTAACAATCGGAAAATTTGACGGTATTGTTTGCGCTCAGTATCGGGTTAGTAATAGCATATCGACATCGAAGAAAAGAAGAGCTCCGGCAGCCCTTCGGGGCTTCCACTCCCCGGCGGGCCCTGGTCGGCCCGACCGCGTGCGTCTTCAAGGCTCATGGAACAGACCCCATTACACTTCTGCCCCAAATGCCACGCTAAGTATCCTTATACAAACCAGCATTTGGTCTGTAATTTGTGTTTGTCCCCCAAACACAAAGAGGATAACTGCGAGGCTTGTCGGGCATTTCAGTTGAAGAAGACGCTATGGGACCGGAGAGCTGGAAGGCTTCAAATGGCGTCGACGCCGGCTGGATACCCCGACGTCAAAGAAGAGGAGACATTCTACATTCCTGATTCGGACTCGGACGAGCCCGAGAGTGAGCAGCCGGTGAGGCAACAAACCGTGAGTAACGCAGCCCCGGCCAAAACTCACTCGAAAATTATGAAAGCCCAGGGGACGCCACCACCAACAGGCCATGGCTTTACCCGTAAGCACAGTGACCAAACATCGGCACCGAAAAAGGGCACACAGCAGCCGAAGACATCTGACTCCGGTCGAGATACCGGCACAGAGTATACTCGGCATCGAGATACCGGCTCCGAGCAAACTCGGCACTGAGAGATCGGCACCCCGAAAGCTAAAAAGGTTTCTTCGGAGCCTAAAAAGACTGCTGAGAAGTCTTCGGTGCCGAAACATCCAGCCTCGGAGCCGAAACAAAGCTCCTATATGGACGAACAAGGCCTTTCCTCACAGCTACAAGGCCACACGTTTGGACAAGAACTAGAGATGGGAGAGCCAGACCATACACAGAGGAGGATCCATATACAGAAGGACACAGGGAAAATAAGAACTCTTCCCCCAATTACAATGAATCGGAAACTCGCTTTCCATGAAACGGAAATGCAGCCAAAAGCAAAGGTGGCTAAAGAAAAAACACCACCACATTTTTCACCACAGCCATCGCCACCGCACTCACCACAACTGTCCCTAATTGAAACACCCCCAATGATGCAGTCACCAACGCACACAGGGATGAGCCAAGATGACCCAGATGCATGGGATCTGTACGATGCACCAGTATCTGATAATAGTCCGGATTGCTACCCGGCAAGACCATCACCACCAGAAGACAGTACTGCTTACATGCAGGTGGTTTCCAGGGCAGCTACCTTTCATAACGTAGCACTGCATTCAGAACCTATATAGGATGACTTCTTATTCAATACCCTGTCATCAACACATAGCCAATACCAAAGTTTGCCAATATTACCAGGCATGTTAAAACACACTAAACAGGTGTTTCAAGACCCAGTCAAAGACAGAGCCATCACACCTAGGGTGGAGAAGAAGTACAGACCTCCCCCTTGTGTACATTACACAACAGCTAACTCCTGACTCAGTGGTAGTAGGAGCAGTCCGGAAAAGGGCAAACCCACAGACTTCTGGGGATGCACCACCACCCGACAAAGAAAGTCGAAAATTCGATGCTGCAGGGAAAAGGGTGGCAGCACAGGCAGCCAATCAATGGCGAATTGCCAATTCGCAGGCTTTACTGGCAAGATACGACAGGGCACATTGGGACGAAATGCAACATTTCATTGAACACCTTCCCAAAGAGTTTCAGAAGCGTGCCCAACAGGTTGTGGAGGAGGGCCAAGGTATCTCCAACAACCAAATAAGATCGGCTATGGACTCAGCAGACACAGCTGCCAGAACAGTAAACACGGCGGTCACCATTCGGAGACACGCATGGCTACGCACCTCCGGATTTAAGCCAGAGATCCAGCAGGCTGTGCTGAATATGCCTTTTAATGGACAACAATTGTTTGGGCCGGAGGTGGATACAGCTATAGACAAGCTAAAGAAAGACACTGACACGGCCAAAGCCATGGGCACGCTCTACTCCCCACACAGCAGAGGCACCTTTAGGAAGCCACACTTTAGAGGCCCAAAACACAGAGCCTTCTACCTCACATGCCAGACCCGCATACCAGGGCCAATACCAAAGAGGAGGCTTTAGGGGACAATATAGAGGTGGTCAGTTCCCTAAAACAAGAGGGAAATTCCAAAGCCCAAAAACCCCACAAACTAAACAGTGACTCCAACGTCACAAATCCCCAACACATAACACCAGTGGGGGGGGAGATTCACAGATTATTACCAAAATTGGAAACACATAACTACGGACTCGTGGGTCCTAGCCATTATCCAACATGGTTATTGCATAGAATTCCTACAGTTACCACCAAATGTGCCTCCAAAAGCACACAACATGTCCAAACAGCACTTAGATCTGTTACAAGTAGAAGTCCAAGCGTTGTTAGAAAAAGAAGCAATAGAACTAGTACCCAACCATCAGAAAGGAACAGGTGTTTACTCCCTGTATTTCCTAATTCCAAAAAAGGACAAAACACTGAGACCCATCTTAGACCTCCGAACACTAAGGGGGTCATTCGTACCCTGGCGGTCTATGACCGCCAGGGTAGGTGACGGAGGAAGCACCGCCAACAGGCTGGCGGTGCTTCCGGGGGCATTCTGACCGCGGTGGTAAAGCCGCAGTCAGAAAAGGGAAACCGCCGGCTTCCCGCTGCCCCAGGGAATCCGACCCCCTTCCCGCCAGCCTGGTTCTGGCGGTTTTCACCGCCAGAACCTGGCTGGCAGGAACGGGTGTCGTGGGGCCCCTGGGGGCCCCTGCAGTGCCCCCAGGGGCATGGGCACTGCAGGGGCCCCCTAACAGGGCCCCACATAGATTTTCAGTGTCTGCGTGGCAGACACTGAAAATTGCGACGGGTGCAACTGCACCCGTCGCACACCAGCAACTCCGCCGGCTCCATTCGGAGCCGGCTTCCTCGTTGCTGGTGCTTTCCCGCTGGGCGGGCGGGCGGCCTTTTGGCGGTCGCCCGCCCGCCCAACGGGAAAGTCAGAATCACCGCGGCGGGGGCCGCCCGCCGAAGTAAGAATTACCCCCTAAATCTTTACATCAAATCAGATCACTTTCACATGGTGACTCTTCAAGACGTGATTCCCTTGCTCAAACAACAGGACTACATGTCAACATTAGATCTCAAGGATGCTTACTTCCACAAACCCATACATCCTTCCCACAGGAAATACTTGAGGTTTGTAATCCAAGGCGTACATTACCAATTCAAAGTGTTACCGTTCGGGATAAAAACAGCACCAAGAGTATTCACAAAATGCCTTGCGGTAGTAGCTGCACATATCAGGAGACAGCACATACACATATTCCCTTACCTAGACGATTGGTTAATAAAAACCAGCACTCAGCAACAGTGTCTTCAACACACAAAATACGTCATAGAAACCCTTCACAAGCTAGGGTTCTCAATAAACTACCAAAAATCACTTTTACACCCGTGTCAAATACAATAGTACTTAGGAGCAACAATCAACACACAAAAAGGGATTGCCACTGCAAGTCCACAGAGGGTACAAGCATTCCAAAATGTAATACTAAACATGCACCCAAACCAACACTATCAAGTGAGGTTTTTGATGAAACTTCTAGGCATGATGTCTTCATGCATAGCCATTGTCACAAACGCAAGACTACACATGCGGCCCTTACAACAGTGCCTAGCAACACACTGGACACAAGCACAGGGTCAACTTCAAGATCTAGTGTTGATAGACCGCCAAACACACTCCTCGCTTCAATGGTGGAATCCTATAAATTTAAACCAAGGGTGGCCATTCCAAGACCCTGTGCCTCAATACGTGATCACAACAGGTGCTTCCATGGTAGGGTGGGGAGCACACCTCAACCAGCACAGCATACAGGGACAATGGGACGCTCAACAAAGCCAGCTTCATATAAATCATCTAGAACTACTAGCAGTGTTTCTAGCATTGAAAGCATTTCAACCGTTAATAGCCCACAAACACATTCTTGTCAAAACAGACAACATGACAACAATGAATTACCTAAACAAACAGGGAGGGACACACTCATCACAGCTGTGCCTCTTAGCACAAAAGATTTGGCATTGGGCGATTCACAATCACATTCGCCTAATAGCACAGTACATCCCAGGAATTCAAAACCAGTTAGACGACAATCTCAGTCGAGATCACCAACAAATCCACGAATGGGAAATTCATCCCCAGATACTACAAACTTACTTTCAAAACTGGGGAACACCACGAATAGACATATTCGCAACAAAAGAAAACGCAAAATGCCCAAACTTCGCGTCCAGGTACCCACACCCTCACTCCAAGGGCAATGCGTTATGGATGAGTTGGTCAGGGATATTTGCTTATGCTTTTCCCCCTCTTCCACTCCTTCCGTATCTAGTAAACAAATTGAGTCAAAATAAACTCAAACTAATACTAGTAGCACCAACTGTGGCTCGCCAACTATGGTACACAACACTACTAGATCTGTCAGTAGTACCTCATATCAAACTACCAAACAGACCAGATCTGTTAACTGAACACAAACAACAGATCAGACACCCGAATCCAGCATCACTCAATCTAGCAATCTGGCTCCTGAAGTCTTAGAATTTGGACATTTAGACCTTACACAAGAATGTATGGAGGTCATTAAACAAGCTAGGAAACCTACTACAAGACATTGTTACGCAAATAAATGGAAAAGATTTGTTTATTACTGCCATAATAATCAAATTCAACCACTACATGCGTCCACAAAAAACATTGTAAGATATTTATTACACTTACAAAAATCAAAGCTAGCTTTTTAATCCATTAAAAGACATCTCACAGCATTATCTGCAGATTACACATTCAACATCACTCTTTAGAATCCCGGTCATAAAAGCATTTATGGAGGGTCTAAAGAGAATCATATCCCCAAGAACACCACCAGTTCCCTCATGGAACCTCAATATTGTATTAACACGACTCATGGGTCCACCATTTGAACCCATGCACTCTTGTGAGATGCAATACTTAACCTGGAAAGTAGCCTTCCTAATAGCTATCACATCTCTTAGAAGAGTAAGTGAAATACAAGCATTTACTATACAAGAACCCTTTATACAAATACACAAACATAAAGTGGTTCTACGCACAAATCCCAAATTTTTACCAAAAGTTATATCACCGTTCCACTTAAATCAAACTGTGGAACTCCCAATCTTTTTTCCACAACCAGACTCTGTAGCCGAAAGGGCATTACATACATTATCAATACAAAAAGTACACTGTTCCTAACTCTAGGGTGAACAATTAAAGTTTAGAAGCTAGAGCCCTCACACACCCAAAGGGTGTCATGCTTCATCATCGGGAAGCTCCTCGTCAGACCGGCAGGTGCAATGTCTGACGGGCTCCCCTTTCGGGGGCTCTTTGCCGGAGATCTTTTTATGTATGGTGGCTGCCGTTGAATCAAGAAGGTCAGGCACTCAATATGGCAGGAGAGTAGAGAAAATATTAAGATTGATTAGGGACCCCTCAACTAGTCTGTTTACTGGCAATATAAAGGGGTCACGATCAAGATTAAAAACATAGTTAAGTGGACAATGAGAATAATGCTCAACCACTTAAAAAAGCCTGGAGTACTGGGAATTTGTCACCTGACCCCTAGGGTCTGGTCAACATGTTTCGCGTAAATGTGGTCATGAAAGATCCTCTAACGCTTCATCAGGACCTATATCAAATTAGACTTCTCCTGGCTATATATAGATGAACTCACTAACCTATTATGTATGTGAGAAAAATTAGGTACCAGTCACTTACATTTTGAGTAAACTGTCCCGTCAAAAGTCTCAAACAAAAAATGGGTCGCCCTAGAGAAAACAGAAAATAGAAATACAAACAAATCTGAAAGCACGGTTAAATGACCAATCACACCCAATGTGGATCTGTGCACAAAGTGATGTCAAACAAAAGAAAAACTATGCTTACCCGCCCTCTTCGTGTGGGGGGCCCCTTGGGAAGTGGCACGGTCCAGCCTATTGCTTATAGCAGAGGTTAAACGTTGTCAGCACAATGAAAAATATATCTATGTAATTATTATATGCAGTGGAAAATTCCCTCTCACGGATGGTATTAGTGTTGACGATCATCAACATACAATGCAGTGTTAACTTACAATATATTGACATAATTACTAAATAAAGGAAGTGGTAACCACGTGTAGTTTCCTGCTTATCTACAGTAAGTATCTGTTAAATCAGCTGAATCACCAGAATGATTTAATTACTGGTTCAGTGCAAACATTCAGTCGTGATCAAGCTGGAGTAAAAGTCGGAGGAAAAACACACCCGATATGAACATATTAGTAGCAGTGAGAAATGATCAATACAGTAAAAATCCTCAAAGCGACGTGCCCAACAGACTTACTTTTAAATAGGCGTCCTCGATTCGGGAAACCTACCCTCGGCGTGCTCTCCCCGGAGACACTGTGCCGAGGTTGGGTCAGGGTATTTAAAGCCCAGCGCGGGAGCTAATTGCTTCTGCGTTGCCTGGACACTGATTTCATTGAAAGGGAAAACGGACTCGCGAGACTCCAGATGGTGAGCTCGCATCGGCTTTCACTCTACTAGAATGGCGGCCAAAAATGCTCAAAAATTAGACTTCTACGTCATGAGTATTGAAAAAGAGATATAATGTCAGCATTATGGATAGTGATAACACGTAATAAATGAGAAAAACTCAAACCTAAATCGGGTGACTCCAAGTAATAAGTGGCATCGAGTAGTTCTCTGCTTAGTATGGCGGCCATCTTAAGAGGGTAAAAAGGCTCAACTCAAATAACTTAAGGAGGTAAAGAGGGAACACTTAAACACTAGATATATTTTATTGTACTAGGTCGTGATTAAAACATAACAAAGTGATCCACTGCCAGAATCAAGGCTTATGATTGCAGATAGTATCTCGTGGTCAAATGAGGCTACGAGTCGTAATGGAGAGAGATAGATATCAGGTCCAAGAACCAGAAAGTTCGCAGCTAAGTCCATCGTTTAGGGCATTAGGACGGTTGTAAGACGAATAGTCCTAACTTTAATGTGAATAGGTCATTGGTCTCATAAGGCTATTAGCGAGACAAGGCCACCCAAGGGATATCGTCGTTCAGCCCAATGGTGTTAGTGTGTAATTTAAATACCCAGCGTTGTTCAAGCCTGAACAGTGATTGAGATGAGTCATTAATAAACTTGGGAGCTTCCAAAACAACCCAGCGTAAGTCATCTGGATTATGGGGTTTCTCAAGGAAGTGAGCACATAGTTTGGTGGTTATGCGGCCACATCTGATGTTGCTCCTGTGTTCATTAATCCGTGTCTTGACAGGTCTAGAGGTCATTCCGATGTATCGTAGACCGCATGGACATGTTATCATGTAAACACAATTCTTTGTGTTACAATTGGTATGTTTGGTCAAGTTCCATCGGCCGATGGGTGCCAAATCGAGTGTTTTAGTCTGTTGTGTCAAAAAACAAACGTTACATTGTCCACATGGATAATGTCCTGACACTGGAGGGAGATTCCAAAGTGTCGACTGGGTCTGGATAGTATTTCTGGGACGGGTATGAATTATCAAGTCCTTGATGTTCTGTGACCGTTTAAAAGCAAATAGAGGTCTAGGAATAGTACAGCCGCTGCTGCTAAGTATTGACCATCTTTTCAGGATGAATCTCTTGATCTTATTAGACAGAGGGGTAAAGGTGGTAACACATGTCAATGACTTGCTGTTATTCCTAGTGTTCGGTGCGAGTAATGCTTCGCGATTATTATTCCTCGCTCTTTTACAGGCTCGATTGACAATCTCCCGGGGATAGTTGCGTGCTAACAACTTGGTTTGGAGGTCATCAGCCTGGGTATTGTAAGTGTGTGTTGACCTGCAGTTGCGTCTTAGTCTCAAAAATTGGCCAAACGGTAAGTTATCGCGTAAGGATTTGGGATGATGGCTGTCGTATGTGAGAAGGCTATTGCGGTCTGTTGGTTTGTGATATGTGCTGGTGATTAATTTACCATTCTGAATGGTGATCAGTAGATCCAAAAAACTAATCTCATTGGTAGTCATTGTTGATGTAAATCTCAAAAAGGGGTTGAGTGTATTGATCCATTCGGTAAAGGTAGAAGCAATATCCAAAGGACCATGCCACACTATCAAAATGTCGTCGATGTAACGACGCCATAATTTGATGTTGGCAAAATATGGATTTGTGGGTGGTAGAATGAATTGTTTCTCAAAATTGTACATGTACAAGCATGCCAGGCTGGGAGCAAAAGTGCTGCCCATACATGTCCCCCTTATCTGGTGATAGAAATCATCCTCAAACTGAAAAAAGTTTTCAGTCATTGCTAGGTGCGCACATTGCATGATGAAGGAAACCGGTGACGTGAGATCCTCACTATTTTCTAAAAGAGTTGTTTCAACTACCTGTAAGGTTGCATCCTGTGGGATGTTTGTATACAGCGCTTCAACATCCAAAGTAATTAGACCGTGTACATCGACCGTCTCATTAATTAGATCGATCAAATTTAGTACATCCTTGGTGTCTTGTAAATAGGTGGACGATTTTTTGACCAGTGGTTGTAAAAAATGGTCGCAAAATATGGACAAAGGTTCTAAGAGGGAACCAATACCTGACACAATAGGCCGTCCCGGTGGTGGTGAAATGCCTTTGTGAATCTTGGGAAGGCAGTAAAAGTATGGAATTTTAGGGTGAAGTGTGTCTAAGAAGGCAGCTTCTTTTGGAGAAATCCAAGTGTTATTAGTTGCTTCAAGTATCATTGACTTAATCTTGGATTGTAATCTAGGGGTAGGATCCCTGTTGATTTTAGCATAGTAAGTATCATCACTGAGTAACCGTAGGCACTCATCCCGGTAATCTCCGGAGTTCATTATCACTATCGCTCCTCCTTTATCAGCCTGTTTGATGACGATAGTAGTATCTTCATTCAGTGTCTTTAGGGCCTGCCTTTCAGTAGTGGAAATATTGATAAAAGGGCGTTTAGGATGTATTGTCGCTACGTCGGTTAAGACCGCTTTCTCGAAGGCTAACACCTCGCATGGAATAGTTGGAGGTGGCGGAGTAAACGTAGATTTAGGCCTGAGTCCCGAGTCGGTCTGGACACTGTCAGATGGTGTATCCGAAAAGTAGAATTGTAATCTAATTTTGCGGAAAAATTGTGAAAGTTCGCAATTTAACCTGAAAAGATCTTCAGTCGGTGTGGGCACAAAGCCCAGACCTCGATTAAGAACCCTGGTTTCTATCACAGAGAGTTGTCTGGTAGAAAGATTCACTACTAGGTTCTCGGGGGTTGGTTCTTCCCCTGGCTTCTGGTGATCATCTGGGGTTCTTCCATGGCCCATTGAACACGTCTGCCTCTGCCTCTTCTTCTGCCTCTGCCTCTGCCCCGGCCTCTGCCTAAAAAAGGCATGTATGGCATAAAAGGGCGAGGTTGGTAGAAGGGATAGGGTGGCTGCCATGGTACATGTTGATTTACAGGGTAGGGAGAGTAGTTATAGAACGGTGGAATGGGTGAATTCTCATCCGTGCTCCATCCATCGGAGGATGAACTATTACTGATTTTGCGTGGTTTTTTGAAGGAAGATTGAGAGTCATCTGATGAGTGCGACTGTCCGTCTGTCTCAAAATCCTCAAGAGTGTAGGGATAGATTTTTTATCGACTAAACCTGGTGATGTCTTTTTGAAGTTTTGTAATCTTTTGGTTCGTCAAAAAGACTTTTGTCTCATTTAGTTCTGTATTGATCTCGGCTAGCCGAGTCTTAAATGCCGCCAGAGTCACGGTGGTTCTTAATGTGCCTTCTAAAGAATTAATCTGGATGGTAATGGAGTCTGCCAACCGTCTGGAAGTATTGATGATAAGTACTAACCAGTCTCTGGTGCATTTCCACGCTATCTGAGCCCAGTCTTTCCTAAATGCAAGATCTTGCAGGAAGATCCTGGGTATATTGGACACTAAAAGGCCATTGGGGGCGATATTAGCTCTCAGGTATTCGGTCATTATAGTCCCGTGCATAACAGTTTTTATAAGGTCGCGCTTCAAGGTGGACAATTTGTCCCAATCTTCTTTAAGACTGCCCATAGAAGCTGACCCATCATTCTTTAAAATTGACGGTGTTTGCAAGATCGCTGCAACCATTTCATCGTCAAAACTCAAACCCTGGAAAGTGTCCATTGTGTCGGAGACACTGGGTGAGTATTAATGGCTAATCCCACAGTAAAAAACTGTGCAGAAGTATCAACAAAAAGGAGGGATCGGGAGAATTATAGGTCCAGTGTACGTACTCCCAATATGATAAATCAATACAAAAAGTACACTGTTCTTAACTCTAGAGTGAACAATTAAAGTTTAGAAGCTAGAGCCCTCACACACCCAAAGGGTGTCATGCTTCATCATCGGGAAGCTCCTCGTCAGACCGGCAGGTGCAATGTCTGACGGGCTCCCCTTTCGGGGGCTCTTTGCCGGAGATCTTTTTATGTATGGTGGCTGCCGTTGAATCAAGAAGGTCAGGCACTCAATATGGCAGGAGAGTAGAGAAAATATTAAGATTGATTAGGGACCCCTCAACTAGTCTGTTTACTGGCAATATAAAGGGGTCACGATCAAGATTAAAAACATAGTTAAGTGGACAATGAGAATAATGCTCAACCACTTAAAAAAGCCTGGAGTACTGGGAAATTGTCACCTGACCCCTAGGGTCTGGTCAACATGTTTCGCGTAAATGTGGTCATGAAAGATCCTCTAACGCTTCATCAGGACCTATATCAAATTAGACTTCTCCTGGCTATATATAGATGAACTCACTAACCTATTATGTATGTGAGAAAAATTACGTACCAGTCACTTACATTTTGAGTAAACTGTCCCGTCAAAAGTCTCAAACAAAAAACGGGTCGCCCTAGAGAAAATAGAAAATAGAAATACAAACAAATCTGAAAGCACGGTTAAATGACCAATCACACCCAATGTGGATCTGTGCACAAAGTGATGTCAAACAAAAGAAAAACTATGCTTACCCGCCCTCTTCGTGTGGGGGGCCCCTTGGGAAGTAGCACGGTCCAGCCTATTGCTTATAGCAGAGGTTAAACGTTGTCAGCACAATGAAAAATATATCTATGTAATTATTATATGCAGTGGAAAATTCCCTCTCACGGATGGTATTAGTGTTGACGATCATCAACATACAATGCAGTGTTAACTTACAATATATTGACATAATTACTAAATAAAGGAAGTGGTAACCACGTGTAGTTTCCTGCTTATCTACAGTAAGTATCTGTTAAATCAGCTGAATCACCAGGAATAATAATCGCGAAGCATTACTCGCACCGAACACTAGGAATAACAGCAAGTCATTGACATGTGTTACCACCTTTACCCCTCTGTCTAATAAGATCAAGAGATTCATCCTGAAAAGATGGTCAATACTTAGCAGCAGCGGCTGTACTATTCCTAGACCTCTATTTGCTTTTAAACGGTCACAGAACATCAAGGACTTGATAATTCATACCCGTCCTATATTTGATATAGGTCCTGATG
The DNA here is from genome assembly GCF_031143425.1 of Pleurodeles waltl. Taxonomy (NCBI): domain Eukaryota; kingdom Metazoa; phylum Chordata; class Amphibia; order Caudata; family Salamandridae; genus Pleurodeles; species Pleurodeles waltl. The sequence goes on along the minus strand of NC_090451.1, from coordinate 571,934,809 downwards.
AAGCGTTAGAGGATCTTTTATGACCACATTTACGCGAAACATGTTGACCAGACCCTAGGGGTCAGGTGACAATTTCCCAGTACTCCAGGCTTTTTTAAGTGGTTGAGCATTATTCTCGTTGTCCACTTAACTATGTTTTTAATCTTGATTGTGACCCCTTTATATTGCCAGTAAACAGACTAGTTGAGGGGTCCCTAATCAATCTTAATATTTTCTCTACTCTCCTGCCATATTGAGTGCCTGACCTTCTTGATTCAACGGCAGCCACCATACATAAAAAGATCTCCGGCAAAGAGCCCCCGAAAGGGGAGCCCGTCAGACATTGCACCTGCCGGTCTGACGAGGAGCTTCCCGATGATGAAGCATGACACCCTTTGGGTGTGTGAGGGCTCTAGCTTCTAAACTTTAATTGTTCACCCTAGAGTTAGGAACAGTGTACTTTTTGTATTGATTTATCATATTGGGAGTACGTACACTGGACCTATAATTCTCCCGATCCCTCCTTTTTGTTGATACTTCTGCACAGTTTTTTACTGTGGGATTAGCCATTAATACTCACCCAGTGTCTCCGACACAATGGACACTTTCCAGGGTTTGAGTTTTGACGATGAAATGGTTGCAGCAATCTTGCAAACACCGTCAATTTTAAACAATGATGGGTCAGCTTCTATGGGCAGTCTTAAAGAAGATTGGGACAAATTGTCCACCTTGAAGCGCGACCTTATAAAAACTGTTATGCACGGGACTATAATGACCGAATACCTGAGAGCTAATATCGCCCCCAATGGCCTTTTAGTGTCCAATATACCCAGGATCTTCCTGCAAGATCTTGCATTTAGGAAAGACTGGGCTCAGATAGCGTGGAAATGCACCAGAGACTGGTTAGTACTTATCATCAATACTTCCAGACGGTTGGCAGACTCCATTACCATCCAGATTAATTCTTTAGAAGGCACATTAAGAACCACCGTGACTCTGGCGGCATTTAAGACTCGGCTAGCCGAGATCAATACAGAACTAAATGAGACAAAAGTCTTTTTGACGAACCAAAAGATTACAAAACTTCAAAAAGACATCACCAGGTTTAGTCGATAAAAAATCTATCCCTACACTCTTGAGGATTTTGAGACAGACGGACAGTCGCACTCATCAGATGACTCTCAATCTTCCTTCAAAAAACCACGCAAAATCAGTAATAGTTCATCCTCCGATGGATGGAGCACGGATGAGAATTCACCCATTCCACCGTTCTATAACTACTCTCCCTACCCTGTAAATCAACATGTACCATGGCAGCCACCCTATCCCTTCTACCAACCTCGCCCTTTTATGCCATACATGCCTTTTTTAGGCAGAGGCCGGGGCAGAGGCAGAAGAAGAGGCAGAGGCAGACGTGTTCAATGGGCCATGGAAGAACCCCAGATGATCACCAGAAGCCAGGGGAAGAACCAACCCCCGAGAACCTAGTAGTGAATCTTTCTACCAGACAACTCTCTGTGATAGAAACCAGGGTTCTTAATCGAGGTCTGGGCTTTGTGCCCACACCGACTGAAGATCTTTTCAGGTTAAATTGCGAACTTTCACAATTTTTCCGCAAAATTAGATTACAATTCTACTTTTCGGATACACCATCTGACAGTGTCCAGACCGACTCGGGACTCAGGCCTAAATCTACGTTTACTCCGCCACCTCCAACTATTCCATGCGAGGTGTTAGCCTTCGAGAAAGCGGTCTTAACCGACGTAGCGACAATACATCCTAAACGCCCTTTTATCAATTTTTCCACTACTGAAAGGCAGGCCCTTAAGACACTGAATGAAGATACTACTATCGTCATCAAACAGGCTGATAAAGGAGGAGCGATAGTGATAATGAACTCTGGAGATTACCGGGATGAGTGCCTACGGTTACTCAGTGATGATACTTACTATGCTAAAATCAACAGGGATCCTACCCCTAGATTACAATCCAAGATTAAGTCAATGATACTTGAAGCAACTAATAACACTTGGATTTCTCCAAAAGAAGCTGCCTTCTTAGACACACTTCACCCTAAAATTCCATACTTTTACTGCCTTCCCAAGATTCACAAAGGCATTTCACCACCACCGGGACGGCCTATTGTGTCAGGTATTGGTTCCCTCTTAGAACCTTTGTCCATATTTTGCGACCATTTTTTACAACCACTGGTCAAAAAATCGTCCACCTATTTACAAGACACCAAGGATGTACTAAATTTGATCGATCTAATTAATGAGACGGTCGATGTACACGGTCTAATCACTTTGGATGTTGAAGCGCTGTATACAAACATCCCACAGGATGCAACCTTACAGGTAGTTGAAACAACTCTTTTAGAAAATAGTGAGGATCTCACGTCACCGGTTTCCTTCATCATGCAATGTGCGCACCTAGCAATGACTGAAAACCTTTTTCAGTTTGAGGATGATTTCTATCACCAGATAAGGGGGACATGTATGGGCAGCACTTTTGCTCCCAGCCTGGCATGCTTGTACATGTACAATTTTGAGAAACAATTCATTCTACCACCCACAAATCCATATTTTGCCAACATCAAATTATGGCGTCGTTACATCGACGACATTTTGATAGTGTGGCATGGTCCTTTGGATATTGCTTCTACCTTTACCGAATGGATCAATACACTCAACCCCTTTTTGAGATTTACATCAACAATGACTACCAATGAGATTAGTTTTTTGGATCTACTGATCACCATTCAGAATGGTAAATTAATCACCAGCACATATCACAAACCAACAGACCGCAATAGCCTTCTCACATACGACAGCCATCATCCCAAATCCTTACGCGATAACTTACCGTTTGGCCAATTTTTGAGACTAAGACGCAACTGCAGCTCAACACACACTTACAATACCCAGGCTGATGACCTCCAAACCAAGTTGTTAGCACGCAACTATCCCCGGGAGATTGTCAATCGAGCCCGTAAAAGAGCGAGGAATAATAATCGCGAAGCATTACTCGCACCGAACACTAGGAATAACAGCAAGTCATTGACATGTGTTACCACCTTTACCCCTCTGTCTAATAAGATCAAGAGATTCATCCTGAAAAGATGGTCAATACTTAGCAGCAGCGGCTGTACTATTCCTAGACCTCTATTTGCTTTTAAACGGTCACAGAACATCAAGGACTTGATAATTCATACCCGTCCCAGAAATACTATCCAGACCCAGTCGACACTTTGGAATCTCCCTCCAGTGTCAGGACATTATCCATGTGGACAATGTAACGTTTGTTTTTTGACACAACAGACTAAAACACTCGATTTGGCACCCATCGGCCGATGGAACTTGACCAAACATACCAATTGTAACACAAAGAATTGTGTTTACATGATAACATGTCCATGCGGTCTACGATACATCGGAATGACCTCTAGACCTGTCAAGACACGGATTAATGAACACAGGAGCAACATCAGATGTGGCCGCATAACCACCAAACTATGTGCTCACTTCCTTGAGAAACCCCATAATCCAGATGACTTACGCTGGGTTGTTTTGGAAGCTCCCAAGTTTATTAATGACTCATCTCAATCACTGTTCAGGCTTGAACAACGCTGGGTATTTAAATTACACACTAACACCATTGGGCTGAACGACGATATCCCTTGGGTGGCCTTGTCTCGCTAATAGCCTTATGAGACCAATGACCTATTCACATTAAAGTTAGGACTATTCGTCTTACAACCGTCCTAATGCCCTAAACGATGGACTTAGCTGCGAACTTTCTGGTTCTTGGACCTGATATCTATCTCTCTCCATTACGACTCGTAGCCTCATTTGACCACGAGATACTATCTGCAATCATAAGCCTTGATTCTGACAGTGGATCACTTCGTTATGTTTTAATCACGACCTAGTACAATAAAATATATCTAGTGTTTAAGTGTTCCCTCTTTACCTCCTTAAGTTATTTGAGTTGAGCCTTTTTACCCTCTTAAGATGGCCGCCATACTAAGCAGAGAACTACTCGATGCCACTTATTACTTGGAGTCACCCGATTTAGGTTTGAGTTTTTCTCATTTATTACGTGTTATCCCTATCCATAATGCTGACATTATATCTCTTTTTCAATACTCATGACGTAGAAGTCTAATTTTTGAGCATTTTTGGCCGCCATTCTAGTATGGTGAAAGCCGATGCGAGCTCACCATCTGGAGTCTCGCGAGTCCGTTTTCCCTTTCAATGAAATCAGTGTCCAGGCAACGCAGAAGCAATTAGCTCCCGCGCTGGGCTTTAAATACCCTGACCCAACCTCGGCACAGTGTCTCCGGGGAGAGCACGCCGAGGGTAGGTTTCCCGAATCGAGGACGCCTATTTAAAAGTAAGTCTGTTGGGCACGTCGCTTTGAGGATTTTTACTGTATTGATCATTTCTCACTGCTACTGATATGTTCATATCGGGTGTGTTTTTCCTCCGACTTTTACTCCAGCTTGATCACGACTGAATGTTTGCACTGAACCAGTAATTAAATCATTCTGGTGATTCAGCTGATTTAACAGATACTTACTGTAGATAAGCAGGAAACTACACGTGGTTACCACTTCCTTTATTTAGTAATTATGTCAATATATTGTAAGTTAACACTGCATTGTATGTTGATGATCGTCAACACTAATACCATCCGTGAGAGGGAATTTTCCACTGCATATAATAATTACATAGATATATTTTTCATTGTGCTGACAATGTTTAACCTGTGCTATAAGCAATAGGCTGGACCGTGCTACTTCCCAAGGGGCCCCCCACACGAAGAGGGCGGGTAAGCATAGTTTTTCTTTTGTTTGACATCACTTTGTGCACAGATCCACATTGGGTGTGATTGGTCATTTAACCGTGCTTTCAGATTTGTTTGTATTTCTATTTTCTATTTTCTCTAGGGCGACCCGTTTTTTGTTTGAGACTTTTGACGGGACAGTTTACTCAAAATGTAAGTGACTGGTACCTAATTTTTCTCACATACATAATAGGTTAGTGAGTTCATCTATATATAGCCAGGAGAAGTCTAATTTGATATAGGTCCTGATGAAGCGTTAGAGGATCTTTCATGACCACATTTACGCGAAACATGTTAACCAGACCCTAGGGGTTAGGTGACAATTTCCCAGTACTCCAGGCTTTTTTAAGTGGTTGAGCATTATTCTCATTGTCCACTTAACTATGTTTTTAATCTTGATCGTGACCCCTTTATATTGCCAGTAAACAGACTAGTTGAGGGGTCCCTAATCAATCTTAATATTTTCTCTACTCTCCTGCCATATTGAGTGCCTGACCTTCTTGATTCAACGGCAGCCACCATACATAAAAAGATCTCCGGCAAAGAGCCCCCGAAAGGGGAGCCCGTCAGACATTGCACCTGCCGGTCTGACGAGGAGCTTCCCGATGATGAAGCATGACACCCTTTGGGTGTGTGAGGGCTCTAGCTTCTAAACTTTAATTGTTCACCCTAGAGTTAGGAACAGTGTACTTTTTGTATTGATTTATCATATTGGGAGTACGTACACTGGACCTATAATTCTCCCGATCCCTCCTTTTTGTTGATACATTACATACATTAGACATCAAAAGGGCACTAATGTATTACATTGATAGAACAAAACAATTTCGCAAAACAAAACAATTGTTTGTAGCCTTCAAAAAACCTCATGCAGGAAATCCAATATCCAAACAAGGCATTGCCAGATTGATAGTTAAATGTATTCAAACCTGCTATGTTAAAGCAAAGAGAGACCTGCCTATTACACCGAAAGCACACTCCACTAGAAAGAAAGGCGCCACAATAGCCTTTCTAGGAAATATACCTATGACAGAAATCTGTAAGGCAGCCACATGGTCTACGCTTCTTACATTCACTAAACATTACTGTGTGGATGTGTTAACAACACAACAAGCCACAGTAGGATAGGCAGTATTACGAAAATTATTTCAAACAACTTCAACTCCTACAGGCTAAACCACCGCTTTTGGGGAGATAACTGCTTACTAATCTATGCACAGCATGTGTATCTACAGCTACACATGCCATCGAACGGAAAATGTCACTTACTCAGTGTACATCTGTTCATGGCATGAGACGCTGCAGATTCACATGTGCCCTCCCGCCTCCCCGGGAACTTGTAGCCGTCTAAGTTGATAAAGTTATATATATTATATGTTGATAAAAGTTGTACATTTGTAAATTTGTAAATATATATATCATTTTTTACACAAATTATGTACATACATACTTACTCCATTGCATGAGCACCTTTACTATATACACAACTCCTACCTCACCCTCTGCGGGAAAAACAATCTAAGATGGAGTCGGCGCCCATGCGCAATGGAGCCGAAAGGGGAGGAGTCCCTCGGTCTCGTGACTCGAAAAGACTTCTTCGAAGAAAAACAACTTGTAACACTCCGAGCCCAACACTAGATGGCAGGATAATGCACAGCATGTGAATCTGCAGCGTCTCATGCCACGGACAGATGTACACTGGGTAAGTGACATTTTCCATATGTATAAATAATGTTCGATGGCATGTGTAGCTGCAGATACACATGCTTTGCATATCTCTTCCGACATCTAGTGTTGGGCTCGGAGTGTTACAAGTTGTTTTTCTTCGAAGAAGTCTTTTCGGAGTCAGAGGATCAAGTGACTCCTCCCCTCTGGACTTGTATGACTCTGACCCTATACCGTCCAATGACCCAGATCTGTATCCTACTAAACCGTCACCACCTGAGGATAGTACAGTTTACATTCAAGTCATATCTAGGGCAGCTGCATATCATGGGGTTCAGATGCATGCAGAACCATAAGAGGAGGATTTCCTTTTTAATACATTATCCTCTACTATAAGGAACTGCCTCCTTGGCATGGCTACCCCCTGACTTTGTGCCTTTTGCTGATGCTAAGTTATGATTGAAAGTGTGCTGGGACCCTGCTAACCAGGCCCCAGCACCAGTGTTCTTTCCCTGAACTGTACCTTTGCTTCCACAATTGGCACAGCCCTGGCACTCAGATAAGTCCCTTGTAACTGGTACCCCTGTTATCAAGGGCCCTGATGCCAAAGGAAGGTCTCTAAGGGCTGCAGCATGTCTTATGCAACCCTGGGGACCCCTCACTCAGCACATGCACACTGCCTCACAGCTTGTGTGTGCTGGTGGCGAGAAAATGACTACGTCGACATGGCACTCCCCTCAGATTGCCATGCCAACCTCACACTGCCTGTGGCATAGGTAAGTCACCCCTCTAGCAGGCCTTACAGCCCTAAGGCAGGGTGCACTATACCACAGGTGAGGGCATATGTGCATGAGCACTATGCCCCTACAGTGTCTAAGCAAAACCTTAGACATTGTAAGTGCAGGGTAGCCATAAGGGTTTATGGTCTGGGAGTCAGTCAAACTCGAACTCCACAGTTCCATTATGGCTACACTGAAATCTGGGAAGTTTGGTATCAAACTTCTCAGCACAATAAATGCACACTGATGCCAGTATGCATTTTATTGTAAAATGCACCCAGAGGGCATCTTAGAGATGTCCCCTGAATACCAAGCTGACTTCTAGTGTGGGGCTGACCAGTTTCTGCCAGCCTGCCACAACCAGACGAGTTTCTGGCCACATGGGGAGAGTTCCTTTGTCACTCTGTGGCCAGGAACAAAGCCTGTACTGGGTGGAGGTGCTTCTCACCTCCCCCTGCAGGAACTGTAACACCTGGCGGTGAGCATCAAAGGCTTACCCCTTTTGTTACAGCGCCACAGGGCATCCCAGCTAGTGGAGATGCCCACCCCTCTGGCCACTGCCCCCACTTTTGGCGGCAAGGCTGGAGGAGATAATTAGAAAAACAAGGAGGAGCCACCCACCAGTCAGGACAGCCCCTAAGGTGCCCTAAGCTGAGGTGACTCCTGCCTTTAGAAATCCTCCATCTTAGTTTTGGAGGATTCCCCCAACAGGATTAGGGATGTGCCTCGTCCCCTCAGGGAGGAGGCACAAAGAGGGTGTAGCCACCCTCCAGGACAGTAGCCATTGGCTACTGCCCTTCCAACCCTAAACAACCCCCTAAATTTAGTATTTAGGGGCACCCAAGAACCGATGCCATAAGTAGCCCGAGATGACCGCCCTGAACTCCCACAGCGACGCATGCAGAGAGAATCCAGAGGCTCCCCCTGCCTGTAACAAGGGACCCGACGCCTGGACCAAGCACTGCACCCTTAACCCCAGGACCAGAAGGAACCAAACCTCAGTGCAGGAGTGACCCCCCAAGTGACCCTCTGCCTAGCCCAGATGGTGGCTGGCCTGAGAAGCCCCCCTGTACCCTGCCTGCCCAGCTAGAGTGACCCCCGGGTCCCTCCATTAAATCCAATACAAAACCCGACGCTTGCTTTGCACACTGCACCCGGCCGCCCCTGTGCCACTGAGGGTGTGTTTTGTGTGCCTACTTGTGTCCCCCCAGTGCTCTACAAAAACCCCCTGGTCTGCCCCCCGAGGACGCGGGTACTTACCTGCTGGCAGACTGGAACCAGAGCACCCCTGTTCTCCATAGGCGCCTATGTGTTTTGGGCACCTCTTTGACCTGTGCACCTGACCGGCCCTGAGCTGCTGGTGTGGTAACTTTGGGGTTGCCTTGAGCCCCTAACGGTGGGCTGCCTATGCCCAGGAACTGAGACTTATAAGTGTCTCACCTACCTCACAATCTAACCAATACTTACCTCACCCAGGAACTGTTGAATTGTGCACTGTGTCTACTTTTAAAATAGATTATTGCCATTTTAACAAAAACTGTATGTTATTGCTCTAATTCGAAGTTCCTAACTTACTTGTGTGGAGTACCCTGCATTTTATGTATTTACTTCAAATCTTGAACTTGATAAAAACTATTGGCTTGGAGTTAAGTCTTCGAGTGTGTGTTCCTCAATTATTGCCTGTGTGTGTACAACAAATGCTTAACATTACCCTTTGATAAGCCTACTGCTCAACCACACTACCACAAAATAGAGCATTGGAATTATCTAATTTTGCCACTATCTTACCTCTAAGGGAAACCCTTGAACTCTGTGCACACTAACTCTCATTTTGAGATAGTATATACAGAGCCAACTTCCTACATCTACCATTCACGCTACCAGGGCTTACCAATAGTGCCTGGTATACTTAGACATGCAGATGATATATTTAAGGAACCAGTCAAGGCTAGCGTTTTAACCCCAGGAATTGATAAAAAAAATATAAGTCTGTGCCAACAGACCCAGTCTACATTACCCAACAAGTGCCACTAGACTCCATTGTGGTAAGTGCTGCTAGGAAAAGGGCGAATAGCCAGTCTTCAGGGGATACTCCCCCCCCCCCCATCCCCCCTCTTGAGAAAGAAAGTTTGATGCTGCGGGTAAGAGGGTAGCTACACAAGCAGCTAACCAGTGACATATTGCCAGTTCCCAAGCCTTGTTAGCAAGGTATGACAGGGCACACTGGGATGAAGTGCAAGAGTTCTTGGAGTATCTACCCAACGAGCATCAGAAAAGAGCACAGCAAATTGTTGAAGAGGGACAAGCAATCACTAATAACAAGATTAGATCTGCCCTTGACGCAGCTGACACTGCAGCTAGAAGTATCAATACTAGCATAACAATACATAGACATGCATGGCTAAGATCCTCCGGGTTTAAACCTGAAATACTGCAGGCAGTCCTTAACATGCCTTACGGTAAACAACATCTATTCGGACCTGAAGTAGATACTACTATAGAGAAACTTCAAAAGGATTCTGACACTTCAAAAGCCATGGGAGGCCTACATACCACACCTTTTCGGGGTTCCTTTCGAAAACAACAGTATAGGGGAGGCTTCAAACCCCAAACTAGAGAGGCTTCCACCTCACATCCCAAACAAAGGCAGCAATACTATTCAAGGGGGTCATTTAGAGGCTCTTACATAGGCCAGAACTTAAGAGCCAGAAGAAAGTTGAATACCTCAGAGAGTGACACCACTCCCACAAAACAATGACTTCCCCAGCATCCCACAATCCCACACGTCACCTGTCGGAGGAAGACTGCAAAATTCCACTCTCACTGGCAAAACATCACCAAAGATCATTGGGTACTTTCAATTATCTGCAATGGTTATTGCCAATAACTAATTTCTACTCCACCAAATATTCCCCCTCGCTCTCACAAGCTCTCTCCAGAACACTCTACTAAGAAAAGAGGTACAATCTCTATTACTAAAAGGTTCCAATATCACAACAAAGAACCTGGAGTATATTCACTATATTTCCTTGTACCTAAAAAGGATGGTACTCTCAGACCCATCCTAGATCTCAGACCTCTAAATCTTTACATCCTTTCACAACATTTTCACATGGTCACTCTACAAGGTGTAATTCCTCTACTACAGAAACATGATTACATGACTGCTTTAGACCTCAAGGACGCTTACTTCCATATTCCCATACATCCAGCTCACCGCAAATACCTAAGATTTGTAATAGCAGGCAAACTCTACCAATTCAAAGTACTTCCCTTCGGCATAACAACAGCTCCAAGGGTTTTCACAAAATGTCTAGCTGTAGTAGCAGCTTACCTCAGAGACAAAACATACATGTCTTCCCTTATCTAGACGATTGACTAATAAAATCAAGCAATATTCTACGGTGCGAACAACACACTCAATACACAATAGATACCCTACATACATTAGGGTTCACAATCAATTACCAAAAATCTCATCTTTAACCAGCACAAGTTCAACCTTATCAAGGTGCAATTCTCAATACTCAAAAAACATTAGCCTACCCAAATCCATAGAGGATACAGGATTTTCAATTCCTCATATCACAAATACTGCCCAATAAGAATTACACAGTAAGATTTATCATGAAACTATTGGGAATGATGGCATCATGCATAGCAATAGTACCACATGCAAGACTAAACATGAGACCACTGCAACAGTGTCTCTCACAACAATGGTCTCAAGCACAGGGTCAGTTACAGGATCTAGTGTTGTTAGACCGCCAAACTTACAATTCTCTGCAATGGTGGAATCACAACACCTTAGTAAAAGGGCAGCCATTTCAGGACCCAGTGCCTCAGATCATAATAACAACAGATGCGTCAGTGCTCATCTCAACAACCTAAGCATACAAGGGGAATGGAACTCAACACAATTAACTTATCACATAAATCATTTAGAATTGTTAGCTGTCTTCTTGGCTCTAAAAGCATTTCAACCTCAGATCAGGCACAAAGCAGTCTTAATAAAAACAGACAATATGACAACAATGTATTATCTAAAAAAGCAATGGAGGACACATTCATCCCAATTGTCCCTTCTAGCCCAAACAATATGGAAATGGGCAATTCACAAGCAGATTTACTTGCTAGCGGAATACATCCCAGAGATACAAAGCCAGTTAGCGGACCTACTAAGCAGGACGCAGCAACAAATACATGAGTGGGAAATTCACCCAAAGGTACTTCAGCAGTACTTTCAAATGTGGGGAACACCAGACATAGACCTTTTTTGCAACCAGCAAAAATGCAAAATGTCAAAACTTGGCATCCAGGCACCTACATCCTCTGTCCAAGGGCAATGCTCTATGGATCAACTGGTCAGGGATATTTTGCTTACGCTTTTCCCTCTCTCCCACTTATTCCATTTCTGGTCAACAAAATGCATCACACCTTTCTCACCATAATACTCATAGCTCCCACATGGGCACCCCAGCACTGGTACACAACACTTCTGGATCTGTCAGTAGTACTCCATCACAAACTTCCAAACAGACCGGATCTGTTAACGTAGAACAAAGGTCAAATCAGGCATCCCAGTCCCAGCGTACTCAACTTAGCGATTTGGCTCCTGAAGTCATAGAGTTTGGATATTTACACCTTCCTTTAGAATGTATGGAAGTTCTAAAACGAGCATGCAAACCAACAACCAGACAATGCTATGCAAACAAGTGGAAACGGTTTGTTTACTACTGCCAACCTAAAAATATAGATCCAGTTAAAGCATCAGTACAAGATACTGTATGTTTCTTGCTTTATTTACAAAAAGCACATTTAGGCCCTCATTCCAACCCTGGCGGTCTATGACCGCCAGGGTGGAGGGCAACGGAAGCACCGCCAACAGGCTGGCGGTGCTTCCAGGGCCATTCTGACCGCGGCGGTAAAGCTGCGGTCAGAAAAGGGGAACCAGCGGTTTCCTGCCGGTTTTCCCCTGGCCCAGGGAATCCTCCATGGGATTCCAACTCCCTTCCCGCCAGCCTGTTTCTGGCGGTGTAAGGATGGCGGGAACGGGTGTCGTGGGGCCCCTGTGGGCCCCTGCACTGCCCATGCCACTGGCATGGGCAGTGCAGGGGCCCCCTAACAGGGCCCCATGAAGATTTTCACTGTCTGCTTTGCAGACAGTGAAAATCGCGACGGGTGCTACTGCACCCGTCGCACCCCTGCAACACCGCCGGCTCCATTCGGAGCCGGCTTCTATGTTGCAGGGGCTTTCCCGCTGGCCCGGCGGGCGGCCTTTTGGCGGTCGCCCGCCGGCCCAGCGGGAAAGCCAGAATGGCATCCGCGGTCTCCTGACCGCGGAGTGGCCATTCGGCGGTCAGAATGACCGCCTTAGCTTTTTCTTCTATTAAGATTCATCTCACAGCTATATCAGCATACTTACAAACCATACAACATACTTCTCTCTTCAGAGTTCCTGTCATAAAAGCCTTTATGGAAGGACTTAAACGTATTATTCTACCCAGAACTTCACTAGTTCCAGCATGGAATCTCAGTATTGTACTCATATGACTAATGGGACCACAATTAGAGCCCATGCGTTCATGTGATATTCAATTTCTCACATGGAAAGTTGCTTTCTTAGTAGCAATTACTTCTTTAAGAAGAGTGAGTGAAATACAAACATTTACTCTGGAGGAACCATTTTTCCAAGTGCACAAACATAAAGTTGTATTTAGAACAAATCCCAAATTTTTGCCAAAACTAGTTTCACCATTTCACATTAACAAATCAGTGGAGTTGCCAGTCTTCTTTCCACAGCCAGACTCAACTGCTGAAAGAACTCTACACACTCTTGACCTTAAAAGAGCTCTAATGTACTATGTTTACAGAACAAAAGATTTTAGGAAAACTAAACAGTTTTTTGTTGCTTTCCAACAACCACATAAAGGTAATCCTATCTGTAAACAAGGATTAGCTAGATGGATTGTGAGATGTATTCATACATGCTACATTAAAGCAAAAAGGCAACTTTTTATAACTCCTAGCACATTCCACCAGGAAAAAAGGTGCTTCTATGTCATTTTTAGGGAACATACCAATGGCAGACATATGCAAAGCTGCCACATGGTCCACACCACATATATTCACAAAGCATTACTGTGTGGATGTATTATCAAAACAGGCCAATGTTGGACAAGCAGTGCTAAAAACACTATTTCAAACCACCTCAACCCCTACAGGCTAGCCACCGCTTTATTGGGAGAACAACTGCTTTTTAGTCTATGTACAGCATGTGTATCTGCAGCTACACATGCCACCGAACGGAAAATGTCACTTACCCAGTGTACATCTGTCCGTGGCATGTAGTGCTGCAGATTCACATGCGCCCTCCCCTGAAGCCTGTAGTCTTTGCAGTACTTATTTGTACATATTTAGATATATATATTTATATTTGCATGGACATCTTATTTACTTATTACATATAGTTGTACATTACATTCTTTCACTCTGTCACTCCTTCCTATACCCTTCTGCGGGAAAACACTATAACAAAGGAGTTGATGTCCATGCGCACTATCACCGTGAGGAGTCACTCGATCCCATGACTCAAAAAAAAAAAAAAAAAGACTTATTTCGAAGAAAAAAAGCTTGTAACACTCCAAGCCCAATACTAGATGGTGGACTATGGATAGCATGTGAATCTGCAGCACTACATGCCACGAACAGATTACACTGGGTATGTGACATTTTCCATATATATATATATATATATATATATATATATATATATATATATATATTTATATAAATATATATATATATATATATTTATATAAATATATATATATATATATGTGTGTTCGGTGGCATATTTAGCTGCAGATACACATGCTGTGCATTATCCTGCCATCTAGTGTTGGGCTCGGAGTGTTACAAGTTGTTTTTCTTCGAAGAAGTATTTTCGAGTCACAAGACCGAGTGACTCCTCCCTTTCGGCTCCATTGCGCATGGGCGTCGACTCCATGTTAGATTGTTTTCTTTCCGCCATCGTGTTCGGACGTGTTCCTCTTCGCTCCCTATTTCGAATCGTGAAAGTTAGCTAAATTATCGAAAATTTTACGGTATTGTTATTGTTCGGTACCGGGTTGGTGTTACTATATCGGCATCGACATCAAGAGCGCCTCGGCGGCCCTTCGGGGCTTCCGTTCTTCACCGAGGCCTGGTCAGCCTACCACACCCGTCGTTCCAGACTAATGGACCAGACCCACTTCCGCTTCTGTCCTAAGTGTCATTCGAAGTATCCTTATACAGTCCAGCACCTGGTCTGTAATCTGTGTTTATCACCTGTACACAGGGAGGATACTTGCGAGGCTTGTTGAGCGTTTCGATCGAAAAAGACCCTAAGAGATCGACGAGCAAGAAGACTGAAAATGGCATCAACACCGAGAGAGCAACTCGACGTCGGAGAGGAGGAAAGCATTTCCATCCAGGGATCGGACTCGGACGGTGCAGCGAACAGTGAGTAAACCTGCCCAGTCCAAAACTCACACAAAGATATTTAAGGCCAAGAGGACGCTACCGCCAACAGGCCATGGCTTAACCCTTCGAAAAGAAGGTGACCAAACATCGCCACCGAAGAAGGCCAGGGATTTGCCGAAGACTTCCGACTCCGGGTCGAGATTCCGGCACCGAATGATCTCGACACCGAGAGTTCGACTCACCCAAAGTGAGAAAAATATCTTCGGAACCGAAAAAGACTATGGGGGTCATTCTGACCCTGGCGGTCATGGACCGCCAGGGCCAACGACCGCGGAAGCACTGCCAACAGGCTGGCGGTGCTTCTGGGGCCATTCTGACCGCGGCGGTAAAGCCGCGGTCAGAAAAGGGAAACCGGCGGTTTCCCGCTGGTTTCCCGCTGCCCCAGGGAATCCTCCACGGCGGCGCTGCAAGCAGTGCCGCCATGGGGATTCCGACCCCCTTCCCGCCATCCTGTTTCTGGCGGTTTTCACTGCCAGAAACAGGATGGCGGGAACGGGTGTCATGGGGCCCCTGCAGTGCCCATGCCACTGGCATGGGCACTGCAGGTGCCCCCTAAGAGGGCCCCATTAGGATTTTCAGTGTCTGCGTGGCAGACACTGAAAATCGTGACGGGTGCAACTGCACCCGTCGCACACCAGCAACTCCGCCGGCTCCATTCGGAGCCGGCTTCCTCGTTGCTGGGGCTTTCCCGCTGTACGGGTGGGCGGCCTTTTGGCGGTCGCCCGCCAGCCCAGCGGGAAAGTCAGAATGATCGCTGCGGTCTTTTGACCGCGGTACGGTCTTCTGGCGGTTCCCGACGGGTGGGCAGCTTCCGCCGCCCGCGGGGGTCAGAATGACCACCTATATCTGAAACCTCGGTACCGAAAAAAGCTGCTTCGGAGCCGAAAAGAAGCTATCACACAGAAGAGCAAGGACTTTCCAGCCAAATGAAGGAAAGACATAGATTTGAGCAGGAATTAAGTATGGAAGAACCGGACCATACACAAAGGAGGTTACATATCCAGAAGGAGACTGGAAAAATACAAACTTTGCCTCCAATCAAATCTAAAAGGAAACTTGCATTTCAGGAGACAGAAATGCAGCCTAAGGCAAAGGTGGTTAGAGACAAATCCCCACCACCAAGGTTTTCACCACAACCATCCCCACCGCACTCAACACAACTGTCACCAGTGGGAACACCTCCAATGCAGTCACCCACACATACAGGGATGACACAGGATGATGCTGATGCATGGGACTTATATGATGCACCAGTATCGGATAACAGTCCGGATTGTTATCCAACAAAGCCGTCACCTCCAGAAGACAGTACTGCATATACGCAGGTACTATTCCAGGGCAGCTACGTTCCACAACGTAGCAATGCACTCAGAGCCAATAGAGGATGATTTCCTGTTTAACACCTTAGCATCCACCCACGCTTCCTATCAGAGTCTGCCAATGCTCCCGGGTATGCTCAAACACACAAAACAAGTATTCCAGGAGCCAGGTAAGGGAAGGGCTATCACGCCTAGGGTTGAGAAGAACTACAAGCCTCCCCCAACAGATCGTGTGTTCATAACACAACAATTTACACCAGACTTAGTGGTTGTAGGAGCAGCAAGAAAGAGAGCAAACTCTCAATCGTCAGGAGACGCTCCACCGCCTGACATAGAGAGCAGAAAGTTTGAAGCTGCGGGCAAACGAGTGGCAGCACAAGCTGCCAATCAATGGCGGATTGCTAATTCGCAAGCCCTACTTGCTCGCTACAACAGGGCACACTGGGACGAGATGCAACACATCATACAGCACTTGCCCAAGGAACATCAGAAAGGTGCTCAACAGGTTGTGGAAGGACAAGCCATATCTAACAACCAGATAAGGTCCGCACTAGACTCGGCAGACACGGCAGCACGAACGGTCAACACAGTGGTAACCATTCGCAGGCATGCGTGGTTAAGAAGTTCTGGATTCAAGCCAGAGATCCAACAAGCGGTGTTGAACATGCCATTTAATCAGGAACAGTTGTTTGGGCCGGAAGTTGACACAGCAATTGAAAGGTTAAAAAAAGACACAGACACATCCAAAGCCATGGGCGCGCTCTATTCCCCACAAGTCAGAGGCACCTTTAGGAAACCACAATTCAGAGGAGGTTTTCGACAGCAAACATCAGAGCCATCCACCTCTCAAACCAGACCCACCTATCAGGCACAATATGAAAGGAGAGGGTTTCGTGGTTCCTATAGAGGACAATTCCCAAGAGGAAGGGGAAAGTTCCAGGCAACCATACCAAGCCAGACCAAACAGTGACTTCAATGTCACAAAACCCCAACACTTATCACCAATGGGGGGGAGACTAACCACATATTATCAAAACTGGACACATTACCACAGACGCATGGGTCCTATCAATTATCCAACATGGTTATTGCATAGAATTCACAAAATACCCGCCAGATGTGCCACCAAGAACACACAATCTGTCCAAACAACACTTAGACCTATTACAAATAGAGGTCCAAGCACTATTACAAAAACAAGCAATAGAACTATTACCCAATCATCAGAAAAGAACAGGCGTCTACTCACTATTTTTCCTAATTCCAAAAAAGGACAAAACTTTAAGACCTATCTTAGATCTCAGAACACTGAATCTCTTCATCAAATCAGACCACTTCCACATGGTAACACTTCAAGACGTGGTTCCCTTACTAAAAAAGGAGGAATACATGTCAACATTGGATCTCAAGGATGTGTATTTTCACATACCCATCCATGCTTCCCACAGAAAATATTTAAGGTTTGTAATGCACGGCGTACACTATCAATTCAAAGTGCTACCGTTCGGGATAACAACAGCCCCAAGGGTATTCACAAAATGCCTAGCATTAGTAGCCGCTCACATAAGGAGACAGCACATGCACGTATTCCCATATTTAGACGACTGGCTAACAAAAAGCAACACTCAACAAAAGTGTCTTCTTCACACGCAATACTTCATAGAAACTCTACACAAACTAGGGTTCCCTATAAATTACCAGAAATCAAATCTGCAACCATCCCAAATGACAATACTTGGGAGCAACACTCAACACACAAAGAGCAATTGCCACTCCAAGTCCACAAAGGGTCCAAGCATTCCAAAATGTAATATCAAGCATACAGTCAAACCAACACTACCCAGTAAGGTTTGTAATGAAACTTCTAGGCATGATGTCTTCATGCATAGCCATTGTCCCAAATTCAAAATTACATATGAGGCCCTTACAACAGTGCCTAGCTAAACAATGGACACAAGCACAGGGTCAACTTCAAGATCTAATGTGGATAGACCGCCAGGCACACTTCTCGCTTCAATGGTGGAACCCTATAAATTTAAACAAAGGGCGGCCATTCCAAGATCCAGTGCCTCAAGCTGTTATCACAACAGATGCTTCCATGATGGGGTGGGGAGCACACCTCAACAAGCACAGCATACAGGGTCAATGGGAATCAGCAAAAACAACTTCACATAAATCATTTGGAACTGCTAGCGGTGTTTCTAGCATTAAAAGCATTTCAACCACTGGTAGCCCACAAACACATCCTTGTCAAAACCGACAACATGACAACAATGTATTATCTCAACAAACAAGGGGGGGACACACTTGTCACAACTGTCTCTCTTAGCACAAAAGATTTGGCATTGGGCAATTCACAATCACATTCACCTGATAGCACAATACATCCCAGGCATTCAGAACCAGTTAGCCGACAATCTCAGTCGAGATCACCAGCAAACTCACGAATGGGAAATTCACCCCCAGATCCTACAGGATCACTTCCTTCATTGGGGAACACCAAACATAGACCTATTCACAACAAAAGAAGACGCAAAATGCCAATAATTCGTGTCCAGGTACCCACACCCTCAATTCAAGGGCAGTGCACTATGGATCAGTTGGTCAGGGATATTTGCTTACGCTTTTCCCCCTCTCCCACTCATTCCTTATCTGGTCAACAAACTAAGTCAAAACAAACTCAAACTAATACTCATAGCACCAACCTGGGCTCGCCAACCGTGGTACACAACACTGTTGGACTTATCATTAGTACCCCACATCAAATTACCAAACATTCCAGATCTGTTAACACAACACAAACAACAGATCAGACACCCGAATCCAGCATCGCTCAATCTAGCAATCTGGCTCCTGAAGTCGTAGAATTTGGACATTTAAATCTTACACAAGAGTGTATGGAGGTCATACAAGCAAGAAAACCTACAACAAGACATTGTTACGCAAACAAATGGAAAAGATGTGTTTGCTACTGCCACAATAATCAGATCCAACCACTACATGCCTCCACAAAGGACATTGTAAGCTACTTATTACACTTACAGAAGTCTAATCTAGCATTCTCTTCCATTAAAATCCATCTCACTGCAATATCTGCCTATCTGCAGATTACACATACAACATCACTTTTTAGAATCCCAGTCATTGAAGCATTTATGGAGGGTCTAAAAAGAATCATACCCCCAAGAACACCACCAGTACCTTCGTGGAACCTTAATATTGTATTAACACGACTCATGGGCCTACCATTCGAACCCATGCATTCTTGTGAAATGCAATATCTGATTTGGAAAGTAGCCTTTCTAATAGCTATCACATCACTTAGAAGAATAAGTGAGATACAAGCATTTACTATTCAAGAACCCTTTAAACAAATACATAAACATAAAGTGGTTCTCCGTACAAATCCAAAATTCTTATCAAAGGTCATATCACCATTCCACATAAACCAAACTGTGGAACTCCCAGTCTTCTTTCCGCAACCAGACTCAGTAGCCGAAAGAGCCTTACATACATTAGACATAAAAAGAGCACTAATGTATTACATTGACAGAACAAAACAATTTCGTAAAACAAAACAATTGTTTGTTGCCTTCCAAAAACCTCATGCAGGTAATCCTATATCCAAACAAGGCATCGCCAGATGGATAGTTAAATGTATTCAAACTTGCTATATTAAAGCAAAAAGAGAATTACCTATTACACCAAGAGCACATTCCACTAGGAAAAAAGGCGCCACAATGGCTTTTCTTGGGAATATACCTATGACAGAAATTTGTAAGGCAGCCACCTGGTCTACGCCTCATACATTTACTAAGCATTACTGTGTAGATGTGTTAGCAATACAACAAGCCACAGTAGGACAGGTTGTATTAAGAACATTATTTCAGACAACTTCAACTCCTACAGGCTAAACCACCGCTTTTTGGGGAGATTACTGCTTGTTAGTCTATGCACAGCATGTGTATCTGCAGCTACACATGCCTCAGAACGGAAAATGTCACTTACCCAGTGTACATCTGTTCGTGGCATGAGACGCGGCGGATTCACATGCGCCCTCCCACCTCCCCGGTAGCCTGTAGCCATTCTTAGTTGAATGAAAATTGTAAATATGTAAATAAATATTCTCTCGATACACATTAAGTACATACATAACTACTCCATTGCATGGGCACCTCTAGTATACTCACAACTCCTACCTCACCCTCTGCGGGGAAAACAGTCTAAGATGGAGTCGACGCCCATGCGCAATGGAGCCGAAAGGGAGAAGTCACTCGGTCTCGTGACTCGAAAAGACTTCTTCGAAGAAAAACAACTTGTAACACTCCGAGCCCAACACTAGATGGCAGGATAATGCACAGCATGTGAATCTGCAGCGTCTCATGCCACGAACAGATGTACACTGGGTAAGTGAATTTTTTTTTTACACTGGGTAAGTGACATTTTCCATATATATATATATATATATATATATATATATGTTCGATGGCATGTGTAGCTGCAGATACACATGCCGTGCAATCCTGCCATCTAGTGTTGGGCTCAGAGTGTTACAAGTTGTTATTCTTCGAAGAAGTCTTTTCGAGTCACGAGACCGAGGGACTCCTCCCTTTCGGCTCCATTGCGCATGGACGTCGACTCCATCTTAGATTGTTTTCTTTCCGCCATCGGGTTCGGACGTGTTCCTCTTCGCTCCGTATTTCGAATCAGGAATGTTAGCTAATTATCAAATTCTACGGTATTGTTTGCGCTCGGTACTGGTTTAGTGTTAGTACATCGACACCGATTGTAGAAGCGCTCCGGCGGCCCTTCGGGGCTTCCACTCTTCAGCGGGGCCTGGTCGGCCCGACCGCATCCATCGTCGAAACTCATGGACCGGACCCCCTTCCGCTTCTGCCTGAATTGCTACGCCAAGTATCCTTATACAGACCAACACTTGGTCTGTAATCTGTGTCTATCACCGGAACACAGGGAGGATACTTGCGAGGTCTGTCGGACATTTTGATCGAAGAAGACCCTACGCAATCGAAGAGCCAGAAGACTTCAGATGGCGTCGACACCGGCCGAACAGATCCACGTCGAGGAAGAGGAGAGAATCTCCATTCAAGAATCGGACTCGGATGACTCCGAAAGTGAGCAACCGAAGGCACAGCAAAAAACTGTGAGTAAACCTGCCCCGGCCAAGAATCACTCCAAAATTATAAAGGCCAAGGGGATGCCACCGCCAACAGGCCATGGCTTAACCCAAAAACACGGTGACCAACCATCGGCACCGAAAAAGGCCTCCCAACAGCCGAAGACATCCGACTCCAGTCGAGATACTGGCTCCGAACCATCTCGGCACCGAGAGTTCGACACCCCCAAAGTGAAACAGGTTTCCTCAGAGCCGAAAAAGACCGTTCCGAAACCTTCGGTGTCGAAAAAGGCAGCCCCGGAGCCGAAAATAGGCTCCTACACAGAAGAGCACAGACTTTCCAGCCAAATGCAAGAGCACAGATTTGAGCAGGAATTAAGTATGGGAGAGCCAGACCATACTCAAAGGAGGCTGCACATCCAGAAAGAGACTGGTAAAATTCAAACTCTTCCTCCAATAAAAATAAAAAGAAAGCTAGCATTTCAGGAGTCGGAAATGCAGCCAAAGGCAAAGGTGGCAAGAGACAAAACACCAACACCAAGGTTTTTGCCACAGCCTTCTCCACTGCACTCACCACAGCTGTCCCCAATATCAACTCCCCCAATGCAGTCACCAACTCACACGGGGATGACACCGGATGACCCGGATGCATGGGACTTATATGATACACCGGTCTCCGACAACAGTCCCGATTGTTACCTGGCAAGGCCGTCACCTCCAGAGGACAGCACTGCATATATGCAGGTGTTATCAAGGGCAGCTACTTCCACAATGTAGCAATGCATGCGGAGCCAATAGAAGATGACTTCTTATTTAACACCTTTGCATCCACCCACAGATCTTATCAAAGCTTGCCAATGCTCCCAGGCATGCTCAAGCACGCCAAACAGGTGTTCCAGGACCCAGTAAAAGGCAGAGCTATCACGCCTAGGGTGGAGAAAAAATATAAACCTTCCCCAACAGACCCTGTGTTTATAACACAGCAACTAACACCAGATTCGGTGGTCGTGGGAGTGGCCAGAAAGAGGGCAAACTCCCAATCATCAGGAGACGCACCACCGCCTGACACGGAAAGTCGGAAGTTCAATGCTGCGGGCAAACGGGTAGCAGCACAGGCAGCCAATCAGTGGCGCATTGCCAACTCGCAGGCTCTGCTGGCTCGCTATGACAGGGCACACTGGGACGAGAAGCAACATATAATACAGCACTTGCCCAAGGAACACCAGAAACATGCCCAACAGGTTGTTGAGGAAGGACAGGCAATTTCCAACAACCAGATAAGGTCTGCACTGGACTCGGCAGACACAGCAGCACGGACAGTGAACACTGCGGTAACCATTCGCAGGCATGCATGGTTACGAAGCTCAAGATTTAAACGGGAAATCCAGCAAGCTGTGTTAAATATGCTGTTTAACCAGGAACAGTTGTTTGGGCCAGAGGTGGACACAGCAATCGAAAAACTAAAGAAAGACACAGGCACGGCCAAAGCCATGGGCACGCTCTACTCCCCACAAAGCAGAGGCACTTTTAGAAGACCACTGTTTAGAGGGGGGTTTCGTACCCAAACCCCAGAGCCATCCACCTCACAAGCCAGACCCACCTATCAGGGGCAGTACCCAAGAGGAGGGTTTCGGGGATCATACAGGGGTCGACAATTGCCAAAAGCAAGGGGGAAATTCCAAAGCCCTAAAACACCTCAAGCCAAACAGTGACTTCAATGTCACAAACCCCCAACACTCAACACCAGTGGGGGGGGAGACTTACTGCATACCACCAAAACTGGACAAACATAACTACGGACGCATGGGTCCTAGCCATTATCCAACATGGTTATTGCATAGAATTAATAAATTTCCCACCAGATGTGCCCCCAAGAGCACACAATATGTCCAAACAACACTTAGACCTGTTACAGCTAGAAGTCCAAGCATTGTTACAAAAACAAGCAATAGAACTAGTACCCAACCATCAAAAAGGAACAGGTGTCTACTCCCCGTATTTCCTAATTCCAAAGAAAGACAAAACATTGAGACCCATATTAGACCTCAGGACGCTGAATCTCTACATCAAATCAGATCACTTCCACATGGTAACACTTCAAGACGTGTTTCCCTTGCTCAAAAAACAAGACTACATGTCAACATTAGATCTCAAGGATGCATATTTCCACATACCCATACATCCTTCTCACAGGAAATACTTAAGGTTTGTAATCCAGGGCGTGCATTACCAATTCATGGTGTTACCATTCGGGATAACAGCCCCAAGGGTATTCACAAAATGCCTTGCAGTAGTAGCCGCTCATATAAGGAGACAGCACATGCACGTATTCCCATACTTGGACGATTGGTTAATAAAAACCAGCACTCAACAACAGTGTCTTCTTCACACACAATACTTAATAGAAACTCTACACAAACTAGGGTTCTCTATAAATTACCAAAAATCACATCTACAACCATCACAAATACAACAATAATTGGGAGCAACACTCGACACACAAAATGCGATTGCCACTCCAAGTCCACAAAGAGTACAAGCCTTCCAGAATATAATATTAAACATGCAGCCAAACCAACACTACCAGGTGAGGTTTGTAATGAAACTTCTAGGCATGATGTCTTCAAGCATAGCCATTGTCCCAAACGCAAGACTACACATGCGGCCCTTACAACGGTGCCTAGCAAGTCAATGGACACAAGCACTGGTTCAACTCCAACATCTAGTATTGATAGACCGCCAGACACACTTCTCACTTCAATGGTGGAACCCTATAAATTTAAACCAAGGGCGGCCATTCCAAGACCCAGTGCCTCAATACGTGATCACAACAGATGCTTCCATGATAGGGTGGGGAGCACACCTCAACCTGCACCGTATACAGGGACAATGGGACATTCAACAAAAACAGCTGCACATAAATCATTTAGAACTGTTGGCAGTGTTTCTAGCACTGAAAGCATTTCAACCACTGATAGCCCACAAACACATTCTTGTCAAAACAGACAACATGACGACAATGTATTATCTCAACAAGCAAGGAGGGACACACTTGTCACAACTGTGTCTCTTAGCACAAATAAATTGGCATTGGGCAGTTCACGATCACATTCGCCTAATAGCACAATACATCCCAGGGATTCAAAACCAGTTAGCCAACAATCTCAGTCGAGATCATCAACAAACACACGAATGGGAGATTCATCCCCAGATCCTACAAGATTACTTTCTACGCTGGGGAATACCAAAAATAGACCTATTTGCAATAAAAGAAAACGCAAAATGCCAACACTTTGCGTCCAGGTACCCACGCCCTCTGTCCAAGGGCAATGCGTTATGGAGGAGTTGGTCAGGGATATTTGCTTATGCTTTTCCCCCTCTCCCACTCATTCCTTATCTGGTAAAAAAAACGGAGTCAAAACAGACTCAAACTAATACTCATAGCACCAACCTGGGCTCGCCAACCGTGGTACACAACACTGCTGGATCTATCAGTGGTTCCTCATGTCAAATTACCAAACAGACCAGATCTGTTAACTGAACACAAACAACAGATCAGACACCCGAATCCAGCATCGCTCAATCTAGCAATCTGGCTCCTGAAGTCTTAGAATTTGGACACTTGGGGCCTGATTCTGACCCTGGTGGCCGGTGACCGCCAGGGTCACCGGCCACGGGAGCACCGCCGACAGACCGGCGGTGCTCCGAAGGGCATTCTGACCGCGGCGGTTCAGCCGCGGTCAGAAAGGGTAAACCGGCGGTCACCCGCCGGTTTACCGCTGCCCTTCTGAATCCTCGCTCCGCCGCCATGGGGATTCAGACACCCCCTACCGCCATCCTGTTCATGGCGGGAAACCCGCCATGAACAGGATCACGGTAGGGGGTGCCGTGGGGCCCCTGGGGGCCCCTGCAGTGCTCATGCCAATGGCATGGGCACTGCAGGGGCCCCCGTAAGAGGGCCCCGCTAAGTATTTCAGTGTCTGCTATGCAGACACTGAAATACGCGACGGGTGCCACTGCACCCGTCGCACCTTCCCACTACGCCGGCTCAATTCTGAGCCGGCGTCCTCGTGGGAAGGTTGATTTGCCCTGGGCTGGCGGGCGGCCTTTTGGCGGCCGCCCGCCAGCCCAGGGCAAATCTCAGAATCACTGCAGCGGTCTTTCGACCGCGGTGCGGTGTTCTGACGGGGTTACTTTGGCGGGCGGCCTCCGCCGCCCGCCAAAGTAAGAATGACCCCCATAGACCTTACACAAGAATGTATGGATGTCATTAAACAAGCTAGGAAACCTACCCACAATAATCAAATTCAACCTCTACATGCTTCCGCAAAAAAAATTGTAAGTTACTTATTACACTTACAAAAATCCAAACTAGCATTCTCTTCTATTAAAATACATCTCACAGCAATATCTGCCTATCTGCAGATTAAACATTCAACATCGCTTTTTCGAATCTCAGTCATCAAAGCATTTATGGAAGGATTAAAAAGAATCATACCCCCGAGAACACCACCAGTCCCTTCGTGGAACCTCAATATTGTATTAACACAACTCATGGGACCACCATTTGAACCCATGCACTCTTGTGAAATGCAATACTTAACTTGGAAGGTAGCCTTCCTGATAGCTATCACATCTCTTAGAAGAGTAAGCGAAATACAAGCATTTACTATACAAGAACCCTTTATACCAATACATAAACATAAAGTGGTTCTCCGTACAAATCCCAAATTCTTACCAAAAGTTATATCACCATTCCACCTAAACCAAACATTGGAACTCCCAGTCTTTTTTCCACAGCCAGACTCAGTAGCAGAAAGAGCCTTACATACGTTAGACATCAAAAGAGCACTAATGTATTACATTGACAGAACAAAACAGTTTCGCAAAACCAAACAATTATTTGTAGCCTTCCAAAAGCCTCATGCAGGGAATCCTATATCCAAGCAAGGCATTGCCAGATGGATAGTGAAATGTATTCAAACCTGCTATATTAAAGCAAAAAGGGATCTACCTATTACACCAAAGGCACATTCCACTAGGTAAAAAGGTGCCACAATGGCTTTTTTAGGGAATATACCTATGGCAGAAATTTGTAAGGCAGCCACATGGTCTACACCTCATACATTCACAAAACATTACTGTGTAGATGTGTTAACAACACAACAAGCCACAGTAGGACAGGCTGTATTACGAACATTATTTCAGACAACTTATGGTGGACCGGACCTCAACTCTGCGTAGGTCCTGTTCTCACTCGAGGGGAAGGTCTCGAGACCGGTCACTGAGCCACCACCATTCTTATTCCTCAAAGTCTTCGGGTCAAGGTAAGAAGAAAAAGTCGAAGAGATCCCTTCATCCTTCAACTTTACCCCGGCGCTCGGCTAATGCAACGCTGGAGGAGGCCTCTATCTTCAGAGACTGCTTCTGGGTACGCTCCGTGCTTCCCCAAGTTTCCGGGAGCCAGAGCGACCCCTACCCAGTTAAAGGAGTTTTATGAAGCCATGCGCCTCATTTTTGGGCAGGCCGACCCTAATACGGTGCCTTCGGGCCAAAGGGGTTCGGTCAGGGGGCCTTCGGGTTCCGCGCTGGTGGCTTCAGCCACAGAGGTCCCCTCCAGACCCACTCTTGGATCCGCACAGACGTTGGTCGCACCATTGAGACCTTCCCTAGCGTTGGTTCGATTGTTGACGCTCCTGACATCTGTGGTGCCCACCATCAACGTCGACCCTATCCTCATCCCCGACGACTCTGAGTTGGACCAGCATCAGCCGCCTCCGTCTTCGATGGGGCCTATTCTCCCCAGGTCAGATTCCAACCCTTTTTCTCATGGGTACAAACTTGGGGAAGGATTGGGTGGGGTCCCTGGACCTTATGAATACCAGGATGACCCTAACTTGGACTGGGTACAGGAGTTGGGTGAGGCCAGTGGCCTGGACACTTCTCCAGACGCTGGCATGCTTTCTCCTCATACCGTGGCTACGGCGGAGGGAGCAACTTATTCCATGGTGGTCAGTAGGGTGGCTGAGGTCATCGGCCTTAAGCTGCCTATTGTTCAGGTATGGTCTAGTCTCCTGACAGAGATGCTTCAACCAGGGGCTTCCACATCTTTTCTGCCATTCAGTGAAGCCCTTACCGATGTCCTATTGGGTACTTGGTCCAGACCCAACACAGGGGCTCCTGTGAACAGGACTATCGCCCGCCGCCATTGGCCCTCCCTGAACGACCCTAAATTCCTCTCCCAACACCCCACGCCTGAGAGCCTTGTTATCTAGGTCCTAGGTCTCCTCTTCAATGGGCGCATTCCCTTCCGCACCCCTGGATATGGAATCAAAAAAGCTGGAACAATTTGGGAAGAAGATGTTTTCTTCCTCCAGTCGTGCGCTGTGGTCTGTAAACACCACATGCCTTTTGGGCCGCTATACCCACACTGTGGGATACGGTCGCGCTAGTTCTGCTGCAGATACTGGAGGAGGCTCGTGCTATCGTCTCCCAATCTGTCACTGATGGAAGGGATGCGGCAGAGTTCACAATCAGATGTGGGCTGGACACGACCGACTCTCTAGGTAGATCAACTACGGTGGCCTTGAGGCACCATGCCTGGTTGCGTTCATCTGTTTTTTTGGGGGATGTCCAACAGACTCTTATGGACATGCCCTTTAATGGCTCTCGTCTCTTTTGAGACAAGACAGACTGAGCTTTGAAGAGGTTCAAGGACTCCCGGGCTACGGCTCGGTCCCTCGACCTTTCCTCTGCCCATCACCCCCAACAGTCCGCTTTTCGCCCCTTTTGTGGCCAGGGAAGGGGCTCTCTGTCACGTCTGTATCCCAGCCACCGTCCTATTCATGCTGTTAGCTGCTGCGTGGCTGGGAACGCGGAATCCCACGTGGGTGTGAGACAGGGGACCAGAGGTCTGCCCAGTCCAACCCTGCCCCTGCTGCAGCCTCCAAACCCTCCTAGTCCGTCCCCTCACTCCGATCCAGTTGGTGGCAGGATTCACCATTACCTGCCCCACTGGGAAACCATCACTACGGACAGGTGGATTTTGCAGATCATTTGAAGGAGCTACTCCCTCCCCTTCGACCCCCCCCTTCGAATTGGCTCCACCAGCCATGCTTCCATTAGTCAGCCTTATTCCGGAGGGTCATTTGGCACTTTTCCATCAGGAAGTTGCAGCTCTCTTGGCCAAGGGAGCCGTAGAGAAGGTCCCTGCACCAGAATTAGGTTGTGGTTGTTATTCCTGCTACTTTCTGGTGCCCAAAAAGACAAGGGCTTACGTCCTATCCTAGACCTTCGTGACCTCAATCTTTTCCTCAAGAAGGAGAAATTCAGAATGCTCACCCAGGCTCAGGTCCTGTCTGCCTTGGACCCAGGAGACTGCGTGGTAGCGTTGGAACTGCAGGACGCTTATTTCCGCATTCCCATCCTGCCTGCCCACACATGTTACCTACGATTCGTGGTAGGTCACGAGCACTTTCAATTCACTCTGCTCCGCTTCGGCCTTGCCAGCCCCCCTTGGTATTCTTGAAAGTGATGGTGGTGGTTGCAGCTCATTTGCGCAGGTTGTGAGTTTCATTCTTCCCATACCTCGACGACTGGCTGTTAAAGGCGGACTCGCCCCAGAAAGTCGTCTCCCACCTTCATACTACGGCGAACCTCCTGCACATGTGCCAAAGTCACACCTGACTCCCTCTCAGACGCTCCCTTTCATCAGAAGTGTTCTTGACACAGTGCAGTTTCGGGGCTATCCTCCCGAAAAGCGAGTCCAAGATATTCCGATCTTTCAGCCTCTGTCTTGGGTTTCAAGGAGACTTACTTTCAGGTTGCTGGGCCTCATAGCCTCCTGCACCCTGCTAGTGACACATGCCACATGGCATATGTGGGCTCTGCAGTGGGCGCAGCATCAGGGAAATCTCTCTGAAATGGTCGAGATCTCGGAGGGGACTGCGAAAGTCCTGCAGTGGTGGCTTTCAAATCCGCATTGGGTCCATGGCAGATCCCTCTCTCTTCCCTAGCCTGATCCATCCATAGTGACAGATGTGTCACTTCTGGGATGGGGTGGCCACATCGGAGAGGCGGAGATCAGAGGCCTCTGATCTCTGGCAAAGTCTGGACTCCATATCAATCTTCTGGAGCTCCGGACAATCAGGCTTGTGTTGAAAGCTTTTCTTCCCTCTCTCAAAGGGAAAGTAGTGCACGTTTTTACGGGACTCACTACTGCCATGTGGTACTGCAACAAACAGGGCGGAGTAGGGTCCTGGACCCTTTGTCAGGAGGCACTACGTTTCTGGACATGGTTGGAACATCAGGTGGTTCAACATCTGGTGAGCTATCCGAACACCAGAGCAGACAAACTCAGCCGTCGATGCATAGCTGATCACGAATGGTGTCTCCATCCGGAGGTGGTACAAGGTCTCTTTCAGCAGTGGGGAGAGCCATGGTTAGATCTGTTCGCCTCCACAGAGAGCACGCAATGTCAGCTGTCTTGCGCGTTGGAGTTTCCAAGGCGGCACTCACTCAGAGACGCTTTCATCTTGAGTGGAACTCTGGCCTCCTTTGTGCCTATACCACTTATGCCCAGAGTTCTCAAGAAGATCAGGAACAACCAGGCCCAGGTTATCTTGGTTGCTCCGGACTGGGCACAGAGTGTATGCTATCTTGAGATATAGAGCATGGCCATGGGTACTCCACTCAGACTGCCTCTTTGGGAGGATCGTCTGTTGCTGCAGCAGGGGACGTTTCTCCACCCGAACCTGTCCAATCTCGCCTTCATGCGTTGAGATTGAGCGGCAGCAGTTGAGGGCTTTTGACCTTCCACCCAAAGTCTGTGATGTTATCTTGGCAGCCAGGCATCCCTCCAGCAAAACGGTATACGCCTGCCATTGGCATAAATCTGTGGCGCGGTCTACCAACAAATCTGTTGATCCCCTCTCAACTCCTCTTTCTGAGATTCTTTTGTTCATTCTTTCTTTAGCCCAACAGGGCTCTGGTTTGGGCACCCTTAAAGGTTATTTATCAGCTATCTCAGCCTTTCTTAGGTTACCTGATCAGCCTTCACTCTTTAAGTCTCCTATTGTCAATTGATTCATTAAATGTCTAACCCATTTGTTTCCTCCCACTCCATTTGTCATGCCTCAGTGGGACCTCAATCTTGTACTTATTTTCTTAATTAATACTCCCTTCGAGCCAATGCACAATTGTTCATTACAGATTTTTACTTTCAAGACTGTCTTTCTTGTTCCCATCACTTCTGCTCGTAGAGTGAGTGAGCTTCAGGCTCTTTCTTTAAAGCCCCCATACTTGTCTGTGCACCCTGACAATGTAGTGTTGAACACTAAAGCTTCCTCCCAAGGTCGTTACACCTTTTCATGTAGGCCAGTCCATCACCTTACCTACTTTTTACACACCTCCACATCCTTCTGATGAAGAGAAGAAACTCCACCATCTGAACCCAAAAATAGCGTTGGTGTTCTGTCTCAATCGTACTAAAGATTTCAGGTGGACGATCAACTCTTTGTTGGATATATGGGTGCGAAGAAAGGGAAGGCGGTGCAAAAACGTACCATCTCTAGAAGGGTGCTTCTTTGCATCACGATATCCTACGCTTTTGCCAAGAAGCAACCCCCTGAGGGCTTTCACGCATATTTCACCAGAGCGACTGCTGCTTCCACTGCGTTAGCACGTGGAGTTCTGTCCTGGATATCTGCCAGGCAGCTACGTGGGCATCCTTGCTCACGTTTTCTAAACATTACTGCCTGGACAGTCAGGTCTGTTGGGACGGCTACTTTGGTCGTTCGGTCCTGCAGGACTTTCTAGTATAATCTTGGTTTGCGGCCCACCTCCGAGGATGGCATTGCTTTGATATCTAGTCTAAGGTAAGGAATCTGCAACTAGAAGTCTCTATCAGATGTACAAGTTACTTACCTTCGGTAACAATATATCTGGTAGAGACATATTCTAGTTGCAGATTCCTTATCGACCCACCCATTCTCCCCGCTTGCAAACTGATTTCTAGGGACAGGGCTTCCCCATTTGGGGCCTTAGGTCTGGCGCACCAATCTCAGTGTTCTTCATGTCTCTGCGCTTTGGCGTGGAAAGTCATGAAAAGAAACTGACGTCACTGCGCTGAGGTGGCATCTATGTAGTACTTACGACGTCATCAAGGTGACTACAATGCCAATGATGCCCATGGAGTTGACCGACGCCTCCTACTGACACGCAAGGGTATTGCATGAAGAAAAAATCTCCGTATCCAGACTGACGCCTGCGGGGAAATTCTAAAGTAAGCAATCTGCAACTAGAATGTCTCTACCAGATGTATTGTTACAGAAGGTAAGTAACTTGTACTGTAGTCCAAAACTCCATAGCTTTTACTAGGGAAGGTATGACAGCAGATACAGGATGAAACTCTTGCAAGCTGCGTAGTTAAGAAAGGTAAATATGCTCATTTGGACTCCACATCACATATTAACTTTGAAAAGATCTATATGAGCGATGTCAGTAAACCCTAAACCCTACTTAGAGCTGTGACCCAATTTATCTTAATACCTTTTGCGTCAATTGCAAATCACAAAGGCCTTGGTTTTAAAAGTTTAACTGTTGGTGAGTGGGCATAGTTTTTTTTATTTTTAAAACGATAAACCAGCTTTTGGATTTTCATTTTGAAAATTAGGAAAAACATTGTAGGTTTGCTGTACAGCTCTGTCCTATTGACTGGGACGTTTGTCAAACGTACAGTGCTTTGACAGGAACCACAGTGACAATGATTGCCGCTAAGTCTGGAAATGTCCATGGGTCAGAGGACATTTCTAAATTTGGCAGCAGTATCTCTGTAAGGCGACTGAGTAATTTACTCCGTCTCTCTAGAGCAGAGGTCTCCAAACTTGTTAATGCCGCGCCCCCACCAGCTGGAAAATAAAAATCATTGGGCCCCCTCCTCAGAATTTTGCACAATTATTGTATAAAGATGGCAATGTTTAAATATGGCTAGAGCTATTTAAACATTGCAGTTAAGTACTGTTATCCTTTTAAAGATGCAATAGCATGCTTCTGCTTAAAACAAAGGCCTGTTAGGTGTGTAATGCTTCATTTGGCCAGAGTCTGGCGCCCCCTCTGGGATCACTTGAGGCCCCCCTAGAGGGGCCCGCCCCCCAGTTTGAAGACCTCTGCTCTAGAGGAAAAACAGCCCGCCCGCCAATATTTAAATCGGACCAGTAGAAAGCTGGCCCTTTATGTAGTATGTGAATACTCTGTAAAGGGTACAGGCATTGCCCACTGAGTGGACAGGGCTAGCTATGCAATCCCTAAGTGCTATATTTAGGGGTAGTGTGGTCAAGCAGCCTTAGGCTTAACACGGAGGAGTGCAAGACATCTACAAATACACATAATAGTCAATAAATGAGACACACAACTCAAAAAAGAGATCCACAACAATTTATAAAACTAGGAAGTACCTTTATATATTGTTAAGCATCAGAGAAAAATCATTCAGGTAAGTACTTTTTAAATAGGAATTATTTTCACCTTAAAAAGTGGACACTGCAATTTCTGAGTTCTGGGGGGGAAAACAAGTTCTGCAAACAGGTAGAGTACAATGACTTACAAGACCAGTCTCCTGGGGTTAAGGTGAGTAGTGGACAACGTCCAAGGCAGCACCCACAGACGCCCTCAGCGCCACAGGGGCGGCTGGATGGAGAGTGCAAAACAGCGTTGGGTACCCAATGCATTCCTGTTGAGGTTGGTCACTGCGAAAAGAGGCTGTAGGCGTTGGCCAGGTTGCCAGTTGGGCTGAACCAAAATGGGCTCAGACCTCATGATGCTCAGGGACAGCTAGGTACCTATCGTCCTCTTCTCCACGCTCTTGGGCAGCGGGTACAGAGGTGTCTTTAGGCGTCGGGCTTTTCAGACAGAACTGTTGCGGAGTGCGTGGAGAGGCTGCAGGCGTTGTCAAGAAGTCCAGGAGATGGACTCGAACACTGGAGGGCAGGGAACCTTATTTGCACCGGTGGTCCACTTCAACTCAGATTGGAGACACCGGGTGCAGTGGTGACTTCTGGTGCTGGGTTTTGGTGGTTCCCGAGACTTCAAAGTCTCTTCTTTGGAGTGTTTTGGAGAACAGGTCAGCTGTTCACGTGAAGTCTTGGTTTGTTTTCAAAGGCAGGCAGTCATCCCATGTTTCTAGCTTCTCATCTGCAGGACGAGTCGACTCTGGTGCAGATTTTGGATGAGGGATGCAGACAGGTCCGCGGGGCTGGTACCAGGTTAGCTGCTTCTTTTCTACTCTCCTACTTTTGTGGCTTTTCTGTGTCCTTGGCTTCTTAGGTTGTCAGGATATGCGTCTCTGGTGCCCCTGGTCCCCCTAAATACCGAATTTGGGGTTGTTAGGGGTGTGTAGGGTAGTAGGCCCTGGGTTAATGACCCTTGGGGTTACTATGCCCCCTATATGACCACTTCCTATGGGAAGTGGGCATAACCCTGTACCAGAATTCCTAAGTAAGCCATCTCAAAGATGGCTACTTCTGAAAACTTGTGTTCACCTTGCAGTAGCCCAACTTAAGGGTGGGTCTAGACTGGAGGTGGCACGCCTGCCTGACTATCTCATTTTCCTGCCTGTCCAGGTACCAAATTGGCTCTGGACAAGGAGGGTGGCTCCCTCTCCAGTGAGGGACGCCAGATTCCTGTTTCAAAGGCGGCAGCCCTTTGAGACTTGCTGCCTAAGGAAGGCTAATCAGCAGGTCATTCTGTGGGAGGGGATGTTACACCCTCTTTTTGGACAGAGGACTCTCACCCTTGGGGTCCAGAACAGGGTCTTGGATGGCAGGCTGGTAGAAACCAGTCCGTGAGCACACAGGAGGCTGGTAGGGTTTCAGGGGTCACCTCTAAGGTGTCCTCTGGGTGCATGTATTGGTAAATCCAACTCTTGCATCACTGTGGGTTCACCAATACAAGATGTTTGATACCAAATATCCCTATCTTCAGTGAAGCCATCATGTATCTGGGGAGCTCGTATTGAACCAGTGTCCAGCACATGCATTTAAAATGGCTTCCCTGGTCACTTACTATGTGTGAGAATTGTCAGATGTAGCAGGGGCATATTTGTTCGTGCAGATATGCTGTCACATGTAATATTATACACCCTGCCTTAGGGCTGTAAGGCTGCTAGAAAGGTGACTTACATATATTGCATGAGGTGTTATGTGACATGGCATACAGGCTGAGTGCCATGTTGTGTTTTTACTTTGTCTGCACCAAGACACGCAACCTGTAATAGCAGCCTGTCATGTGCTTGGTGAGTGGCTCCTTAGGGTGGCACAATTCATGCTGCAACCCTTACGGATCCTCTTTAGCACCTCAGGCACTAATTACCAGAAGCACCATTTACTAGGGATTCACAGAGGGGGCTAAGGGATTTGCCAGTTGGAGAAACATCTTAGCAGTTTTGGGAAAGAGCTCTGGCACTTGTGACCTGGATAGCAGGAACCCAGTGCACTTTTAGTCAAAATTACATCATGTATCAGGCATGAAGAGGAGGGGGCTAATCATGGGCATGATTTAAATGTTGGTGGATATGGAACTCCATCACAATGGCAAAGGGGTTCCCTCCCAGCCAACAAAATGATTTGCTTGCCTTATAAAGATTTGGGCATGCCATAGATTTTGAGGACAGCAGAGACTATTCTGTCTCTTCCATGGTCAAATACCTCTAACGGCCAAACAGAGTGAGCGCTGTTGGAGGTTTGGCTGCATATCCGCCCACAGAATTTAGATGGGCAGACATAAAGCTGATTTTCAACTCCCATCACCACCAGGAAAAATCTGGTAGTAACGGACATTGAAAAGGGCTCAATGCCAACCTTGCCATGTAAGGAAACTTCCATGGCAAGGAAGAAAACCTTGCTTTGGGAATCTTGGTTTGAAAATAATAAAAAACACCGACGGAACCATCTGCCAAAATGTACAATGCATTAACTGGAACTGCTGTGAGGGCAATTCCTGCCAGTACCAGAAATGTCCACTGGGCCTGCAGACACTTCTAACTTTGGCGGGGTGTACCTCCATCAGAGCGACGGAGTAATTTAGTCTGTCGTCCTAGGGAAGAAACAGGCTATCCACCAAGATATAAATCAGGCCCTATGTCAATACTCCAGAAGCCAGACTAGGGTCCAACAAACTGTAAATCCTGGAGGTCTATAGCATTAGTGAATGGCAATGGCAGCATTTTTAGTAGAATTCTGGCTAACAGTTTGAACTTAATTCTGCTGCTGATGGACACTGGGTTTGTGAGCAATCATCAAACATCCTATATTAGATCTGTAATTCTCCCTACTGATAAGCTATAAATGATTCATCTGAGGTATATTCGCATTATTGTGTGCCAGTGTTTCTTAGACTGTGGGTCACAACCCACAGGTGGTTCACGACAGTCCAATCAATAAATAACAATGCTTTTTAAATTATCTTTTTTATCTTGTCACCTTTTCTGTGCTTTAAAGACAGAGGTCAAATGTCAGGTTATGTCTTCTAACAATTTCCTTCTTTTATGACATGGGGATTGGTGTTTACAAACTCCTCTCACTTTTCAGTCAGTGAAAGAAAAGTAAAGTGCATTATGTGACAATCTTGCTGGGGTACTGGTGTGTGAAAAGAAAGGCTGTAGGATGTAATTTTTCATAGCACACAACAAAATATAAGTCCTATAAAACAAAGAACAATACGCATTCAAGAGTTAAGGAAGCAAGATTTTAATATGATCAAAACAAATCAAGACATTGTACGTGGTGATGCACAAATGAAAGATTTCCAAACATTCTCATTAGTGTGCAATACGGTTTTATCAGTAAAACGGTATTTCTGTGGAAATTTAGTGGCAATTTCATTGGAAAATGTGCTGTCTGTAAAAGACAGTGCGCTACCACACAATGCTTTCGTTGCATTACAAATCTCACCCGCCTCATAACCATTAAAGCTAGGTGGGTCAAGAAAGTTTGTTGTTCTGAAGATTGGGTTGTGGTTCTGAAACATTTGGGAACCACTGCTTTATGCAATAAATCATCCAAAAGGGTGAGCAAGTCATTCATACACCTAGTTGAAAAAAAAAAAAACTGAGTTCAGACACAATTTTCTGGGGTGATCAAATTCATCAAGGCTTTTGGTTGCCAATTACAGAAAGCACATGATGCAGTCAAGAGCCTTGTTCTGCAGTGGTCCTGCCCGAATTAACGTAAGTATTCATTACTTCTCAAAAAACTATAGCGTCTCTGACTCAGGTTTATACTAGCACATGAGATGACACGAGTGAGTTGGATCTTGATCATGAACTCAAGGTTCATTACACCATTATCAATACTACAATAATAAATGTTGACTTTTTTGGCCAATTGAGAACCAGCTTCTTAATATTCATTGGTGAATTTAAAAACACAGCGTATCGAACAGGGTGTTTATTAATCTTGTAAGCATTTGTCCTGAGGATGGTCTTGCTATTACAGAGACCGAAAAATCAATATGATTCCACTACTTGCCACAATGTAAACAGGATTGTAATCTCACCGATTATGTAAACCTACAAATGAATGCATTACACAGGAGGAATCATTTCTCACAGGAGTGGATCAATACCTGCATGACTCAAATTATTAGTATTTATGTTCATGGGTCATAATTGTGTAACATGCTAGAATGTACATCTCCTTGTGTGCCCTTCTGGGGGCCTTGCCTGGCTGTTTGCAGTGGCTTGTTCCCATGAGACCCAGGATCAGTACTGATTTGTATAAGGCAAGCCTCTATCAAGAGTGGTGGGCAACAAATGATGGACTGGAGTGCGGCTGCAAGCAATCGCTAGTTGTTGAAGTGAGATGATTTGTCACCTGCATGTTAGATTATGGCTGGCTTTCTTTCATGTTCTGGAATTGCTGAATTTTGATTGTAATTTCCTGAAAATAAATAAAAGTTGAATATGAAGAGATTAAGGCTCTCATTACAACCCTGGCGGAAAGTCCTGCTTACCGCTGTGCTGACGCCTTTCAACATACCATGACCGCGGCAGTATTCCACTACGGGTATTATGACCCACACAGAGAAATCCGCCACAATACAGACACCCACACAAGTCCGCCACACCAAAGGTCAGTGATAAACTGGCGATAGCAAAACCCACACCGTCACGCCAACAGGAATATGCCCACAGTATCATGACCCTTGAATCAACGTGGCCGTCTTTCAACCGTGGTAAACCATTGGCGGTACACACCGCCGCGCTCAAAATACACACACACTTACAAAACAACACCACATTGGACAATTCAAAATACACACACCTGACACATATATACACACCACACCCACACACTCACACCACTATAAAACACATACCCACATTACCCACAACCCCTTACAACGAAAAAATTTGAACAAGCAGAGAGAGAGAAAAGCAAAGACCACACCATCATTCAGAGGCACAGAACACCATCACACATACACCATCCACGCACATCACATAATACATCACAACACAGCAACCCACACATCACTCACACCACATCATGGCACCTCAAAGACACCCCAGGTTTTCTGAGGAGGATCTCAGGGTCATGGTGGAGGAAATCATCCGGGTAGAGCCACAGCTATTCGGATCACAGGTGCAGCAGACATACATTGCAAGGAAGATGGATCTATCGTGGAGAATTGTAGACGGGGTCAACGCTGTGGGACAGCATCCCAGAACCAGAGATGACATCAGGAAGAGGTGTAACGACCTACGGTGGAAGGTACGTTCTGTGGTTTCAAGACACCAGATTGCTGTACAGAGGACTGGTGGTGGACCCCCACCTCCTCCCCCACAACTAACAACATGGGCGGAGCAAGTCTTGGCAATAATGCATCCTGAGGGCCTCGCTGGAGTAGCAGGAGGACTGGACTCTGGTAAGTCAAATCTTTACTACCCACACCCTACCTGCATGCCATCACAAACTCCTACCCTCACCCCCATCACTCCAACACCTTACATATACCCCTCTAACACAACCAACCCATCCCAATACCAAGCCCTGCATGCAACAGCAATGCATGGACACCCATCACAGACCTGCATGGACACCCATCACCACAGTATGCACACTAGATAGATTCACCCAGCCCACCTAATCAGCAATCAGACAAGGCCAAGGCAACAGTGCAAGCACATTTATACAGGGAAACACACCCATTGCACAAGATGGCACACACAGATACAATAACAATGCATTTGCATCCCAACAGGACCCCTATCCAACGTCACCGGACAGGAGGTGCCAGCTATAACCACTCCCCCCACAGAAGAGGCTCACAGTGATGACAGCAGCTCTGCACGCCTGGATCAGGATGACCAGCCTGGCCCATCTAGGACCTCTGGACAGTCGGTTCCCCTGCCACAGAACCAAACCACCACAGAGTCTCCCCCCTCAGTAAACACCACCACAGCACCCACCCAGCGGGCCCATGCCACTGTCCTCAGGACATGTCAATAAGTAGTGTTTACACCACCCCAGGCAACCCCACTAACCCAGGACGATCAGGGACCTGGGGTCAGTGGCAGTGGGCACACGGTTCAGGGGACAGAGGCACAGGACAACAGAGAAGCTGGCAGGACTGCTGTGTGACAGGAGGAGGACAGGCGCAGGGAACCCACTCTTCAGGAGGGACTCTCCAACATCATGGGAGCATACCACCATTCCCAGGAGACCATGGGCACTGTACTGGCCAAGTTTCAGGAGACCCAGCGGCTGCAGGAGGGACACTACATGGGGATTAGGGAGGACCTCACCTAAATATACACCATCCTCGTCACCATAGCAGGGGTGCTGGCTGATATGGGCAAGGCCATGAGGGAGACTGTGGCTCAACAAAGGGCCCCTGACACTAGCTAAACCGAGGAACAGCTTTCCACCTCCGCCACAGGACCAACAGGCCACCAGCACCCCACCCCCTGCAGAAGGAAAACCACCCCGCAAACGGTCCCTGAGATCCAGGCAGAAGATAGAGAACATTGCCAAGACCCCCACCAGGAAATAGGACTCTCCTGATTGTCACCCTTCTGTCCCACTCTGTTACCCTGTACACCTTCAACTGTCATTGCTCCCATTCTTATGCCCCATTGGACAATGCAACTGTGATATCAAGAGACTGGACTCCACCATTGACCTTCCTCCACCATCACACCAGCCCCTTGCACATACCCCTATACCCATTAGCACCTACATAAACACCCTTTAATCAAAAAACAATCTGGAGTCAGTTTGATCTTTCACAAATGTATTATCACAACATTAGCAAAAATGTGTAATGTAAATTTACATTTACTCATACCAATGTATGACAGTTGTTGGGCAGCAGTACACATAGCAGAAGGTAGAATGGGGTACACAGATCTGAAAAAAGGAAATCCAAAGGGGACAGTCAGTGTCCGTAGACAGAGGTTAAGAGGCTGCCATGAACAATGTCCTAAAGTATACTGAAATGTGAAGAGGAGTTAGTCTCTTACCTGTGTGTCACTGGAAGTACTGCATGATGATGTTCGTTCTGTTGCCAATATCTTCTTCCTCTGCCTCCTCTTCCTCACTGTCCATAGGCTCCACCGCTGCCACAAGATCATCACCAGGCTCATCCTCCAGCAGAAAAGGCACATGGCGTCTCAATGCCAGGTTGTGCAACATACAGCATGCCATGATGATCTGGCACACCTTCTTAGGTTAGTAGTACAGGGAGCCACCTGTTAGATGGAGGCACCGGAATCTGCCCTTTGGGAGGCCGAATGTCCTCTCAATAATATGCCTAGTTCACCATGTGCCTCATTGTAGTGTTCCTCTGCTCTTGTCCTGGCATTCCTCACTGGGGTCAGTAGCCATGAGAGGTTGGGTTAACCACAGTCACCTGCAAATTTCAAGGGAAACCTGCTAGACACAGACTAACCCTTAGGGACTACCCCATACCCAGACACCTACTCATGCTGTGTGGGGACCTTGGGCTCACCTATTATCCACACCCGGTGCCTCTGGAGTTGGCCCATCACATAAGGTATACTGCTATTCTGCAAGATATAGGGGTCATGCACAGAGCCAGGATACTTGGCATTTACATGGGAGATGTCCTGGTCCGCCAAACACACCATTTGCACATTCATCGAATGGTAGCTTTTTCTATTTCTGTACACTTGTTCATTTCTGCGGGGGGGGGGACAAACACCACATGTGTACCATCAATGGCGCCAATGATTTTGGGGATATGTCCCAGGGCATAGAAGTCACCTTTCACTGAGGCCAAATCATCCACCTGGGGGAACACAATGTAGCTGCGAATGTGTTTCAGCAGGGCAGACAACACCCTTCTCAACACGTTAGAAAACATTGGCTAAGACATCCCAGATGCCATGGCCACTGTAGTTTGGAAGGAGCCACTTGCCAGGAAATAGAGCAGTGACAGGACCTGCACTAGAGGGGGGGATACCTGTCGGTTGGCGGATAGCTGACATCAGGTCTGGCACCAGTTGGGCACACAGTTCTTGGATTGTGGCACGGTCAAGTCTGTATATGATTATGATGTGTCTGTCTTCCATTATCGACAGGTCCACCAGGGGTCTGTTCACCGTAGGATGCCGCCATCTCATCTGCCCCAGCGGTTTTAGCCTATGGAGGAGAACGGTGAGCAGATGGTCATATACCACATAGGCAGCACAACTGTGTCTGAAGTCATGTTAGAGAATCCATGTGTGAAATCGTGAGTCCCTATAAGTGCCAATATGTGCTGTGACGCAGTTAGTTGCCATGCCATGTGCACCCCTGAAATGGCGGCTGCCTGACTTGTGAGGCGGGACAAGGGGAAATTAGGAACTGCGCTGGCGTTGTGCAGCATCGCGGTAGGCGGTCAAAGACTCCGCATTGGTTATCATTGGGCCCTATGGGTTCCAGGAGCCAATGGCGATGTACGCCAGCGGTGACGGTGCGCATCGCCACGGACGTGACCGCTATTTTCTATCTGTTCACTCACTTGATACCTGACCATTAACAGGAGAGGACCTACACTGCAAGTGGTGCTGTGACCTGAGTCTGGAAGCAATAATGGCTACAGTGTCTGGGGAAAGGGCCCCTGCCTCCACTGCAGAGGAGTTGGACAAACTGGTGGATGGGGTCCTCCCCCAGTACACGCTACTCTACGGTCCTTCAGAAAAACAGGTG
The DNA here is from genome assembly GCF_031143425.1 of Pleurodeles waltl. Lineage (NCBI taxonomy): Eukaryota > Metazoa > Chordata > Amphibia > Caudata > Salamandridae > Pleurodeles > Pleurodeles waltl. The sequence continues at coordinate 571,893,354 of NC_090451.1, read as the reverse complement.
AGTACACTATGAGCATGATGCGTGGGCTATGCCTGTTTGGAGTGGTGTGGGTGTAAGCCACATGTTGGGGGGTGGGCTGAGTGCTGCATGTGAGGATGGTCAGTGTATGTGCGTCAGGGCATGGGTGGGAACTGGTGGGCAATGGGTATGACAGTCCGGGCGGGTGAGTAATTTCCTTTCCTCCTGTACCTTCCCTCTAGGTCAGCGCCCACCAGAAGAAGGGTATTTGGGGTGCCATCGCCAAGGAAGTGTGGACCCGGGGGGTCTATCACAGACGGAGCACCCACTGCTGCTAGAGATGGGAGGACCTGCACCGCTGGAGCTAGAAGACGGTGGAGGCCCAGCTGGGGCTGGCCTCCCAACCTGGAAGGGGTGCCCGTCACACCATGACCCCCCTGATGTTCTGCATCCTGGCGGTGGTCTATCCAGAGTTGGATGGGCGCTTGAAGGCATCACAGCAGCCACGAGGGGATGAGTTCAGAATCTGAAAGCTGACTTTGCACGTGTTCGGAGGTACCTGGGTGGGGGATGTGGGCTGTGGGTGCCTCTAGGCCAGGGCGAACATGGCAGTGTAGTTGGCTCTGAAGCACTCCAACCCCAATAGTGTTAGTGGGCATCTACTACTGGGCAGGGTCCTGTGGGTTTCAGGTGTGCAGCTAATGGCATTGGTCATTGTACCCCATGGGCTGGTGACTATCTTAGTAACTGGTAGTGCATGGCCTAGTGCATAGGGCTGCTCCCTGTGTGTTGTGTACGCCAACAGTAGTGGTGGTGCTGGCACTGACCAAGTGTATCCTCTGTCTCTCCTCCCCCCTTTTTGTTTTGTCACCCTGGCCTTGCCATCCAGGGTGTCAAGAGGCATTTGCAGCAAACAAATGCATACCTGCAGGGCATTCATTCCAGCCCAACAGAGAGCATTTCAGGATCTGGCCTCAGCACTGATGGCAGCCATTGTCCCTGTGTCCAGCCTCCCCCCTCCAACTTCCACTTTCCTGACCCGATCCCCTCTACGTCATCCTATCTCAAGCATACATTCAGACCAGCATGCACACACATCAACAGACAAAAGTGGCTCTGGAAAACATAAGCACCACACATCACACAGGCACTCACACAGGCACCATACCCATGCATGCATACCTACATCCACTTCCTCCACTGTGTTCCCCTCCTCCACGTCCTCCACCTACCTCCCAGTCTCGTCTCCACTCACACATGCATGCACTACATCATAAGCCACTGCCTCCATCACCAGCACGTCCATCACAACTCACCACTCATGTGCAATCACAACCCCCACTACCATTCACACGCCCCCTGTGTCCTCTCTCAGTGTGTCTGTGAGCCCTCCTCCCAAAGTACACATACGCAGGCACACACCCACTCAACAGCCATCCACCTCACAACAGCCTCCAGCCCATGCACCTTCACCCAAACTCAGCAGACGTACATCTCCTACAACCACTATCTCTTCCTCCACTCCCACACCCCCTCCATCTTCCCGTCCCAGTGTGTCTAAAAAAAAATTCCTAGCTAACTTTAAACTCTTCTCTATATCTACCCCCACCCTTCCCCTAGAGCCAGGATGTCGATATCCCAGCCCAGCACCTCAGCCACCACGTCTTCTGTGATCCGTGCAAGTCCGGGTGGATCGAAGGGGGCACCTGTCAGACCTGCCAGTGTGCCACCTACAGATGTGAAGGAGCACCCGATTCCGCCACCTGCCAAGGTAAAAAAGGGGCCTGCTTCCAGCAGGGGAAAGTCACACCACCCACCCAGCAAGGCCACAGCAAAACACAGAGAGGACAGTGCAAAGGTGCTAGCAGCGACTGCCAAGGTGGGAAAGGGACACAAGACAAAGGGCAAGTAATCTCAGGGCACGATGCCTCCTGGTGAGGTGCTGGTGACCACCATTTCCTCAGGAATGACAGCAACCTGTACAACAGTCACCACCGCCACAACGACCGGCACCTGCACCGCTGCTGCAACAAAGTCGGACTGCAGCATCCTCCCCGAGGATCAGCCAGCCGAGGCTGCCGGAGACGATATGGTGTCTCACTCCATCACAACAGTCACCTGCATAACGGGCAGCACCCACTGCCCCACCCACCGCCGCAGCCACCACCATCTGCACCGCCATATGCCCAGCCGGTACCACTCTATTGGACGTCAGCAGCATCACCAGTGGGCAGCTGGCCGAGGCTGCAGGTGACGTCCTGGACCCTGGGCACGAAACTTGAGGCACCACCACCAGCACTGGCACGAGCAGCAGTTGGCATCCTGAGTTGCCGCAGGATGGAGTGTGGCTCTGCCTCCATGGAGTATCATGCTACCTGTTCCATATACATCTCGTGGCTCAGACACCCAGGTGACAGGAGGGTAACTGCCACACCCCAGGTGCAGCATCACTGGGCACAATGCCCCCTCCAGAACAAGTGGATAGATGCATCCACTCACTCCCTCCTTGGCAGGATCAAGCACTCTGGGCACAAAGCCCCCTCTAGAACCAGTGGATAGATGCATCCACTCCCCCCCTCCTTGGCAGGATCAAGCACTCTGGGCACAAAGCCCCCTCCAGAACCAGTGGATAGATGCATCCACTCACCCCCTCTTTGGCAGGATCAAGCACTCTGCGCACAAAGCCCCCTCCAGAACCAGTGGAAGAAGGCATCCACTCGAGAGACTGTGGCTTTGAACTCCCCATGACCAAGCAGTGGGCAAACCACCCACTAGAGAGACTGTGGCTTTGCACTCCCCAGGACCAAGCAGTGGGCAAACTACCCACTAGAGAGACTGTGGCTTTGCACTCCCCAGGACCAAGCAGTGGGCAAACCACCCACTAGAGAGACTGTGGCCAAGAACTCCCCAGGACCAAGCAGTGGGCAAACCACCCACTAGAGAGACTGTGGCCAAGCACTCCCCAGGACCAAGCAGTGGGCATGGAGACGTCGTACCAACTTCCGGCTAAGGTGCCCTCCCTCCCCTTCCCCCTGAGGTGCCTGTGTTGTTTTCGACCTGATGCCCCTGCAGTGTTCTCTCCGTTTTGAGGCATGTGTTATGTGTGGGCTTCGCCCATGCTTTATTGGACCACTGGTCCACAGACTTTTACAAGGGACAGTGTACGGCATTGTGTATATAATGTAAAATTTGTATGTACTGTTTATTTAAATTCTACTGCTATATCTGAATGTTCCAATATAACACTGGTTAGACTCATTTCCTTTTGTTCTAGCGTTCTTCCAGGGGTGACAGGGTGTATCAGTATTGTTGTTGGATGTGTTTGTGTGTATGTTGTGGGTGAGGGTGAGGGTGTTGCGTGCCGCGTGTGTGTGTGTCACTCTTTTTCCCCTCCTCCCCTCCCCTGTGTGCTAGGTGCAGTACTCACAGTCGTCGCCGCTGCCGCCTTCTTTCTACTTCGTGGTGTAGGAGAAGATACACCAACATGGGGTGGATCTGCAATTCGGGCTCCATGGCGTCCTCGTTCTTCATGGAGTGTCGAAAGGTGAGTGGTTCTCCTTCGATGTACTGTTTCCACCGTTCTTTTAATTGAGTTGGTACTGCCCCGGAAAAGCTGGCGGATTGGCCTCTCATAATAGTGTGGGCGGTACATTGTCTTCCGCCTGTCTGTTGGCGGTGACCGCCACAGTGTTTGTTGCTACCGCTGTGGCAGTCTGAGTGTTAAAGTGGCTGTCTATGTTGGTGGTTTGCACCGTGGTCGTGATCTCATTTTTTTTACCACCGGCCTGTTGGAGGTGTTACTGCCACTTTCACACCGACCGCCAGGGTTGAAATGAGAAATATGGAAAAACATGGGCAAATTATTAATTGAAAATAGATGCTTGATGGCATGTGTGGCTGTATATACACTTGCCTTGCATAAGTCTGCCATCTAGTGTTGGGCTTGGAGTGTTGCAAGTTGTTTTTGTTAGAAGAATCTTTTTGAGTCACGAGACTGAGTGACTCCTCCTCTCAGCGACAGCATGCATGGGCATTGAGTCCTTTGTTAGATTGTTTTCTCTCCGCCGTCGGGTTCGGACGTGTTTCCTCTTGCTCTGGTGTATCTCGGTTCGGTCTCTTTCAAATTTTCCTTTCTGTTTTTTTTTCAGTGACAGTATAATATTGCAATTGCATATTTCCAAACTTAAACTAATCAGATTCTCAGCGTTGGGGTCGGTCAGCACCCTTAGGGGCGTCCTCGTCCGTCTTGGGCCTACTATGTCAGGTGCTGTTGAAATATGTAGGGCTAATGGAACAAACTCCGTTTAGGTTCTGTCCTTGAAGTAACTCCAAGTTCCCACACACAAATCAGCACTTTGTGTGTAACTTGTGCTTGTCTCTGGAACATAAAGAGGAAAACTGCAACCCTTGTAGGTCTTTTTGATCTAAAAAGACTCTCCAGGACCGAAGAGCGCATTGGTTAGAGATGATATTGAAGACACTGTACGACACTTCTGACATCTTCGGAGAGGAACATGCACATGAGGAAATTGGACATCAGGCAGCTGTCTCCAGCCGAGACTCAGAGTCGGACATCGATTCTGATATCAAGAGCCAGTCAATTCCAGCTGTACAGTATGTGTGTACACCAGCCCCATCTTCACACATAAAGACTTTGAGAAAGACTACTAAGCTGGTCATCAGTCCACCACTGCTTTTGGGGCATGGTCGGAACCAGAAATTATATTTGGATGCTCCGCCATCCGTCTCAGCACCGAAAATTGCCAAGGCCAAAATGTCTTTGCCATCAACCAAGTACCCTAGAGCATCCCACACAATCTCTGGATCAAGTCGAGCTTTTGAATCAAGCACTTTGCCCCCAAATAGAAGCCTTCCACATCAGCTTCAGAGCTGACACCTTTGGTTCAACAAAAGGCTTCAGTTCTGACAGTTTCTTCCAAAGATTCCACAATTTCATCAGAAAGGACTTCAACAGTGGAGACAGTTTTAGAAGTAATGGACGCTTGTCAGTGCCAGATCCATACACAAAAGGAAATGTGGAAAAATGTGCCTTTCCCCCTGTTCCTCTTAAAAGGAGACTTACCTTTCAAGAATCATTGGACACTGCTCCTCCTCCTAAAAATGTCCCCAAGGCTCGACATCTACCTCACCCTTCTCCACCTCACTCTCCTGTACTTCCTCCTACTCCTCCACCACCACAATCTCTTGAATCTTTCATACAAACACAATTTTCTCCACAAGGATCATCATCACCTCATAGAGATGATTTAGTTGATGTTCCACAGGATGTAGATATATGGGATTTATGTGATCCAGATCCCATACTTCCTAATGACCCAGATTTATATCCAGCAATGCCTTCATCCCCTGAGGATGCAACAGCAGACAGTCAGGTTATTGCAAGGGCAGTGGCATGCCATAATTTACATAGGCACACCAACCTTATCGAAGAGTGTTTTCTCTGATACATTAACAAACACTCATAAAGAGAGTCAGTGCCTACCAGTGGTTTACTTCGACATGCCACCGAGATTTTCAAGGAACCTGTTATGGCAAGGGTTATTATCCAACAAAAAGTACAAAGCAGCACCTTCAGATCCAATATTTATTAAATCACAACTACCTCCTGATTCTGTAGCAGTGAGTGCAGCACGAAAGTGTGCTAATAATCAGTGTACAGGAGATGCTCCTCCTGATAAGGTGAGAAAAAAACTGGATGCAGCAGACAAAAGGAAAGGATAGCTGCATACGCTGCTAATCATTGGAGAATAGCAAAGTCTCAGGCACTCCTGTCAAGGTATGATAGGACCCACTGGGACAAAATGGAGGAACTACTCCAGTACCTTCCACAGGAACATCAAAAAGGGGTCAGGAGATAGTCTCAGAAGGGCAGGCCATCTCAAATAATTCAATTAGATGTGACATTGATGCAGCGGATACAGCAGCACATGGTGTAAACACCAGTGTTATTATAAGAAGGCATGCTTGGCTGAGGTCCACAGGCTTCAAGCCAGAAATACAACAGGCAGTTCCCAACATGCCTTTCGATAAAGAACACTTGTGTAGCCCAGAAGTTGATACCACCATTGACATGCTGAAAAAAGGTTCAGAGACAACTGAAACAATGGGACCCTACTAAACACACCAAGTACGGATAATTTTCGTAGACCACAATTCAGGGGAAGTTTCAGAACGCCATCTACTGAACCTTCTACCTCACAGACCAAACAAGGAGCGCACTCTTACAGGGGTGCAGATAATGAAGGCAGAGGTAAGGTATCAACCTCTAGAAGTTCTGCTTCAAGCACACAGCAGTGACTGTTTACAGATTCCTCCATCACACATCTCTCCAGTAGGAGGAAGACTAGCAAAATTCTACCCCCAGTGGTCCAAAATAACCACTGGTCAGTGGGTTCTATCAATTATCCAACATGGTTATTGTCTAGAGCTCATATCCACTCTACCAAATATTCCCCCTCGGGTTCACAAACCTTCACACAACCATCTCTTTGTTTTGAAAGAAAAGGTACAATCCCTTCTTCTCAAAGGGCCTATCAGAATCAGTTCCCCTGTCTCAACAAGGGTTATGAGTATATTCCCTATAATTCCTTATAGCAAAGAAAGATGGGTCTCTAAGACTAATTCTGGATTTCTGACCTTTCAACCTAAGCATCCTATCAGAGCATGTCCATTTGGTCACACTGCAAGATGTTATTCCCCTATTACATACAGCAAGGCGATTTCATGAGAGCTGTAGAGCTCAAAGATGCTTATTTTCACATTCCCATACATCCAGCACATCACAAGTATCTCAGATTTGTCAGTGCAGGAAAACACTATCAATTCAAAGTCTTACCATTCGGGGTAACAACCGCTCCCAGGGTATTCAGAAATGTCTAGCAGCAGTAGCTGCATTTCTCAGAAGAAACCATATTCATGTCTTCCCATACTTGGACGACTGGCTCATCAAAGCCAATACCATCCAACAATGCCAGAATCATACTCAGTACACAGTAGACCTTCTAAACACTTTGGGATTTACAATCAACTTTCTCAAATCCCAACTCCAACCGTCACAGATACAGCCTTATCTGGGAGCAGTTCTCAAACTCACTCAGGGTTGGCATATCCAAACCCAGCCCGGATTCAAGCTTTCCAAAATCTTCTGTCTCAATTACAGGAGAACCACACTTACACAGTGAGGCTAGTGATGCTGCTATTAGGGATGATGGTTTCCTGCATTGCCATCTTTCCTCATGCCAGACTACACATGCGTCCATTACAGAAGTGTCTGTTTCGTCAGTGATCTCAGTCATAGGGTCATCTTCAGGATCTAGTGTTGTGGGACCGCCAGGCTCACCTCTTTCTGCAATGGTGGAATCCCACCAGCCTTTCCAAGGGGTGGCCCTTTTAATACCCTGTGCCTCAGATCACTCTCACAACAGATGCATCACAGATTGGTTGGGAAGCTCACCTCAACAACCTTACAGTACAAGGCAGATGGCATCCCAATAATTTAGTTTTGTTTCAAAAACTTTATTTTGACCACTAGGACCATAAAAGCATGTGACAATATTTAAAAGTATAAATAGATAAATATGTATAAAATAAAATAATTACAGGACATTTTATAAAAGCCTAAGAACCTTAATACTCTTCATAAATGCTCTTCAGTGTATATAACTATTCATACGAACGCATCACATATGTGGGGATAACATTTTTGCTCTGAGAATCCACATAGTTCCAAGAGACTTGGCAATGGCAATAACCAGTGCCTGGTGGGTGTCTGATCTAAGAACTCGAAGAGCAACAAAGCTCCTACGAACACCCAACAATCTATAGGCAGGGGCAAGCCATTTCCTACAAGGGGCTGCATAAGCCGGGCAAGCAAATAAAGCATGAGGCAGGTTTTCAATAGGAGCATAACAGGCTGGACAAGTGGTTACCCCGTCAAATGGTTAGTAAACAATATGAATGGTAAAGTTCCTACACAAAACTGGAAATACAACTTCCTGTCTTTAGGGACCGAAATCCAACAAAGTCATGTGACAATTTGGAACGGAGTGCTACACACAACTCCTCAGTCTGCCACCCTCCAATACTGCTTTTTTTAGGCCATGTTTTGAAAGGAAGGTAGCAGTGGCTGGGAAATCCCAAAGCTTGCTTAGACTAAGCTTATGTAATGACTCTTTGATGTACCTGAGCCAGAGAATGGTAAGGGAGCGATCAGCTTCCACTACAACCTGCAGGGCTACAGTGTAAGAGGCAAGCTCTGCTGTAGTCCAAAGCTGCATCCAGTACAAAAGAGTGCGTAAGCGAGCCTTATGACCTATATCCTTAATGCGCAAGTCCTTAAAAAGAGGAAGGACTGGATTGCTCAGTGGAAGAGAGACAAGCTTTCTTAGAAAGATATTCTCGACAAGCGATATTTCTTGGGCTTTAACATGGTTACACAGTTCTGCACCATGAACAGCAGAACTCACAGCCTTGGCCTCATAGATCTGGAGTGCTGGGCGTAATCACTTAGTGTAAGAAAGGCCAAAATCCTTGAGTTCGATGGCATCTGTCGCTGTAGATACACATGGTATGCATGAGCTCGCCATCTGGTGTTGGGTCGGAGTGTTACAAGTTGTTTTTCTTCGAAGAAGTGTTTTCGAGTCACGGGACCGAGTGACTCCACCTTCTGTGCTCATTGCGCATGGGCGTCGACTCCATCTTCGATTGTTTTCTTTCCGCCATCGGGTTCGGACGTGTTCCTGTCGCTCCGAGTTTCGGAACGGAAAGTTAGCTGAAGACGGAAGATTTTCGACGGTATCGTTGCGATCCGGTTAGAGATAGACACATAAGACGACGCGTTCAACATCGAAGCGCCTCGGTGCCCTTCGGGGTAGATTTCGGCACCCCGTCGGGGCCTAGTCGGCCCGACCGCGTGGAGGACAACGCCGATGGATCGGACCCCGTTTCGATTCTGCCCCGAATGCCACAACAAATATCCTTATACGGACCTACACTCGGTCTGTAATCTGTGCCTGTCACCCGAGCACAGCGAAGAATCCTGTGAGGCCTGTCGGGCGTTCCGGTCCCGAAAAACTCTGCGCGACCGTCGAGCGAGAAGACTCCAGATGGCGTCCACGCCAAAAGAGCGTCCACAGTTCGAGACAGAAGAGGAACAGGAGGAATCCTTTTCCATCCAGGATTCAGACTCCGACGAGCTACACTCTACAAGAACTGTGAGTAAGACGTCGAGATCAAACCTTAAAAAAGGAAAGAAGGCCCAGGGGACGCCACTGCCAACCGGCCATGGCTCCACCCAAATTCTCGGTGACCAACAATCGGCACCGAAAAAGGCCCATTCAGTGTCGAGATCGTCCGACTTCGGTCGAGACACCGGCACGCAGCCTCCTCGGGACCGAGAGAGTGCTAAACAGAAGCATCGACACCGAGAGTTCGGTGTCGACACCGATCGACGCCGAGACAGTGGCGCCGAAGACCATAGAGGCCAAGAATTTTCGGCACAGAAAAAGAGGAAGGTTACCTCGGAGCCGAAAAAACAATCGACAGGGCTTTCGGAGCCGAAAAAAGCGACATCAGACCCTGTTTCTGGCTCCTATACCGAAGAGCATTCTATGTCTTCTCAAATGAAGAAACATAGATTTGAACAAGAACTGCAATCCACTGACGTGGATCACACGCAAAAGCGTATCTTTATTCAGCAGGGGACTGGGAAGATCAGTACCCTCCCACCTGTCAAACAAAAGAGAACGCTTCAGTTTACTCCTCAGCAACAAACAACACAAAAGGTAACACCTCCTCCCTCGCCTCCACCTGTAACTCCGGCTTCGCCAACTTACACCCCGTCACATTCGCCAGCTCACACCGCCATGAGCCACGACGACCAAGATCAGGATGCGTGGGACTTGTACGACGCACCAGTGTCTGATAACAGCCCAGACACATACCCAACTAGGCCATCACCACCGGAAGACAGCACAGCCTACTCGCAAGTGGTGGCTAGAGCAGCTCTATTCCATAATGTGGAACTACACTCGGAACAAGTAGAGGATGATTTTTTATTTAACACCCTCTCCTCAACCCACAGCTCCTACCAAAGCCTGCCGATGCTCCCAGGCATGCTACGCCATGCAAAGGACATTTTCAAGGAGCCAGTTAAAAGTAGGGCAGTGACGCCTAGGGTGGACAAAAAGTATAAGGCGCCTCCTACGGACCCTGTCTTCATCACCTCTCAGCTGCCACCAGACTCTGTGGTGGTAGGGGCTGCCAGAAAACGGGCAAACTCACACACTTCTGGGGATGCACCTCCCCCAGATAAAGAAAGTAGGAAGTTCGATGCAGCCGGGAAGAGGGTTGCTGTCCAAGCAGCAAACCAGTGGCGCATCGCAAATTCACAAGCGCTGCTAGCGCGATACGACAGAGCCCACTGGGATGAGATGCAGCATCTCATTGAACATCTCCCAAAAGATCTGCAAAAAAGAGCAAAACAGGTTGTTGAGGAGGGTCAAAACATTTCCAACAATCAAATACGCTCCTCCATGGATGCAGCAGACACGGCCGCAAGAACCATTAATACGTCGGTTACCATCCGTAGGCACGCATGGCTCAGAACGTCTGGATTCAAGCCAGAAATTCAGCAGGCAGTGCTTAACATGCCAGTAAACGAGAAACTTCTGTTCGGTCCGGAGGTCGACACAGCTATAGAAAAGCTCAAGAAGGACACTGACACTGCCAAGGCCATGGGCGCACTCTACTCCCCGCAGAGCAGAGGATCTTATAACACCTTCCGCAAAACACCTTTTAGAGGAGGGTTTCGGGGTCAGGCCACACAAGCTAGCACCTCACAGTCCGCACCGCCCACCTACCAGGGACAGTACAGGGGAGGTTTTCGGGGCCAGTATAGAGGGGGGCAATTTCCTAGGAATAGAGGAAGATTTCAAAGCCCCAAAACCACTACCAACAAGCAGTGACTCACACGTCACTCACCCCTCCCACACAACACCAGTGGGGGGGAGGATACATCAATATTACGAAGCATGGGACAAAATAACTACAGATACATGGGTCCTAGCAATTATCCAACATGGTTATTGCATAGAATTCATGCAATTCCCTCCAGACATACCACCAAAATCACAAAATTTATCAAAATACCATTCACAACTTCTAGAGATAGAAGTTCAAGCACTACTGCAAAAAAATGCAATAGAATTAGTACCAAGCACACAAATAAACACAGGAGTTTATTCACTGTACTTCTTGATACCAAAAAAGGACGAAACACTGAGACCAATTCTAGACCTCAGGGTAGTAAACACATTCATCAAATCAGACCACTTTCACATGGTCACACTACAAGAAGTGTTACCATTGCTCAGAAAACACGACTACATGACAACCCTAGACCTCAAGGACGCATATTTCCATATACCAATCCATCAATCACACAGGAAATATCTAAGGTTTGTATTCAAAGGAATACATTACCAATTCAAAGTATTGCCTTTTGGTTTAACAACCGCTCCAAGAGTATTCACAAAGTGCCTAGCAGTAGTCGCTGCACACATCAGAAGGCAGCAAATACATGTGTTCCCGTATCTAGACGACTGGCTAATCAAAACCAGTTCGCTCACACAATGCTCAAACCACACAAATCAAGTCATACAAACCCTCTACAATCTAGGGTTCACCGTCAACTTTGCAAAATCAAACATTCTGCCAAGCAAAGTACAGCAATATCTAGGAGCCATAATAGACACGACAAAAGGAGTAGCAACGCCAACTCCACAAAGGATCCACAATTTCAACAGGGTCATTCAACACATGTCTCCAAACCAAACAATACAAGCAAGAACAATACTACAGCTCCTAGGCATGATGTCCTCATGCATAGCCATTGTCCCAAACGCAAGACTGCACATGAGGCCCTTACAACAGTGCCTAGCCTCACAGTGGTCTCAAGCACAGGGTCACCTTCTAGATCTGGTGTTGCTAGACCGCCAAACTTACCTATCGCTTCTATGGTGGAACAGTATAAATTTAAACATAGGGCGGCCTTTCCAAGACCCAGTGCCACAGTACGTAATAACAACAGATGCTTCCATGACAGGGTGGGGAGCACATCTCAATCAACACAACATAAGAGGACAATGGAACATACATCAAACAAAACTGCATATAAATCATCTAGAATTATTAGCAGTTTTTCAAGCACTAAAAGCTTTCCAACCAATCATAACCCACAAATACATCCTTGTCAAAACAGACAACATGACAACGATGTATTATCTAAACAAACAAGGAGGAACACATTCAACGCAGTTAAGCTTGTTAGCTCAAAAAATATGGAAGTGGGCAATCCACCATCAAATTGGTCTAATAGCACAGTTTATTCCGGGGATCCAGAATCAGCTGGCAGACAATCTCTCTCGAGATCACCAGCAAGTCCACGAATGGGAAATCCACCCACAAATTCTGAACACCTACTTCACACTCTGGGGAACACCACAAATAGACTTATTTGCAACAAAAGAGAACGCAAAATGCCAAAACTTCGCGTCCAGATACCCACACAAGCAATCCCAAGGCAATGCCCTATGGATGAACTGGTCAGGAATATTTGCTTACGCTTTTCCTCCTCTCCCTCTCCTTCCTTACCTAGTAAACAAATTGAGTCAAAACAAACTCAAACTCATTTTAATAGCACCAACGTGGGCAAGACAACCCTGGTACACAACACTGCTAGATCTGTCTGTAGTACCACACATCAAACTGCCCAACAAACCAGATCTGTTAACGCAACACAACCAACAGATCAGACACCCGGACCCAGCATCGCTGAATCTAGCAATCTGGCTCCTGAAATCCTAGAATTCGGACACTTACAACTTAGCCAAGAGTGTATGGAAGTCATAAAGCAGGCCAGAAGGCCATCCACTAGACACTGCTACGCAAGTAAGTGGAAAAGATTTGTTTGGTACTGCCATCATAATCAGATACAACCACTAGAGGCAACTCCAAAACATATAGTAAATTACTTGCTCCATTTACAAAAAGCAAAGCTAGCCTTCTCTTCTATTAAAATACACCTTGCAGCAATATCTGCATACCTGCAAACTACATATTCAACTTCCTTGTATAGGATACCAGTTATCAAAGCATTCATAGAAGGGCTTAAAAGAATTATACCACCAAGAACACCACCTGTTCCTTCATGGAACCTAAACGTGGTTCTAACAAGACTCATGGGCCCACCTTTCGAACCCATGCACTCTTGCGGAATACAATTCCTCACCTGGAAAGTTGCCTTTCTCATCGCCATTACATCTCTAAGAAGAGTAAGTGAAATTCAAGCGTTCACAACACAAGAACCTTTTATACAAATACATAAAAATAAGGTCGTCCTACGACCTAATCCAAAATTTTTACCAAAAGTTATTTCTCCATTCCATCTAAATCAAACGGTAGAACTACCAGTATTCTTCCCACAGCCAGATTCTGTGGCTGAAAGAGCACTACATACATTAGATGTCAAAAGAGCATTAATGTACTACATTGACAGAACGAAGAACATCAGAAAAACTAAACAGCTATTTATTGCATTCCAAAAACCTCATGCAGGTAACCCAATATCAAAACAAGGTATAGCCAGATGGATAGTTAAATGCATCCAAATCTGCTACCTTAAAGCAAAAAGACAACTGCCCATTACTCCCAGGGCACATTCAACAAGGAAAAAAGGTGCTTCAATGGCCTTTTTAGGAAACATCCCAATGCAAGAAATTTGTAAGGCAGCCACTTGGTCTACGCCTCACACATTCACCAAACACTACTGTATAGATGTGCTATCCGCACAACAAGCTACAGTAGGTCAAGCTGTATTAAGAACTCTATTTCAGACAACTTCTACTCCTACAGGCTAAACCACCGCTTATGGGGAACTAACTGCTTACTAGTCTATGCATACCATGTGTATCTACAGCGACAGATGCCATCGAACTGAAAATGTCACTTACCCAGTGTACATCTGTTCGTGGCATCAGTCGCTGAGATTCACATGGACCCACCCACCTCCCCGGAAGCCTGTAGCAGTTCAGAAGTTACCTTCAATTTTGTACATTTGTATATATATTACTTAATCCTTTAATAGGTACATACTTACATTTTTCATTGCGCGGGCACTATTACTATAGTACAACTCCTACCTCACCCTCTGCGGGGAAAACAATCGAAGATGGAGTCGACGCCCATGCGCAATGAGCACAGAAGGTGGAGTCACTCGGTCCCGTGACTCGAAAACACTTCTTCGAAGAAAAACAACTTGTAACACTCCGACCCAACACCAGATGGCGAGCTCATGCATACCATGTGAATCTCAGCGACTGATGCCACGAACAGATGTACACTGGGTAAGTGACATTTTCATTAGAACCCCTGTAATTTGCTTTTGCTTCAACACCTGCTTGGCAATATGTGACTTCCAGGACATATTCTCCAATAACATTAGGCCAAGGTAACTAAACGATTTCCCCTTCTCAAGTGAGATACCTCCAAGTGTAATCTTCCCTTTAAAAGATCTATGAGGATTTAATGACATCAGTTTAGTTTTAGAAGTATTTATTTCCAATCCCCGAGAGGAGCAGAACTCCTCAAAGCACGTAAGTAGTTTCCGTAAACCACTCGGGTCTTAAATATCAAAAGGATGTCCTCTGCAAATAGCAAGACAGGAAACTTATGTGTGCCTATTGATGGTGCATCTGCCTTCACCTTGAGTAGGAAAGGAACAATGTCATTAATATATAATGAGAACAAAGTTGTAGCAAGGAGTACTCCCCTTGACACTGGGATTTTGTCAGTAAGCTGCCCCAGATCACCCCACCTGACGCATACATATTTGCCCTCATGAAGCTGTATTAATAAGGAAAGAATGTGGGCGGAGACTGCCATCTCAGAAAGGACTTCCCACAACTTGTTACGAGGCACTAAACCGAATGCAGATTTCAAATCTACAAAGGCAACATACAGATTCCCCTTGCCAATAAAAACCGTCTTCCAATATAAGAGCAGAAACCTAAAAGTTTGATCAATAGTGGACATTTTCTTACGGAAGCCAGCTTACAATGAACTAAGTATATCATACTCAAACATACAATCCTGAATCTTCCCCAGGAGGCAGTGGCAGAAGACTTTCTGCACCCAGTCCAATAGGCTAATAGACCTGTAATTGCAGGGTATGGCTCAGTCAACCTTTTTGTTGATAGGAACTACAACAGCACCCTTCCATAACTCAGGAATTGGTGCCCTTGCCGCTATTGCATTGGATGTGATAGTAACTTATCTCAACCAGACTTCAGCATCAGTTAAAAATAAATCTGCCGGAATGCCATCCGGACCAGACTTCTTGCTGTGCTTTGAAGTGCCTAATGAGTGCATCTGAGAGAGTAAACAGTTGCAAAGGTGAAGGGTTAGGAGTTTGGACAATGGTAGTCGAAGGTACCCTATCAAATTCACATACCATACTGAGATGATCGACAGAATACATCTGGCTAAAATGGTGTACCCACTCTGTCACCGCAATGTTCGTTGTAACATTCAGTACATTATTATCAGGGCCACGCACAGTCAAAGACCAGAATTTAGTACAGTTCTTCTCACACAAAACATCATTTAGTACAGCCCACAACTTATCGTCCTGCTCACATTTGGCAAATGGTGGCCTTATAAGACTTCCTAGCTATACGGGTAGCAACTACATCCTTGGATTTGATGTCCTTGATCAATAGTTTATTTAAAGCCTGACATTCCATCTGAAACCAGGGATGTTTCGCTTTGGGCCTTCCACCACCAGAATCAATATCTGACATAAAATGGGCGCCAATACTCTCAAAACATAAGGCACGGGATGAAACATATTGCTCATCAGTGGTTACAAGACCTGCCTCTAAATGCACCAATAATGTTCTCAAATAGTCGGGATATTAATCGTAGACATTTGATTACACGGGGCTGGCATTTGGACAGAGAGCAGATTGTGATCGCTCTCTGTTCTCTCAATAACTATCATGTCAATGACTAAAGGCCACAGTCTTATATCAACTAAACAATAGTCGATTCTACTTGTGTGGTTAATCTTGTAAGTATGACATCCCTTTGCGTCCGATTTTGTCCTACTATTGAGTGCTCTAAGCCCAAATTCAAAACTCAAGGTTTTGATGGGGGGAATGTCCAAAGAAGGGACAGACCATACCCGATCCTCCTCACGAGTAAACCCAAGATCATCCTAGTCAAGAGGTTCAAACGTGACAATGAAATCGCCTGCCACAATCATTTTGAAATTCCATGGGCATTGTCTTAGGAACATCTTGAACATGGAAGGATCCCATTCAACAAACTTGTCACGTCAACTACTTGGAGTTACAGCAGTCTTTCTAACGCTCAAAGCATTTCTGCCACAACTCTCCCACAAAGTGGTTCTAGTCCGTAAAGACAGCATGACAACCATGTATTATCTGCAGAAATGGGGGGTGGGGGGGGGGGGGGACACTAGTCTCAATTGTCCCTTCTTGCTCAGACAATTTGAAAATGGGTAATCCGCAATCACATTCAGTTACTGGCAGAGTATCTCCCAGGAATGGACAATCAGTTTTCAGACCTCCTGAGCAGGATGCAGCAACAAGTCCATGGATGGGAACTGGACCCACAAGTACTTCAACAATGCTTTCACCCTTGGGGAACACCATTAATAGACCTCTTCGCCACCGTAGAAAATTCAAAGTGCCAATACCTTGTATCCAGATACCCACACTCTGTCCAAAGGCAATGCTGTATGAATTCATTGGTCAGGGATATTTGCTTACACTTTTCTGCCCCTCCCACTCATTTAATTTCTGGTTTACAAACTGAGACAAACATTACTCACCATGATTCTTGTAGCCCGTACATGAGCATG
This sequence comes from Pleurodeles waltl, assembly GCF_031143425.1. Classification (NCBI taxonomy): domain Eukaryota; kingdom Metazoa; phylum Chordata; class Amphibia; order Caudata; family Salamandridae; genus Pleurodeles; species Pleurodeles waltl. Next base: position 571,876,433 of record NC_090451.1, on the reverse strand, counting down.
TCAGCCTTGCTACACAACCCTGGTGGATCAGTCTATGGTTCCCTACCAGAAACTTCACAACAGACCAGACCTTTTGACTCAAAAGTGAGGTCAAATCAGACATCCAGACCCTGAGACACTCAATCTTCCGATATTGCTCCTGAAGTCATAGAGTTTGGAACTTACAACTCCTCTCTGAATGTATGGACATTCTTAGAGATGCATCTAAACCTACAACTAGACAGTGTTATGCTGCAAAATGGAAACATTTTGTATCTACTGTCAACCTAAACACATTGATCCACTCAAAGCATCAGTGCAAGACATTGTGCGTTACCTGCTACATTTACAAAAGACAAATTTAGCATACACACCTGTTAGACTTCACTTAGCAGCCATAGCAGATTACCTCCAAAACAGACACCATATTTCTTTATTCAGAATTCCAGTAATCAAAGCCTTTATGTAAGGCCTTAAGAGTCATTCCACCCAGGGTTCCTCCAGCTCCAATATGAAACGTTTATGTTGTACCTACTAGACTCATGGGTCCACCTTTTGAACCCATACACTACTGCACATTCAGAATTGGAATGGAGTCCGATCCATCAGGCTATTAGGCCTAAACAGGCCCAAGTAGGGCGCAAGCACCCAAAAGGACGTTTTCTTGTTCCCGACGATACTATTGGATCTATTGCAGATGGAAACGTGACAGTAGAATAAAGTTAATATAAAGTTTCTAAATCCAAAGTCTTGGCACGAGAGGAAACGCGTCTGAACCCAACAGTGGAAAGAAAACAATCTAACAAAGGAGTTGATGCCCATGGGCACTAAACCAGAGAGGAGGAGTCACTGGATCCCATGACTCGAGAAAAGACTTCTTTGAAGAAAAACAATTTGTAACACTCCGGGCCCAACGCCCAACAATAGATGGCGGAATATATGTACAGCATGTGAATATGCAGCACTACATGCCACTCTAGCTTGTGACTTGAAAAGATTCTTCAAACAACAACAATTTACAACACTCCGAGCCCAACACTAGATGGTGGACTTATGCAAGCATGTGAATCTACAGCACTACAGGCCACAAACAGATGTCAACTGGGTAAGTAACATTTTGCTTTTCATTCAAAAAGCAATTGCGATGAAGCAAGGTGAAGTAAAATATGTTTAAACATTTACGGTCTAATCTATTAATTCAATAACTTAGGAATCTGATAGCCATCACCTGCATCTACTAGCTGGTGGGGAAGCTGAAAAAGTAATTCAACATAGATGATAACAGGTCACCCGCTCCCCCTTTTGTCAATTAACCAAATTCCCCCAGTGACAACTATCATTAATTTTATCAGAATCAAGTATGTTTTCAGAAGTGGTCAGAATATCCCCGAGCTAACCATCTGCCCTCAAGGAAATGCATGGAGATGTAGCCTTCAGGCCCTCATCTCATTTGATTGTTTACAAGACGAACTCCATGACCCTAAAGCACAGTGGTGCAAAGCAAATGTGCTCTAATTGCATAAGGTATGTTACTAAAGTGCCTCACAATTCCCTAAATCTATTTCAGTTCACATGAAGTTGTGGGAGAGCTTCTCCAACACCAAGCGCTGCTACAGTCTCTGGAACCACTAGGCCAGTGGTTCTAAGCCTGTGGTCCAGGGACTCCCTGGAGGTCCACGATGCCTGCTCAGGTGGTCCACGACTGCTCAGAAAATTATATAAAATTAACAGATTGATAAGGTGTATATAAATAAAGAAGCAAACTATAACATTATCATTTTAAAATACTCTGTAAATATGAATGAATTTTGCTTTTGAGGCTATAAATTAAGTTTATTTCCTAATATTGATTCGTGGGAGCAGTGCTATAGCATCAAAAAATAATATTGTAGCACTGTGGGTGTCCTCAATTAAATTAAGAAAAGCTCATTCAAATAAAAATTGTGATTTTAAAAAACAATTGGTTTGTGCAGTGAATAAAATATTTAAACATTTGTGAATTTGTTTGATGAATGCTTGTTTTATATATTTTTGTGTACTGTTTTGCAGTTTAAATCATCAAAATTTCTTAGGCCAAGAACCTTGGGTTCGAATAACGACTCAGTAGGTGTCCCAGGATTGCAGGAATGATTAAGTGGGGATCCTCAGCAGTCAACAGCAGTCAAAAGGTTAAGAACCTCTGCAGTAGGCTATTCTGGGCTCTAACTAGGCTATCCGGCTCGCTACCTTTGACTTCCATTTGAGTTAAGTCATCATTTTCATTTCACACAGAATCTGTAGTACCTCCTCTACTGTCTATAGCTACTCCCACTGTGATCGCAGATTAGTCCCTCGTCCCCTCAGTTAAGCCTACCTAGATGTTCCCTTAACGTTCAGTGGATATCTTGCATGTTTCACCTTGATGAGATTTCCCAAGATGTTGATCCACTCGACTCATAGACATTTACAAAGGCAACAATAATAACAAACTCAGTAAATTAGGTTCTCCAGATATTCATGGGTTAATCATTGTACTGCGCTAGTATTGTGAAGAACACAATTCAGTGTTTAAATCACACTGAAAATATAGAGTTAATATCAAGGATTACGGTTCACGTTGTATTACTGTGAAAACATAGGATTAATCAATAGTGTTCAACTTCATGAACAACCGGCTTATCACTATTACATCATTGCCTAATTTTGAGCATGGCACAGATAAGCTTCAACTTAGAATGTTCTGCATTACCAGCAGCAATTGCCACTTTGAACTCAGTGATAATAAATGTATTCACAGTACATCATATCGCTAACAACAATAGTAATGCCATCTTAAACTTAGCAATAATAAACCTATTCACAGTATATCGTTTTCATAATAATTGTTCTATAGAAACTCCTTTCTGTGGTATAATGCAAGCAACTAAGATAAGCGTTGTTATAGCATGACAAGCGGCGAACATCCCAATCCCAACGTCAGCAAGTATCAAGTTTTAGCAATAAATGTTCTTAAATCGAGTGCAGCGCGTTGCCCCCTTTAGAAGGGTTAATTCCCTCGGTCACTTCTTCTAGAAGCGGCCTCCAAGATGCTGGACAGAAGAGAAAGTGAAGATCAGAAGCAGAGGAGCAGAGATTCCTTCCCTGCAGATGGTAACCTTTACAGCAAGCAATTCATTAAGACCGGGTGTGGTTTAAATACCTGCTGCACCCAGCCACACCCACTCTGAGTCATAGAGTGCCACACCCAGTCTGAGTCATAGGGATGCTGGAGGCTTGTGCAACACTTGTTTCCAAACAAGCATTGGTGTCTAACATGCATTGGTCTCTGCAGACACACATTGATCTCTGTAAACAAGCATTGGTCCCTGTAAAGGCAAATGATCAACTCAAAAGGTTTTTACTGGGGCATATCCGGGTTTGCAGGCCAGAGAGGGGCAATATGTTCAAGCCACTTTTAAAAACAAAAACAAGACTAGAAAGTGTGAGCAGCATGAAGCAGAGTAACTAACTTTTGTTTTTAATGAGTGAGGGAAATCGGTCAACCAATGCAACTGAAAGCCACATAGCTTTGTGGAGTACCTCTTGACTGTCCTGGAGAAAAAAAAGTCAGTCAATACTGATCTGCTGAAAGAGATCAAAAATATTTGAAAAGAATTGATAAACATGGGAGACAGTAAACACACTGGAGGACAGAGCAGATGCAACAGTCTTTAATGTGGAATATTACATATCCTGCATGATCCCCTTAGAAGAACAAGGTGTTATGCTCCATGAAAATCAGGAGAATTTGAAACATTGCTCTATCAAGACTAATGTGAGGATCAGAGAGTTGCCAAAGGGAGCGGAAGGCAATGACATAAAGGCCTTTATACAGGCCTCCTCACATCTATTTTGGAGTAACCTTTCTACTGTTCATTCAGGCATAAAAGAGTACACAAAGCAGCTTTGATCAGCAAATTCACCACTTACCAGTGGTAAAATTCCACTGTTTTGAAGGTAAATAGCTCCTAATATCCACACTAGCAAGCCCTGATGTGTAGTGTGCAATCGTTTAGGGGCTATGAGTTCTGTTTCTGCACTGTGGTTGAGCCTGAAACCGGCCTGCGTAGTGTCAACGAGCTGGTGGTTGGTAAGGTGGTCGGTGAGGAATCAGTTAACATGCTTCTCAAGGACCTTTTCTGGATGCTGTAAGAGGGAGCTCAGTCAGTAGTTGACGAGCGAGGACAGGTCAGCAGGGGCTTCTTGAGCAGGAGAGTGACTACAGCCTGTCTCTGTGTTGGGGAAGTTGGCTGCGTCAATGAAGGCATTGATGATGGAAGTGAGAGCTTCGCTGATGGGTGTGAGACATGGTGGGGGAAGGGGTCGGACGAGGCTTCCGATTGGATAAATTTCATGATAGTGATGGTTTCTTTCATAGTGACCACTGACTGTGTGGTCAGGATCAGATCTTCGCTGAGTTGGGGAGCTGAGTAGTGAGGGCGTCTATCTGGTAAGTGTTGAAGTTGTAGCATATGGATGTGATCTTGTTGCAGAAAAACATCTAGGGCATGTTGCAGAGATTTTGAGAGGGGGTGATGTAGGCAGCTTCAGGCGTAGTCAACTAAAGAGTTTTTTGCTGCTGTTAGTGCCAGCGTCATTGCAGTCTATGACTGCTGTGTACTTGGTGTTCTGGAGCTTTTCAGGGTGGATTTAAAAATAACTTTGTCCTTTTTGTTTTGGCTCATTGTCCACTTACGCTCTAGTTACTTCCAGGCGCGTTTCTTCAGCCTGTGTTTCTCTGTGTATGAGCTGGCTTTTGGTTGTGCTGTTACTGTTTTCTTTCTTTTTTTTTGTCCTCATTCACTCTCTTCTTTACCTCTGGCCTCAAAACCTTCAGCCCAATAAATAGCTGTGGGTTCCATCTCAAACAGGCTTATTTGGCTTATAGGACGGATAAAAGAAGGCAAAGGAGCCATTTTCGAGGTTCCGTGCAATCATAGGACACTGATAGTTCATGAAACAGTAGCACTCCCCTCCAACCAGTCAGCGAGCGGTCCCCAAAATCTTGGCCTTCTTAGTTATCTTGGTGAATTATTCATCGTCCACACCTGTTTCACGAAGCACAGCCAATCGACCCGGTTGGGAGCGTCTTTAGATACCCACTTCCTGCATATCGTATTTCTTGCCAGCAAAATCAAGTAGAACATCATTGCACTTCTTTTGTTGAGCTTCAATTGTGCCCATATGTAAGTCATAGCTTGAAGCACTTTTAACGTCACTTTTTATAAAACTTTGTGTTGCCAAATGTGTATAAAAAGTGAGATTGGCCACCCCTGATATCCTTCAACAAAACCTTGTACAAGTTCCCACTTGCTACCGTTTCTTTTAATAGACATTTTTCAGTTGGAAGGCCCAAGCGTATACCCGGGAATCTGGGAGTGCTAACCCTCCCTTCTCGTGTCTCCTTTGTTATTTCTTCCATGAAATACGCAGTCCTTTGTATGCCCAGATGAAAGTGATAATACTACTCTGAAGCATCCTAAGCCATTCTTTCTTGAACACTAGAAGGAGTGCCTTAAACAGGAAAGTGCATATTGGTAGAATGATCAAATTAATTAAGTTTACCCTGCCAAAAATAATTAGAGATCAGCTGACCAAAAGTGCCTGTACCTCTTTCTTCACATTCTTAAAGTTAGCTCCAGGATTTTATTAACTTCCTGCATGATTTTAATGACAAGATATCTCATTTCCTTTTTACATCAGAATTGAGTTCCTCCATGTCCAAGTAATAACTTCAGTTTTGGAGGTGTTAACATCACAGCATGGTACCTTCCCAAAATCCGTAATCATTCTTTCTACTACTGGTAATGATTCTTGTATGTTAGCTATGTTAGAGAATCTTCTCTTCCTCCCTTGATTTATGCGTCAGTGGTTCAATATATAAATTAAAAAGCAAGGGGGGGGGACGTTGCTAACCACCATCTAAGATGGCCACAAACTAGCGAGGCTCTGTGCCCCTAAGTCGTTCCATCCATAAAATATCCATTCATCCATCCGAAAAACACCTGCAACAAACTATGCAATGATATAAAAATGAATCGAGGCCCTGATGAGAGTCCGGCCAACTCTGGCGCACCATAAGGAAAGTACAGAGGAATTGCGGCCTAGCGCCGTGGGGATCGGGGCCTGTGCATCGACCCGGCTTGCGGAGAAGTGGCAGTCGTACCCCCCTCTGACCCCCTGGAAAAAGGTGGGAGCCAAACTAATGGCACCAGTGCAGGAGGAGAAGTGGTAACTCCTGCAGAAGAGATATGGACATGGGGGAGTGTGACTGCGAGCGGCCTTGAGTTCGGGCGAGTGGCAGTGGGGACAGCGATGGTTGCTGCGACCCCTCCCACCCTACCCAGAGACCTCAGGACGATATGAGAGGAGGGAGTCGAGGCGACTGCCAGAGACGCTGACCCAGGCTGTGAAAAGGTGAAGCCGCGGCGCAAGCAAGAAACGTGCTGGAGGTGTCTGTGGGGCGGGTGTGCCTGTTCTGGCTGGGAGCAGGGGGTTCCCGAACACCCGGTGTGTGTGGTGGAGAGATGACGGACTGGCTTCTGGGGAAGTCCCCCCCCCCCAACAGACGGCCTCAGCGATCCCCAACTGGGTAGGGGAACAAATGGAGGATCCCGCCGTTGAGAGGGGGAGTGTGTCAGTGCTGGGGCGGGGGGGCCAATGTGACAAAGGAGGCTCCAAGGGATTGGCGCTCGAGTCGGCCTGTGAGGAAAGTGGCCAGCAAGGGAAGGAGAGAGGGTTTGGAAGAACCAGGGCACAAACTGGAGCACAAGAGATTGGGTCCCTGTCTCTGGCCTGACACTATGACTAAACCGCACAACAAAACCATCACTCACCAAAAGACGGAGCGCTGGCCCTGAAACGAAGGGCTGCCTGGAGGAAAAACTGACAGGCCGCTGAGGGGCTAGCTAGACCCCTTGGGCAGGCGGTGGCGATTACTGAACGGCAGCTCTCAGACAAACAAAAGCTTGGCCGCACAGCACCACTTAGGCTGGGGTCAAGATGACAGGGGTTGTGAAGGAAAGGCAGTGCAACAAACCAAACTTGATAAATACACCATGCCAAAATGATCAGCAGATGCAGGAGGACCCCCAAACTGGAGAATGGCATCACAGCAGCAACTGAGGAAGAGTCCCCTACACTTCATGATGTGATGGAGGCCATAAAAGGAGTCTGTATATCTTTAGAGTCATGAATTGACTCTGTAACAATGGAGGTGGGCCTCATGCGAGCAGACCTACGTAATATGGGCTCACGGGTGAAGGAAGTCACGGAATCCATGTCCACCCTCAGAGAAGACAATGCCAGCCTAAAGACTCAAGTTAATGAACTGCAGGCTCTCACCACCACCATGCAGGCCAGTTTGGAGGACTATGAAGGCAGATCAAGAAGGAACAATATACGAATTGTGGGCATCCCGGAGAGGTCTGAGGGGCATGCGGTGGATATATTTATAGAGGACCACATCCTTAAGGACCTACAACCTAAAGGGCTATCCAAATTTTTCTCTCTGGAGTGAGCTCACAGGGTGCCCAGACGGCTATCCTGACCTGGTGCACCACCCTGCCCCATTATTGCCAGACTCTTTAATTTCAGGGATAGAGACTTGATCCTGCAAATGGCCAGAGCTGCTTCCCCGGTCCTATATGGCAACGCAAGGATTACTTTTTTCCCCAGACTTTACATTCCAGGTGCAATGACAGAGGTGGGATTTTCTGGAGGTTAAAAAGGCGCTACAAGAACGAGAAATTAAATACTCAGTGATCTTTCCCACCAAATTGAGAATAGTCGCAGAGGGGAAAACGTGGTTCTTTTAGACTCCAACGGATGCTTGGGCATGGCTCGATGGCTGGCGAACGGCAGGGAAACCGCAGAGAAAAGCTAGACCACTAGGACAGAGCCAGCGAGGAGAGGACATAAGGCGGAGGCCTAGGGACGGCTCCTGGGAGGACCAAAGTTCTACACCATATGTGTAAGAACAGCTCGATCCCGCTTAACGGCTGACCACTAAACGGACATTGTTACCAAAGGAGGGATTATTCTGTACCTGGAGTCAACATGGAGAGCAGGTGGGGGGCGCTTGCATTCTACCAGACACCGTGGGTTGATCACTGTTGCGGAGCACAGTGACGCAGGATCGTGCTGCCCTACTACGGGCCTAATGACAACAGCAATACCATTAATAACAATACTGTAGCAAACTTTTGCTAATATGGGTGAAGCCTAGGGGATGCATCTTTCCGGCGGCTCTGACCCCAAAAATAAACTTTATTGTGTTGGGAATGGGCGACAGGCACTCTGCAGAGTAGGAGTGATGGGTTGTTTTACACTCACCATGCAGGGAGGCAGGGAGAGAGGGATATTTTGGTTCAATGGTTAGTCAATTGTTAGAACAAGTGTTTTGTGCGACAAGCAACTGCTGAATGCCACTAAGACTCAGAATGCTGGGGCTAATACATCCCGACCTGCAGAGTGCGTGGCCCCTAGCCTACCCAGTGATATCTGTCCACATGTTCGCATTAACTTTGGACAATGACACTAGGAACTGTTGATACTAAGCTGCTCTCCTGGAATGTAAATGGGCTGGGGGATAAGATAAAGAGGGGAGTAGTGTTGCAATTCCTAAAACAACATGCCCCTGACATTGTTCCCCTGCAGGAGACTCATTTAAGTGGAAACACATATCAAGCTTTAGACCGTGGGAGATATAGTATGGTAGCACATTCAGGATACACCTCGGGCTCATGAGGAGTGGGCATCCTACTGCGTAGATCCTGGCCCTTTGCAATTAACGGCACATGGGAAGACAGACATGGTAGATATGCAGTGCTCACTGGGACATGGAATGAAACCACGCTAAACAATATCTCAGTGTATATTCCACCGCGCCTACACGCAGATGCATATGCGGAACTTAGTACCCTGCCTTTAAAGCTGCCAGTTGACGACCTCCGAGGAGATTTCAATGGGACACACTGTGAGCTACAAGATAGACGGCTACAATGGCAAGTGGCCCGTCCTCACCACTCATTGGCAGATTTATGGCAGCTTTGGAGTTAGTTGATGTGTGGTGTACTTATCGCCCACGGGAGCAACAGTACACGTTTCTTTTGGGGGCCTATGGAAGCCTCTCAAGAATTGATTACATTCTTACCTTCCCGCATCAAATCAGTTACTATAAAGAAATTAGGCATTTAGCATAAGGAATATCAGATCACTCACCAATCTGGGCATTGTATGGAAATCAGGCTCCACCAGCACAATGAGGGCTAATGATTATTCCCTGGTATCTTAAAATCCCGCAGATCCACTCTCACTTGACCAGGGTAGCTCTAAGCTACTTCAGAGAAAATGTAGGGTCTGTTGAATAGTCACAGACACTATGGGAGACTTACAAGGCAGTCATAAAGGGGCAAGGGGTCTCTGGGATATTAGGGCACAAGAAAGATGCAAATGCGCATGCAGAGGCACTGGAGAGAGAAATTAGAGACCTAGAGGTGGGACTGGGAGACCTTGGCCAAGTGGACAGAACACACCAGCTGGTGCTAAAACAAAAAGAATATAGAGACTACGATGGAAGCAGCCCGCACACACCATGCAGCCTAGGCTATATGAAGTGGGAGATAGGGCAGGTAAATTGCTTGCTTGGTTGGAGAGAAAAGAGAGGAACAGTAGATGGGTCCCTGAGATCAAAACAAGAGTGTGGCTCCGGTGCGTGAGGGGCAAGAGATAGCGAAGACATTTGCTGAATAGTACTCCGCCCTGTACTCCAAAACCACACTGGCCCCAGCCATTGACATCCGGCAATTACTATTGGATATCAATTTGTCGATTCTCAACTGCCAAGATCAGGAACTATAAGAGCATGACATAACGCAGGACGAAGTAATGCAATCGCTAAGAGACCTGGCATCAGGCAGAGCTGTGGGACCTAATGGGATACCCATGGAATTATATAAACTTACAGCATCTACCATTGCGCCACATCTACTGGTGATGTATTGTGAAAGTAGAGACAAGGGTCTTCTGCCCCAGGATCAGCGAATCGCTAGCATAGTGGTCATACCCAAAGAAACACCCAAGAAATGTGCCTCATATAGGCCTATTTCGCTCTTGAATGCAGAAGAATTTCTTTTAGCTAAAATACCGGCCACAAGGTTGGTCAAGGTGATTCTCTCCTTGATACACCTAGACCAATCCGGCTTTATGCCGGGTCGCACTACTGTCTTGAACCTGCAACGCCTACTTGGGGTTATAGGTAGGACGCATAGAATAAGAGAGGCAGCACTAATGTTTTCGCTTGATGTGAGGATGGCCTTTGACACCATAGATTGGGTCTACCGCTTTGAAGTCTTATGCAAATTTTGGTTTGGACCAAAATTTACACCCAGGGTGCATCTCCTGTACACCGAGCCCCTGGCACAGGTGGTCATCAACCAATGTACATACCCAGTCTTTAAACTTCAGTGTGGTTTACAACAGGGGTGCCCACTATCCCCCTTGATCGTTGCAGTGGCGCTGGAGCCATTGGCAGAGTGGATACGTGGTGTTCCGCTGTTTAGAGGCCTGCGGTGGTCGGAGGGATGGGAAGACAGGATATCATTATATGCCGATGATATCCTGCTCTATATTTCGGAGCCAAATTCCTCCCTGGACGGGCTAATGCACATATTTAACGCTCTCCGTCAATGCTCAGGGTACACTATTAACTGGGACAAGTAAGTGATTTATATATTGTATGGCCCCGCCCCACATCCACCCGACTGGCTGCGGCACCTGGATTGCCACAAATGAGTTCTGGTACCTGCTTCTATACCCAGAACTTAGAGCCCCCAATGCGACGGCTTGGGGGGGATGTCGAGCGATCCCTACCGTTGTCACTTCTGGGAAGGGCAACTTTGTTCAAAATGATGGCCCAGCCCTGGTTCCTCTACATACTTCAAAACAGCCCGCATCAGGTCCCAGCCTCATACTTTTGAGCCATTGACCAGGAAATACTCACACTCCTGTGGGTTGGGGGGCCTGCCCGAATAGCGGTAGCCAAGCTCACAAGAAGCTGGTTTTAAGGGGGCATAGCCCTCCCAAATGTGCACAACTATTATTAAGCAGATCAGCTCATGACTATTAATAAGTGGACCATCTTGCCGGAATCCGAGCTAGCATACCTCAAGGACAGGGAAGCAATGCAGCCAGGAGGGACCCTCCGGGCCCTGTTTGGAGGGACGAAGAGAGCAGACATTTCCAGTTCCGACAGTGCTTACTTTAACCCTCTGGCAAGAAACCCTGAGGGTGTTGGGGTGGAACAATGTCATTACGTAGAGCACCCCCTTGTGGAAAACCGCAGCGCTGGGCACACTGGCAACACAACAGGGTTTTAAAAAAATGGGATTTCACCAGTCTCACAAAAGTTGGAGACCTGTGGGTGGAGGGGGGCGTTCTTCCCTTCACAAATCTTCAGGTGCAGTATCAGTTGGCCCTGGCGGAGATGTAGCGCTACCCCCAAATCAGACATGCACTTAATAAAGTACTTCCTAGAGGGAAAGACCCTCCCTGAGTCGTCCCCGTTAGGAGATAGATTATTACTCGAACACCTACCTAAAAAGGCAACATCTCTCACATATCGTAAGATACGCAATAAATTAGCAGATAAATGTAAAGACCAGAAAATATGCTGGGTACGGGATGTGGGGGAGTTGGATGAGGAGGAATGGCACGAGGCCTTAGCATCTCCTAGGGAGGTAGGGATACGAGCAAGGTTCCGATTAGTGCAACTGACAGAACTTAAACAGGAGTTATTATGCATGCATAACATTGGCCAAAATGGGCAGGGGATCCTCGCATGTGTGTTACCGAAAGTATGGCCAGCGAGGGTCATTTTACCATATATTATGGGATTGTCCTAAAATACAGAGATTCTGGTCAGCAGTAATATCCTGTCTAAACATATGTGGAATTAGCATAGAGCCTCAACCCAAATGATGTGCTCTAAATAAAAAGAGTGATGTGGACCTTGCCAATATGGATCACATTTGGATGAGGCTAGGCTTAATAGTGGCAAAGCATAATGTAGCACGATCATGGAGGACCCCCGACCCACCCGAAAGAGAGGACTGGAAATGTGACCTAGATAGGTGCATGCTGGCAGAGAAAGTGATTTATGAGGGCAGGGACTACCCCAAAGAATGGCACAAGATCTGATGGAAATGGAACTCCCACAGGGGAGGGCTTTGTACAGTAGGGACAGAGGAGGAACTTAAGAAATACAACACACAGTAAAAACTGGGCGGGGAGAAGTATGGGAGCATGGGAAGGGAAAGGACTTGAGGGAGGGACTTGGGAGGTCAGGAGGATGGGCACTGGTGACACTTGACTGCATTAAGACCAACACAATGGCTGAGACTGCAGCACACACTTGACTAGTTTGTATGTCTAATAAAAAGATTTTACTTTTTTTTTTTTTTTAAAGCGAGGGGGACAAGGGACAACCCTGTCTTGACCCTTTCTGGATTTTAGACTAGCAGAAATACCCCTATTGAAGATAATTTTAGCCGAAGAAGAGGAGTAAATTCTTTGAACCAAACTTCTAAACTTCTCTCCTAAATGGTTAAGTCTTAAGATAACATACAGAAAGGACCAGTTTACTCTGTCAAACGCCTTTGTTGCATCTAGTGTAACAACTGCTAGGGGAGACCCAAAGGTAGTGGTGAGGTCAATTGCACCAATTAATTCATGTGTAAGCTCATGAAGGTATCTTCCCTTCATAAACCCCTTCTGGTCCCTTTGTATCAGAGTCTCCGCCACCCAAATTAGGCCCTCATTATGACTTTTAGCGGTCTCAGAGTAAGACCGCCAAAGCCACGAGCGCCAGAAGACCAACAGTGCTGGCTGTCTCCTGCCCGCCGTATTATGGTTACTGCCGGATTTCCTCCACACTTTGGGCAGATATCCGGCAGTAGCCGTGCTGGCGGATGGCGGAACACTGGCGATGCTGCCACCTGCACCGCCCCGCCAGAAGGACACCGCCAGCTGTATTATGACCATTAATGCGGCCTGGCGGTTTCTTGCTGGCGGGACCCTGCCAGCGGTAGCAGCGCCCCTTCCTGTTTCCTGACGGACAACCTCCTCGCCGGACAAGGTAAGTCTGGCGTCCGACAGGGATGAGGCATGGGAGTGGGGGTGTTGTGTGTGAGTGAGTGGTGTCTGCGTGTGTGTATGAATGTGTGTGTGAATGCGTCTGTAAGTGTTGTGGTGTATGCATGGTTGTATGCTTGTGAGTGAATGCGTGTATGAATGTTGCAGTGAATGTGTGTCTGCGTGTCAGTGTGTATGCGTGTGAGTATGTGTGAGTGAATGCATTTATGGATGTGTGTGAGTGGATGCATGTCTGGAAGTGGAGGTGAATGGGTGGATGCGTAATGGGTGTGGGTGTGTGTGCATGTATGCGGGGGTGCTGTGACTGTATGGGGTGGGGGGCTCTGTGACTGTAGGGGGGGTCAGGTGATTTGTGGTGCGGTGGGGGAGCCATCTACCAGTGACAGGGAAGGAATTTTCATGGCAGTGCTACCGCCGCAGAAACCATGATGGTATGCTGGCTCATTATGCCGCCGGCGGTCTTCTGTGGACCACCAGGTCGGAGATGAACATCTCCGGCCCGGCGGTTCATACCGTCATGGCGGTATGTGTGGAGATGTGGCAGGTTGGCAGCGGCCAACCCACCACACTCATCATGTGGCGGTATACACCACCAGTCTGTTGGCGGTGATACCGCCACATTAACCCTATCGGTCAAAAGACCGCCAGGGTCATGAGGGCCTTAGGCGGTCATTCTGACCCTGGAGGTCAAAGACCGCCAGGGCGGAGGACCGCGGGAGCACCGCCGACAGGCCGGCGGTGCTCCAATGGGGATTCCGACCGCGGCGGTAAAGCCGCGGTCGGACCGGCAACACTGGCGGTCTCCCGCCAGTGTACCGCCGCCCCATTGAATCCTCCAAGGCGGCGCAGCTTGCTGCGCCGCCGAGGGGATTCCGATCCCCCCTACCGCCATCCAGATGGGATCCGGATGGCGGTAGGGGGGGGTCGCGGGGCCCCTGGGGGCCCCTGCAGTGCCCATGCCACTGGCATGGGCATTGCAGGGGCCCCCGTAAGAGGGCCCCTAAATGTATTTCACTGTCTGCTGCGCAGACAGTGAAATACGCGACGGGTGCAACTGCACCCGTCGCACAGCTTCCACTCCGCCGGCTCGATTCCGAGCCGGCTTCATCGTGGAAGCCTCTTTCCCGCTGGGCTGGCGGGCGCCCGCCAGCCCAGCGGGAAAGTCAGAATTACCGCCGCGGTCTTTCGACCGCGGAACGGTAACCTGACGGCGGGACTTTGGCGGGCGGCCTCCGCCGCCCGCCAAGGTCAGAATGAGGGTCTTAGTCTTTTGGCCATAATGTTACTGAACAACGTGTAATTGTTATTTAGAAATGAAATGGATCTGTATGACTCACACAATTTAGGATTTTTACCTGGCTTCAAGATTAAGGTTACCACGCCTCACCCCATGAATGATGGAGAGATGGTCCATCACCTAATATTTCTCCAAATAACCGTGTCAAAAAAGAACCCATTGGGAAATCCAACCAGGCCCGCAGCTTTCTTTCACTTACTTGACTTAACTGCCTTCCTCACCTCTTCCATCTATTTCTTGATCTAACTGGTCTCCGTGTTCATCCGACAATTTATTAAGTGATTCCCTTGCTAACCAGTCCTCTACATCTTTTTTGGATACCACTACATTGTCTGAATACAATTCTGTAAAAAAATAGAGAAAGGCTGCTTCAATGTCATGGGAGCTTGAGGAGATTTTCCCAATTGTCTCATCCTTTATCTCCTGAACCAAGTTCCTGGCCTGATCTGAACTAACTTTACATGCTAACAATTTCCCTGTGTTTTCCCCATACTCAAAATGAGCCAGCTTACTGCCTTCCACCTTGCCTTGGCGCAGACCTCCACCACTAAAGATAGTTGTTCCCTCTTTGTTAACATTTAATTCTTAACAGCCCTTGTCTCCTCTGCTAACAACTGCTGGCCCAAAAGCCTCCTTTCCAGCCAAGCCAAAGCTTCCTCTGCAGACTCCACGTCTCTTTTATGCTGTCTAAACTTCCAGGTTGAAACACTAATCAACCTTCCCTTCATATATGCCTAAAGGTTTCAGGGCAGAACCAGCGTTCAAGCTCAAACTCCTCAGACTCCTTTTTTAGCCGGTCCACTACCTCTGAGTCCAACAATGGCCATTTTTGTCCATTGTTTAGGTTTTTGCTTTGTAGTAAGTAACAAGTCTAAAACAATTAAAGCATGATCCCACAGATACGCTGTGACATGTTACACCATGCTATGATCCTCGCAAAATGTCCGATCCACTAGAAACAAATCAAAATGACAATGCTCCTTAAATATATAATTTATATTTTTCAAGCATTATAACTTTGGATAAGGGAAACCACTTTTCCAGCTCCAGCAATTATTGGAAAGCTATGTCAGGGCGACAAGAAAGCCAAGAATGAAGAGAGCCCAAAGCACACTACAGTCCAAAGAAGAAGGTTTAGGTGTCCAAAATATTGTTCACTATTATCAGAATTCGCTGCTCTGCTCTGTAGGGTTTGTTAGAATGTACCTTACCCGTGAGACCACTGTGACAAGTACCATGAATATATAAGCACCTACGAAGTGGGAACCTAGACAATCAGCAATATTTTATACAATGATGGAGGCGTGGGGGAAAACTGGATATAAATAAGGAGGTAACAAAATACTGTCCTTTACACCACTGTGTAGGATCTCAGGCTGCACCCCAAGCATGAAGAGAGTTGCAGTTGGAGAGCGGAAGGTGAATGAACTATTTAGGATGGGAGACAAGTTCTCCAAAGGTCAGCTTACACGATTTGAGGATCTCAAAGAAGATTACAGAATACTAGAAGGTGAACACTTTAGATATATGCAAATACGGAACTAGGTTTTTGAGTCGAAGTTGTGACATTAATCATGGAAAATGTATAAGAAACCGGGGGTCCAAGCACATTAAATCAGTAGACTTTCTAAAGTATTATAGGCGATAAAATCAGACCACAGGTTTACCTTTTAAATCATGTGGAAAAGAGCGGGGAAATCACCTAGATCAAAAGCAGTGGCAGGATATACTCATGAGTAACACAGGTTATGCTAATCATGCATGAAGCAGAGAACTGCAATTCAAAATCCTGTATCACTGGCATCTTTTACCCACTGCTTTATGTATAATAGACCCTATAAAATCAGAACGCTGTTGGAGAGGATGCAAGAGTACATCTCCTGTGTCATGTATCTTTTGGTCTTGCCCCAGGATTAAGGGTTTTGACAAGACATTTTAAACGTAGGACATAGGTCACATGAAAACATATAGGAAGGTGACCTGAGGTTTTTGTGCTTGTGAGTATATCAGAAAATATCTACTCCTTCCACACCAAAAAGGGTAAACTGAACAAATATGCATATATCTGCTAAGCAAGGATAAATAGTGATACAGGGGAAACTTCAACACCCACTATAGGATTATGGTTAACTAGTTACTTTTGTGGATGAAGAAGCTTTGGGGCCATTTGTAAAGACCCTGGCTAAGGACCATTGACAAGTGAGCCGCTTAAAAAGACTTGAGAGTCCTGCACATCATAGACAGTGTCATTTAAGGAAATGTGGCAGGGTGATCAATGAAAAGCTATCCCAGAAAGGCAAAGGAGACTGCTCCCTAAAAAAAAAGAACACCAGACTGGTACTGAGAACAGCCAGATGAGGTGGAGGGTGAAAAGTGAAGTGTAGTAAGTAAGGAGGGGATTAACATTTTGGAGGTGTGATGTTTGAAAGAGCTTTATTTGATATGTTGTTATATAATCTTCAGTCTTATGCCTTTCAGATGCAGAATTTCCCCACATGTGAGAGCAACACAGATCTCTCATAAAATCTATAAAAAGAAGTGAAACATAAAACCGGCCTGCCAGCACTACTTCACAAAGTGCTGGTGGACATTTTACAAGGAAGGTGTTACATGGATAATCTGTGGTACTGTTTGTTGCAGGTAAAGGAAGAGGAGGACAAAGATGTGAGGCTGATACTCGACTTAGAAAAAGGCTGTAGCAGGTAACTGAGATACCAGGCCACCATATTAGCTTTAGGGCCCTCGTGAATTGCCCTAATTGCCAGCAGCCACTCAAACAGTTCTTTTACAGACACAAAGCCATCGGGACACCCAATCAGAAACAACACTCTCTAATGGTACGCTGGATGGTAGGAATTTAGTGAATCCTTGCTGATTCTGGAACGTTCTCTCACAGAAATGTGAGGTAAATGTGTGATTTTAGTCACTGTGGGTTTAAGGGCATTCTCAGTACGAAAGCAATGTGGAATCCATGCAAACTACACCATCCTGAATTTGCCTGAGTTTCTAGGTTTCAGATACAGGAATCCCTGGTTGTAAGCTGGAACGGAGCTCAAATAGTGCAGCCATTCACCATAGGTAGCAAGAGTAACTGGAATGTACCCCTTCTCTGCCAGACCATATATCAAATCAATGCCCCAAAAAAAAAACATTTCCTCCTTTTTGGCATGGTGGTGGTGGTGGTGGTGGATGGGGGGAGGGGGTTAAAGTAGATCCCAGGGGTGCAGAGAGACTTTTGGAGTGGAGGTGAGAGGCCTGATATCAGGACAAGCTAGCACCCTAGTCCCATTATTTTATAAAAATATGTCCCTGAGATCGAGTGCACTTTCTGCTCCTTCTGGCGTCAGACTCGGGGCAAAGCCTCTAGTCTTCTCCTGAGGAGGGCAGAGAGACTGTTGAGGCTTATTGTGACCCATTCTGGAACAGGGGCTGCCTTCACCACTTCTGTTTTTTTTACCATTTCTCTTTTTGCTTAGGGGACAGGTTGGAGTAAGTGCTCCTAATTAGCCCCCAGGGACAGAACAAACGTTAATGGCCTGGGCAGGTCACCACCAAACTTTACTTTTTGGACCATTCTTTCCTCTTTCCTAGTGGGCTTTCTCCCTCCAGGGGGTAGATTGGTGACTATCCCCCAAATCTTTCCCCAAGGAAAGCACAATGAATGTTGTACCCTTAAGGAGAGCTTGTCTTTGTCTAGGGTGTCTGCTCCCACTAAAAAACGTTGCCCTGGTGTCTAGTTGGTTTATCCCTGCATCGGTGTTCCACTTGGTAGAGATACCGCTGGAAAGTGGGCATTGTAGCCACTCCCTCACACATTGGTGCTTGGGGAGTCAGTGAAGAGGGATGCCTCATGAGTACCAATGAAAGTGAAAGCAGATTTCTCCTAATCGGCATCTGCTCTCACTTTGTTTACTGTGATGTCAGTGCACTACGCTTCACAGTAAACTAAAAAAAAAAATGGACGCAAGACAAGCTTTTTCTGCATGTTTCAGCTTTGTTTATTTATAAAGAAAATCCTTCTGGTACTTGCACCAGAAGAATTTTCTTGAGCAGTGCAGTTCTCAAACCGTTCATGTCAGATGCATTACGGAGGTAGTGCGGCTGCCATAGGAAGATTCATTAGCCATACTGAAGCAGTTAATATGTTAACCTTGATCTGCAAAGGTCTGTATGGTGGTGTCCCCAAATATCTAACCCATAAGATCTCCTGGCTCTGTCCCAATCGCTCACTCCACTCTAGTTACATTTCTGCTGACTATTCCAAGAACCAAATGCAAGTCCCAAGGCGATTGAATGTTCTCTGTTTTGGAACTGAGACTCAGGAAGGAACTGCCTCTCACTTGAGTTGTGACAAATCTGTTCCTTGGTGGCTTTTAAGAAAAATAAAAAAGTTAGTGTAGGAAGTTGGTTCTGTATGTACTATTTCAAAGTAAGAAATAGCATGCACAGAGTCCAAGGGTTCCCCTTAGAGGTAAGATAGTGGAAAAAAGAGAATTCTAATGCTCTATTTTGTGGTAGTGTTGTCGAGCAGTAGGCTTATCAGAGGGTAGTGTTAAGCATTTGTTGTACACACACAGTCAATAAATGAGGAACACACACTCAAAGACAATTCCAGGCCAATAGGTTTTTATATAGAAAAATATTTTTTCTTAGTTAATTTTAAGAACCACAGGTTCAAGATTTACAAACAATACTTTAAATGAAAGGTATTTCACTCAGGTATCTTAGGAACTTTGAATCATCACAATGGCATGTACAGTTTTGGCAAAAATGGCAATAAGCTATCTTAAAATTGGACACTGCAAAATTCAACAGTTCCTGGGGGAGGTAAGTATTTGTTAGTTTTTCAGGTAAGTAAAGCACTTACAGGGTTCAAAGTTGGGTCCAAGGTAGCCCACCGTTGGGGGTTCAGGGCAACCCCAAAGTTACCACACCAGCAGCTCAGGGCCGGTCAGGTGCAGAGGTCAAAGTGGTGCCCAAAACGCATAGGCTTCAATGGAGATAGGGGTGCCCCGGTTCTAGTCTGCCAGCAGGTAAATACCCGTGACTTCGGAGGGCAGACCAGGGGGGTTTTGTAGGGCACCGGGGGGGGACACAAGTCAGCACAAAAAGTACACCCTCAGTGGCACAGGGGTGGCCGGGTGCAGAGTGCAAACAGGCGTCCGGTTTGCAATAGGTTTCAATGGGAAACCCAGGGGTCTCTTCCGTGATGCAGGCAGGCAAGGGGGGGGCTCCTCGGGGTAGCCACCACCTGGGCTAGGGAGAGGGCCACCTGGGGGTCGCTCCTGCACTGGAGGTCGGATCCTTCAGGTGCTGGGGGCTGCGGGTGCAGTGTGTTTTCCAGGCGTCGGGTTCTTTGAAGCAGGCAGTCGCGGTCAGGGGGAGCCTCTGGATTCCCTCTGCAGGCTTCGCTGTGGGGGCTCAGGTGGATCAACTCTGGCTACTCATGGGCTCGCAGTCGCCGGGGAGTCCTCCCTGTAGTGTTGATTTTCCGCAGGTCGAGCCGGGGGCGTCGGGTGCAGAGTGGAAAGTCTCATGCTTCCGTCGGGAAACGTGTGGTCTTTAAAGGTTGGTTCTTTGTGGAACAGGGCCGCTGCCCTCAGGAGATCTTGGTCCTTTTAGATGCAGGGTAGTCCTCTGAGGCTTCAGAGGTCGCTGGACCCTGGGGGACGCGTCGCTGTTGCAGTTTTTCTTGAAGTTGGGAGACAGGCCGGTAGGGCTGGGGTTAAAGCAGTTGGTGTATCTGTCTTCTCTGCAGGGCTTCAGGTCAGCAGTCCTTCTTCGTCTTCAGGTTGCAGGAATCTATCTTGCTAGGGCCTGGGGGCCCCTAAATACTCAATTTAGGTGTGTGTTTAGGTCTGGGGTGTTAGTAGCCAATGGCTACTAACCCTGAGGGTGGCTACACCCATTGTGCCTCCTCCCTGAGGGGGAGAGGGGCACATCCCTCATCCTATTGGGGGAATCCTCCATCTGCAAGATGGAGGATTTCTAAAAGTCAGAGTCACCTCAGCTCAGGACACCTTAGGGGTTGTCCTGACTGGCCAGTGACTCCTTCTGGTTTTTCTCATTATCTCCTCCGGCCTTGCCGCCAAAAGTGGAGCCGTGCCCGGAGGGGGCGGTCATCTCCACTAGCTGGGATGCCCTGTAGCGCTGTAACAAAGGGGGTGAGACTTTGAGGCTCACCGCCAGGTGCTACAGTTCCTGCAGGGGGAGGTGAGAAGCACCTCCAACCAGTACAGGCTTTGTTACTAGCCACTGAGTGACAAAGGCACTCTCCCCATGTGGCCAGCAACATGTCTGGTGTGTGGCAGGCTGGCAAAACTAGTCAGCCCACACTGGAAGTCAGGTATGTTTTCAGGGGGCATCTCTAAGATGCCCTCTGGGTGTATTTCACAATAAAATGTACACTGGCATCAGTGTGCATTTATTGTGCTGAGAAGTTTGATACCAAACTTCCCAGTTTTAAGTGTAGCCATTATGGTGCTGTGGAGTTCGTGTATGACAGACTCCCAGGCGATATACTGTTATGGCTACCCTCCACTTACAATGTCTAAGGTTTTGCTTAGACACTGTTGGGGCATAGTGCTCATGCACCTATACCCTCACCTGTGGTATAGTGCACTCTGCCTTAGGGCTGTAAGGCCTGCTAGAGGGGTGACTTATCTATGCCATGGGCAGTGTGAGGTTGGCATGGCACCCTGAGGGGAGTGCCATGTCGACTTAGTCATTTTCTCCCCACCAGCACACACAAGCTGGCAAGCAGTGTGTCTGTGCTGAGTGAGGGGTCCTCAGGGTGGCATAAGACATGCTGCAGCCCTCAGAGAACTTCCCTGGCATCAGGGCCCTTCGTACCAGCGGTACCAGTTACAAGGGACTTACCTGGATGCCAGGGTGTGCCAATTGTGGAGACAAAGGTACAGTTTTAGGGACAGAACACTGGTGCTGGGGCCTGGTTATCAAGCCTCAGCACACTTTCAAATCATAACTTGGCATCAACAAAGGCAAAAAGTCAGGGGGTAACCATGCCAAGGAGGCATTTCCTTACAGTTAGCTTTTCTGTTCACCCTCCATTTCTTCCTTTTATTGACGAGTTCCGTTCACATCCAGATAGAGCTCAGCTTGTGGTGTGTGCTATAAATAAACAAAATGACATATCTGATGGACTTCTAGTTGCAAATTCCTTACCTTAGAATTTTCTCCCAGGCGTCAGACTGGATCTGGAGGTTTTTCTTCGAGCAATACCCTTGCGTGTCCGTAGGTCCTGTTGGTCGACTCCGTAGGCGTTGTGGTCGCCGTGATGACGTCAGGAGTAGTAGATAGACGCCGCCCTTGCGCAGTGACGTCAGTTCTTTTCTTTCTGCGCCACTCGCTGATCCAAAGAAGAGCTACCCTCAGCTATTTTTTGCCTGATTCAACCGTTTTGTTGAGTTTTTTTGTGTGCAAACTTAAGTGCGTCGAGGATGTCCCCGAAGACCGGGTTCAAGCCTTGTGAGGACTGCCATTGGACAATGTCGGTGACAGATCCTCATCACGTTTGTCTATGGTGCCTCGAGCGCAACCACGACCCGAAGTCCTGCTCTGAGTGTCAGACCATGCACCCAAAGGCTTTGAGGGAGTGGTCCCTAAAGCTAATGGCGGCCCGGCACCCGACTCCGCATAGGTCCCGGCCTCGCTCGAGAGGAAGGTCTCGAGATCGGTCGCGGGGTCAGCACCACTCATCTTCTTCTAAATCCTCGGGTCAAGGTAAGAAGAAGAACAAAAAGAAGTTGAAGAAGTCCCATCGCTCTCCGACTTTGCCCCGTTGCTCGGCTGCCGCTACCCTGGAAGAGCATCCACGCACTAGGCCTCCGTCCTCGGAGACTGCGTCTTGGTTGCTTCCCTGAGTTTCCCAGAGCCGGGATGACCCCCGCCCAACTAAGAGTTTAACAAGGCCATGCGCTTCATTTTTGGGCGGGCCGACCCCGATACGGCGCCTTCGGGCCCATGGGGTTCGGCTGAAGGGCCTTCGGGTTCCACGCCGTCAGCTTTGGCCCCGGCCACCGAGGTCACCTCTGGATACGTGCGCAGATCTGCACCGCCGCTGTTCGCACCCTCTAGACCTTCCCCGGTGCCGGGTCAATTATTGATGCTCCCAACGTCGGTGGTGCCCACTATCGACGTCGACCCGATTCTTATCCCCGACGACTCAGAGTCGGATCGGCTTCGACCGACGCTGCCTTCAGCTTCAGTGGGGCCTATTCGCCCCAGGTCGGATTCAGACCCGTTTTCCTATGGGTACGAATATGGGGAGGAATTGGAGGGGTCCCTGGACCCTTATGAACACCAGGATGACCCTGCTATGGACTGGGCACAGGATTTGTGCGAAGCCAATGGTCTGGATACTGCTCCTGATGCTGGCATGCTGTCTCCTCCTACCGTGGCCACGGCGGAGGGAGCAACTTATAGTTTTGTGGTTAGTAGGGCAGCTGAGGTCCTCGGCCTTGAGCTGCCTACTGTGGAGGTCAGGTCTAATCTCCTGACGGAGGTGCTTCAGCCTGGGGCTTCTACTTCACAACCCCTTTCACCATTCAATGAGGCCCCCACCAATGTCCTTTTGGGTACATGGTCCAAACCCAACAGAGGGGCTCCTGTAAACAGGACTATTGCACGCCATCATCGGCCCTCTCCGAATGACCCAAAATTCCTGTCCCAACACCCCACGCCTGAGATTCTTGTTATCCAGGCTTCCTCTTCTTCAGGCACGTTCCCTTCCGCAACCCCGGATAGGAAATCCCAAAGACTGGAACAGTTTGGCAAGAAGTTGTTTTCTTCCTCTAGTCAAGCGCTGCAGTCTGTGAACAACGCATGCCTTTTGGTCCGTTATACCCACTCCCTGTGGGATACGGTCGTGCAAGTCCTGCCGCAGATACCTGAGGAGGCCCGTGCTATCGTCTCCCAAGCAGTGAACGATTTGAGAGATGCGGCGAAGTTCACAATCCGTTGTGGGCTGGATACGACAGACTCTCTGGGCAGATGGGTTGCAACAACAGTGGCCTTACCTGGTTACGTACTTCTGGTTTCTCGGGGGATGTCCAACAGTCACTTAAGGACATACCCTTTGATGGCACCCGTCTCTTCGGAGACAAAGCTGACTCTGCCTTGGAGAGGTTCAAGGATTCCTGGGCTACGGCTCGGTCCCTCGGTCTTTCCTCGGCCTCTCGCCCACCACAGTCTGCTTTTGCCCCTTTCGTGGACACGGAAGGGGCGCCCTGTCGCGTCCTCCTCACAGCCACGCAGGCCAGCCTATGCATAGCAGAGGACGCGGAACCCCACGTGGCCGTGGGACAGGGAACCAGAGGTGTGTCCAGTCCACCTCTGCCACCGCTGCAGCCTCCAAACCCTCCTAGTCTGTCCCCTCACTCCCACCCAGTTGGTGGCAGGGTCCGCCATCACCTGCCCCACTGGGAACATATCACTGTGGAGGGGTGGATTTGCAGATCATTCGGAAGGGCTACTCCCTCCCTTTCGAATCTGCTGCACCACACATGCCACCATCCTTCCATCACCTTCCGAAGGATCATTTGGCGCTTCTCCAACAGGAAGTCGCGACTCTCTTGGCCAAGGGAGCTGTAGAAAAGGTCCCTGTGCCCGAAGTAGGTTGTGGTTGTTATTCCCGCTACTTTCTGATACCAAAGAAGGACAAGGGCTTACGTCCTATCCTAGACCTTTGGGACCTGAACTACTTCCTCAAGAAGGAGAAATTCAGAATGCTTACCCTGGCTCAGGTTCTGTCTGCTTTATACCCGGGAGACTGGATGGTAGCATTGGACTTGCAGGATGCTTATTTCCACATCCCTATCCTGCCTGCCCACAGACGTTACCTACGATTCTTTGTAGGTCACAAGAACTTTCAGTTTACCGTGCTCCCCTTCGGCCTTACCAGCGCCCCTCAGGTGTTCACAAAAGTGATGGCAGTGGTTGCAGCTCATCTGCGCAGGTTAGAGGTCTCAGTCTTCCCCTACCTCGGCGACTGGCTGTTGAAGGCGGACTCGCCCCAGACAGTCGTCTCCCACCTTCAGACTACGGCGAACCTCCTGCACATGCTGGGGTTTACTATAAACATGCCGAAGTCACACCTGACTCCCTCTCAGACGCTCCGTTTCATCGGGGCAGTTCTGGACACAGTGCAGTTTCGGGCTTATCCTCCCAAAAAGCGAGTCCAAGAGATTCAGGCTATGATTCCAATCTTTCAGCCTTGGTCTTGGGTTTCGGTGAGACTGACTCTGAGGCTGCTGGGCATCATGGCCTCCTGCATCCTGCTAGGAACACATGCCAGATGGCATATGAGGGCTGTGCAGTGAGACCTGAAGTTCCAGTGGGCGCAGGATCAGGGTAATCTCTCTGACATGGTCCAGATCTCGGAGGGGACTGCGAAAGACCTGCAGTGGTGGCTTTCGAATCCGAATTGGGTCCACGGCAGATCCCTCTCCCTTCCCCAACCAGATCTCTCTATAGTGACAGATGTGTCATTTCTGGGTTGGGGTGGCCACATGGGAGAGGCGGAGTTCAGAGGCCTCTAGTATCCAGCAGAATCGGGGCTCCATATAAATCTGCTGGAGCTCCGGGCAATCAAGCTTGCGTTAAAAGCATTCCCTCCCTCTCTCAAAGGGTAAGTGGTGCAGGTGTTCACGGACAATACTACCGCCATGTGGTACTCCAACAAACAGGACAGAGTAGGGTCCTGGACCCTTTGTCAGGAGGCACTATGCCTCTGGACATGGCTGGAACATCAGTGCATTACCCTGATGGTTCAACATCTGGCGGGCTCCCTCAACACTAGAGCAGACAAACTCAGCCGTCAACACACAGTTGTTCACGAATGGCGTCTCCATCCGGAGGTGGCACAAGGTCTCTTTCAGCAGTGGGGAGAGCCTTGCTCAGATCTGTTCGCCTCCACAGAGAACGCGCAATGTCACCTATTTTGTGCGTTGGAGTTTCCAAGGAGGCACTCGCTTGGAGACGCTTTTCGTCTCAAGTGGAGTTCCGGCCTCCTTTACTCCTTCCCGCCTATCCCTCTTCTTCCCAGAGTTCTCAAGAAAATCAAGAACGACCAGGCCCAAATCATCTTGGTGGCTCCGGACTGGGCTCGAAGCGTGGGGTATCCAGAGCTATTGAGCATGTCCATCAAGCCTCCACTCAGACTGCCTCTTTGAGCGGATCTTCTGTCGCAGCAACAGGGAACGGTTATGCACCCGAACCTGTACAACCTCGGCCTTCATGCGTAGAGATTGAGCGGAAACAGTTGACGGCTTCTGCTCTTCCACCCGAAGTCTGCAATGTTATCTTGGCAGCCAGGCGTCCATAGACTAAAACTGTATACGCCTGTCGTTGGAATACATTTGTGGCATGGTGTACCAAGAAATCTGTTGATCCCCTTTCTGCCCCTCTGTCAGAGGTTCTTCTGTTCATTCTTTCTTTAGCCCAGCAGGGCTCTGCTTTGGGCACCCCTAAAGAGTATTTATCTGCCATTTCCGCCTTTCTTAGGCTACCTGATCAGCCCTCATTCCGTAAAATCTCCTATTGTAAGTAGGTTCCTAAAAGGGCTCATCCATTTATTTCCTCCCACTCCATTAATCATGCCTCAGTGGGACCTTAATCTTGTACTTACCTATTTGATGAGTCCCCTCTTTGAGCCAATGCATAATTGTCCCTTGCGGCTCCTCACCTTCAAATCTGTCTTTCTGGTCGCTATCACCTCTTCTCGCAGGGTGAGTGAGCTTCAGGCCCTTTCCTCAAAACCTCCATACTTGTTTGTACATCCTGATAAGGTAGTGCTACGCACTAGAGTGTCCTTCCTTCCTAAGGTGGTTACACCATTTCATGTAGGCCAGTCCATCACTTTGCCTACCTTCTACGCACCCGCACATCCTTCCCATGAGGAGGAGAGAGTCCACGATCTGGACCCAAAAAGAGAGTTGGCGTTCTATCTCAATTGTACCAAAGATTTCCGGGTGGACGATCAACTCTTCGTTGGCTATGTTGGTGCGAAAAAACGGAAGGCGGTGCAAAAGCGTACCATCTCTCAATGGGTGCTTCTTTGCATCAAAATGTTCTACGCTTTGGCTAAGAAGCAACCTCCTGAAGACTTGCATGCTCATTCCACCAGAGCAACTGCTGCTTCCACTGCGTTAGCACGCGGAGTTCCTGTCCTGGATATCGTCAGGCAGCTACGTGGGCATCCCTGCACACGTTTGCTAAGCATTACTGCCTGGATAGTCAGGTCCGTCGAGACGGCTACTTTGGTCGTTCGGTCCTGCAGGACTTTCTAGTGTGATCTTGGTTCGCAGCCCACCACCGAGGATGGCATTGCTTGGGTACCTGCAACTAGAAGTCTCTATCAGATGTACAAGTTACTTACCTTCGGTATCAAAATATCTGGTAGAGACATATTCTAGTTGCAGGTTCCTTACCGCCCACCCATCCTCCCCGCTTGCGAACTGATTTCTAGGGACAGGGATTCCCCCTTTCAGTTCCTTAGCTCTGGCGCACCAATCTCAGTGTTCTTAGCGGCTCTGCGCTCTGGCGTGGAAAGTCATAAAAAAAAACTGACGTCACTGTGCGAGGGCAGTGTCTATGTACTACTCCTGACGCCATCACGGTGACCACGACGCCTGCGGAGTCGACTGACGCCACCTACCGGCACGCAAAGGTATTCCACCCTGACGCCTGGGGGAAAATTCTAAGGTAAGGAATCTGCAACTAGAATATGTCTCTACCAGATATTTCATTACCGAAGGTAATTAACTTGTACGTTAATGGTATTAAAAGGACCTGAAAATTCATTAACAAATCTACTAAATCTGATGTGGTTGACACCTTCTCAATTGCTTGGATTTATTTATTGACTTTCTTATAAAGCCATTGATTGATCACAAAACATGCAAAAAAACAGATGAGGAATGTGTATTCGAGTGCATACCAACAACCTTGAAATTTGTGTGAATAAAGCTTAACAGATCTGAGTGATATGATAAGGGATAGACTGGTGCCAGTTATCTGCAAGAAGCTACAGTTGATACTGTAAGGGAGAATACAAATGAAGCAAATGATAGGAGCTGCCTGGTTCATTTACATATTCAGAATGGTCATGTTAACCTTACCCAAAAATGCATTGAAGAAGATTCTAGCGGCCTCAAAAAAAGGGGAGGAGTGCTATATGACACAAATAGAAAGCAAATTTATCACGATTTGAAACAAGCTGTTATTGAAGAGATCGTATAGTAAGATAGAAATGCACCCAGCAACAAACACCAACTCACTTCTGCGGAAATTCCACTATTGCAGAGGGAAAAATGGAGATGAAAAGGTGTAGGGTAAATAAGACATCAGTTGGATGATATGATGTAATTTATTCTTAGACCCTGATTTATATATTGGTGGTATGTGTACTCCGTCATAATGGCAATGGAGTGTACATACTGCCAATATGAAGGTCTGCTCACCTGATTTAAATGCAGAGGGACCGTCAGCTTGGCAACAGTGGAGACTACTCTGTCTCCGTCGTGGCCCAACTTTTCTGACAGTCCTGGGGAGCAAGGACTTTCAGAAAAATGGCTACATGTCTACTAGCCCAATTTGTATGAGCGGACGTAGTCATTTTTTTACTGATTCTTACCGCCAGGGAAAGCCTGGCGGTAAGGAACAGTAAAATCATTGTACTGCTCTACCTACCATGAAAGGAGGAGCATTACATTTTTACTTTTAAAAAAGGAAATCCCTAAATGGGGAGAAAAAGATTACTCTGTGCTACAGGGCTGCGTCCTGCTGCTACAACCCTGTAGCATAGAGTAAAATGCATTACCAGGAACCACCGTCATGACGGATCCTGGCAGTGCTTTTATAAATGACCACCTGCTTGGCCATTAGTTGGGAGGCCTCTGCACCATGGTGACAGAGTAACTTAGTCCGTACCCATGGCAGAATGGCAGGCCAGCTGCTGTGAATCAAACCTGGCCCTTTGTGTGGACCCTTCTAAAGTACCCAACATTCATGAGCCCTACCTTGATCTAGGGCATTCATTTTTTGCCCACGTTAAAGACATAAGTTCATCTTTATTATTCAGAGTGTTTGGTTTATTAAGGAACTATATAGTTTTAGAGGTAGCCTTAACATGGATAGATAAGTGGTTGAGATGTGATCTATTATTCACCTGAACCGACCACAAAATAACTTATCTCCATGGATCCATACCAAGAAGGTAAAAGTGATATGAGCTATTATTGTTGCAACACCAGACGTGGGACATGTGAAAAGCTCCCAGCACTACTTGCCATGGTTGAAATATGTGTTGGCAACGTGCATGTCTTTTGAGCAATGTGAACAACAATTGAGAGGATAACTAAAAAGGAAACTTAAAAGTCTCAAATGCTTTTTTCTTTTTTTTAAGCATATATAAAAGATAATTTATTATTGTATCTAAATGCTGGAAAGTATAGTCATCAGTTATGACAAGACTTCTTCAAATGTAGTGCACATGTGAAAGTTCTTTATTCGGGTCACACACCTTTGGCAAAGGTGTAAGATTGCAGACACATACCGCTCTCACGGACATTCCTCAGAAGTCAAGAGCTAGAACCATTTTTGGCGGCTGTTTTTCTTACTTTTTGGTTTTTACAGAGAATATCTGGTGCAACTGGGACTCCACTGTGGTGCTGTTTGAGGTCTGCTAATGTATCTCGATCCAGTCTAGTATATTCAGTCGTTTGGTCCACTTAAGTGCTGCAGTAGCTACTTAAATCTTAATATAAA
Source organism: Pleurodeles waltl (assembly GCF_031143425.1). NCBI lineage: Eukaryota > Metazoa > Chordata > Amphibia > Caudata > Salamandridae > Pleurodeles > Pleurodeles waltl. Next base: position 571,847,200 of record NC_090451.1, on the reverse strand, counting down.
ATGTTATTAAATGAACAGGATTGCGTTCTCAGTTTTAGGACACTACGAATGTTGGTTCAAATGTATAAAGGATTGTCTGGATATTGATGATGATGATATGCTTCATGCACCACTCGCCCAATTGGAGACCAATGTTTTGGAAAATTTAATTATCCTTCACAGTCTTGTTTTGTTATTTGTGTCCAAAATCATTGAAGGGCCTGCTTAGAGTAGGTTTTCACAATAAGAACTGAGGTCAGTGTATGAGATGTAAAATTGGGAAGAAATCCAAAGTTCCATGCTTCTGGTTAAGGAATGCTTCTGGAGGTACTGTGGGAGGGTGTGATTGCTTTACAGGGTTATTTTTCTATAAAGCCATTATGTATTGGGGATCATTAGGCTCACTTACCAACGAGAAAGCTCTCCAACTATAACAGATATTAAATTATTGCATTTAACTTTTGGAGTTCCTTATAAAGTACATATGAGTTCTCGTATACGATGGTTGTTGCTCTTGTTACTTTTTACTGATATAAATATTGCTTTTCCTAATTTCAGCCCCAGAACTTACGCCTGGGAGAAGAAAGGAGGCGAGCTTCCACCACAGTCCAGGCAGCAAGAGAACACCCTTGTCTTCTTATTCCTCAACAAGAGTGACAGCGGGGTGTACTTGTGCAAGGTTAGCAGTCTGATGGGCGATTATGTTGCCGAACACAACTTGGATGTCAATGGTAAGCCTGTGTTTTCTCTTAGACTTTACAGATCACTGGTTTATATGGATAAATGTGGGTCCCTGAATTTTTACTTCTGAGATTTGATGTACATTTTCACATTCACAGGATGTATAAGTTGCATGCTTGGCACTCGTGCTATCTGCTCTGTTGGATCACAGTCATAGGGAGTGCCTGTGAGCAGTGGCCGATGTTCATAAGCAGTTGTGTTGCAACATCTGCATTGTTCACTCCTCTTAGACAATAGGCAGGTGCTGTTTGCAAGTACCTCAAAGTTCTTCTCATTATAATGATACCATTCTCCTCTTAAGGCAGCTTGCATGGGCGACAGCATGCACAAGTTTAATAATGGAGTTATAAAGACTAGCTCATATGGACATCTATAATGGTAGCCTTCATTTTACTTAACATGTTACTTCTAAGGAAACCTGGACGCGGTGGTGGTGAGTGTTCGAGGGCTTCATTGTTGTGTTTGTATTTGTAATTGTAAGAAGGAGAGACAGAAAATGATAGAGAAAACTGATATATATATATCCAGGACAAAACTCTCTCTATTGGGGCCCTGCTTTCTAATCAAGTCTTTCTGGCTTATCTATTATTCTCTTGGAGTACACTGATTGCTTAACTTGTGAAACAATTAGTACAAGGTCCCAAAGTATAGCTCAGAACCCCTCAGTCAGTGCTACTGAATGTGAAGGGTGCCTAATAGAACGACTGCATACTATTGAGTCTACCTCCTGCCTCTTTAAGACTCTTGCTTTCTCCTTTTGTCACAGTTTTTCCATATTTTCTCTTCCCCCTTTTCTCACTTTTGTGTGTTTCTAACTCTTGCTTTGGATCAAAATTTGATGAGCAAAAATAAGTGGCAGCAGCCACTGGCTTACATTAAGCACGGTCTACAGTGGTATTTGGAGAATTACTTGTATCCATTGATAGGGATTGGTTTGTATAGTTCTTTTACATTTTTGCTAGGTTCTTTATTAGCACCCAGTTACCAGGACTGTACATTTTTTCCAATGCATGCCCTTTCTTAGATGTGGATTGGGCATACAAGGTACATTAAATGTAATAGTTTTGTAAATGGCTCAATGTTGCCCACGCTAATATTTTACCGAACATATCCCCCTTTCATAGATCAGCTTCTGTCCCCACCAAAAGCATTTATGTAATGAACATGTGCATTGATGCATTACTTCAAGTTTGATGTATAGTCATTTAAGACATACCTTCTTTGTCTGAGCCATGCTTTTTCTAGAGTGTGAGAGGATAATACTCCCTAATCACAGTCTCCCAAATTGATTTTTGTAGGAGGACTTGCACGTTAGATTGTTGGCATAATAGTGAGTAAGATATTTAACCCTGCCTCATCTGAGAATACTGTTTAAGAGGGTCTTTTTCACCTTCCATTGCCTAACGTGGTTAGTGAATCAAGCCTGGATTTCGAGATTAATGGTGCCAGTGGCATGGTAAGTTAATAGTATATGTATGGTGATGTTCCCAACCTTTTCTATCAGATATGTGGTAATTAGTATGCAGTCCAGTTATGGTTTTGTGCATTGCCACACAATTTTGTCATATTGGTCGTCAGAGTCTCACCCTGCCCCCCCCCCCCCCCCCTCCCCCACTTCCCCAGCCTTGTCCGTCCAAGCAGGCCATAAGCTACCGAACATTTTTAGACTGGCATGCTCTTACATCTTACATGTCAACTGAGGAAGTCTACAGTTTGAATTACTATACTCCATATTACTTCCCTCCCATTACACACAGTCAGCAGTTCACTCCCCCGCATTAACCAGAAGGAAAAAGGGCTGTCTCTTGGTTCATATCTAGTATCAGAACCAACATTCATCACATATGACATGGTGGATTTCAGTGATTAAAGCTAAATAAGGGCGCGGAATGAAGCAGCCCAAGTTCAGATGGTTGATAATGGTAGCTGAGGTTTCCTATCATAGTTTTCTCCCTCAGGAGAAGCAGAGAAACGATCCCAATCAAACAAGGAACTGTCCTGCCTCTCCTCCCCAGTCCACAGGTGTAAAAGAAATTCCAAAAATATAAAGGATGTTAAAAAGGTTCAGTGACCCAGGCACTTCAGGTGAAAACGGTGTCCTGATTCTTGTCCCTATATTCTATTCAGCGGCACTGTCTCCTCTTATTTTAGTTACTGGAGTCTTAGGCCTTTGGAAGCTATACTGTGAACTAAATTAAGGCTGCTAAGTTTCCAGAAGTTTGGAATTGTCTTAGTACATAGGTATGAATGAGTACAAAAGTACTGGTACATAAGTACACAAATGTTATAATTATAGCTACAAAAAAGAATTTGGTCAGCCAAATGACCTACTGTAAAGACCACAATGACACAGCAAGTAACTCGAAAAATATTTTTTCTAAATGTACAAAGAACTTCCAGCTCCATGTACTTCTTCTTCGCACAGTACACCCTCTCACTGGGTTATGTGACAATCTCAGTTCCTAATTAACCCAAAAAATAATAAAGATCAGGAGATGCATTGAAAACAGCCCCTCACCATTTCCATTGAAATTATTCTACTTTCAAGCAATCTGACCTGCTATCAGACAAAATCCTTACCAACTACAAACACAAAGGCAAATGTGACCTTCTGAAGGGCTCACACCTAGTGAACTGTCCATTGTCCGGGAGCTCTTCATTCACAGTGTTGTGTCTCACAATCTTTAAAGGACCAAAAGGATTTTCAAAAAAATGTGAGGTATAGCTTAACACACCTCTGGTTGCCATGCTTCCTCACTCTCTCTGCCACATTTGCAAGAGAAATTTATTGTGGTCAGTGGGCTCCCTGGGTTACGGAGAGTACTTTAGAGTGGATGATAAAGAACCGGGACCTAGAAACTTTAAAAGTCCCTTAACCCAGAAACCTCTATATTATATGGGTGAGCTTAAGGGATGTTTAAAACTATGGTGATACATAAGACTGACCATTATCCCTACATCGTAATGGGTCCACTTGTTTCAGCTTTTCAAACAGCTAGACTAGGTATCCCAGGATTTCTTCTGGACCTCAATCCTTACTTCCCTAACTCCTATCTATGGTGAAATACATTCAACTATCAGCAAGCATCTATTCTCTACCTATGAATCCTGTCCTACTGGGTAAAGATCTCTGAGTCTGCAATTTTTGGTGGTCCTGTGAAATATCTAAACGGTGAACACAAATTATAATTACCCTGGAGCAATGCACATATTAAAGACACAAGAAGAAAGAAAAGTGGTAAAAATGACAAACATAACACAAACATAGAGGGTACGTGTTTCTATTCCATGCTTATGAGGCCTATTCATGTAATTTGTGGTAAGTGTTCTATGCAGACCACTGCAAATCCATGCAGGTGCGCCGGAAAGCATGCAGTGCACATTCATACATGTTGAGATGTATGTATTTTTACCTGAACGTAAAGAGGGCCCTTAGGGGGAGAGTCGCAGGGAAACCCCTTCAATCACACTCAGCACCGAAGAACATATATGAGAACGAACATTAGGAAAAAATACCGGAATAATCTCAGGAAAAAACTGTCTTTTTCTCCATACTCTTGCTCATTCCCTGGACCACCTTCCGACTCTGGGAATTCAGAGCCATTGGTTTATGCAGCAAAAATGGTCATCAAGCCTACTCTTTTGGCTTCCTATCTCCACCTGACTTAGTTGATCTGATCTCTAAACCTTGCCCTTCAGGCTTAATTTATGATGTATTACCTTCTCACCTAACAAAATTGTTCATCTCCACACTGGCAGAATACATTTCTCAATTTTTCAAAGCCTTTCTTTAGTGAAGAACATATGCTGTTACCCTAAAACAAACTATCATAACTATGCTCCTGAAAGAAATCTGGGGTACACACTTCTCTACCTGAGAATTACTGACCCATTTCTTCCGTGCCATGTCTGGCCTAAATCATTGAATTATTTGTCTCCTCTCAATTTACAAATGCCTTGGAAGCAACTTTTACAGTGGTGTGACAGGCCTCTGCTACGCACACAGCTCGTGCTGGGCTAAACAGCTGGGGCTTGCTTTACTAACTATAGAGATACTGATCACTTAAACTGGGGCAAGTCGTGGGACTGCACACACTGGTACAGTGGATAGTATTGGGGTGCAAGTAAGGGAAAGGCCTGAAAACTAAGTTCTTGTTTGGTGGAGGACTGACACAGACCTTATTAATCAGAGACAAATAGCCATGTGAGCTCAATGCAATGCTTCAGATTGCGCATACAGTGGATGATATGTGTTAGCGTGTCAGACCTTAATAAGTATACTTACAAGGGGATGCGAACAGGTCGATGAATCTTTTGACTCACAACTAAGAAGTTCTTACCATAGCTCCAGTGCATGAATCAATAATCAATACACAATAATCAACAATCATTAGTAATCAATAAATCAATAATCAATGTAGTCAGTAATTATCACTTACCATGAACTTTCAGTCATGAATAACCACACCTGTAGTAAAACTTTAGTATGTTTATTTCCCTATATTAACAATGCTAACGTCATGTAGATTAATCTCAAAATCAAATGAAACACATACAGAAAAATAACACTGGTTGTCCAAAGCGGCGGAAGAAACACAATCTAATTAAAGCTTGAACCACAACACATTCTGAAGTTACGGTGCAAATCAGTAGCAGAGTCAGCTGCATCAACAAGATGAAATACATGAAGTTAAGCAGAGAAATCCATTAAGCATTAATCTCTTTGGTCATAAGTCAGGATCCTCAACTAACATTAGATTAGCATCAGCATGTTGGGCTTCATGAAAAACAATTTGGTAACACCAATTTGGGAAACATCTAATTGTGATAGTCATAGACAAAACTGCGCATTTGGTACCTTGAAAGGAAAAGCAAATATGCATAATAATCACATTTCAATTGTATACCTATCCTTGGTATGGGTCAGCAAGCAGAATCAGTCTTCGTCCTCAGGACATCAGTCGATCAGCAAGGCATCTTGCTCTCAGCCAGGGAATATGAGCCCAATGAGCCAGAATATCAGAATAATCTGTTTTCTCTCAGAATGTCAGAATTAATCTCTCTCTCCTAAAATCTCTGAAGTCTTTTCCCTCTGCGGCATTGTTATATCAAAGTCACCTAAACTATCCTCTAATTCCTTATTGGTCAATTAATCGTATGTTCACACTCTGTCCAATAAAACTACTGTACCAAATCTATGAATTCTAATATTTCTCCGTTCTTACATTGTTGATTGGTTCGTCTTACGATGTCCTCATCATCCGGCTTGTCAGTTAACAATATAGTTGCAGCTTCCACTCTAGTCAGTATCTTCATTGTTCTTGTCTTGGGAAAGTCAGTCTCACACATATTACACATATTACACATAAAATGTTGCAGTAGAAAGAACATCATCTCCTAGCAGTCAGTTCTCATGAAAAGCTTCTGTAAAGAGCAGATTTGAACAATACAACAGACATTTCACAGTTTAATTTGCTTGGTCAGTATTTTTATTAACGCTAAGAAATATAGCTGCTGCATGAGGCCTGGCAAGATAGGCCAAAACACTTGCTAAGGTAAGGCCTACAATTAATAAAGCTAAAGCATACGTCATAGCCCTTAATATGACATAATACTGCATTAGTTTAACACATATTCAATATTTAATAAGTATTAATCATTGATTAGTACACTTCGTTAACATTGGTGGCCATTCTTCGAGATCACATTTTCAAAGGCATGCATTATTTTTCTACGTTATTTCATTTTCTACATAAACTCATTATTCAAAAATACATAAAAACTCATTATTAATTTTTATTAAAACACCTGCGCTAGCATATGGCACTGGTATCAGGCTGGGAGAATGCTTCAGCCTGCACACACAACTTGTGTTGGGGTGCGGTGCTGTTACAGGCCCTACTATCTGCTTAACATCAGGTTGTATGCAGAGTAAAAGATCAGGTTTTGTCGGGCTTCAGATTACACAAACAGAGAATAGGGTAAGGCTGGTATAGGGCTGCAAGAGCCCTCAGTCTGCACACATGGACCTTGTTATGGTGTATGGCTGGTACAAGCCTTTCTCTGCCGAGCCACATGGCTTTAGGGTCTGGTGCAGAGCCTGGAAAAGCATGAAGTTAGAGGCTCGGTTGCGAAAGCTTACATCACTAGTGTGTTAAGTGTGGTTTGCACAATTTAACTTCCTAAACATCAAGTCCTAAAGGCATCATTTTAAATAGCATTGATAGGATTTTTTGCTCTTGCACAGACAGGTTCTGGGTTTCAAACGTGTAAATAATTCTGTCCCAAGAGTTCTGAGGAGTTTGGCTTCTTAGGGTTGTGCACAGGTCATCAGTAGATTATTTGCATCATCATTATTATTACTAATATGAGGTGAGATGGTGCACAAACAATAACACTCAGGCTTGTTGTCACTGATGATTCTGAGGTTTCCGGCGTGGTCGGAGGGAGTGGGTGCAGGTCCTACGTGTGAAAAACACCTGGAGTTGGTCCATGTGTTGCTGCTATTGCCAAAGATCGGTACTTCCATCTTTTCTGTGTTCAGCCGCAGATAGTTGTTATTCATCCATGTTCTTCATCCACTCAGCAACACTTGTCATGCATCTGTGGAAGTTGGTTCTGGTGGTGCAAGGGTCGTCGGTGAGTGAGAGGATGTGTTGGGTGTCATCTGCGTAGGAAGTGATGTTGAAATCGTGGGATCTGTTGATGTTGGTCAGCTGGGTCATATATGTGTTAAAAAGCCTAGGGCTGAGGAATGAGCCCTGGAGGGACACTTCCGGTGATCTCCTTGGGATCAGAGGTGGATACTCTGGGTTCTTCCAATGAAGAAGGAGGTGATCCATCTGAGTGCGTCCCCTTGGATGCCGATGTAGTGAAGTCTTTCAATCAGCTTGTGGTGGGGTACGGTGTAGAAGGCTGCTGAGAGGTCAAGGAGTTTCAAAAGCTGCTGTTTCTCCTTGGTCGAGGAAGGTTTGGATTTCATTGGTGGCTGCGAATGGTGCAGTTTCGGTGCTGTGATTGCTGCGGAAACAGGATTGGGAGGCGTTGAGTAGCTGGTTCTACTCCGGGTATATCATGAGTTGGTTGTTGATGTTCTTTTCCAGTACCTACACTGGGAATGGGAGCAGGAAGATTGGCAGGTAGTTTTTGGATTAGTTGGGGTCGGCTGAGGGTTTTTTGAGTAGTGGTCTGTCTATGGCGTGGTTCCATGCGTCAGGAAATTTCACAGTGATGACAGCGGTGTTGAGCAGGGCGGTGAGTTCCTGGCCAATCCTGTAGTTTCCAAGGTTGAAGATGTCATGCGGGCATGGGTCTGTGGGAGCTCCTGAGTGGATGAATGTCATGGTGGAGGTGATGTGCTTGTTGAAGAGGATGTTTTCGGGTGGTCAGTGTGAGGTGTGTGTCGATTACGGCAGAGGCGTATCTGTTGAGTAAGTCTGTACGTTTGGTTTGGGGTTCCAGGCTTCTGTATATGGTTGTGATCTTGTTATGGAAGAAGTGGGCAACATTGTCGCACAGCTCCTGTGAGGGTGTGATGCTGTTTTTACTGGCAGACGGGTTGGAGAATTCCTTAAGAACGTTATTCCTTAACAAAGTTGAAATGTTCCTTGGTGGTGTTGGCGCTGGTTCTGATGTGTGCGGCAAGGGCTGTCTTCTTTGTTGCCCTCAGCAGGCGGTGGTAGAGTTTGAGGGAGGTTTTGAAGGCTGCTCTTTCGGAGGCGTCCTTGCTGGCGCGCCATCATCTCTCCAGCTGTTTGCTGTTTCGATTCACTGTTACTAATTCTTGGGTGTACCAGCTGGCCTTTTCCGAGGATTTTCTCTGGATGTTGCTCTTGATAGGTACAATGCTGACCTCCATTTGGTGATCCAGGCAATTAAGTTTTTCACTCCCTGTTCAAGGTTGGTGGCAGTAGTGGGGTTGGAGGTGGATATGAGTGTAAAAGACAAATTAATACGGTAAAGTCTAACATATCACTTCATCTTTTAAAAATAAAAGTACATTCTGAAAAGCCTCAACCTTCCCATTAAAATGATTTTTACATTCTTTTTGTTAGTGAATTGAACATATCACAAGTAATTTTTTAGGGTTACTTGTTTCTGTGTTTTTGTCTGTTGTTTTGGGGTTCAAATCATAGAAATTGCTTAGGCAGGGTTTCAGTGAGGATCCACTGAAGGTAAACGTTTAGGAACCGCAGTTCTACAGATTCCAGCTCATTTAACATTGCTTTTTCAAAAGTGCCCAACTGATGCAATTTGATGAAGGTAGAGTTCTACCCTGATTTTGAGAGTAATGTGCAATGCTATTGGTGCAAAACACATCCCTCTATTCCGTACCTGTGGCTGACAGCTACGAGCAGTAGTTCTGTCAAACATGCTACTAGGGTTCTTTCAGGTTCTACTTGCCATGTAGTCTTCTTCATTGGCTCCTTTTAATTTGTGGTGAGTTCTGTATATTGTTCAGGATCTTGATTTTTGCCACAGGCCCTCCTTAACTCAGCATTTCTAAGTGCTAGATAGGTGGTACACATGTGTTCGGTGGCATGTGTAGCTGCAGATACACATGTTGTGCATAGTCCGCCGTCTGGTGTTGGGTCGGAGTGTTACAAGTTGTTTTTCTTCAAAGAAGTCTTTTCGAGTCCTGAGACCGAGGGACTCCTCCTCCTTTGTTCCATTGCGCATGGGCGTCGACTCCATCTTAGATTGTTTTTTTCCGCCATCGGGTTCGGACGTGTTCCTTTTCGCTCCGGGTTTCGGTACGGAAAGATAGTCTTAACTTCGGAAAACTACGTCGGTATTGTTTCGCTCGGTATCGGGTAAGAATAGAATCGACACCGAATCGTGAAGAGCTCCGGTAACCCTTCGGGGTAATTTCGATCCCCCGTCGGGGCCTGGTCGGCCCGACCGTGTGTAACTTCGACACTGATGGAACGGACCCCGTTCCGATTCTGTCCTAAATGCCACAATAAATATCCATATACAGACCAACATTTGGTCTGTAACTTGTGCCTGTAGCTCGAGCACAAGAAGAAACGTGTGAGGACTGTCGTGCGTTTCGGTCCAGAAAAACGCTCCGTGACCGGCGAGCCAGAAGATTGCAGATGGCGTCCACGCCGACAGGACACCGAGAGTTCGAGGGACAAGGAGAAGAAGAGGAAGCCTTCTCCATCCATGAATCGGACTCGGAGGAATTCGACGTCGAAGAAACCGTGAGTAAGACGTCGAAGCAAGCACCACACAAGAAAACAGACAAGGCCCAGGGGACGCCACTGCCAACAGGCCATGGCTCAACCCATAAAGTAGGTGACCGTCCATCGGCACCGAAAAAGGCCGAACTGGTGCCGAGATCGTCCGACTCGGGTCGAGACACAGGCACGCAGCAATCTTGGGACAGAGAAAGTGCTGCCGAAAAAGATCGACGCCGAGACAGCGGAACCGAAGCTGCTCGACGCAGAGACAGCGGCACCGAGGAAGATCGACGCCGAGAAAGCTCGACGCCGAAAAAGAAAAAATTCTCCTCAGAGCCGAAAACAAGCAGAGACAAAATTTCGGTGCCAAAACGACCAGCAACCGAACCAACTGCCAGCTCATATACAGAGGAACAATCACTGTCCTCTCAAATGCGCAAGCACAGATTTGAAGAAGAGTTACAGACCACTGATGTAGACCACACACAAAAGCGGATCTTCATACAAAGTGGGACAGGGAAGATCAGCACTCTTCCCCCAATCAGGAGAAAAAGGAGACTCGAGTTCCAAACACAAGAACAAACACCACAAAAAATGGTGAAGAAGGTAACTCCGCCACCCTCTCCTCCACCTGTAACTCACACATCACTGGCACAGACTCCGTCACATTCACCGGCTCATACCACCATGAGCCAAGACGACCAGGACGCTTGGGACCTATACGACGCCCCAGTATCAGACAATAGTCCTGAGTCGTACCCTACCAAGCCCTCACCACCTGAGGACAGCACAGCGTATGCACAGGTGGTAGCTAGGGCAGCAGAATTCCATAACGTGTCGTTACACGCAGAACCTGTCGAGGATGACTTCCTTTTCAACACCCTCTCCTCCACCCATAGCTCCTACCAAAGCCTACCTATGCTTCCAGGAATGCTAAGGCACGCAAAGCAGATCTTCAAAGAACCTGTCAAAAGTAGAGCGATTACTCCAAGGGTGGAGAAAAAAAAATATATAAAGCACCGCCCACGGACCCTGCTTTTATCACCTCACAACTGCCACCAGATTCAGTCGTGGTAGGGGCAGCTCGCAAGAGAGCCAACTCGCACTCATCAGGCGATGCACCACCTCCAGATAAAGAGAGCCGCAAGTTCGACGCAGCTGGGAAAAGGGTCGCAGTACAAGCTGCAAACCAGTGGCGCATCGCAAACTCTCAGGCGCTCCTAGCGCGATATGATAGAGCCCATTGGGACGAGATGCAGCATCTCATTGAGCATCTACCCAAAGAATTTCAAACACGGGCAAAACAAGTGGTTGAGGAGGGACAAAACATCTCCAATAACCAAATACACTCCTCTATGGACGCAGCGGACACAGCGGCAAGAACAATAAATACTGCAGTAACCATACGAAGGCACGCATGGCTACGAACATCTGGTTTTAAACCAGAGATACAGCAGGCGGTGCTCAATATGCCATTCAATGAGCAACAATTGTTCGGACCTGAAGTGGACACGGCAATTGAGAAGCTAAAAAAGGACACTGACACTGCAAAAGCCATGGGCGCGCTCTACTCCCCGCAGAGCAGAGGCACTTTCAACACCTTCCGCAAGACAACCTTTAGAGGGGGGTTTCGGGGTCAAGCCACACAAGCCAGTACCTCACATTCAACACCGTCCACCTACCAGGGACAGTACCAAAGGGGAGGCTTTCGGGGCCAATACAGAGGAGGACAATTCCCTAGAAGCAGGGGAAAATTTCCAAGCCCCAAAACACCTACAACCAAACAGTGACTCGCACGTCACTCATCCCCTCCACACAACACCAGTGGGGGGAAGAATAAGTCAGTATTACCAAGCGTGGGAGAAAATAACAACAGACACTTGGGTCTTAGCAATTATCCAACATGGTTATTGCATAGAATTTCTACAAATCCCTCCAAACATACCACCAAAAACACAGAATATATCAAAACAACATTCGGACCTCCTAGAAATAGAAGTTCAAGCATTACTGCAAAAGAACGCAATAAAACTGGTACCAGATACACAAACAAATACAGGGGTTTACTCACTGTACTTTCTAATACCAAAGAAGGACAAAACACTGAGACCAATCCTAGACCTCAGAACACTAAACACATACATCAAATCAGAACACTTTCACATGGTCACGCTACAGGAAGTGCTACCATTGCTAAAGCAACAAGATTACATGACAACCTTAATCTCAAAGACGCGTATTTCCACATACCAATACATCCGTCGCACAGAAAATACCTAAGGTTCGTATTCAAAGGAATACATTACCAATTCAAAGTATTGCCGTTCGGTTTAACAACTGCACCAAGAGTCTTCACAAAATGCCTAGCAGTAGTGGCTGCACACATCAGAAGGCAGCAAATACACGTATTCCCGTATCTAGACGACTGGCTAATCAAGACCGACTCACTGACAAGGTGCTCACACCACACAGATCAGGTCATACAAACCCTCTACAAACTCGGTTTCACCATCAACTATGCGAAATCACACATTCTGCCGTGCAAAGTACAACAATACCTAGGAGCGACAATAGACACAACGAGGGGAATAGCCACTCCAAGTCCACAAAGGGTTCAAAATTTCCAAAAGATTATACAACGCATGTATCCAACACAAAAAATACAGGCGAAGATGATATTACAACTCCTAGGCATGATGTCATCATGCATAGCCATTGTCCCGAACGCAAGACTACACATGAGGCCCTTACAACAGTGCCTAGCATCACAATGGTCACAAGCACAGGGTCGCCTTCTAGATCTGGTGTTAATAGACCGCCTAACATACCTCTCGCTTCTATGGTGGAACAATGTAAATTTAAACAAAGGGCCGCCTTCCCAAGACCCAGTGCCACAATACGTGATAACAACAGATGCTTCCATGACAGGGTGGGGAGCACACCTCAATCAACACAGCATACAAGGACAATGGGATGTACATCAAAGAAAGCTGCATATAAATCACCTCGAACTACTAGCAGTTTTCCAAGCATTAAAAGCATTCCAACCAATCATAACTCACAAATACATTCTTGTCAAAACGGACAACATGACAACAATGTATTATCTAAACAAACAGGGGGGGACACACTCGACACAGCTGTGCCTTCTGGCACAAAAAATATGGCAATGGGCAATTCACAACCACATTCGCCTAATAGCACAGTTTATTCCAGGGATCCAGAATCAACTTGCAGACAATCTCTCTCGAGATCACCAACAGGTCCACGAATGGGAAATTCACCCCCAAATTCTAAACACTTACTTCAAACATTGGGGAACACCTCAAATAGACTTATTTGCAACAAAGGAGAACGCAAAATGCCAAACTTCGCATCCAGATACCCACACAGGCAGTCTCAAGGCAATGCCCTATGGATGAACTGGTCAGGGATATTTGCGTACGCTTTTCCCCCTCTCCCTCTCCTTCCATATCTAGTAAACAAATTGAGTCAAAACAAACTCAAACTCATACTGATAGCACCAACATGGGCAAGGCAACCATGGTACACAACACTGCTAGACCTATCAGTAGTACCCCACGTCAAGTTGCCCAACAGGCCAGATCTGTTAACACAACACAAACAACAGATCAGGCATCCAAACCCAGCATCGCTGAATCTAGCAATCTGGCTCCTGAAATCCTAGAATTCGGACACTTAAACCTCACACAAGAATGTATGGAAGTCATAAAGCAAGCTAGAAGACCATCCACTAGACACTGCTATGCAAGCAAATGGAAAAGGTTTGTTTGCTACTGCCATCATAATCAAATTCAACCATTACACGCATCTCCAAAGGATGTAGTGGGTTACTTACTACACTTACAAAAATCGAACCTGGCCTTCTCTTCCATTAAAATACACCTCGCAGCAATATCTGCATACCTGCAGATTACCCATTCAACTTCACTATTTAGGATACCTGTCATTAAAGCGTTTATGGAAGGCCTCAAAAGAATTATACCACCAAGGACACCACCCGTTCCTTCATGGAACCTCAACATCGTCTTAACAAGACTCATGGGTCCACCCTTTGAACCTATGCATTCTTGCAAAATACAATTCCTAACATGGAAAGTTGCATTTCTCATCGCCATCACATCTCTAAGAAGAGTAAGTGAAATTCAGGCGTTTACAATACAAGAACCTTTTATCCAACTACACAAAAATAAAGTAGTCCTAAGGACCAATCCTAAATTTTTGCCAAAGGTTATTTCACCGTTCCACCTAAATCAAACGGTAAAGCTACCAGTGTTCTTCCCACAGCCAGATTCCATAGCTGAAAGGGCACTACATACATTAGACGTCAAAAGAGCACTAATGTACTACATCGACAGAACTAAAAACATCAGAAAAACTAAACAACTGTTTATTGCATTTCAAAAACCTCACGCAGGAAACCCAATATCGAAACAGGGTATAGCCAGATGGATAGTTAAGTGCATCCAAATCTGCTACCTTAAAGCAAAAAGACAACTGCCCATTACACCAAGGGCACACTCAACCAGAAAGAAAGGCGCTACCATGGCCTTCCTAGGGAATATTCCAATGCACGAAATATGTAAGGCAGCCACATGGTCTACGCCTCACACATTTATCAAGCACTACTGTGTAGACGTGCTATCCGCACAACAATCCACAGTGGGTCAAGCCGTACTAAGAACCTTATTTCAGACTACTTCCACTCCTACAGGCTGAGCCACCGCTTTTGGGGAGATAACTGCTTACTAGTCTATGCACAACATGTGTATCTATAGCGACAGATGCCATCGAACTGAAAATGTCACTTACCCAGTGTACATCTGTTCGTGGCATCAGTCGCTGAAGATTCACATGTGCCCACCCACCTCCCCGGGAGCCTGTAGCCGTTTGGAAGTTAGCTTCAACTTTGTACATTTGTAAATATATTAAATCTTAAATAGGTACATACTTATTCACTCCATTGCATGGGCACTATTACTAACAAACAACTCCTACCTCACCCTCTGCGGGGAAAACAATCGAAGATGGAGTCGACGCCCATGCGCAATGGAGACAAAGAGGAGGAGTCCCTCGGTCCCGTGACTCGAAAGACTTCTTCGAAGAAAAACAACTTGTAACACTCCGACCCAACACCAGATGGCGGGCTATGCACAACATGTGAATCTTCAGCGACTGATGCCACGAACAGATGTACACTGGGTAAGTGACATTTTCATGATCTCTGTTTTAAGAGTTTAAAATGACATACGTAAGAGCCAACCAGTGGCATGTTGCTGTAAGGCAGTCACAGGTGTGTGATTGGAGGTGAGTTTTGAAGGTTGCTAGAAAAGCCAAGATGCATAAGGTCGGAGCTAGAGCTTTGATTGTTTCCAGTGTTGTGCTAGGTGTGTCCATCATCTTCCCTCTGGATAAATACAAAACTTTCGGGATAGACAAAAGTTACAGAAGCATGGATAGTGCTGTCCAGAAGTACTTTACTTTTACCCTACTTTATTTCGGTCACAGACTATAAAAGTAGCAAAACAGCACTACAATACTAAAATATCTAGTCAATGCAATATATTAAAAGCAAGTCAAGTAAAACAGGAAGAATACTAGATTAGTAAAACAATAATAGCCGAAAAGAACAAAATTTAAAAATAGCATCTAAAATCCTCCACGTTCCTCTCGTGAGGTTACATTAGCTATTATACAGGCACATTATTTTAGCTTCGGCTTGTAGCTTGTGCCCTTTCACTTCAAGGCGTGCATTTTCATTTTTCTGTTATTTTAGCAAAAGCCTTTTTTTAGCGGAGGTGTTTTTATTATTTTATCAGCTTGTCCTTTTACACAGACTTCCGGTATTCTTTTCTTTGTGTGGCATTTTCATTCTGTTCTCTATACAAGGATGTACGTAATAATTTACGAATTATGTCTGGTACAAAGCATTCATCATGTCCCCAACTCTTATACACAGAAATATACGTGTTGTCGCATCAGCGCAGTTTTCTCAGTAAACCAGATTTTTATTACTGCCCCCTACACCAGGGCCATAGTTCACTCCATGTCGCCTTTGCAAGTTTTTGCTGAGACCTGACACAGTCTGTCCCTCCCATGTGGGAGATTAGCAGTAGACCAACATACCTCTTTTTTACCTGCAATCACAGGTATGGAGGATAGGGTTCTCCCGGAGGGTCTAACAGGCAGATTAGGCGCTACACTGCCATGATTTTGTAGAGAATATTATTAGTGCAGGTCGGGATTTTAGAACTATTGTTGTAACCGTATGGTGGGACTTTTCCTATGTTTCACTCTCCTTGTCACTGCCTTGCTTTTATTATGTTTCATCATCATTATAATCGCAATACATGCTTTTTTACATAGTATGCAGTTGATTCAATAAAATTTATTGAACCTAGTCCTGCTTCTGTTTTGCCTTTGTATGTGTGAGACATATGTGACTGAGAGAAAGGGGCAAGATCAATTCTACCACGATATCTGTGAGAAATCCATATGACATGCTAGGGACTGCCACAAATCCCCTTTTACTCTTTGGTACTGGTGAGGTGCTGCTAACTGGCCAGAAGGGTTAGGCCGACAGTTGTCACACAGCGCAGCATCAGACTCAGTTCCCTGTGTTCTGTGATGCTGCCACCCAAATCCAGCAGTCTTGTTACCAATTACGAGAGTCTTTACGACAATCCAAGATGTAAGTAGCTATGGTAAATCGATTACATTTGCAGCTAAAGAGATGATTTTACACCACATTGGCCAAATGCTTTCCAAGTACCTGGAAATGGAGAAAACAACTACAGGGGACGTTTCTGTTCTACATATTCTCAGGTTTTTGCTAAACTGATGAACTCCTAGATGAGGACCTCGTGGGACAGTTCAGCACTTATGATGTTTTCAGTAGTTTGGACAAAAAAACAATGGATGTTCAAAGGTTTATTTCTTCCCTACACTCCTACACACTGGCCAGGTTTTACTACCCCTTTCCATTTTATTAAAAGTGTGGCAAGAGGAAGTGAGCCCAACCTGAACCTTATGTATAACAACTTTCTGAAAGGTGGTTTAAACTCATCCATAAAATTTTCAAAAGTGGAAAATGGCTTCACCTCTATAAAACATTCAGTCAGCTGCCCCAGACCAGTCTGTTTTAGCAGTTTGACCTCCTCAGACTCCAAGTATCCAAGCTTCACCTTTTTTGTTGCAGCTAGGGTAATGCAGTTTTGATCTGGGCAATGCTCTTGCATACCCATAGAATGAAAAAACTATTTTGAATAGGACAGCTACTGTAGCTTTTCCCCACCCTGCGATCTATCCAAAACATGTCTTAAGCCCACCATATAGTGTCCCAACTCAGGGGTAGACCATAGTCACAGCCAGTGCAGAATTTGTTTCAGACTGCTTAACGGGGCAATTGGCCGGATACCTAGATCTTGTTAAAGACTAGTGGAGAGCTTTGGGGAATTGTAAGCGCCATTCTCAAGAATTTAGTCTCAGCTATTTCCATGGCAGTTATATTACCACGGCCCCACAGTTCTGCTCCATAAGTGGCAGCTGTTATAGCTTGGCTCTCCAGACTTCAAGAAGGGGGGAAATTGGGTGGAAGGAGGCCCTATGCGCAAATGGTAAAATGACAGCTGCTCTATGATTCAGTGAGAGGGTATTTTTTATGACCTGATTTACCCAGGTATTAGTGATGGGTAAGCAAATACCAAGGTAATTTAATTCAAGCGCTCTTTTAAGCTCTACTTCTTCTAGCGTTAGGGCCCCTCTAAATCCTCTATGTGGATAAATAACCATAAACTTAGTTTCACTTGCGTTAATTGCAAAGCCATGGTCTGAAAAAAATGAATTACATTTTACCAAAAAAGTGTCAGGACCATTAGGAGTTTGAGACCAGCAGGGTATTGTCAGCAAACCACAAAGCAGGTACTTTAGTACCCCCTTAGGACTGAGAAACTGCTGTCATAGTCCAATAAGTAGCTGATACAACCATTAATGTATAACTAGAACAGTGTGGAAGCAAGTACACAACCTTGTCTTACTCTTTTATCAATCCTAAATGGATCGGTGATGTCTCCATTTACTTCCCAACATATTTGTGCAAAATTGTTGGAAGGGAGCTGTAACAGGGTCATTAGAACCCTGTTTGCAACAACAGTACTGAGCCCAATACCCCAGTGCCCCAGGGTTGCCTTAGAGGAGGACGTGTCCGGGTTACACCGTCATGATGGCATTTTAAACCAGGAAGCACCATGCGCGGCGCGCGAACAAGGAAGAAGAGGAAAACCAAGATGCCGTAGGAGAGGAGTACAGGAGAGCAGCCGGAAGGGACCGCTTATGGCTACCGGAGTGGGAGCCAAGGAAGCATACCTCGAGTGAAGGAGTCAATGAGAGTCTGATACGGGGGAAGACTCGCGCAAAACTAGAAGAACCACCACGTCCCTGGAGGGATGTGGTTATACGAGATAAGTGCTCGTATACAGGGTCTTAGGAAATTCTTAGGATTTTCGAAGGGCACAGAGAATCTTAGACAAAAAGAGCACCACAAGAGTTATAACTACAACATTAGTTTTCATGAACAGTAAGCAAGGGTAATATAATATTTCTCACTAGAGTGAGAGAAAGTGTTCCAAAACACTAGAGTGTTCCACTCTATAATAGTTTTCTTTGCATACTTCGATTTTTCCCTTTCTCACATTTTACGTATACGTTTTTTTTTCTTTCTTCTTTTGATTGATTGTGTGAGCTTCATGACCACATCGGAGAAGCACCTAACCAATAGTAGAGACTTCACGAACGTGGTGTTGAAATATCACTACCCCCACAACCCTTCTCCCGTATATGTACAATAAGAAACTAAAAACCCCATACGTACTTACGTGTTATTCTGTGTTTCTTGTCTTCCATGTCCTGGAGCGGCCCCTGAGTTCGACACAGAGAATCTAAGGGCGACAAGAAAAGAGACGGTCACAGATGTAGAGACTGTACAGAAAAGACTATAAACAGACTGTATAAAGGAGAAAGAAGAAGATAATGAGAGCATAAAGGCAGGAAGGACAATGTGTGAAAACTTATAAAACACTGGAGAACAGGAATAAAATAGAATACCATTAAACATAGAACAACAGAAAAGTATTTCCAAAGTAGTCTGTGAGTTAATTAAAAGAGAGCTTATTCCTCTAGATAGAACCCCGTTACAGGAGCCTAATAATAAATCTAGGAGGGTACCAGGAAATCCTAAAGCTCTTTAAGGATACACCATAGTTTGTCTCTGTGGACCATATCAAATGCCGCCTTTAGATCTATGAAGGTGACATATCAACCTCCCCAATTTAGTTCAACCTCTTTGCATCTTAAGAGCTCGAATCTGAAAACTTGATCAACCATCCTTGTCTTAGAGTGAAAACCAGCCTGAAATTCAGTTAAAATATTGTTTTCATCTATCCAGGAAAACAGCTGATCAAGTATTAGCTTACAAAACCTTTAAAATGCAGCACGCATAAAAGAAGCTAAAAACAAACAGGAATTAAAGTATTCTCCCTCGTTGTGCCTTGCTAATGCCACCCCTGCAGTGGTGTTAGATTTTCGTGCTGCCTCAGGTTTACGAAATCTCCTAAATCTGAGGCAGCGTCAAAATGCAATGGGTGTTGCTGTGGCACACCCACAGCAACACCCATTGCACGCCCCTTCCATGCAAAGGGCTGGGTGTGAAGGGGCCGTATTTACAAGGTGGCGTTAAACCACAAAAAGTGGCTTAACACTATCTTGTTAATATGGCGCAGAGCAAAGCGCCACCAAAGAGTTACTAAAAGTGACACTCCGGTTGCGCTGGGGGCTCTTAAATATGTCCCTATGTGCCAAAACGCTGACTGCCCCCCTGTGTGCAGAGCTTCCAAGATGTCCCTCTAGATAGCTGTGTCCCAAGTTGTTTTTTCCCATTTTAGGGCTAGTTTATAATTTGCTCTGGCAAACTGTATTTCTCTTTGCTAGTTTGCAATTCTTATTGTTCCAATTAGGGTCTGCTAGCGGAAAGGGATTCTTTTTTAGACAAGGATTTAGACAAGAATCTTATTTGTCTTTCCTCAAACCAATTGTTATGCACTTCCATGGTCTTATTAGGTGTTGACTTTGAGTCAGCTATAAGGGCTAAAATAGAGGCTAGGTCCCGATAAAGTTGAGTATATATATTCTCATTATTCACTACACACTCCCACCTTACCTTTCTTTGATTGGTACTAAGACACATATCACCACAGAGCAATGGAAAAACTCTACCCCATCTACAACCCCTTGAAAGGTACGTAACAAGGGGAAATGGTCACTCTCAGTTCTCATGAGGACTTCCATTTCAGCTAGGTTTCCCCAGGAACTTAGGTCTAAAAGGAAATAATGTGGCTCTGGTAGATATTTCTTTTGAAAGTGGGACGCCTGTCTACACTGGAGTTAGTTCGCCCATTACAGGCTCGCAGGTTCCAGCTAATGTAAAGGTCCAGCAGTTGCAGATCTACCTTTGGAAAAAAACTTTAAGTAGGGGCCTGAGATTTGGGAAGTACCCCAGAATTGATCTTCCTCACATGTTATTTTCCTTTGGAATGCAGAGGGCTCAAAACACATTAAAATCCCCTGCCACAATCACAACAGCCTCTCCCTTGATCTTAGCGTTGATGAAATAATTCAGCTGGTGTACAACAGGGGACTCAACTGTTTTAGAGACACTCTTGCTATAGACATAAAAAACAAATAGTTTTGCGTTTTTCCTTGGGGAGATCTCTAGGCCTAACAGGTCTTGTTAACCAGTGGGTAGCTGACTAACATGATGATCTAGGGAAGTCTTAACCCAAATGGATAAGCTATCTAAGGTCTGCCTAACTTGTACTTGCAAGCTGGCACATAAAATGACTTAAATCCTTGCCTGTAGGAGGGACAACTTCAGCAAGTCTCCTCTGACATAATTATGTGTGCCTTTTCAATAAATGCCCCCAATGCCATTGCGCACAATTTATTTCCCAGTTCTGCCATATTCTAAGAGACTAGGTTAAGGTCATTTGGAAGAGCATTCTTAGGTGGAACACACGCTTCCATAAGGAAATGGTTTGGTTCATTATGTGAAAAACGTGGGTGTCCTTGATAATAGGACAGGATGAGTCAAGAGGATCGTCCATAATAGGATCAAGGGCAAAGCAAAGGTTGCTTGTAACTGCCATAGCTGGAACGGGGTTTCCACATTCTCCATTATTCAATAGGGGGCTCCGTAAATTTTTGCTATCCAGTCAATCCACTCGGGATAGGGGAGAGAGGGGTTGTACTTCCTTTTCTCTTTGCAGGGAAGAACCCTAGATTTAAATTGTATTTAGGGATTTTTAGGGACGAGGGTTCTCGCCTGTAAGGACAGTAGCCATTTACAACTGATGGATAAAACTCCAGTTTGTTGCATCCTAAGGTGTCTGAGAAAGATAACCGCGTGACCCGAGCAATGTCCGAGTGGATTACACTGTCTCATTTCCTCACATCCCAAATCCAGTGGGTTACTTATTTATTGGAGAAGCCTTATCTTCCCTAGTGGATGGGGGTAGCTTAGGAACACCTTTCATATATATTGTCCTAAAGTGGGTGAAGGCATTGGTTTGTGAATATGTTGCAGAGTGAATCTCAATGAGGAGGGCATTTTTCAAAACTGGCACTGGATTTGAAAGAAAGTGTTGTTGCCAGAGGACTGCGTTCAACAATGAGCCCCACATTCTCCCCTCAGGGGCCTACTTTGTGAAATTAGATTGATGGGACAGAGCAATGCAGGAAAGATTTTGGCAGTTACTCATTAATGGAAAGAGTGGGGGGTTCGTACATGAGTCCTAGAGGGAGCCACAGGACCTGCTTGAGTCCTAGAACAGCCTCTAAGAGGGAGGTGTTCCAGTAGTGACTCCGGGCGGGTTAATCCCCCTGATTAGGGGAATCCCACCATCTTCCCCGCCTGATGACAGTGACCCTGGCTGCTAAGTTTTCTTTAGAGATTGAAGCTCTACTCCAAATCCATCCTCTGCCCTCAGTGATTTAATAACCACCCATAGTTTGCTTATCTGGGCACAAGTAGCTTCTGCTGACTGCTGGGCAGGGATAGCGGGGGCTCTGAAGTCGTTGGAAAGCAGTACATCAGGATTTAAAGACAAAAAAACTATTTGAACGTATAATCATGGGTTTTATGAGAATTGGTGGTTTGGACAAAATAGGCAATTGGGAGCTAGTTTCCACAGGCACCTACCTCCTTCTCCTTTGTTTTATGGCTTTTATTGTTTTAAGAGGACACACATGCAAAAGGCAAACAGCAAATGTTCAGCTTAAAGCTTCATAGGAAGGGCAGATAGCTCAGTGGACAACATGCAAAAGCTGCTTTGTTGTTGGTACAGTTAGTAGAACAGTTTAGCCTATTAAGAGTCCCTGGAACAAAGTCATATAAGGGCTGATCATAGCAGAGAATGTTGCCAGACATGAGCCCAAAAAATCTAAGTAGCTGTAGGGACAGTGAAATGATAGTCTTAACCTTGTTTGGGAACTATTCAGTTGCAGGAGCAAGGTGGTGGTCACCTCACCATTTCATGTTGTTGACAGGTGCAGGATGGGCCTGCCCTTGGCAGGGACTTTGCCTGGGCACGTCCCGCACAGCAGGTGGAGTAAAGACTATATAGCGCAAGTGGTTATTGCTCCTCCTCCTTCCAGCTGGTGGAACCTCCAGGTACAAGGAAGTGTGGGACCTGGAGTCCTGTGCATTAACAACAAACATGGTGATGGCGTTGGGTCAGGAAGTAATTCTTCGATGAGTCTCTAGCAGGTCAGCTCAAGGTCCTAAACATGGGCTGTGATAGGCTGATTCAAGGAGACTAGTGGCATCAATTAGCGCCAGACAAATGAGTGAAAAAGTTTGGATACGGTTGGACGCCAGCCACTGACCAGAAAAAGATACTATCTGCCAACCCGAAAAGCCTCTGATTAAAAGGGAGCTCCTAAATGCTGATTATTGAGAGACCCAAGCTGTATGCCAAACAGAAATGGCAGCAAATGACCTCTACCTCGGATTCCCTCACTACCACCTGACAAAAGAGCCCCTCATCTCTCCATAGTCCTCTGTCACGTATACATTTAATTTGTTTTAAAGCGCTGGTGAAGGCTGGCTTTACTAATCCGCTCAGCTATCCACATAAAATACAGATCTATGATTTGCAGCAGGCAAACTCTCTGTATTACTTTATGGCGAGTTAAAACTTCCACAAGACAAAACTCCGATCTCTCTCTGTAGCAGGATTATTCATCACAAGAGGTTTTTGGCATTTTGTTTGCTGCATGAAAGCTGGATGCACTAGCAACTCTGCATTAGATGCTTTTAAATCATAAGTAATAGCACAACACAGCTCCCCCAGAGGTCAGTGCCTTCAACCCTCCAGGTCAGCGGCCAGTGCTGCTGCACAAGTCGCACCCCCCTAAAGCCAGTCCTGATCAAAGTTACATTCTTTGCATAGGCAACAGTAATTAGGTAGGGTTCCCTGCCCCCTGTAGTGGATAAAGAGGTATATCACAGGACTGTAATCATGTTACCAGATGGCAAGAACATCTTGTCAAACATGTAACTGATATACTTCTCTAGATGGCTTCGCTAAGCAGATCCCTTGGGCTGATAAAACAGCTTAAGGGGGTTATTACAACTTTGGAGGAGGTGTTAATCCGTCCCAAAAGTGACGGTAAAGTGACGGATATACCACCAGCCGTATTACGAGTTCCATAGGATATAACGGACTCGTAATACGGCTGGTGGTATATCCGTCACTTTACCGTCACTTTTGGGACAGATTAACACCTCCTCCAAAGTTGTAATAACCCCCTTAAACTTTTAACTCACAAAAAGATAATTTCATATACTTCAACCCCCACAGTCTCCCTCTTCTTTTAGAATCATGTGTCTTTTACCAATTCAGAAGTCAGTACGGTATCATAGTAGCATTAACATAACAAACATAACAAATATTATTTATGCCTAATCCTAGCCGGGCAAC
The DNA here is from genome assembly GCF_031143425.1 of Pleurodeles waltl. Lineage (NCBI taxonomy): Eukaryota > Metazoa > Chordata > Amphibia > Caudata > Salamandridae > Pleurodeles > Pleurodeles waltl. The sequence continues at coordinate 571,823,241 of NC_090451.1, read as the reverse complement.
AAAATTGCTTATTACTTGATAGACACCAAAGACTATACTACTAAATTTATTTTCTGTTTTCAAAATCTAATTACCTGGGAAAATTCTCCATGTCTCAGCTAGGTCCATACTTGATTATGTCTACTTTCGCTATAGCTTTGATTCAACAGTTTAAACTTTTTGGGCATAACTTTTTCAATTTGTTCATCCAGATGAGGAAACCAGACACAAGAGCTTGTTTAGTGGCAACAATTCCACATTGTCCTTCATGAGCCACTTCAGTCGCTTGCTGTCACAGACTCTCGGAATGAAAAATGTTTAACCCCTCAGGATAATTCCTTCTTGTGTCACTGATAGTTCATCTTTGACATTTTTGTATTTCTGAAACTCACTATCACTGGTAAGAAGTTGAGAATGTCATTTCCATGACTGATGTGTAATAATTTCTTTTAATTTCAACATGTCTTTATCCTGGCTCATGGCAGTGACAATTTGTTCCAACAAAATGGCAGCTGGTGTGTTCCATTTCACTATGAAAGTAAGTTTCAGCAGTCATAGATGTGGGGTACCTTGACATTGTATAAGCACACTTGAGAAATAGTAGGCAGGGTTTTGATCTTTCCCCGGATGATGCACACTTATGTAGTTGTAATCTTGCAGTCGTAGACTCCAACGTACAATTTGTGCAGGCATCTTGGCTTTTGGATTGCCCTAGATAGACAGCAATGCTTGATGATCCATCACAAGCGTGAAAGGTTTTCTGTATAGGAATACACGGAAATGTTCATAAGCCCACACCACTGCTAAACTTTCTTTTTCCAGTTGTGACTAGGAATGTTCAGTCTGGGACAAACTCTTGCTTGCAAAGGCCACAATATGTCTTCGAGCATTTGGCTGTCCACTGTATTGTGCAAGGATAGCACTTAACCAGACTGGACCAGCCTCAACAAAAATTCAGTAAGTAACTTTGGATCAAAATAGGCCACTTCAGTAGCATTTTAAATATCTTGTTTAATTCGCTTTAAGTTCTGCTCATATTCATGTGACCAATAAAATGAAACAATCTTTTGTGTCAAGTCTGTCAATGAAGCACTCACAGTAGCAAAATCACATATATATTGTGAAAAGTAACTGGCCATACCAAGGAAAGAACGAAACATGAAAACATCTTGTAGGGGACTGGCAGTTGACAACGCTTGTACCTTAGCTGGATCGGGTGTCATGCCCACATCAGAAAAGATATGGCCAAAGAATTTTATTTTTGTGTTATTGAATTCACATTTCTTAGGATTTAGCATTAAACCAGAATCAACAAGTAAATGACACACTTGCTGTAAAGCTTTGTCATGCTCCTTCTGTGTAGCTCCGAAAATCAATATGTCATTGGTATAGTTAAAAGCATTTACAATAGGTTGTATGATGCGTCTGACATCTTGAAAAATCTCTGAAGCTGATGACATACCAAAACTTAGCGTTCTCTATTGAAACAGACCAATATGTGTAGAAAAGGTTGTTATGCACCTGCAATTCTCCTTGGGTTTGAACTGATTATAGCCTTTGTTTAATTCAGGGGGAGAGAAGACTTTTGCACCATTCAATTGTGTTATCACATCAGCAATGTGCAGACCTGGATGTTCTCTTTCAATTGCCTTGTTCACTTGACGCATGTCCTTGCAGATGCGTACAGCTCCTTCACTGTACTTTTTGGGCACTACCACTATGGAAGAAACCCATGGTGTCAGTCCAGTAGAATGAGCATTCATCTCATAATTCACTGATATCAATCCCAAGTCTGCATCCATGCTGAAACTGAGTAAACAGGCACTTAACGCAGTACTTTGAAGTGTGTGAATGGGTGCTTGCACTTGTTTTCTTGTGTTTCATCGTCAGTACAAATGAACAATTACTTTTCAGAAGTGTTGATGCAGCCCATGTGTACACTTATGTTTTCAATTGCAACAGTTGCGGTAATGGAGACAGTTCATTGTATTTCTTCTCAGGCATAATATTTATTGATGCACTGCTGTTGATGATAAAAGGTATTGCACAACCATTTATTTTCAGTGTAATCTTTGGACAATGTTTGAATGAGTTGGGTGCTTTCTCATATGGACTTTTCTTTGACTGGTATTTCTCTTTACATGCAGCCAGTCCAACATGGCCATGTTTCTCTTGAGTAAACATCGACATTGCAGTCATCTTCTTCACTTTCACTTGATAATAACAAACATTTAGACAATGATTTAGATGACAATCGACTTTGTTGTTTACTTGTCTCAACTGGTGTTGCCACTTGGTCTTGTGGGTGCATGTCAAATCGCTCCTGGAACTTTCAGATGGTCATTTTGTCTTCTCGAAGTGGTGCACTTACTTTTTCCTTGGTCTTGCAAACTGTTACAAAATGGTTCTTCTTCCCACTGCCTTTGCATATCTGTGCAATGGCAGGACATTTACCTTCATGTGGAAACAAAAATCCACACATGAAACGCAAATTATTTTTCTGTGGAGACATCATTTTGTGTCCTTTAGCCTTGTGCTTCTGCTTACTTTTCATGTTCATGGCTTTCTCAATTTGGGCACCTTTGGCCTCCATGTCGGCAGCTTGTCCATTAGCCCGCTTTTCAGCTCTGGCAGCTATGAGAATGAATCTGACAGGCATTTGTCAATAATTCTGATACTTAGACTTATTGCTTCTTGGTTGTTAATTGAATCTGCAGTTTTATGAGTGCATCCAGTCTCCCAACAAAATAATCTGTGGTTCACCCATGTTCTTGACTGAAAATTTATCTTTTGTAATCTACATCGGCACTTGGTTGAACTTGAGGTTCAAGGCTTCTTTGATTTGACAGTACATAAATTCATCCGCTTGCAGCATTTTCTTTATGACTTCTTTTACACCATCACTGCAAGATTTTTGAGTTTTGAGGTTCTTGATAATCTTTTTGTTATCTTCTAGAACATAAATATAAATAAAATCACCAATTATCTCTATGCAAGTAGTCCATCTATCACCAATACTTTGCTTTTTGATGGTATCGAAAGGTGGTGGTGGTTTCAGGAAGGCAGCAGCATTGTAACTGTTCATCAGATCGGTTGGCACTGCGACTGGTGCTCTCTCCAATTTGACCTGCTGGTCTTGGTGAATTGGTTCATGCATACTATCTATCGCTGAGGCCCCATGATGTGCTGGCCTCTTGATCACCTTTGACATTCTGTGGAACAGGTGCATCTTTCTAAGTCTCCATTGGAACCCTGTACTTTCTGGAGACGTCTGGAGATGTGATGAGCTGACACAAAGCAGCTTTGGTGGTGTGCCCCTTCAAGTACTGAACATCTCCGTAAGCATAACCTCTAGGCTTCTTCTTGGGTCTGCTCAACCCCTGCTGAAGTCCTAAAGCTCTTCTTTTTGAGGCTCAGGTAAGTTTCATTACAATATGTTTTGTTATGTCTGCTAGCTTTTCTGTATGTGTTTGTGGCTGCCTTAGCTGTATCGCTCCATGCACTGTGTAGCTTTATGTTGCGTAGTAGGGCAGTGCCTTTCTGTATGGCCTTGATCATGATTTCTTGACCACTGATGTGTAGACTTCTCAGTAAGGGTTTCTTAATTTTCAAATGCTTTACGTCAGCTGGAGTCACGCTCTGACTCCACATGCACCAACTGTCGATTCAGCACTTCGATGAAGGCACAGGTGACGTGGACAAGCAGTTTGGTTGGACCACAGCAAACTCTCCGGGAGAGCACTGTCGATCTTCGGGTTACTTATCCCCTATCTCATCATCTGCTGTATCATCCTCCCCTCCTGGATACCTGCTAATGAATGCGCCACACACATAGTTATGTATTACACATCTTTATTCTTCAATGTGTAACCGCAAACGCAACATTCTAAACTTTCACTGCACCAAATTCTAAAATTTATGACATTATGTTATGGAGTACTTCAGGATCCAAAAAAGTTTCATCATGCAAACTGACAAGACACGACGTTCCTAATAAGTTAATCCTTTGAATAATTAACCACAACTACAGGAACTGTTTGGAAAAATATCACAAAAAATCCCAGAAAAGTGCCCGTTCACCTGAAAATCTAAAAAAACAGAAGACAGAGGAGGAGTCTGCAGAGCCCGCGGTAGTCCCATATTCATGTTACAGATGGATTTAGCTGTAGATTAAGCAGTCAGGAATCTAAAACACAATGGACACCACAGAAATCTCAGGTTCAATGGTATGTGTGACTTTAGATACACGTGCACTGCATACTCCTGCCATCTAGTGTTGGGTCCGGAGTGTTGCAAGTTGTTTTTCTTCAAAGAAGCATTTTCAAGTCATGGGATCGAGGGACTCTTCTTTCTTGGTGATACTGCGCATGGGCATCAACTGCTTTTTTTAGTTTGTTTTCTCTCTGCCATCTGGTTCAGACGTGGTTATCATCACTCCATCTTTCGACTCGCTCTGGTTCGAAATCTTTCCTTCCGTCTTCTCTTTATCAACGATATTGTTTTCTCCATCGCAAATTCCCATCTTTGCGGTTATCTCTACTCAACGGTCCGGGCATCAACTGCGTGCCATCATGGGCAACCTCGTCCGTTTCGGTCCTACCTCACCACGCGGCACAGCAGAGTGTGCTGAGCTGATGGAATGGATGCTGTTTCTTTTCTGTCCTCGGTCCCACTCGAAATTCCCCATACCAACCAACATCTGGTGTGTAACCTGTGCCTCTCCCCCGATCACCAAGAAGCTACCTATGACGCCTGCAAATCCTTCTGGTTGAATAAGACCCTTTGAGACCGAAGAGCTTGTCGATTGCACATGACGCACAAGTCTCCGGATGACACCCCGGACATCTTTGGGGAAGAACACATCCAGGAGGAGCAGAATAAGATGAGCCTTTTCCATCCAGGACTCGGATTTCGAAAGCCACAAGGTAACATCCGCACAACTTGTGAGTACCCTAGTCCCTCTTACATTCCCTAAGACTATTAAAAAGCCCTTTGCAGGGGTCACTGGACAACCAGGCCATGGTCAAATCTGAAAAACCGTTTCCGCTGCCCTCCAGCGCAGCTTAAAAAATAACCTAGACCAAAACCTCACCTTTGGCTTTAACCTCGGTCCGAGACACTTTAGTCTGAACTTCGGCTTCGAGTACTTAGGTACCGACCTGAACAGCTACCTCCTCCACCTTGATGCTGAGCAAATTGCACTGACCGAAAACATTGGTGCGGAAAACCAGAGACAAGCTCTTTGGAGCAGAAACACTGTAGGCAGTCTTCACCTACGCCTTCACCTATGGAACCCATTTTGGAGACCTTGGACCCTCAACAGCGCCGTCTCCATATCCAGGAGGGTACAGGGTGCATTATTGCTTCCCCCTCTGTACTTTTCAAGAGGAAGCTATCCTTCCAAGAGGCTCTGGACACTTCTCCGCCTCCAAAGAAGGTTACCAAGGACAAGGCTTTGTCCACACATACCAAGTCTCCACATCTTCCTCCTCCACCTTCTACACCTCCTCCGCCCCTACTTCCCCTTCACATACCACCCACTTCATTCACCTCCCTCGCCTACTGCAAGAGATTTTACACCTCAGACATTCCCTGTATACACTGGGGAAGATTTGGGCAGGACACAGCAGAACCCAGATCTATGGGACACAACTGACCCTGATCCCATGTTGACCAACGACCCAGATTTGTAACCGAATTATCCTCCCTACCAGAGGATAGCACATCCTATCAACAGGTAGTATCTCGTGCAACCACCTTCCCTAATGTTGAGCTACATAGAGACCCAATTGAACAGGACTTCCTGTTTGATACCCTTGCAACCTCACATAGGAATATAGAGTTAATTCCCATGCTCCCTGGCATGCTTTGTCACGCATATTACATTTTTAAAGAACCTGTCACTCTAGGGTTATCACCCCTACAGGTAAGAAATATAGGTTTGATCCCACTGACCCGCTGTATATCAGGTCTTTCCAGGCTCAATAGTGGCCACCATTGCACGGTTCAGGCCTCAGGGGACCGTACTCCTCCAGACACGGAGAGTAAAAAGCTGGATGGTGCCGGCAAAAAGGTGGCTGCCTAAGAAGCCAATCATTGGTGTATCGCTAAGTCACACGACTTGCTAGCGAGATATGACTGGGCTCACTGGGATGAGATGGAGGAGCTCCTCCAATTTCTCTCTGATGAGCACTGCAAAAGAGGACAGCAGATTGGTGCATAGGGGCAAACAGTCACAAATAATTCCATCTGCTGTGCCCTAGATGATGTAGACATAGCTGCACGTGGTATTAACACTAATGTGTTAATAAGGAGGCCTGCTTGACCTCAATGCTCTGGGTTGAAACTAGAGGTCCAGCAGGCGGTGCTCAATATGCCATTCGACAAGGGGCACTTTTTTTGGCCCTCAAGTGGACTTCACCCTTGAGAAGCAAGATACTGACAACGCAGAAGCCGTGGGTGCTATTCAGTCCCCCTCACAAAGGGGCACTTTTCATTCCCCCACATTCAGAGGTGGTTACAAATCTACAACCTCAGAGGAGTCTACTTCCAAGCCCAGATAGTCTTCAGCCTCATATTCTAGGGGTTTCTTCAGGGAAGCCTATAGAGATAATGACAACCAAGGCAGAGGTAAGAGCAACGCCACCCGAAACTACCTTCATTGCAAAGCAGTGACTACCTCCATCTTCCCCCTGCACACTGCACACTTGTCGGGGGACAACTTAAAATTTTTGATCCAGAATGGATCATTACCAAGGACGGATGGGTCCTTTCCATTGTCCAATATGGTTATTGTCTGGAGCTCGTTACTTGTCCTCTAACCATTCTCCCTCGAGGCAACAGACTATCCCAAAAGCATCTCACACTTCTCAGGCAAAAAGTTTAGTCCCTTCTACCAAAAAGGTCATCAAGCCTGTCCCTTTACAACAATAGGGATCAGGAGCATGTTCCCTATACTTTCTCATTCCCAAAACAAAAAGACAGCTCTCTCAGGCCTGTTCTGGACCTCCCACCATTAAACCACTACATTCACTCAGAACACTTTCATATCGTTACCTTCCAAGATGTTATTCCGCTTCTCCAACAAGGTAACTTTATGGCGGCTCTAGATCTAAAAGATGACTATCTAGCAGTTGTTCTCAATGCAGAGTTGGAGTTAGCATACTCCAACCTAGCTCGTGTTCAGAGTTTTCAGTCTCTGCTCCCCCAGTTTCAGGAGAATTGTACATACACAGTTAGGACTATCATGCACTAGTTAGGGATGATGGCCTACTGCAGTGCCATTGTTCCCCATGCCAGACTCCACATGCGTCCCATACAGCAGTGTCTATCTCATCAGTGGTCCCACTCACAGGGTCACTAGGAGGATCTTGTGTTAGACTGCCATACTCACCACTCTCTCAATGGCAGAACACCACCAACCTGTTGAAAGGGCGGCCTTATGTGGACCCTGTGCCTCAGGTCATTCTGACCACAGACACATCAATGACAGGTTGGGGCACTTACCTTCAAGACCTCACATTATAGGGCCTCTGGGATCTCAGTCACCAGGTCCTGCATATCAGCTACCTCGAGCTTCAGACAGTCTTTCTATCCCTGAAATCATTTATTCATCACCTGTCTCACAAGGTTGTCTTAGTCTGTACGGACACCATGACAGACTTATACTAGCTACAGAAACAAGGGGGGACAGGGTCATCTCAATAGTCAGAACTCTCTCAGGCAGTTCACCTGGTGGCAGAGTATCTCCCAGGAACGGACAACGACTTTGCAGACCTGCTCAGCTGTATGCAGCAACAAGTCCAGAAATGGAAATTCCACCCGCAAGTCCTTCAAAAATACTTCCTAATGTGGGGACCTTCTCAGATAGATCTTTTTGCCACAGTAGAAAACTCAAAATACGCTAGTGTCGCCTCCAGGTATCCCACACCTTCTATCCAACGGCAACGAAGGAATGGGTGAACTGTCCGGGGTATTTGCTTATGCTTTTCCAACTCTCCCTCTCATTCCATTTCTGGTTCGGAAGATCAGGCAGACATCTCATACCATGATGCTGGTAGCTCCTACTTGGGCGCGTCAACTTTGGATCTCACAGTAGTTCCCCACAAGAAGCTCCCCAACAGGCCAGACCTTTTCATTTAAAATCAAGGACAGATCAGACACCCAGACCCCAGGTCACTCAACCTTGCGATACGGCTCCTGAAGTTATAGAGTTTGGTTACTTAAGATTGCCTGCGGAATGTATGGACATTCTCAGGGAAGCTCGTAAACCCACAACCAGAGCATATTATGCTGCAAAATGAAGATGCTTTTTATGCTACTGCCAACTCAAAAATATGAATCCCCTTAAAGGTACTGTCCAAGACATCACTTGTTATTTGCTACATTTGCATAAAGTAAATTTAGCTTACACTTCCATTTGCTTATATCTCACAGCTATAGCTGTATATCTACAGAACAGACAACATACTTCTTTCTTCAGAATCCTAGTCATTAAAGCTTTCATGGAAGGCCTTAATAGGGTTATTCCACCCAGAGTGCCTCTTGGACCATTGTGGAATCTGAATATTGACCTTACCAGGCTTGTGGGCTCTCCTTTTGAACCACTTCATTCATACCTTCTTTAGTATCTTTCTTTGAAAGGGGCATTCATAGTCACAATCACATCACTCAGACATGTTAGTGAGCTACTGGTCCTAACCTTGGATGAACCTTTCTTCCAGGTCCATAGAGACAAAGTGGTCCTTAGCACAAACCCAAAGTCACTCCTTAAAGTGTTTTCCTAATTCCATATCAACCAATCCTTTGAACTGTCACACTTTTTTCCGCAGCCTGACTCGTTTGTAGAAAGAGCTTCACAAACTCTAGATGTTAAATGAGCATATATGTTTTACATTGTCGGAACCAAAGAGTTTAGGAAAGCTAAGCAGCTTATTGTACCTTTTTCACTACCTCACAAAGGCAGTCCAGTATCCAAAAACAGCTTAGCTAGATGGATAGTGGAGTGTATAAAATGTGCAATGCTAAAGCAAGGAGACAGTTACCTGTTACTTCTACATCACATTCTACTAGGAAAAAGAAGCCACTAAGGCTTTCCTTGGAAACATACCTATAACTGACATTTGTAAGGCAGCTGCATGGTCTACACAACATACATTTACAAAGCAATGCCGTGTGGATGTAGTGATACGTCAGCAAGGCAACGAAGGTCAAGCTATGCTACAAACACTTTTCCTGTCAACTGCAACTCCGCTTTTATGGGGGAACTGCCTTATAGTCTACGGAGAGCATGTTTATCTACAGCTGTACATGCCATTGAACAGAAAATATTACTTACCCAGTAAGAATCTGTTTGTGGCATGTAGGTAGCACTGTAGATTCACATGCACCCTCCCTCTTCCCCAGATGCCTACGGCTGTTTCAATTACTTTATACTTGTATATAGTTGTACATATGTAGTTTTGCATGGACATCTCTTTCGCTGTACTTCCTTTACACTCCTTTTCTCACTCGCCTGTGGGAAGACAATCTAACAAAGGAGTTGATGCCCATGTGCAGTATCACCGAGAAGGAGGAGCCAATCGAACCAGTGACTTGAAAATGCTTCTTCGAAGAAAGACAACTTGCAACACTCCAGAACCAACACTAGATGGCAGGAGTATCCAGAGCATGTGAATCTACAGCACTATATGCCACAAATAGATGCTTACTGGGTAAGTAACATTTTCCAATCTCTGAAGGCAAAGAGCGAAGTTTATTGCAGACTGTCAACAGATCACTATCTGATAGAGACTCTTTTCAAGTGTACCCATATTGCGTACTTTACAAAGAATTATTGTACTCTATAGCTTTTTTTTACTGTTTTCATGTTTCGAGAATACTGAGAATTGCAGACATTATTATGAAGCACAAAAAAAGACTATCAGAGTAGTATCCCATTGCATCACAAATACTGTTGAAACCTTGTCTCCAAGGACACCCATGTTATGTTGGATTGCCTTAGCTTGATAGATCTGCACCCCTAGATACGACAAGCAATGAGGTTTCCAAGATAGGCTCCCTAGAATTTCAGCGATCTCTCCTGAGGCCAACGTGGGAAAAACAAGATTTTCGCTAGTTAACTTGAAGACTGGAGTTCTCATATGTTAATAATTAAGTCAGTCCGCCAAACTTCTTTCTTGGGTGGCCCACGGTCTTCCATTGTTTTGAAATTCACAATCGATTAGTGGCAATTGTGGTGAATAAAAAACTCTTTAAAGCCTCCTTAGTATATTTGTCAAACCCCTTCATTATTGTCTTAATCATGATCTTTACTTCATGTCCCGTTGTGCTATTTGTTTTCCTAGTCACTGCATGCAACAAAGCTTTCAGGTGTGGATAGTTGGCAAACATATGGATGCCCCCAGCTTCTTCGGTATCACTAATAAGGCAATTAGAATTTTGTGCACGTTTTCACTTCAACATATTCATACAGTGCAATACAATTGATTATTAACTTTAAAACTATAAAGCTTCAATTGTTCGCCCTGAATGCATGATAACCTTTTTTAAAGGAATGTGATATTGTGACCTCGGAAATTTCTATATTCATAACGTGCCCCCATATCAGTGTTTATGATTTAAAACCATCAGCAGGTGTCTCACTGAACAACGGGTATATTGTGCACATTATAGCAGGTTCAGGCTACTTGCATAAATTATTCATTGATTCCATTTGGGATAAATTTGTTTTGATGCAATACCTGTCAAGTAAATCCGAATTTGTAAATACTTAAATAATCATGTTTTTGGTAGTTGATAGTCCTCTCTAATACTTCACACAACCATAGGATCATGGATTTAAAGGTACCCGATTTTCGAAATCTCTCTTGCTACTCATTTGTAGCATTAGTAATCATGAACAGTATCAGAGAATGATAACGGAGTATGTCGGAATAGATGGGTTATTTTAAACATATTCTGCCATTCTTTCCATACAACGGCTTTAGTCAGCCTAATTTTTACCCTTTCGGAAAACTTTGAATTTGTAACCTTAAAAAAAGAGTCATTAGCATCCTTGCCTTAACAATAATTATAAATAGAAACAAATATAATGGGAAAATAATTACTCCAAAATGGACGTTCTTTTTCCAATGGATGGCCAGTAATGGAACCAAAAATCTTAAAGCGCCCCATTTCAAAGGTGCATTTAAGAATAGAATTGAATGCCTGCTTTTGTTGGGAACTAATAACAGGATTGAACAAAATAGAAATAAGAATATATGAAGGATCAACATTTTTACTAGGTTTCATCTACCCATCAAGCTGATAGGCACTTACACAGCAGGGCTGCACACTCCTTAAGTATCAGAATTCCTCTTGTTTATGAATTTACTTCTTACCATAAACAAGAACCAATACAGCTTACTTAACTACTCTCATCATATGTGATAAAGGATTAGACCATATGGGCAGGCACCCAGTGGTCACAGGATCATTAGATGGATATGGCGTTACTATAGGGAGTGTGTGTGGCCCCAGGACTGACCAGACAGCTTTTTTCTGTCTTGTGCAGGGTATTGATTGGCCCCTTACCTCATACGTTCGATCATCTTGGGGGGAAACTTTAATTGTCTTGCAGACCCTGTTCTGCAAGACCCCACAGGCCCTTACGAGACTCTCCTGTGTATCAAGGAGCCCGAGGATTCTCTGCCTGGTAAAAAGAATGGACCCTCATTGACTACTGGCAATCCTACCTCCCAGGAGAAAGGGATTACTCATTCTTTTCCCCCTCTATGACCTCCACGTGCGCCTAGATGCGATTTTATGTTCACCGGATGTCCATGGGTTAATACATATTACGGAGTAATTGACTGGGACCATTTTGGACCTCAATCCACTTTTGGTGGGATTGAACCGGGGTAGACTTAGGCCATCCATCCCCACATGGCGACTGCGACCTGAATCCTTAGAGGATCCGGTTTTCCGGGACACGATTGGGACTACCATAAAAACATACTTTGAAGATAACATGTGTTCCGCATCATCCCTGTTGGTGGAGTGAGAGGCGTTTAAGGCTGTTATTAGAGGCCGTTACATCTCTGACTTCGCCGGGGTTTGACAAACATGTTTTCAAGAACTTACGACTGCAGAGAGAGAGCTGAGAGCTCTCCAGCAATGGAGACCAGATCATCCAGAGCAACAGACTGAGTTCTTAGAGGCTAAGGAGAGAGTAGCCGAGGGGGTAGAGCGACTCCGATGTTTTGACTGAAAAAAATGATACGGTCCGGGCCCATGGAGAAAGGGAGCGTATTGGGTCTGTGCTGGCATGGCTTGCGAACCCAGCAAAACTTGAATCCAGCCAGGGTACTAGATTATACTATCAGGAAGACATTAATACAGAAGTTTACTCCTATTACTCCAACCTCTATCACCACACTACCAAAGCTGTGGTGGATGGTCTTGACACATTTTTTTTCCACAGTGGCCCTCCCAGCTCTCTTGCCTGAGGAGAGCATGAAAGGAAGGGTGATGCCTATGACTGTATAATGAAAGGAGCACAGATGCAACATATTGCGCTCTACGCAGATAACCTCCTGCTTTTCCTGCAAGATACAGATGTAGCTTTGACCTGGGCTTGTGACCTGTTAGGGCGATTTGGTTCACTCTCCAGTCTTCAAGTTAACTAGCGGAAATCTTATGTTATCCCCATGTTGGCCTCAAGAGAGATCGCTGAAATGCTAGGGAACCTGTCTTGGAAACCTCATGACCTGGCGTATTTACTGGAAGGAAATGTGGGAAAGGTTTTCTAAAAGTCCGGACCAGTGAGGACTTTTGGAAAACACTCCCCCTGTCGGTGGTAGGCTGCAGAGCCCTGCCGAAAATGTTGGCACTTCCCCCCTGCTATACCTTTTTATAGAGTCACCAGTGTGGATCCCGCAGTCTCTCTTTAGGGAACTAGATACGCTCCTGTGGGGTTCAAGCCATCAGTGAGTGGCACTCTCCAACCTCCAGAGGCCAGTGATGGAGGGTGGCTTGGCCATCCTGGATTCTGAATCTTATTTGGCGAGCCAGCTTCAATGGATGACCCAGTGGATAGCAGTTCAGCTGTTACCTGGTAAAGACGGAGGTCCCTTCATCCCAGATGTACATAGCCTGGTTAAAAGTACTTCTCCTTCTGTGCTGCCCCAGTGCTGCAGACACTACCCTATTTAAAGTACTGCATTGTTGCTGGTTTAGTAGTCGCCAGAGGACTAAAATAAAAACACCCTATTCCTCTGACATTCCGATGCAATTTCTGTTAGAGCTCCCCTCATGGAGGTGAGTGCGGGGAGTGGCAGACTGGATAGTGTTCGGGGGGGGCGACGCCAATGGAAGCCCTCTACGATGCAGAAACGTTCTTGCCTTTTGAGGAATTCCAATCACAGTATGAGTTGCCCCAGGGCCACTTTCTCCTTCGTGGGGCAATGGTGATGTTCCTAGTGCGTTGCGGAACCAGCCCAGTCCAGGGTTTGCCAGTACCTCGCTGCATCATCAGGCACATTCAAGGCAGTCACTTGTTTGTATAAGCAACTATGGGGAGACCCGATGATGCCCCTGGTGACTTAAATTCATGCGGATTGGGAGATCATCCTAGAGCATGTACCCAATGTTTCTGGATATGCCAGGTTTAAACTCATTAATTTCTACCTACTACATAGAGTGTACCTCACCCCGGGAAGTTTAACCGTCATTTCAGAGTGGAGAATGCCGGGTGTCCATGATGTGGGGAGGTTTTGCGCTGAGTTTCTTCACATGTTCTGGAGCTGTGGGTTCCTGCTCCAAAATTGGGGAGAAATTACGAGGATGCTGACCGAGGTCATCAAGCGTGACATACCGTGCACTCCTGAGAACTGATGCTTAGTTGGCGTCCACACACTGCCAAAACAAAAATCACAAGCCAGTTCAAAGACTTAGGGGGTCATTCTGACCCTGGCGGCCACCGACCACGGGAGCACCGCCAACAGGCTGGCGGTGCTCCCACGAGCATTCTGACCGCGGCGGTTCAGCCGCGGTCAGAAGTGGAAAGTCGGCGGTCTCCCGCCGACTTCCCGCTGCTCGGGGGAATCCTCCATGGCTGCGGAGCGCGCTCCGCAGCCATGGGGATTCTGACACCCACTACCGCCATCCTGTTCCTGGCGGGTCTCCCGCCAGGAACAGGATGGCAGTAGGGGGTGCCGCGGGGCCCCTGGGGGCCCCTGCAGTGCCCATGCCAATGGCATGGGCACTGCAGGGGCCCCCGTAAGAGGGCCCCACTGTGTATTTCAGTGTCTGCAATGCAGACACTGAAATACGCGACGGGTGCAAACTGCACCCGTCGCACCCCTGCAACTACGCCGGCTCAATTCTGAGCCGGCGTCCTCGTTGCAGGGGCATTTCCTCTGGGCCGGCGGGCGCTCTTTTGGAGAGCGCCCGCCGGCCCAGAGGAAATGTCTGAATGGCCGCCGCGGTCTTTTGACCGCGGTGCGGTCATTTGGCGGCTCCCTCCAGGCGGGCGGCTCCCGCCGCCCGCCGGGCTCAGAATGAGCCCCTTAGCGTTTATCGTAGCCAAAAGAGAAATCACTACGAACTGGAAAGATCCTAGGGGACCGAGAATGGCAAGTTGGAGACAGGAGATGTGGAAGTGGGCGAACTATGAGAGTGAGATCAAGCTTTGAGAAGCCAAATGCTGGCAGAGTTCTTAGAATGTAGCAAGGTCCTGGGAGACATTAGTGAATACATTAGAACATCAGGACCACAAACCCCCAGATGACAGACAGCCTTCATTGTAAGCATGCAGCCCATAGCACAAGAGGGAAAGTTGGAGTGAACAACACATCTGTACACGTTGTCAAGGGGGAAGACCCACTAACAGGTACCATAAACCTGACTACTTGCCCGGGGCTATCCCCCCATATTACTGAAGACCTTACTCAAGATGGTCTGATTGCTCAAGGCATGGGGTTGGGCGGGTGGGGAGCAGTCCAAGAGAGGGGTTTACATTGCTATAGTGTTAATCCATACAATAAGGATGAGTGATTGGGCGGACCTGTGAGTGAGAGGATTTGCCTGCAGTTGTTTAAGTATCCATGAGCAACAGTTGCATGCTTTATGACGACGTCCTGTATTTTAATGTGTTATAACAACAGAGCAAACTTGTTTCATGATGGCCGGACTGCGAGACCTTTATTATGTTGTTATCTGCAAGTTGAAAAACCTTATAACATCTGTTTAAAAAAATTCATATGTGATATAGGTATCGTTCCTTAATGTCTGTGTTTTGGAGCAGTCATGAAGACAGCATGATATCTTACAAAATATTGATGCTTCTTGTTCATTTTTGACAATTGCATTATTAATTGATGTGATATAAACAGCTACATTATTGGAATAAACCGAGAGTTTTTGCAGTATACCCATTCATTACAACCGGTGCTGTAGAATTATTTTTCTAAAATGTGTTTATGTATGGTTTCTGATAAATTGTGAATAGGAGCAGAGATGAAATATTCTTTCTAGCCTGCTTTGGTATGTGGAGATGCTTCCATTGCTCTTGAAACATTGTCACAGATGATTGGTAGCTTAAAGCTATGTTAAGCTTCTGGAGAACAGTTAACAGTACCCACCATTTCCTCCAGAGTGACAGCAATCGTTTCTTTATATAATCTTTCATAAAATATGCTAAATTAATTCATTATTGCTTGATTATCACCAACAGATTGCACCTGATCATTTATTATAATTTTAATCCGATTTGGTGTTTGAGCCTTTGTACCTTTATATGTTAATATGCACCCATTGGACTCCTCATATTCCTATATTCTCTTTTTAAGTGTAAAATATTGAGTAGCTATTTTCTGTTGCACTGTTCTTAGTACTCAGACCTTAGTAGTTGATAACTTGAAAAATGTTTCTTGTCCATGATCTTGCAGTGCATATTCTTTATCAGTTGTTGTGCACATGTGCTCTGCTGCTAAGCACATTACTTCCAATTCTGTGGGCTTACAACCTGCCCAAAGCACCATTAGTTGTCATTCTCGTTTGAAATCTTTCGATTGCTTAGCTACTGTAGACTTCCATTCCTTTCTTGTGTCAGCTCCTCCCTGGAACTTGAAGAGAGTGCGTGTTCTTTCTCTTTTTTTGCCCTTCCTCCTCTTTTTGCAATACATTTTTTTTATTTTAGAAGCATTTAGATATTATTCCTGGACATGCAATGTGCTTTCTTTCTGTTAACACAGGCATACAGCTTCTTATGTATGTTGCTTTCACACTATCTGCTATCTCTATTGATGCTTTAGTTACTTACACTCAAAACTGTACTACCCTACATCACTCTACTCAACACTAGTCCCCTTTTTGCCACTCTACCCTACCCTTTGCCACTCTACTTAATGCAACTTTACGCCACACCTCTCCACCCCACTGTATGCCACTCTACTCTATGCCATTTTGCTGCACACCACTGTACTCCACACCACCCAACTCTATTCCATGCCACTCTTCTCTATGCCACTATATTCTACTCTGCACCACACCACTCAACTTTGCGCCACTCCCTGTAATTCAATGCCACCCTACGCCACTCCACTGCATGCCACACCACTCCTCTGTATGCTACACTACTCTGTCACTCCAACCCCTCAACTCTACTCCACCCACTCTATGCCACTCTCCTCTACGTAACTCTATACAATGACACTTCTTGGCACTCCACACCACTCTACCGTATGCCATGCTACTCTGCTATACACCACTCCACGCCCCACCACTCTACTCCACTAACTCTATGCCACTACTATATACCACTTCACACCACTCCACTCCATTCGTTGCCACTCTTCTCGACTGTCTGCCAATCCACTCCCCTCTACACCCCTCTACTGTATGCCACTTTACACCACTCCACTCTACTTCACGCCACTCTGTACCACTCTCTCTATACCAGTCTACTCTACACTGTCATAGTTTGACTCTTGCTCTTGGCAAGACTGCTGGTTTAAGGATGACAGTACTTATGTTTGTAGGCGACTATGCCAGTCCTACAACAAGTCGCAACTGTCGCCCCAACCCTCCTGGCTCACAAGCAGCACCTCACCAAAAACCCAAAATGTAAAAGGTGATTTGTGGCAGCCTTTACGCATGGACTCAAGAATGTGACATCTCAGGGAGTGTTGTGGTTAAATGGAGATTACCCCTTTCTCACATAAACACCATGGCCCTGATTTATACTTTGTGATGCAAAAACTGCACTAACACAGTTTTGCACTAAAAAGTTTAGAACCTGTTTGCACCATTTCTGTGCACCAGCCGGGCACCATATTTATGGAATGGTGCAAGCCGGTGCAAAGGGTAGGGTAGCGTAAAAAAAAAAGACATTAGTCGTATGGAAGAAGATGGTTTTGCACCCAAAAATGACGTTAGGCAGGTTAGAGTAAAACAAAATGACTCTAACCTGCCTAGTCATTTTATGATGCAAAACCATCCATCCCACATGACTCCTGTCTTAGAAAAGACAGGAGTCATGCCCACCACCCCAATGGCCAGCGCAGGGGACTAGGGTCCCCTGGGCATGGTCATTGCACCCAATGCCATGTAGGGGGACCCTTTTCAGGGCCCCCAATGGCACTTAAAAAAAAAAAAATACTTACCTATACTTACCTAGGATGCGGTCCCCCATCTTCCGCTGTCCCTCTGGTGTGGGTGGGAGTTTCCCTGGGGCCTGGGGAGGGCACCTGTGGGCTTATTCCAAGGTGTTCTACCATTGAAATAGGCCCACATGTCCCCTAATGCCTTTTTTTTTTACCCCTCCCCCCGTGTGTGATTTTTGCACAGGAGGATAAATAAGGCGCTAGGGCCCTAGTCATTTTTTGCCTGGGAAAGCCTGCCTTGCATCTCATTGACACAAGGTAGTTTTCTGCAGGGAAAAATTGACTTTAACTTCAATATTTTGGTGCTAGACATGTCTAGAATAAAAATTTAAATATGGAATTAAGTTTGCACCAGTTTTGCGTAAAAAAATAAATACGCAAATCTGGCGCACACAGTATAAATATGCCTCCATGTCTCAATCAAACACAGGCAATGAAGAAGATGCAGGGAAGTTTCAATAGGTTTTATTTAGCAAAACTGCAATCTGCGATAAGTTGCATGGGCTGCAATGATTAGGATAATGAAAAGTGCAAGAAACAGAATGGTAAAGACAAGTCATTAATACAAAGACCCCCACCATCTTGCAAAGACATGAAGTGACATGAGATATAATATATGTCCTAGTACCCTAATGTCATATACCTAGGCGGTGATTCTAACCGCGGCGGGCAGCGGTCGCCGCCCGCCCGCCCGCCAAGCGGTTACCGCCAAATGACCGCACCGCGGTCACAAGACCGCGGCGGCCATTCTGGCTTTCCCGCTGTGCTGGCGGGCGACCGCCAAAAGGCCGCCCGCCAGCACAGCGGGAAAGACCCAGCAACCATGAAGCCGGCTCCGAATGGAGCCGGCGGAGTTGCTGGAGTGCGACGGGTGCAGTAGCACCCGTCGCGAATTTCAGTGTCTGCTAGGCAGACACTGAAATTCCTTTTGGGGCCCTCTTACGGGGGCCCCTGCAGTGCCCATGCCATTGGCATGGGCACTGCAGGGGCCCCCAGGGGCCCCGCGGCACCCCCTACCGCCATCCTGTTCCTGGCGGGAGACCCGCCAGGAACAGGATGGCGGTAGGGGGTGTCAGAATCCCCATGGCGGTGGAGCGCGCTCCGCCGCCATGGAGGATTCTCAAGGGCAGCGGAAAGTCGTCGGGACACCGTCAGAATGCCCAGCGGTGCACCGCCAGCCTGTTGGCGGTGCTACCGCGGTCATTCGCCCTGGCGGTTTTTACCGCCAGGGTTAGAATGACCCCCCTAATCTCTAACCTAAAAGAGAGCTAGGTGTGATAAACCTAATCTGCCAATGCCCTGTCTGTGAGAAGGGCCCCAAACCCTTGTTACCTTGGAATGAGGTCTGTAGCTCAGACTCCGTAGGGACACGAAGACTGGGTCAGCATGCATCGATAGCAGCGATGGCATCGGGTCAGAATCCCTCTGTCTGATGAATTGAGGAGTATTTATACAAATGTGCTTGGACCCCTGGCATAGGTCTGTTCCCAAACAACAGATAACAAGGCATGCTTGGGACGGTAATTTATATAAACAATTCTCTCGAAAGCGTGAAGAGGGAAAGTACCTTATGTGAACACCTACAATTTGTTTGTATTTGTCGCGTGATATTGACGCCTTAGTGCGGTGGCACTGATAACACAAAACTAAAACATCGGCCTAACCAAAAACAAAGCAGCCATCTTAAAAGATTTAATTAGATAAATATGCTAAAACAGAGCAAGCTAAGTAGGATAAAAATCACTAGGTGACGGGGGCACGAGTCTGCAAGCCAAAGGATAAGCTAACTCCTGTATCCTATTAAAACAAACTAGGATTCACTATACGCTCCCCATTGCCGTAACAAGTATGACCGCGTAACTTGACACCACCGAAGGAGAATGAACCCAATTCTAAAAAATGCTCTGAACTAAAGGCATAAAAACTAGATAAAAAAAGCACATTTAAAAACGTGTTCCAAATCAATAGCTACAATCATACAAAGAGATATAGGCCCACATAACACTGGCGGTATAAAACGCCTACCACGGCGGTGATGGCCGCCAAAAGACCGTCACTGCAGCTACCATCTGTCCGCCAGATTATGACCACAGCCGGACTTCTGCCACAAGAAGGGCAGAAATCCGGCCCTGGCCTTACTGGCAGATGGTGGTAAGGTGGCGCTGCTACCACCAGCACCGCCACGCGGGTAGACTGCACCAGCCGTATCATGGCCTGTGATACGGCATGGCGGTGTTCTGCTGGTGGTAGGTGCACCCCGTCCCATTCCCTGACGGAAGAACACCTGGATGAAGGTAAGTTGATCTTCTGGCAGGGGAGTGGCTGGGGGGTGTTGTGTGTGTGTGGGGTTGTGTGCATGAATGTGTGAGTGTGTGCGTGAATGTGTCTGTGTGTGTGTAGTGGTGTTTGCCTGGGTGTATGCATGTGTGTGAATGCGTGTAAGAATGGAAATGTGAATGCGTGTCTGCGTGTCAGTGTGAATGTGTGTACGGATGTGTGAGAGCATGACTAGATGTATGCGTGTATGAATGCGTGTATGCCAGTGTGAGTGAGTGGATGTATGCGTGGTGCGTGTCTGCTGGTGTGTGCATGTATGGGTGGGTTGGGGAATCGGAAGGAGGGAGAATGGATGGAGGGGGGTGGGGGGCATGTGGGGAGTGTTTATGGGGTGGGTGAGCCTCCTAAAAGGAAGGAATTCCCTGTCACTGGTAGGGCCTACCGCCATGGTTTTCATGGCATTGCTAATGCCGCGAAAACAATGGCGGTAGGCTGGCTCAAAATGCCGCCGGCGGTACTATATCGGTCGCCAGGCTGGAGATTGTTATCTCCAGCCCGGCGGCTGGTACTGCCATGGCGGTCTGAGTGGAGAAGTGGCAGGTTGGCTGCAGCCAACCCGCCATTCTCATGATGTGGCAGTATGTACTGCCAGCCTGTTGGCTGTGCTGTCGCCACATTATCACTCACCTCCGGGATCATAATGACCCCCCAATAATGCTGATCATGACAAGCACAGAAGGGCAATAAATGTGAACTTTGAATTTGGTATAATAAGCCAGTCATCAAATCTTTCTAACAATAGTCATGAGCTTGAAGAGCATCTTCAAAGCCATCAAATGGAAAGGACTTCTGGAAAGAGGCCACACCGTCAGATGTTAGATTGATCACAGGATAGGCAGACGGATCCACAGAGCAGTAGTGGTGGTAGTCTCTTGTGCAGGTCCACCTGAAAGAGTGGTACTCTCCACAGTGCCAAAAAGAGACAATCGTTCACCAAGGGTGGCTCATAAGTGGTCTCGCAAATCAGTCTTAGTCTCAAGGGGCACGACCGTGAATGAACCCTCAGCGGGGACATCAGCAGTGCTTGGTCCACAGGAGGCACTAGCGTAACAGCAAGACACACTGTAGGCAAGTGTTCGAAGAAGCACCATACGCAGCGAAAGACTGGTTGCACGCACCATAGGAGTGGTCGGAATGACAATGACCAATCACTCCAATTCCTCCAGCAACGAAACCCTAAAGACCTGAACCATGCATTCACCGCACAGTTGAGCTGGTGTCAGTGGCTCCATTCCTTTGCGTACCTGGAAAAACACAACTAAGAATCAGAAGAAATAGCAGCAGTATTCCGTCAATCAATGCCAAAATTATAGGAAAGCTGCCAAACACACTGGAAAAGAGTGAATGGATGGCCGATGGAATGACTCCAAAGACAGTCTGGAAGATGGACACAAATCCAGACCCAACAGCCTTAAAGAAGTGGCCAATCCCAGTAGTGCTCGGGGCGTTAAATTCTGGATACCAGCTCTCCAAAGTGCTTGGGAAGTTGGTAATTAATAGGGATTGTATCTCGGCTGATGATCTCGCAATCTGAAGAGCATACGTCTCTTTAGCTGCTGTCAACGTGACTTGTGTTTGGAACAGTAGTGCCTTTAGTCTGCTCAGCTTGTCATAATTTACACTAACAGTATCAATGTGAGGCCACATTTCTGATACTTTTATCTCTTGTGTGGGGGAAATGAAATGTGTCCACAACATCTAACGACCTTAGAGGCTGAAATTGCGTAGGCAATTGCTGGTTGCATACCGCAACAGCTTTGGTCGCTCAGTACCACATAACTTCCATTCGAAAGTACATGAAATGCTGGTAGAATCAAAGGGACTGGAGTACCTGTCAGAAACAGGCTAAATTCACATTGCAAAGGCTGTGAAGGGAGACCTTCTTGCAGATCATTGAATTACTAATAGAAGTCTCGCATTCACTTCTGCTGAGAAAGACCTCTTTTCTCCATTCAGGCATTTTATTCAAAATGCAACTCCCACTCTTCTTTAATATAGCTATCGCCTAGTCGCTCGTACCTGCCTACAGCAAGATGTTTCAGCCATTTAGAAAAAAACGAAAAGTGGAAATGGGCAGATTAATGATGCCATGTAGGAGCCATACTGTTGAAGGACTTTCTGCAACTGTGAAAGGCAACTTTTCTAACTTCTCTATGTGAAGCATGATGAAACTTGCTTGGATAAATTAAAGTCAGTGAACAATTCACTACCGTTAATGTACTTCCGTGGAATTCGGCCATTTTTCAACGTCCAACCTAACTGCATGATGGAACGCAGCTGACTTTGTCCACGACATAAAAGGAACATGTCTGTCTGAATGATATCAATCGCAGACAACACTATGTTAGGGAATAAATCCAGTTGGACAGAGTGTTCATACTGTTATTGACAACAGCTAAAGCCTTTTCTACGTTTTCCTTGTCTATCTGCCTTAAATGTGCAGCAGCTTCTATCTGAGAAAGCTTCCAGATCTCATTATACATAGAATAGGTTAATCTTATAGAGTGTGGCTTCCTAGGACCTAGCAAAAAGTCCAGCAAGTCTATATCCTCAAAAAGAGTGTTAAGATGTTTCTTAACTGTGGCTAATGTGTTAGTCTGTATCCATTGTTGGCACAGTTTACCAACACTGTATGTTGTAACTATACCCTTGTGTTGACCCGAGACAAAGCGAGGGTCTGGCTGGCTAATCTTGAAACCCACTGAGGAATTCACAAAACTTGCCTGACATCCATTTGTGTCTATTGGCCAAATCAACTACCCACTGGGACTGGAAAGTGAAAAGTTATAGGTACCATCTTGAACCTTTGCATCCAGCTCTTTCTCCTCTGTAACATTCAGGAAGAATTGCAAGTCATTAAACTTTGCCAGTGTGGGGATACTGGACGTGTTCATTTCTTTTATTTTTGCTAACCCCAAACAGGATGTCTGTTGAATGGTGTCATTTAAAAAGATCATTTGCACAGGAATCGAGCATGCTCAAAATAAAGCTACCCTACCCTGTATTTGGCCAATCTTGTGTTCCCCATGTACTCTTTAAATCAACAGTGTTCCTCCAGTATTCGTAACCTTCAACTGCAAGACGAGAAACAAAGGAATCTGAATAAATCAGCTTTGTATCAGTTAGCAAAAGTTTCCTAATTTTTGAAGGAGGTAATTTGAAATAGTATGACTCTGGATGTTTTGTGTCATGCCCAGAAAAATACGTAAATGTATATAAATAACGTTTTGACCTCTCCACAGGTAGTGTTGAACAGTGTTCCCACTGTGTATAGTTAAGTACTGGTCTGTGTCTAGTGACATGGTGCAGGTAGTAGCGTCCCCAGTTATTGTAACAGAACATTTCCCCGTAATTCATTGTATTCGTATATACATCATCACTTTCAAGCACTGAATAGTCCTTCATTTCAGTTAACATAGAATCAACTGTCTGGACATCCCAATCATCAGATACAACACCAGGTGTAATTACATCAGTCATAGAAATTTTGAAGACATATGGAATTTGAATGACCTCAGTAGGCCCATATATATCAAATGGTACGTTGTCCCACACAATCCCATCAGGAATTGGTACAGCTGAAATGTTCACAAGGGACAAGTCTCTTTGGACCTTTTGTGAGGAAAGATATGGAGTTAAGACCTCATTCACAGGTGCAACAGAGGAGTGTTCAGGAAGGTAATGATCATTTATAAGCAAAAAGAAAACAGTCACGAAACCAATCCATAGAAACAATGCAAAAAATGTAAAACAGAACCATAAATAGTTCCATGGGTGAATTAAATAGTTATTTCTAAGCCATAGGTACAGTGTGTCTTTAATACATTTTAAATTACTGGAATGGATGAGTCTGAAGAAAAGTCATCAATGTCGATGAAGTAACCAGAAGCAGTCTCTGCAAACGCAGGAGCAGGTGGCTCACCGGTGGATGGATTCACTTCACATGGAGGCTCATGGTAGACGGTGTTGTCAGTCTGTGTATTGTTGGTGTAGTAAACAGCCAAATCTTGGACAGGTGCTGTCGTTGAAGTGGTAACTGGAATCAGAAAGATCTAATTTTCCGCTCTCCCTACGGTCGAGGAGGTATTTGTAGCATTGTTGGACATGCTTGTGTAGTCAGAAGTAGTGTTGTTCTACTTTGAAGAGGTATATCCTGTTGGGTAGTGAGAGGGAACCAGGAAGTACACAAGGGACCTCTGGGTCTACTGTGCAGGATCGGCCACATTGTGGACTTAGATGTCATCAATGGAAATTAATCTGTTTGCTTTGGAACCAGGCAGCGGTAGTAAGATGACAGTTTTAGTACCTTGTACTCTTAGGGCTGGGACCGGTGCTCTGTAGGATTGACCGAATTCCTTCTCCACAGCGATCTTCTCACAAACCAGATCCCCAACTTTAGGAATACAGCCAGTTCAAGTTGTTGGTAAATCCCTTATTCCTAAGATACCAGCACTAGCGGATGATTTATCATCATGAAATTGCTGAAGCTCCTGTAAAACAGTGAGATGTTCATTTATGTCGAAAGGTGTGTCTGCTGCCACCAAACCAGGCCCATCAAAATCTGGGACATACATAGGTATCCCAGAGAGAAGCTCATAGGGAGTGCGTCCCCCCCAAGGACCGTCTTGGCAGCTTTCTGGACCCCATATAGGTGATGAAGTCAGCCGCGGGCAGAACCTAATACTCTAGCTGTTAAGGACTACTTTAGATTACGGTTCCGCCTCTCCACGACCGAATTTCCCTCAGGATGGAATGGTGAGGAGTAATGGAGTTCAACACCCATCATCCCCATGGTGTCCCTGAATGCCCTGGAGACAAATGCAGGGCCCTGGTCCGAATGGAATGTTGCAACCACATATGTACCGATAAAGATCAGCAAGTCTTTTATAACAGTTCGAGCGACAGCCGACTGCTGAGGCTTTACCCACAGGAATCTAGGACAAGAATCTACAGCGACTAAAATGTATTTGTATGCACCATCCGGTTGGAGTGAACTGCAATGGTCCAGATATACACACTGTAGTGGCCTGCTGGACACTAAGAGGGATGTCTGCGGTGGGCGTTTGATGTTTGAGCCCTTGATTTGCTGGCAGACGTCACAAGAAAGGACAGATTGTTTTGTCTGTTTGTATAGACCTGGCCACCAGAAGCGTTTCTGTAAGAGCGTTACTGTGGCTGGAATACCGGCATGAGCAGAAGCAACATCCTCATGCGCTGCTTTTATTTGATCTAATCTCTGGTCTTGATTGGGGAATGCTTGATCTCCAACTCCAGGAAGTGTTGCATAGGCAATATTATGCGCACTGATGTGGTAAGAATATTTTGTAGGGTATGCTTTTGGGAGAGACTTGCCTTCAGCCGAAGCTTTCACGGCAGTCAGAATTTCATTATCCAATCTCGTCTGTGAACAAGTCACTGCAGCCACAGAAGCCGTAGCTACTGCAGATTTGGCTGCTTCATCAGCCAAAGTATTGCCGATAACATGTACTCCTACACGTTGGTGGCCCAATGTATGTACTGATTGTACACATACGGTAGCTTATCCTTGAGATCAGCCACCCTCCCCCATAATGTTTTGTGTGTTATGGTGTTCCCCTTGGAGTCTCTAAACCTGTTCAGCTTCCAATGATTGAGGTAATTATTGTAGGACTGGACGCAGTCGTATGAGTCACAGACAATTAAAGTCAGCAATCCTGGCTCTGTAAGTTCTAGCGCTAGAATAAGAGCCTTGAGTTCAGCCAGCTGAGCTGTGCAGTCCCCTAGGGTCTGCGTGTAGGTATTGTGAGGATTGAAGACTCCATCCTTCATCAATCCACTCACGGCTGCGCATTCGGCTGAATATTGTTTCCTACCTACAGCTGGTTGTGCTGAACCATCAGTATAAATTACAGTATGGTATCTGTCAAGTGGCAAAATATCTAGAGGAGCGGTGTACTCCTGTTCGTATTCGAGAAGTTCTTGTGTCTGAGGTTTTGGATCAAAGATGTAGTTAACATCGGTGGCAGTCAGGGAAGTTGCCCACTGAATCCAGCGTGGATGTAATGCTTAAGCGTTAGGAACGCTTGCTTTAGTGACGGCCTCTAAGGGTGGCACTGGGGTAACGACAGTGATGCTTTTCCCTTGGGCAAGTGGCCTCTACTTAATGACAGCCATTTGAAGTGCAGTTAGAATCTTTTCTGTGGGTGCAAAATGGTGTTCTGCATTAGAATATAAATGAGCTTTATATGCTATGGGCACTGGGTCGCCCTCGTTATAGGTGATATAAGTAAACCCAATTGCACCAGCAATTCTTCTTTTGACCAAATTTGATGTGTTGTCATGTGTGTGCAAGTGTTTTGCTTCTAGCATTTCCTGTTGCAATTCCCTAAGGATGCGTGTGTGTTCAACTGTCCAGTGTCTGCTAGACAAATCACGGCGTATTAAGTCGTAGAGTGGCTTGATACGTTGTGCATGGTCAGGAATGTATGTTCTGACAAAATTAAAGAAACCAAGTAAAGACTGTAGTTTCTTGAGAGTGGTAGATAGTTGAAGTTGTGCATATTTCTCTAGAAAGTGCAGGGCCAGGCTCTTCCCCTCGTTTGACAGCTCATATCCCAGGAACAATACGCTGAGATAGGCTTTTTTAGTTTTTCTAAAATTAAATTTATAGCCAAAGGCTGTGAATCCTAAAACGAACTGATCGACCCTGGCAAGATTTATGTTGAGGTCATCATCTGTGAGATAGATTTCATCCACGTAGGAAAACTCCTCGGGATCAATATCATGCAGTATTGATGTTACACGGGCTGAGAACAGCCCTGGGCTGTACTTGTAGCCTTGGGGCAAATGGCAAAAGCGTATTTGTGAGCCAAATGAGAATGCACTCAGGTCCCGACTTTTGTGTGCTAGGTTTTGGCAGAAGAACCCATTGGAAATGCCCAATGTTTTGGATTTTTTGCGCACTGTGTTGTTAATTAGTGCTGTGCTAAGACTATTCTGCAGGAATGGTGTGATTTTGCAACAGGGAATAACGGGTTATTCATTGCAGAGACACAGGGCTCAATTACTCCCTGTATTCGAGCTGAGTGAGGATCTCTCTCACTAGAGCTTTTGCTTCGTGTTTAATAGGATATTGTGGCTGAGGCTTGGGTGCAGACCTGATAGGTATTACATGGCAAGGAGAATCCTTGTCCCAACCTACATGATTTTTACGTACAACACAGGTGCCTGCGCTAAAGCCTAATTTGCAGCGTAGGCTTGTTTTACCGCTTCTGGAACAAGATCAGAAAAAGAAGGCAAAATGACATCTTCTCCATGTGGGAGCTTACAGATGTGCTCGGGTGGCCAGTCCCTTCTGGCCAGCAGGATATCACAACTAGGTTCATCCCAAAATATCACCCCAGCGGTGCTCTCTACGTCCCCCTCAATTTGGATTTTTAAATCAGAAACCCTGTCGGGAGGGAGAACACGCCCAGCCGCAGTCTCAACTGCAATGAAATTGCTAGATGCTTTCGCATCCACGTGATCTTTCCGACTCTGGTGACATATCGTGACCTCTGCTGCACTGTATAACAGTGCCACTGCCTATGTCTTGTTCTTCAGCAATATTCTCAAGTGTACTGGCATTATTAATTGACAGTGCTGCCACCTTTTTCTTTTTAAACTGTGGCTTTTGTTGTGGGGACTTTTCTTCTTTTTTGTCTGAAGACTGTGGTGAGTCTTTCTTCTGTTTCACATATTCAGGATGTCGATCAGGACAGACTCCTCTCTCGCTACGTCTATCCAGTGCGTTCTGAAAGGGACGTGAATCAGTATATCTGTCAGGGTCTTTTATATTTTCTCTATTTCTGACAGTATATCTCCTTTCGGAGTTCTCCGGATGTGGAGACTCTGCTCTCTGATTTTGTCTATCTTTAAATTGCTTTTGTTTATCCCAGCGCTTCTTAGAACCCTCATGTGCCTGTTTAGTACCTTCCTTAGAGGTGGTACTCTGTAGTTCAAGCTTTTTCGGCTTGGCTCCCAAACTATCCCATCCTATACTAGTATAGGCATCGGAAATAGTTTTCGTTGGCTGTTTCTCCTGGTCCAAGTGTGGAATATCTCAGAGACGCTGGCGTATAGCCAGTGCTACCCCTTTTTCTTTAATGTTACTGAGTATGATTGAGGAGACCGCGTTGAAGATATGCATTAATTTCATCCCCAAATCTAGGGCTGGTGAAGCCCCGTGCTCATTCTGTATTTGTTTTAACACTTCCAGCAAATTGGCAAGTATCAGGGTACCATGTGTGGTAGTATACATTTTAGCAAAGACTTATCCACCGAGGGAACCATCCCGAAGGTCAAGCACATTGTGAGAATTCTATGTTTCTCCTGTGGTCCTGTATTGGGAAACACAGCTTCCAGCTGATTAGTTTTCTGGGCTCCCAGAAATTAATGTTCTCCCGTTCTGTGGGTGCTTTACGCATGATAGTATATACTATTTCTGTATTAGTCCCAGTAGCCAATTGATATCCAGCAGGTGTTGTCGGTGCTGGACGCACTGGTGTAGTGTTCAAAGTTTGCATTACGAACTGAACAAGTCATCTTTAAAGTGTTACAACTTCAAGGTATAAGTTTCGCAGGTCTGCTGCCTGTATATTTTGTATACCTGGGTGAGATGTGTATGTGGCAAACATAGGCCACGTTGGTCTATCATTACCTAAGGGACCTAATCTCATGGTTTGTATTACATATGGTAGGATGCCTTTAAACCAGTTCTGATATCCTTGATAAGTAATCGTAATCTCAAGATACTGGTATGCTTGGTACCGCTGAGGTACGTTTGCAATTCTGTATGTGTGGAATGTAAATGATCTTTGGTGACCCAAGAGTACCCATGAGTAGAATGTTTCTGTTTGGTAAGCTTCCCCAGCTTCTATTATGAATGTAACGTCTCCGCCCTCATCTGATAAGGCATGCTCTACTAGGTGAAGTGTTAATGCTTGTCTAACATTCTCTGGAATGTCTATGATGTTAACTATGTTGTATTAGGGGTATAAGAGATGGAACACCAAATGGGGAGCAAAGTCCTTTTATGAGTTCAAGCTCGAACAGCCTAATTAGGTGCTCCCTGTTCAGCTGAAGAGGATCTTCCCCAAGACCACGGATGTCTCCGTATAATGATTCTTAGGTTAACTGATGTTTGTGAGACAGTGAAAGTCAGGGTATCCTTAAATTAGTGCCTAAACACCATTGTTGGTGGCGCCATGTTGTAGTTTGACTCTTGCTCTAGGCAAGACTGCTGGTTTAAGGGTGACAGTACTTATGTTTGTAGGTGACTATGCTAGTCCTACAACAAGTCACAACTGTCCGTCCAACCCTCCCTGCTCACACACAGCACCTCACCAAAAACCCAAATAGTAAAAGGTGATTTGTGGCAGCCTTTACGCATGGACTCAACAATGTGACCTCTCAGGGAGTGTCATAGTTAAAGAGAGATTACCCCTTTCTCACATAAACACCATGCCTCAATCAAACACAGGCAATGAAGAAGATGCAGTGAAGTTTCAGTACGTTTTATTTAGCAGCAAAACTGCAATCTGTGATAAGTTGCATGGGCTGCCATGATTAGGATAATGAACAGTGCAATAATCAGAATGTTAAAGACAAGAGTCATTAATACAAAGGCCCCACCATCTTGCAATGACATGAGATAATATATGTCCTAGTACCATAATGTCATGTACCTAATCTGTAACCTAAAAGAGAGCTAGGTGTGATAAACCTAATCTACTAAAGCCATGCGCATGAGAATAGCCCCCAACTCTCGTTACCCTGGAATGAGGTCTCTAGCTCAGACTCCGTAGGGACACGAAGACTGGGTCAGCGTCAAGCCGACGTGCAGCATCGATAGCAGCGATGGCATCTGGACGGAATCCCTCTGACTATCTGTTTAAGTGAGAAGTATTTATACAGATCTGCTTGGACCCCTGACATAGGTCTGTTCCCAAACAATAGATATCAAGACAGGCTTGGGACGGTAATTTATAAACAATTCCCTCGAAAGCCTGAAGAGCGAAAGTACCTAATGTGAACACCTACAGTTTGTTTATCTTTGTTGCTTGATATTGACACCTTAGTGCGGTGGCACTGATAGTGCAAAACTAAAACATGGGCCTAACTAAAAACAAGGCAGCCATCCTAAAAGATTTAATTAAATAAACTTGGTAAAACAGAGAAAACTAAGTAGGGTAAAAGTCACTAGGTGAGGGGGACACGAGTGTGTAAGCCAAAAGCTAGGCTAACTCCTGCATCCCATTGAATCAAACTAGGATTCACTACAACACCACTTTACTCTGTGCCACTTGGTGCCATTCTATGCCCTCCACTGTATGACATTCTGCTCCCCGCCACTCCACTCCAAGCAACTCTACTCTATTATGCCACTCTACTCTACACCACTCCACTCTAGGGCCACTCCACTGTACACCACTCTACTCTATGCCACTCTGCATCACTCTACGCTGCTCTACACTACTCTACTCTACTCCACCGTACTCTACATCACTCCACTTCATGCCTCTCCACTTTATGCCACTATACAGTATGTCACTTCGCTATATTTTGTGGCGTTCTGCTGTACGCCATTCCACACTACATCACCCTACTTTACACCACTCCACTCTATTCTACACTACTTTATGCCACTCCATTCTACACTACTCCACTCCACACCAGTCTAAGCTAGTCTCCTCTGTTCTGCTTCCCTCTAAACTTCTATCCTCTATGGCACTCTGCGCCATGCCACTAACGTTTACCCATGCTGAACCGCAGCATGTTGCTGTGCTGCATGCTTTGCTATTGCTTGTCTTTTTTTTTGTTCTGTGTATTTGATAGTTGCCGCTGTGTATAGGTGTCGAATGAATCTCAGACAACCTTTGGTGCTCCACAGACCTGAATAATGTCTAAAAATTCTGAAATTTGTGTGCACATGTATTGCCTCTAAACTTTTAATAGTCCTCTATCAAATGTCCAACGTCCACTAACATTATTCTCTGGATAAAGTTGTGTTGTAATACATTTTGAATTATGATCAGAAGTAGCTTTAAGCTAGAGCTCGAATGTAATAAGAAGAATGTTGGTGGGCACTAAAAACAAATCAACTAGAGAATACTGTTTATCTGAGTGAGAGTGAAATGTGTAATCTTGTCAGCTTGAGTGCCATCCCTTTCAGGAAAATCAGGGACTTCCATTAATCTGTTTATAGCTTTGCAGATTTTCTGCATATAGTATGCTAGTCGGCGATGAGCCGTATGAGTTGGGCGTTACTATAAAATTAAAGTCTCCAAATATGTTGAAAATATCGTGAACGTGTAGTTAGTGCAGCTTGGACGCATTTATCTCCTTGCATAGTTGCTTGACAGAGGCATCAGTACTTATTCCAAATGGTCTTGCAGTTGCCGTGAAAGGGCCCTCCTGCTTTTTTTTTTTTATATGTTCCATTATGTTGTAAACATAGCTGCCAAGCTTTCAGCTTGCTCACAGGTGAAATTTCTATGGTTTCAGTGTGCATGTGGGTGACATTCTATTGCCAAATGTGTGACATTTTGACTGACTCTTTATCGTAAGTAATTTGAAGCGAAGACCAGTATTCTTGTGTTTCTCTGGTTTGTATTACTGCATCCAGACATAATACAATAATTACTTAATAATCTAAAATAAACCAAACCTATTAGCTTTGTAAGTCCTTGTTAGCAGTATCCAATGAATAGGTGGTAACAATTATTTTGTTGTGAGTAATTAGAATTGAAACTATTTAAATTCTGAAAATATTAGACTGAATTAAACATTACTGGGGCTCCCGAAGGGGCAGTGGTCTTCGAAACCTGTCAATCATTACGGACAGACTGTTAGGAGCAGGACGACTTTGAAATGGACAGACTGCAAGGGATTCAATATGTAAATCGGGCTCACTCAACTGCTCTTTGGCTGTGACCCTCTGACCTTACTTGAGACGTATTCTTGAACAACTACCAGGTTTCTTCGACTGGCTATGCCTCATCATGCCATTTCAAGTGCAACACTCCATTCATACCTCGCCTTGAGAAAGCCCCAGGTCTGCGTGCTGTACACGGGGAAAAACACGTGTTGGCTGCTCAGTTGTTTCCTTTTGTTTCAATCACACCTTGGAGTTTATCTTGATAATAATTAGATAATAAATGCACACTTATATTTTAACATTGTTTGTTTGCATGAATTGGAATTAAAAAATAATTTTAACCTGGGCTCATCTTTGTTCCTTATCTTCTTTCTGACTTTGTTTCAGTGGGTTGGGATTTCCAATTTTGGGGACTGCATTGGGGGCGCTTTTCAACATCTACATGGCCCAGCTAGCCAAGATCATCAAACAACAAAGGCTCAACATTGTTTCCTATGCTGACGATACCCAACTGATCCTCTCCCTTTCCGATGACCTTGTAAAGGGCAAGAGAAATTTCCTCAATGGGATAAGAGTAGTCACCGCCTGGATGGACGCGAGCTACCTCAAACTGAACTTGGATAAGACAGAGAACCTTGAAATCGGCTCCACCCCTTCTGCCTAGAACGACTCCTGGTGCCCTACTGCACTGGGAAACTCCCACGGACCACTCACTCAATCTGGGCATCATCCTGGACTCCTCTATTCATGACCCGCCAGGCAAACAACGTTTTGTGGTCATGCTTCTGTCGCAAGGATTCTCATTATCCTAATGAGACTACTGGATTTGGGAAGCAGAATCACCTGAGTTGTAGGGTACTGAGTGCAATCCAACACCATGTGACACCTGTCGGGCCAATCTGGGTTTTCCGGCCAACTAGCAGTGACTCATCTCCACCCAAGAGTGGGGATGATTGTGGTAACCGGTCGCATGACAGAGTCTGACAGTATTCCCACTGAGTAAAATTAAAAATAGTCTTTGGGGTACTTGCTCTGTTAATGAAATGATGTTCATAATTATTGTAAAAGAACAACATATCTCCGTCATTTTCTTTGGATTGATAAACATCCTCACTTTCAAATACAATGAAATATTGCAGATCAGTCATCATAGAATCAACTGTTTTTACATCCCAATCATCACAAACTACACGGGTGTTATTACATCATTCATGGAAAGTTTAAATACATAAGGAATTTAAATGACCTCAGTCAGGAGGTATATTTCAAATGATACTTTATACCAAACAATCCCATCAGGAATTGGTTTAGTGGAAATGTTCGCTAGGGACAAGTCTCTGCGGACTTTGTGAGAAGAAAAATTTAGTTTTAGGGCCTGATCTACCAGTTCAATTGTAGAGCGTTCAGGAAGGTAATGACCATGTATCATTTAATTAAAACGATGACAAACCCAATTCAAAGGAGGAAGGCAATTACAGTTAATCAGAGCCATAGATAGTTCCATGGTAGAATAAAGTAGTTAATTTTGAGCCAAATTATCAGCTTACGTGTTCTTGACAGTTCTTTTGCAATAGAGGCAGATGAGTTGGTGAAAATGTCATTGATGTCGGCAAAGTATCCAGAAGCAGTTTGTGCAAAAACTGCAGCCGTGTTTGGAAGAGGAGAGCTGGCAGAAGTCTCTTGCCGTGGTTCATAGTAGACTATACCATCCATTTG
Source organism: Pleurodeles waltl (assembly GCF_031143425.1). Taxonomy (NCBI): domain Eukaryota; kingdom Metazoa; phylum Chordata; class Amphibia; order Caudata; family Salamandridae; genus Pleurodeles; species Pleurodeles waltl. The sequence continues at coordinate 571,789,668 of NC_090451.1, read as the reverse complement.
TGCAGAATTTGAGTAGAATTGCTCAATAGTGTTGACATGACTTATCACAGAAGAGTTTAATAGAACTAATGAAAGCTCATTTTCTACCCTCCCCAAGCTCGGGGAGGTGTCAGCGTTGCTTTTAAAACCTTTAGAGGAACATCCTGGTCGGTAGTGAGAGGGATTAGGGTACTACCCAGGAGTCCTCTAGGTCTGCTGTGCAAGATCGGCCATATGGTGTAGCTTAACATTGTCAATGGAGACAAAGCGATTTTCTTTACAACCAGGCAGCAGCAGTAGAATGACAGTTCTGGTACGTGTATTCCCAGGACTGGAACCAGTCCACAATAGTCGCAGCAGTACTAGCAGATGCGTTGTCGTCACTGAACTGTTGTCTGTCCTGCAAGACAGTGACATGTTCATTTATGCCACCTCCGCGCCAGGACCATCAAGATCTGGAACATACATTTGTGTTTTGAACAGGCATTCATATGAGGTACGCCCTCCCTCCCCCCCAGGGAGCTTCTGGGCAGATTACAAAGTGCTCTCTGCACTCCATACAGATGAGTAAGCCAACTATGACCTATGACTAATACTCTGGCTGTTAAGGAGTGCTTTCAATCCCAGTTTCTTAGCACCACAATACTATTTCCCTCAGGATGAAATGGAGACTAATAATTCAGTTGGACCCCTAACGAAGTAATGGCGTCCCTGAAAGCCCTTGAGGCAAAAGCAGGGCCCTGGTCCGAGTGGAAAGCCGCAACAGCATATGTGCCGACAAAGACTTGCAAATCTTAAAGAACAGTCTGAGTATCAGCCGAGCATTGTGGCCAAACCCATAGAAATCTGGAACATGAGTCAACAGCGACTAAAATGTATTTGTATACACTGTCCGGTGTCAGGGGACCACACTGGTCCAAGTACACACATTGTAATGGTTTGTTTGAAATTAGGAGCGGTGTCTACGGTAGGCGTTTGACAGAGGACCATTTTATTAGTTGACAGATGTCACAGCAAAGGACATACTGCTTGGTCTGTTGGTAGAGACGTGGCCACCAGTAACGTGCTTGTAACAATGATATTGTAGCTGCCACACCAGCATGAGCCGAAGCAACTCCCTCATGCGCTTTTTTGATCAAATCTGGTCTTTGATCTTTCTTGGGAATCACATGATTACCCACCTCTGGTAGTACAACTAGGGCTGTATTGAGGCATGAAATGCGGTAGGGATATTTGGAAGGATATGCCTTTGGCAAGGGCATAACATCAGCCGAAGCTTTCACAGCAGCCAGTGTTTCATCTTCCAGTTTTGTTCTAGAACGAGTTACTGCAGCAACAGAATCTGTAGCTACTGCTGATTTTGCTGCTTCATCAGCCAAGTTATTGCCAGAACCATGTATTCCAACACAGTGGTGTCCTAGTGTATGTACAACATGGACATTAGGTAGCGTTTCCTTCAGATCAACTACTTTCCCCCACAAAAGTCTTTGTGGTGTTTCCTTTTGAATCTCTGAACCCGTTCTGGGGCCAGTAATGCAGATATTCATTGAAGGACTGGACAAAATAGTACAAATCACAGACAATCAGCGTCAGCTGTTCAGGATCCACATATTCCAGAGCCATCATCAGAGCCTTCAGCTCTGCTAACACGTCTAAGTGTGTTGTGCATGGAATTCACCATCCTTCATGTAGCCACTCACGACTGCGCAGGCGGTGGTGTATTGATGTTTTGTGCCTATAGCTGGTTGGGCTGAACCATCAGTGTACATAATTGTTTGATATTGTTCAATAGGAATTGTGTTTGCTGGAACTGGATATTCAAGTTTGTATTGCAAATATTCTGGAGTTTGTTATTTTGAATCAAATATATAGTCAACATCAGTGGCCATCAGAGACGTTGCCCATTGAATCCAACATGGATATAGTGCTTTTTGCGTTAGGAATGCTAGCTTTAGTAACAGCCTCAGGGGCTGGGATGGGGGATAAGACGATACATTTCCGTTGGGCCAGTTGTCCCTCTTTGATGACAGCCATCTGAACAGCAGTGAGAATTTTCCCAGTGGGAGCAAGGCATTGTTTTGCTGAAGAGTAAAAATGTGATTTGTATGCAGTCGTGATAGTCTCACCCTCATTGAACATTACATAGGTGAAACCAACGGCACCAGCAATTACTCTGACCCAGTGTTTTTTATTGTCCCTTGTGTGTAAATGTTTATCTGCAAGCATGTCTTGTTGTAATACTCTGAGAATGCGTGTATGTTCGACTGTCCAGTATTTGCTGGAGTCAGGACGCACCAAGTCATATAAGAGTTAAATGGGTTGTGCATAATCTGGAATGTATGTTCTGCCAATATTTAAAATCCTGACAAAGACCAGAGCTTTTTGATGGTGTTTGGAGGTTGTTGTTGTGCAAAGTTTTCTACAAATTGGGGCGCAAGGCTCTTGCCTTCATCTGATGATTTGTATCCCAAAAACAGGACACTAAGGAAGGCTGTTTTTGTTTTTTCTAAGCTGAATTTGTAGCCTATTTCGGCAAATCCCACAACAATGCGGGCTACCCATCTTATATGTTGCATGAGATTGTTGTCCATAAGGTAGATGTCATCTATGTAGGACAACGCCTCTGGGTCAATGGTGTGTGAAAAAGATGTGACATGAGCTGAAAGCAGTCCTGGACTGGTCTTGTACCCTTGTGGAAGTCTGCAAAATGATTTATAAGAGCCTAAAGCTCTGAAAGTTGTTAAGTCCCTACTTTCAGGCACTATTATTTTGGCAGAAAAATCCACTGGAAATATCCAAAGTAGTTTTATATTTTTTGCGCAATATATAGTTCATAGGTGCTGTGCTATGTGCATTTTGAATAGCAAATGTGTGTGTGACTATTTAAATGTCTGAAGTTTAAGACTATTCTGTATGAATGGTCGGGTTTAGCTACGGGGAACAATGGATTGTTCATTGGTGAGACACAGGGTTCAAGAACGCCCATGTATTCTAATTAAGTGAGGAATTCCCTCACAGGTGCTTTTGCTTCATGCTTTATTGGATATAGGGGTTGAGGTTGAGGTTGGGAGTTCATTGGTATTACATGATAGGGGACTCTTTATCCCACTCTTCGTGTTTGTGACATAACGGAGGTGCCGGTGCCACTGCCCAATCAATGGAGTGAATTTCTATGAGATTTCAGGGAACAAGGGGCGAGAAAGACTTCTCAATTATTTTTTCCCCATAAGGGAGATTATGGACAAATCTTGGTGGCCAGTCCTTCTTGGCCAGCAAAGAATCTTAAATGGTAACAACACAATCTCAAAAGATGGTGTTGATTGTGCATTCCATGTCTTCTTCTAACTGTATAGTTACTTTATCGGGTGTGGAGACACGCATGTCCGCAGTCTCAAGTTGTAAGGAGTCATCAGTTGCTTTCACTTCCAGATGTTCTTGAAGATCCAGGCAAACTATTGTGACCTCTGCTGCACTGTCTAGCAGTGCTAGTGACCACTTCCTGTTCTTCAGTAAAGCCCTCTTCCTGAGTGGCATGTCGTATTGCAACTGCTGCCACTTTTTTTCTTTTTGAATTGGGGTTTTTGTTGGTAAAGTTTTTCTTCTTTCTTAACAGCAACTTCAGACATGCGTTGTGAGTCCTATCTCGGTTTCACGTACTCTGTTCACTGCTTTGATCGCCCACCTCTCGCACTGCGTTTTTCCAGTGAGTCCTGAAAGGAAAAATATTGGAGTGTATCAGTATATTGATATCTGTCAGGCATTTTTATATTATCTCTATTTCGAAGACTATATAATTTTTGAGGGGTCTCCGAATGTGGAGATTCTCCTCTTTCTTTTTTAGATGTTGTTTTTTTACCCCAGCGTTTTTCAGATGCTTCAGATGCTTGCTTGGTAAAATCTTTACTAGAGTTACCCTGTAATTGTGGTTTAATGGGTCTTGCCCCCAAACTATCTCGGCCAATACTAGAGTAGTTCAAAGTGATAATCTTTGGCAGCTCACGTTCTTGATCCTTTGCAGGAACGTCCCAGAGCCACATACGCACCGCTAGTGCAACTGCCTCCCCTTTGAAATTACTCAATATTACTGAGGACACTGGCAAAATTGCCCATCGGTTGCATCCCCAAATCAAGGACTGGGGCAGCCCCATATTCATCTTGAATTTCTTTTAACACGTGGTAGTGTAGAGCATGGCAGATACCGTGCCCCAAGTGTTGCAAATATCTACTGTGGGATCCTTCCCAAATGGCAAGCATATATTGAGTATTCTGGGTTTATCCTGAGGACCCGTATGGATAAAACTGCTTCCAGCGCATTAATGTTTGGGCTAACCAAAACGGAATTTCCTCCTGTTTGGCGGGTACTTTACCCATGATCGGATGGGGCAGCTTGTGCTTGGTTAGTATTTAATGTTTGCATTACAAACTATACTAACAGTCTCTATATTGCCGTGAGCTCTGCATATAAGCGGCGAACCTCAGCCAAGATTGCTGCTTCAGGGTATGGTGTGTATGTGGCCAGTAAAGGCCAGGTCGAGCCATCATTGCTCAGAGGACCTACTCTAACGTGCAGTATTGTATGTGGTAGGGCACCATCTAGCCAATTATTCTGGTCTTGATAAGATAGAGGTATCTCTAAATATGCATAAGCTCTGTATTGTGCTGTATGTTAGCAGGTGTGTAGTGATGAAATGTATTTGTGTTCCCATCAACTGCTGGAAAAGTGACCCAAGAATAAAATGCTTCTGTTCTGCAGGCTGGATGAGCCTCAACAACAAATGTAACTTGACCCCCCTGGTCTGTTAGGCCATTTGCCAATATGTGTGCAGTGAGGGTTGGTCTCATGTTTGCTGCAATTACTACCTGTTGCCTGTTCGCCATGCTAATGGTAAAGATATTTTTTCGGAAATAAGGACGCCAAACGGGGATTGATCCTTTTAAGGTTGAAGCTTAAACAATCTACAGCGTTAGATAGATACTACTGACTTAGCTGAGGAGGAAATCCTCAATGCCACGGACGTCTCCATATATAATATTGAGATGTCTAAAACATAGTGAGACAGAGATACTTAGGAGGATCTGAAAATTAGTGCCTGACCAAGCGTTGCTGGCTCCATGTCGCAGAGGATCTCATTATCCTAATGAGACTACTGAATATAGGCGGCAGAATCAACTGGATTGTAGTGTTCTGAGTACAAGCATGGCAACCATGCGCATGACAGAGAGGACTCCTCAGGGGAATCACGGTCAATCAGATCTTATCCCTTTCTCTGTTACATTAGTCGCACACAGGCAAAGACAAACAGAAGCAAAGTATAGTTCAATAAGGTTTATTGAAGTAACTGCATCTTAGATAAAGTGGCATGTATTGCAATAACTAGGAGGATAAAACACACTAGAAGCCAACTTGTGACAAGGAGAGTGAAACACAAAAACAGTCCCACCATACTGTCACTAGGAATGATTTATATATTTCCTACCCAAGCTATGTTAGAGCACAGCGTGATAAGCCTTGATCCGTCCTTCAGGTTTTCCCCCTGGGAAGACATCATCCCCCATACCTAAGTAAGGAAGCCTGTTGTCCAAGAAGACACCGTCCCCATATAGGCTAGGGATTCGGCAGTCTAAGCAAGCAGCTGTAGCAAAGACATCCAGCAATCAGCATGCAGTCGTGGTCATCTGACTGGAATCTCCCTCTAACGTGTATAGGACAGAGAAGTGTTTTATAATACAACAATTGATGTTCCAGGAAAATGTCTCCACGGAAGGATGTGTATGTTTCTGTGAATGTTGGAGACACAGCGTACTACTTTTGCTGGCAACCCTATCTGACTGCAGCCTTGAGTAAAGCACAAAGTGAAATTAATAGAGTGCTAAGAACGTAATGCTTTCCTAGGCGAAAGAACAAACAGATAGAGGAAATAAAACAACACCGCAAATGTAGCTAATGCTAGAAAAATAAAGCAATGCTGAATAAAATGTAACTGGGCTAAACTGCACAACGGCATGTCTAAAGTATGGCTAAAATAGCCATACATCACTTCCACACCCTCCAACTCCTTTGAAAGGTCTTCAAGTGGATCCCCTCTGAGACGAGGAAGACAGTCCCCACACACTTGTCTCTAGCAAACTGGACTAGAGGCATCACACTCTATGCCGGCATCAAGAAGGAAACTGCCATCAAGACTACAAAGATTCCAGAATGCAGCAGCCAGACTCATTCTGGACATTCGCCGACACAGCCACATCTCCTCCCACCTCTGAGACCTACACTGGCTTCCAGTCAACAAGCGCATCACATACAAACTCCTGATCCACACCTACAAGGCACTTCACAACATAGAACCGGCATGCCTCATCCACCATCTCGCCTTCTGCGTACCTAACAGACAACTGCGGTCTTCCCAGCTCGCCCTCGCAGACGTTACCGAGATCCAAAAGAGCACAGCAGGAGGAAGATTCTTCTCCTGCCTCTCAGACCGGACATGGAACAAGCTACTTCTCAAACTCAGGCAGTCTGCATCACTGAAGCAGTTCAGGAAGGACCTCAAGACCTGGCTTTTCGATTGAGCAGCATGCCCGCACACAGTGCCTAGTGATCCTATGGGTGATTAGCCGTGTTTTCAAAATTACATGATTGTTTGACTGATTGTTTGACTGCTGAATATACAGATCATACCCATTTAACTAGCATAGCGATCCCTGGGAGCTTTACCCCTCTATTGTGTTTCTGAATACTCTTGGGGAATGCAGGATAAAGAAGAACGTGGAATTTAATCAGGGGCTGCATCACTGACATGGATTACCTTAAGGGTCTGGGTGGCAGGAAGATTTACAATGGCCATGGCTTCTTAAAACAGCACTGCATCACCCTTTTAGGGCATAGAGGGTAATATTCCATGCTTGGAGATTGGAAGAGGCAGCCTGTCTTCACCTGCCTAACTATAAACGTCTGTGGGATATAAAGTAAACAAGACACTTCATAGCCATGACAACCTGTCGTCAACCCTGAGCCCGGCTTACACTGGACAACTGCCTGGGGTAGTGAACACATCAGAGAATAAGGCCCAGATTTATTATTTTTGATGCTTTACGTCAAAAAGCATAGCGCCATTCCAGGACGCCAGCCGGGCGCTGTATTTAAGGAATGGTGCGAACTGGTGCTAAGGCCTGGTTAGCTTAAAAATAAATTAGGCTAACCGGGTAGGGGAGGCGTAGGGCAAACTGGAGGTTGTGCGGGAAAGAATGGCGTTAGTCAGGTTAGAGTAAAAAAAATGACTCTAACCTGACTAGCGTCATTTTTTTGACGCACAGCCCCCATGAACATGACTCCTGTCTTAGTAAACACTTAAGGGGCCACATGTAGGTAGCTTTTTGCATGTCGCAAACAGCGAATTTCGCTGCTTGCGATGTGCAAAAACCACATTGCAATGCACAAACCCCGTTTTGTGATTCTGTAACCTGGTTACCGAATCGCAAAACAGGTTTGCGACTCATAATTAGGAAGGGGTTTTCCCTTCCTAATTGCGACTCGCAGTGCAATGTAGGATTGTTTTGTGACTGCGAACGCGGTCGCAAACCAATCACATTTTGCACCCATTTCAAATGGGTGGTAACCCATTCGCAAAAGGGAAGGGGGGACCCCTTCCCCGTTGTGAATGTCACTCTAAACATTTTTTCAGAGCAGGCGTGAAACAAAAACGTTTCATTTTCTGTTTTTGTAATGCATCTCGTTTTCCTTTAAGGAAAATGGGCTGCATTACAAAAAAAAATGCTTTATTGAAAAGCAGTCACAGACATGGTGGTCTGCTGTCCGCAGCAGGTCACAATCCGTGTGAGGGCCGCCACTCGCAAGGGGGTCGCAAATTGAGACCCACCTCATGATTATTAATCAGGTGGACATTTGCGAGCCCCTTGCGAATCACAGATGGTGTCAGGGATACCATCCTACATTCGGATTTGCGACTCGCAAATTTCGAGTCGCTATGACTCGCAATTTGCGGGACGCAAATCTGAAAGTTGCTACATGTGGCCCTATGTCCCTTGGGCATGGGCATTGGGCACAGTGCCATGTAAGAGGGCTCAAGTTAGGCCCCACTATGGCACTTTTTAAAAAAAATCTAAAAACTTACATGGGATGGGTCCCCCCATCCTTAGGTGTCCACCAGGTGTGGGTGGTGGTGTCCCTGGGTGCAGGGAAGGGAACCTGTGGGCTGTTTCCATGGTCTCTGACCATGGAAAATGGCCCACATGTCCCCCAACGCATGCCCTGACCCAGGCGTTAATTAATGGGGCTAAGCAGGCTTAGTGCCATTATTTAAGGGCCTCCTCCTCCTGTGCGTGAGTTTTGCATGGGAGGATAAATAAGGCACAAGGGCCTTAGAGTCATGTTTTGCCCGGGAACGCCTACCTTGCATCTCATTGACGCAAGGTAGTTTTCCGCAGGCAAAAAATGATGGTAACTCAAATATTTTGACGCAAGATGGGTCTAGCGTCAAAATATAAATATGGAGTTAAGTTTGCTCCGGATTTGCATTAAAAAAAAAAAAAAAGCAAATCCGGCGCAAACAGAGTATAAATATGTGCCTAAGTGCCTTGAGCAATTCAAACAGGCAACTTAAATGTGTGACTGTGCATTTTAGTGCAGCAATGCTGGGTCAGGCATTAAAATGTAACATGCTAACCTGAGTTGCATAGTACTTGACTGGGCTCCCTAACTGCAAAACAACTCTCTGGTTCAGAGGACTTCCAAGAGATAGTTAATGATTCTTGGACAGCAGGTGGAAGAGTGAAGCCAGAAGCAAGTGGAAGGCATTATAGGTGGAGGAAAATTGCAGGACATTCTGGTAGAGAACTCTCACCTCTGTAGTAGTTTACGAGGCTTTCTGCCCCTGTGCTCTTTCTGTCAAGTAGAGGATCTATATAGGCTCTTGTTTGTTATGAAATTCAAGAGATGGCAGACCTGACCATATATAACAATACCCATTATGGAGTGGGGCTGCACAGCTGTGGATGAAGGAGCAGTCTGCAGGTCAGAGGAAACTGTTGAAAACGTGGCATCTTGTATAGGAGAGGCTGCTGTAACCGCTGTTGGAGAATTACTGTTTGGGCAGAGCATCTCCACCTAGTGGTCTAATGTGAAGCAGAGACACACTCAAGTGATGCTCGTGGTGAGCAGAGGCTCGTATTTAGTGTTAATAAATGTGGTAAATATGTTACACTTTGTAAAAGACCAAATTAGTTAGCACAAAAGCTAGAGGCCTAGTTGTTGCTTGGAAGTGCAGCGATGGTGGAACAGGTAATATGGCCACCACAAGCTGAGCTGTTGGTTTATAAAGATATAAACCACATTGTTAAAAACCCAGATTGTCACTATAATAAACAAACAAACTGTATTCGGTTAATCATGCCATAAATGTGCACATAATTCATTGTACCAAAACACGATATAAAAACACTGCAAAAAAGACATAAATAATTCAAAAGCTGTTAAAACCAAAGATTGCCGAATAAAACAATACAAACTAAAAATATACATATTTCATTAATACCAGGTCTTGGCAATCAGAAATGTCCTATTCATATACCCCCTTTTGAAAATCCTAACATGGCCAAGGACGTAAGTTAGTCACATTTTGTTTTATCTAAAAAAGTGGCTCGCTTATACCAGAGACTAAGAAGGAATCAAATACACAATGGGCTCAGCTGTATTTGTTCTAAGTAAACATAGCACTGTCTGATAATTTGAGACCCCTGGAAATAAGCAGATAGGTCGAAGCCATTGGCATCTTATTTCCCAATATCCTGGGCACACAATAATTATGTGATCCAATGACTCAGGAGCCCATTTACATACAGGCCATTGTACAGGTGCCTGTCCATCATACCATAAACTACGTAAAGTATTCAGTGGCAGACAACTATACCTAGATCGTAAGTAAAGGCTTTTGGATAGGGGAAGAGCTACCATGTCCATAAAGTGCTCAAACATCAGGGCAGTTTCAAACTCAAGAAACCTTTCTGTTAGGTGGCCCAAATTAACCCTGAAAATGTGATGCTCCAAAATGTAACACCAATACGCCGATTTTACAACCTGCCTGTCCGTCTTGCAGTTCTGATCAGGATTATCCCAAAGTGCATCTAGCTTTCATCTCTTGCACCATGTATATATGAACCTCAACCAAGGTACTTTTAGGGCACAATCAAATCTTACTAAGTCACTTAGACAATCTCTATACATAATAATTTCATGTGTTATCCAAATACGAACCCAATCAAGGAGAGGTTTCATCTGAACGAGATCTTACACACCATTAATACATAGATCATAGTGCAGCAGGATAATTGGCGTACTGGCAGGGACGGCCACTACAGCCCTAGTAAAATTATTTTCAGACACTGCTAGCTTATTTGTATTGGTATAACTCCAAATTTCTATGCCATAATTAGCAGCATTCAAGGCCTTGGCACGATAGACCTCGAGCTCGGTTGAAGTTCATCGAGTAAAGGTCGCTTTGTGAGTACATAAAATTGCATTAGACCCCTGTGACAATATGAAAGCACTCTTTTGAGGATCCCACTTAACCTTATCCGACAGGGTAATTCCCAAGTAGTCAAAAACAGATACCCTGTTGAGATTTTCAGCATCAGCCATTACACAATTAGTTCTAGAAAAACTCTTGCCAAGGACCATATATTTAGTTTTCGAGAAAATGTATCTCTAGGCTCCTATTTTCACAGAATGTCATAAACTTGCTCAATACATTTTGGAGGCCCATAGGTGATTTTGAGATTAACAACAAATCACCAGCAAAGAGAAGGATTGGGATATTTTTACCCATTCAAGGAAGGCGAATCATTAACACAGTGCCTCAAGGTCTCAATTACATAATTTATGTAAAGAATAAATTGAGTGGAGCCGAGTACACAGCCTTGGCACACTCCACGAAGAATGGGGATCCGAAACGTCAATTAACCCTGCTCCCCCCACCGAACTTGAGCATAGTTCCCATCATGTAGTCTAACCAAAATATTCACTAGCTCGCTAGGGACATCCATGTTCCTCAATACCCTCCAAAGATTATCACAGGGAACCAGGTCAAAGGCTGCTCGAAGATCAACAAAAGCAACATAGAGCTTCTGTTTACACAAAAGGACCTGCTTCCAGTATAAAAGAGAAAACCTGAATATCTGATCGATGCACTAATTTTTGCCCGGAACCCCACCTGAAGGGGCGAGAGTATCTCCTCACTGGATGCCCAAGCTAGTAATTTGTCTAGTACTTGCCTCACAAAGTTTCCTGGAGGTTGTCTAATAAACTAATTTGCCGGTAGTTAGCACGACAACCTGCATCCACTTTTTTTTTAAACTGGGATAATTTTGGTCCCTTTCCAGGTATCCGGCATCTTGCCCCCTCTTGCTATCTCATTTGAAGAGTATTCACATACCATGCCCATAACTGGGGTTCTGACTTGTATAGATCCTCCGTAATATGGTCTGGGTCAGGATCCTTTAGAGGTTTCATACTATCTATTGCTGTAAGGGTCTCCTCCAGGCGAAAAAAGGGTAGTTCATATGAGCCACAGACTGGGATTGCATTGTTACTGCGCAGCTCTGTTTGCCACTAAATTAAGTAATTTTCGCAAATGCTGCTCTTGGAGTATAGTTTGCGAAAATTATCCTCCCATTTAGCAGGTGAAATATGAAACACTTAGGATTCCCCTGCCCTCTGGTCCCAATCGCAACCAGTGACCAAAAGGTGTGATTATCTTTCAATTTAAGGCCTTGCAACAATTCTTGCCATTTATCCTCATCTCATTTTTTCTTCTCTGCTTTAAGTAGGCTTTTATACCTAAGGCGAGCATGCTTAATTTCTTCCTGATTACACTACCTCACAGCTTTTCTTAACAATAGTTTGGTCTGCTGGCAGTCATGAGGGAACCATTTTAAGGCTTTCCTGACCAGTCTGAGTCTACCCTGACATTCCATATAAAATGTAGCCTTACGTTTATCAAAACAGATCATATGGATACCTAAGATAGAATCAGGATCCACAGAGGTTCCTTCAAAACCTGACATGGAGCAGACTAAAAGTTGATAGATCTCTGCATGCAATTCCTGATTCGCCATGACTCTAGGCCATGTTACTCTACGCCAATTGTTATCAATGGCTGGGTCCGAAAATGCAACAAATTCAGAACGGGTTGGCCTTTAAAATTGTTCCCCCATTAAGGTGGTAATCAGGGGATTATGGTCACTATCAGCAATACTCATCACCTTCATGTCCGGCCACAACTGGACATCCAGCAGCACATAATCAATAACACTCTTCTGGAATTCTCTTCCAACAGTGGATGCTTTGTTTAAATTTGAACGAGTTCTCCCATTACAAGCACTCAAACTGTGCTCAATTACTATGGAAGCTACTTGCAAAGCAGTGTTAGAATAAAAACATTGTGGACTACCTATCAGGTTGGGGAACCCCCAAAACATGTCCTCTTCCTCCGTTACCAAGTTAATCGAAGTTGAGTGTTAAAGTCACTGGCCACTATTACTTTTGCATCCTGTTGTAGACAACAAGATTATCTAACATGCTTAAAACAGATAAATCAAGCTTTGCCAATATAAAACGAGCATACACATTCAGGAAAACTATTGACAGGCCTCTGGGGAACTTGAGTTTGATGCCCATTAAATCTGGTGAATCTATAGCAAAGGCTAGTGGAAGCAAGTAATATTATTGTATACCAAAATCCCCCCCCATCGTCCGCCCTGTTCTTATTGGGGGAATTGCCTCTACGCTATAAGTGGTGAACCCACTAACAAAAACCTTAGTTACAGCCTAAGGGGCATATTTATACTGTGTTTGCGCCGAATGTGCATCAAAAATTTTGACGCACATTTGGCGCAAACCTTTCCCCATATTTTTATTTTGACGCCTGACCCCGCGGACGTCAAAAATCCTCTGTGTGCGTCATTTTTTGTATGCACCTTGCGTTAATGACATGCAAGGTAGGCGTTCCCGTCCAAAAAATGACTCTAAGGCCTGTGCGCCTTATCTATACTACCGCGTCATTTTGACGTACAGGAGGGAGCGAGCCTTAAAAAATGGCGCACAGCCTAACGTGCGCCCTTTTTTTAACTCCTGCGTGAGGGCACGCGTTAAGGGACCTGTGGGCTCACTTCCATGGTCTCTGACCATGGAAGCAGTCCAGAGGTGCCCTTCCCTGCCCCCACGGACACCCCCTGCCACCCTCTCCCACCCCTGGAGGACACCCATGGATGGGGGGACCCATCCCAGGTAAGTACAGATAAGTTGAGGTAAGTACTTTTTTTTTTTTTGCATAGGGGTGCCTAATTTGGGCCCCCCTACAAGCCACTGTGCCCAATGACCATGCCAGGGGACAGAAGTCCCCTGGGCATAGGGGCATGACTCCTGTCTTTGCTAAGCCAGGAGTCATTTCAATGGGGGTTGTGCGTCAAAAAATGGCACAAGTCAGGTTTGAGCCATGATTTTTTACTCAAACCTGACTTGCACCATTTTTTGATGCACAACCCCCATTTTCCCCTACGCCAGCGATGCCTGGTTTGAGCCAATTTTTTTTTTTACTCTGACCAGTCTGCAGCGCCGGCTAAAGTCGATTCTTAAATAAGGCGCCCGCATGGTGTGTGGGAATGGCGTTAGCCGGCGGTACATTTTTGGACGCAAACCAGAGCCGGCGCTGGTTTGCGTCGAAACTTATAAATATGGGCCTAAGTCTTTTGAAACAAACAAAAACCGTTCTTCCTGATAAAAAAAAGTCAGTCCTTATCATCCAACTTAGAGTTAATCCCAGCCCTATTCACAAAATTAAGAGGACATTTGATAAGGAAGGGTCATTGGTTCGCTCAGTATTAGCAGTGATAATAGGCTCTGGAGCTGGTACATCACTAGCAGCCAAAGTTGTTTCAGCTACAGGTATTGTCACAGGATTCAGCCCACCAATTAAGTCAGAGGTCAAGTAATTGCTTTGACTATAATTTGGTTGCGTGCAACATTTTTGTACCTAGTTCTCCCTCAACTAACACATTAAAAAAAAATTGTACTTATGGACTAGGTAATAGCTGGCCTCGATGAAAAGAATGGAGAAGAGTGGAAAGATAAGGAGAGATTTGGAAAAGGAAGATGCGTAATACTTGGCTGAAGTACAAATATGGGTATGAAGGAATATTGCAATATAGATATTGCCATGCCACAGTTTGATACTGAGGAAGAAATTCTCATTAAATATTCTAGTCTATGAAGTGACTTACTGGCGCAAAGAGAGATAAAGAAAGACTTAGGTATAAAATACAAACACATGTCCCTTTTGTTTGGAAATATTTTAGATAAAATTAGTTGGTAAAAGAGATAGATGGCGAACAAACAGACAAAAACAAGTGAATTTGCAATAAAGAAAATGATCTCAACCCGCTAAGCCCCCAAACCCTAGAAAAGTATGTGGTAAAATAACCACATCACAAGTACAAGGCAAAAATTGGGGTTGTCATCACAAGTAGCTGTGCAAATCTGCATGAGAGTTCAGAACCTGCTCAGATGTGCATCTAATCGCTCTTTGTAATTCAGTCAAAGGACAAATGCAGAAACCTTGCTAGAATTGTCTTATCTTTAAGTGAAATTTGCTTACACGGACTGCAACTCATGATATTGCCATTTCGTTGATATTGGACAGCTAAGTAGAAACAAAAACTATCAATAGGCGTGGCAATCTGAAAGATTACTTCACCAAATTAAAAAAATAAAAATGCACAATTTGGGCTATCTGAAAGACCATAATAAAGGTAATTGTTCTTGCAGAGCAGGACATCCACTGCTCAAATTGCAAGCCAACTGATGACGTGACGTTATTCGTTATCAAAGACTGAGGAAAAGATTCCAAGCATGTTATTATCAGCAAGAGGTAACAGCCCATCTAAAGCAGTTCATGCATCTAATGATTTAGCCTCATGCAGCGGGTTTAGGCATGAGAATCAGTGCCGCAGAATAAACTACATTGATCCCCGTGTCTTGGAATATAATCAGAAAAGTTGTCAGTGGCAACGTTACAGCCTCTCATGTTTCCCTTACCAAGAACAGAAGGACCAGGAGAGTGAGAATTTTTATAGCAATTATCAAAAATGACTTACCTCAAAGACGTCTGACTTAATCAAACATAAGATGACAGAAGAAGTGTGAAAAGCTCAAGAGTTGCTTAGCACCAGTAGATGTAAAATATTAACATGGCAGATCTCTCTTAACGTGATATTAGTTAATATATTTACATACTTAAAAACAAACGTTGGGACCAAAACAGTTGGTCATGTCAACTATTCAAGATTGGGTGGAGAACGTGAAACTAACTTCCTCAAAGTAAGGTATGGGAAAAGTGGTGCAAAAGAGATTGCTGATATTTTACAAATGCTTCCTGCCAAACCTTCAGTCTGTGCACCTCATTTAGAGATGCGTGAAAGTTAACTATTCTGCCGACCGAGCCCTGTTGGCTCTATACTTCCTCCAGTGGCTCAACAGAATAGGGGCAGTTGGGAAACATACATTACAATCCCCACCCTATTTATGGTGGACAGTCTAATGTCTTTCTCTCCTGTCCATCACTGTCAAGAAAAACCTGGTGGGTAGGGACAAGAAAAAAAAAGAATCCCCTCCCTCGAAGACATTCTGTAGTGAATTTGCAATATACTCAAGAGGGGTTGGGGGAGGTGGTAGGTTTGGGTTTCTCTACTTTGCAACAGTTCTTTTGCTGCCTTCATTTTGCCATTTACACCTGGGATGTTCAGTGTCTGGGAGGGGGCATACATGATTCACAGACTGATATGCTGATACAGTGCTTGTTTGCTTGTTCATTTACCTGTAATAAAAAGATTTTAAAAAATAAATAATCCCACCCCATCCAAACACACTGTATGAGAAAGCTCCCAGGTTGTGTGTGTTATTTGCTCAGAAACAAACTCCCGCTTTGGAAGTTTATTTCCAAACAAACAAAAAATTGGAAACATTTGATTGATTGCCCTCAAAACCCATGGCAAAAGTCAACCAAACTTTTGTACATTGAAAGGAACTACTGTGACGGCAATTCCTTTTAGTGTACACAGATGACCGCTGGGTCCGGTGTCATGTTCTAAATTTGGCAGACGGAAGTTTGCCATAGTGGTGGAGGTAATGCCTTCCACCACCCTAACAGACTGTACTCAATTTGCCAAACTATAAATCAGCCCCAAAGTATCTTCAGCAAAAAAATCTGGTGAAGAAGTAATGGAAATCAGTTTTACACTAAGAGGAAATGCACAAAGAATAGATCCAAATAAAAACAAAATCAATCTTTATTTGGGTGTCAAAGGCACTCATAAAAGTGCCTATGACAATAAAACAATCGAGTTGAAGCAAATAGCATATACATCCACAAAAATCAAAAATGTAAAAAGGGTCAAGCATTAACAATTATCATAGTATAGAATTCTGAGACTATACTTCCTCAATATTAAATAACTGTAAGAATCACAGTGCTTCTCTACACTGCATGATTAAACTTCCTTAAAATGGGGATTACATTTTTATTTTAGTAAAAGTGACTTAATATTTGCAGACAAAGTGATGAAGTCATGATGATGCCCCAACAGATAACCAATTGTCCCTGCTCTAAAATAAAACAATAGAGACCTCTCTCACTGGCCATGTACTACAGGTAAGTAAGATTCCATGCCAATACAGGATTTTTAAATGAGCATAGGCCATTACAGTTAGGTTCCCACACTTCTCACAAATTATGCCTTCTTCTCTAAACTGGAATTTAACTATTTTCTTTTTTTATCTTCCACACAAACTGTGGATGGGTTATCAAACAAAGAAGGTGACCCTGGCCCTGAGAGTGCTCTGCGTACATTGGTAAGCCAAAGTATACTGAGACCTCTGTTATATAAAAAGCAGGCTTTAATGATATCTTGATTTGACCAATAGCCATAGAGAATTTAAGCCCAACTGTATGCAGTCCTAATTCCTCACGGCATATATAGTACAGTGTTGAGGGGGGTATTTAGAGAAGCTGCCTACAAAAGCAGTTTTCCTCTGCCTAAATGTCAGCACAGTTGGTGTGGTGTCTTATGGATGCCAAGAAAGAAGGACTCACACCAAGGTCAATGTAGGAAAGCTTTTTAATGAACCTCAGCCATCACCTCAAAGTTTCAACAGACTTCTCTAGAATTTCAAGTGTGAGGTGTTATAACTGTAAACATTTTATCCAGTTTAACACGGTGATAGGCTGATGCCGGATCTAAAGTCATGAAATAGTTGGCACCAGCGAGAGCTGAAAACAATCTTATCTATATTAAGGAGAGGAAATCTGTCCATTGCTATCTCTGTAATAAGTGCCCTAAGGTCATTACACAGCTGAAATTCTCCCTTGACTTTTTTCGCTACCACTATGGGAGATAACCAATTGGTGACTTCCACTGGTTTCATTATCCTTACCTTAATCAGACCATCAATCTTTTTCTAAACTCCATCCTGAACATTCAACGGTATTCTGCGCACATTCGCTGCAACAGGTTGTGCCCCCACCTTTAATTTGATATGATGCCTGTATCCTCTCAAACATCCTAACTCATTGTGGAATACTCCCGCAAAACTGTTTTCCAAACTACTTAGTATTGCTATCTATTTCTGCAGCCCGTTTTCCTTAGAGGAAAACGAGCTGCACTTGGAAAAAAAAAAAAAACCTTTAGTTTCTGGTTTTTTCAGGGCAGGTAGTGGTCCATTGGACCACTGCCTGCCCTGAATTATTTTTTTTTTTTTTTCAGTCACAAAGGGGAAGGGGTCCCATGGGGACCCCTTCCCGTTTGCGAATGGGTTACCATCCGCCTATGTATTTCAGAAAAAAACCAAAATATCACAAAGACCATAAACGATCTGCAACACCTCATCAGATACGTTGGGACGTCTTCCTTATCTTACGCAACAATTCTCCTCTCTGTGAAGACTCCCACCAACATGCAAGCAGCCTCATTAAGGAACAGTTTTTTCCAAGTGTGACCTGTTAAGTTGTGCTTCACAATGTTGAGATGCATGTTTTCATCAATAGATGAATTCCATCCTCGTCGACCAGTTTGTTGTGTCTTATATATGCCAAGAAGGACTCACACCAAGGTCAAAGTAGAAGAGCTCTTTAATGCATCTCCGCCATCAACCGCCAAGTCTCAACCTACTCTGTTTAGAACGTCCCAACATTTTCCCCTTAGTAAAAAATCTCCTGTGTGAAGTGCTCCAACTAGGAGCTACGAACCCGTATTAGGTCATCCCACAGTTGGCATAGCCCCATACCCCAACACTGTATAAAGGATTAGGGGCACATTAGGTCTTGTAATTTTCAAAAAAGGTATGATTGGCTTAAAACCCGATGGCCAGGGCAGATTGAGAAGTATGCCAACAGATCGACTGTGATTCATATAGCAATTTTAAAAAAATTGGTGCCCAGGAGCCAGATCCATCTATAGAGAACCCAAGATAGGGACTGTTGATTCTTTCTAGTTGACTATTACAGAATGCACAGGTGGGAATGCTAAACGGTCAAGGGCCACAAGCTGTGAAGTTTGCTTTTGTATAGTTTGTAACTGTATCACGGTCTGAACAAAAGAGCTGACTAAACAGTGTATGGCTTTGTGCGTAGGGGCATCCGTACTATGTAATCAGTGTACAGTAGTGCAAGGTTTGGTGGGGACACTCACTCATTGGGCCATCTGAACTCAGATTAGCTAAAAAAGGGTTTAACTTAATATTATATGAAATAAAAAGGAGGGAAGCAAGAGTTGCATCTAACTAGTGCAGACCCCTTAGCAGTCCCCAGCTGGCATCAAATCTTACCCTGCAGATAACTTAAGTGCACTAGTGCCACATCCAGTCTCAACTCAAGGAAGATCTACCACAAGTTGACACGTTTAACACAACCAAATGCTGATGATGAATCTATAAATGCTAGATACAGCAAGTAGCGCTTGCCTATGGTGTATTTGCTATAATAAGATTAAGATCTAAGCACTGGTTCCTCTAAGGAAACCGGGCTGCCTTTAAAAAAAAAAGATTGTTTTATATAAAACCAATCACAAATATGGTGGTCTGCTGACCCCAGCAGGCCAATATTCATTAGATTTTTGCTATTCCCAGTGGGTCGCAAATTGCAGCCTACCTCATTAATATTAATGAGGGAGGTCTATTTGCGACCCACTGGGAATCAAAAAAGAAACTCAGTGTGGTTTCGTACATTTGGAATTACGATTTACTAATTGCAGTGTGCATGGAATCACAATTAAAAAATCGCAGTTCCAAAGATTCGTACATATGGCCTAGGTATTTGCTTATTACTGAGATTATTAAAAAAGTTAGTCAATAAAGGTGCCCACAGACGTAATTTACATTGCACTAGATCGTTTGGCATCCCATCAAGACCAGGGCCTTTGCCTACCAAGAACTGGCATATTGCTTTGGATACTGACTTGATAGAGTTTACATTGGGCCAAAAAGCCTTACAGTTCTTTAGCTCAGTAGCTATAACTTGGCGCTCCCAGCTTCCATTGTTCCACTCATGCTTCCCTTTTTTTTAGTGAAAATGTATAAGAAATTCAGGCCCCAGACACTTCTTTGGAATCCCTAGATCTGGCCGCTAAAGCATTACGTAACCATCTAATTGCAGAGGAGCAGATTGAATCGTCTTTATATTTATTTCCAGTGATTTTAATAAGGTTGATTAGTCACATAGTCCCTCAGTAGAGTAAAGGATTGGCTTACCTCTAACAGCATGTGAAAGACAATTTAAAAAGGAGTCAAGGTTATTTGTGAGCATAAGTGCAAGAAACTGATTAGGATTCTGAAGACTCCAAGGCCACCTAATGTCATTGTCTTGAGATCGGGGCTGAGCTAAAAGCATATTTGGACAATTGACGCTATGCAATAGGAGGGTTATTGTCTCCATAACTTGTTTCCAAAATTTCTCTCTGCGTTATGTCATTCATTAGGCCTCACAACAAAATATATAGTTTATTACCTAAGCACATACCCTCCTGTGAAATTAGGGTATATTGTTGATTCCACAATTTGCAGACTCAAGCATATTGGCAAAGTCATGTGCAATAACAAAACTTAAGTTTGATTTGCCTGCGATCACTCAAAATGACTGTGTGGTGAGGAATCAGATTATTCACTTCAACAGTTTTAGCAGACAATTAAGCCTTAAAATCCCTAAAAAGAATGAAATCACTCTCTAGCTGGGATGATCTATGTCTGTCCTCTGTATTTCTAACGAGACTGAACAAAGTAATAGAATTAGTATTGAGTTTCCAAAGTCAGTATTATAAAAAAATAATTTAATAGATTTGAGAAGAATGTGTTCATTTAAAGGAACAATCTGAATTTTGGTACTCCTCGTTTCCAGGATCTCTACTCCTAGTTTCAAAGTCAGTTTTATCCAAATTGACAGAACCTCTTTAGCAAGGCCAGAACGGGATGGGGTGACAGGGATGGAGTGGCAGGGATGGAGTAATATGCATAGTTGTTACAAATTTCTGGGGAAGTAGCCCGTGTCACATCAACATGAAAAACTACCAATGGTGACCCCTGTATCGTTTCATGGAAATGCAATACATGGTATGGTGCTAGGTATCAGCTCCGTAAAGGTCTATGTGAAAAATGTTAGTCTGGGACAGGGCCATATTGTTATGTGTGGTGCATGTGGCATTAGCACACCAACAATCATTGCAAGGCCTCACCATGCTAATGGAAGCAGTGAGAGGGTTGATTAGGACAAGAAGGTGGCAAGCCAAAATTTGGACAGATCCCACACCTAGAAGATGTGACGCAGACAATTCCCCAAACTGCCCACACTACTTGGGACATGCAGGTGGGGCATAGGGCTGACAGACTGCAAACATTAATGACAGGAACAATGCATGGGAACCAAAATAACAATGTACCACCAATAGGAAGTCAGTGACGTCACATTACAACTGGCACAACACCGATACACTAATTGTACAATATCTCATTGCAGAGGACGATGGCTCTCCTGTGGAGCTGTCTGTCCTGGACTACCCTGATGACCTGGATGACCAGCTCACAACAATCAGCCCGAAAACCCTCCATGATGTCCTGGGAACCCTCCAGACACCTCCTCCAGTCGCAAGGAGGAGCACACATTTAGCAGCCATCCTAGAAGACCCACCCACCACCCCAATAGTACGACCTGCCAGCTCAAACACAGCTGAGGACTCTGATGACACAGGGACCACCTTTGAGAGGACAGTAGTGGGAGTACAGCGGGAGCTAGCCAAGGAGGTGTGGGTGGGGATGCAAACTATGGCAGCAAACCTTGAGGGGATAAGCAGTGCATGATGACGTCCGCAGAACAGTCAGCAGCCGTACAAGTCACACAATCCCTACTGCAAGGAGTCCAACAGTGTGTGAGGGACCTCACCCCTGCTGTGAGGGAGTTGCCACAACACCTGCCCTCCCAATCTTGCACCTGCATGCATGACAACAAGCTGGACTCCATGCACCGGGAACTGGCCTCCATCAGGGCAGACATGGCTGCCTACCGCAGGGATGTTGCTGCCATACTCAATAATCAGCAGCTCCTCCTTGCTGCAGTTATGACATATGTGGCTCCACAGATTGCAGCTGCCGGGAATTTAAAGTCCACTTCTTCAACCACTGAAGTGTGTTGCCCCCTCAAACCCACCACCATCACCATCAGAGGAGACGGCACACACATCAGAGGATGATGATGTGGAACAGCTCATATTCACCCGTAGCAGTACCCGGTAGCACCAGCCCAAGCCACATGGGCACTGATTTTCATTTGTCCTGTGCTTGACAACATGCCACTGTTGCCACAGTTGGTGACAAGCACTCTTCACCGACACACTGTTAACCTTACCACTATGGACTGCAGTTGCCTCTCACTACTCAATTGGTAATTAATGTTCCTCTGCACTGAATGACACTTCATCTCAGCATGTCCAATGACATGTCCCTCAACCTTGCACTTGTGTTGCGTCACAATATAATGTTTTACACTAATGGCGTCACAAACCTGGACTATGTAAATATTGCACTACAGCACTTTAAAATAAACAGGACCCACACAACAACTTTGTCTCTGTGTAATGTGACACATCTATTTTGCTGGAGATTTGTGATGCATGTAATATGTGTATGGTCACAGAGGCCCTCATTACAACCCATTGCACCGCCAACAGGCTGATGGTGCAATCGTGGTCGCACCGCTGGGACCGGCGGTTTACCGCCATGTTGGTCCCAGCGGCTGTAATCCCCCAGGGCAGCGCTGCCCAGGGGATTACGAGTCCCCCTCCTGCCAGCCTTTTCATGGTGGTAGGAACTGCCATGAAAAGGCTAGCGGAAAGGGGAGTCGCGGAGCCCTGGGGGCCCCCTGCCATGGCCCCATGGAGCTTTTCACTGTCTGCATAGCAGACAGTGAAAAGCGCAGTGGGTGCAACTGCACCCGTCGCACCGCCGCAACACCGCCGGCTCCATTTGGGGCTGGCTTCCGTGTTGCGGCCAACATCCCCGCTCGGCTGGCGGGGATCTCGTAATGGCCACTGCAGGAGTGCGGCTGCATTGGCGGCCGCACGGTGGTTACAACCAATGTTGTAATGAGGGCCTGAGTGTCAATACCAGAGTGCAGAAATAATGTGACCAGATATTTACGCACAAGGGCTATGAATTTTAATTCTTCAGCGCTGCATTTGCCTCATTTTTTAAGCAAAATCAGCCCAAACTTTAAAAAAATATCATTGTATTTTGTAAGTTTGTGCTGCTTTTGCATAAACAAATCAGGCAACTGCAGTGCAATAATAGTATATTTCTGGGCCAAGGTATCTACAAGATGAAACTCAATGCTGGCCACATCCCCTCAAGAAAGTCATTGTGTATGTGACATTTGCTTCAAAACATACGTGCCTTACCCACAACATACAGCAGGAATGGCTGTGTAAGAGTGTTTGTTTGAAAACATCAGCTGGGAGTCGTGAAATTTGTATACTTGATGTCATCTGAAATTGACACTACTCAGTTTAGCAGTGCTCACATGAGCATCAGGCTGCAGGCAGACGTTCCACAGTGCCCAACATTCCGACACAGAACCCAAACGATGACGGCTTTAAAACCACACCTACCTGTCCAGTACATGTGAACCATAGTCATGTTGAGTGGTGGGTACAATGGATAGCAGATGCATAGAGAGTTAGATTTGTTGTAGCTGCCAATGTGACATCTTAGTTGGAAGTGGGAATTAACATGTCAAGTGAGGGATGTGGATGCAGGACGGAATACACAGGCCAACAGACAATTGGCACTGTACCCTCATGCAAAGACCCTGCGGCCCAAGCATATGACACATGCAGTAAGGTAGTACCTAAATCTTTAATAACTATGTACAAAACAGAACTTAAAACTATGTAACACACCAATACTAACCTAATCTATCCTAACTATACATTACCCACAACTGGCCCTAACTACCCTATGCTAAGCTTACTTACCACATTTAACAACACACTAAACATTTGCCCCCAAACCCCCTTATATGACAAGACACATGTAGGACAACATATAATAACCTAAACAGATACTAACTAATACTACACAAATATATATTTTTAACATTTTATGTTTTTGTTATTAAATAAAATACACAAAAGCTCCAACATTAACCCCCACCCACCCACAAACTAACATGTAATAATATGAACCCCCCCACCTACTTATCCTATCTAAACTACTACCCTACTCAAACCTATCACTAAACCCCCTAAGCCCAGTAAACAACTGGATAAGGAATGAGGAGGGAGGGGACGGAATTAGGGGTGAGGAGAGGCTGGGGTTCAGAGGTTTGCCCTCCTCAGAGTCTTATTTATAGATTTGAACCTCCGGGTATTTTTGTCCACGTCCCGCTGTAGAGTGTCAAGCTTTTTCAAAACTTTTTGCGTGCCCTTCTGGAGGTGGGAAATGGCGGCAATATCCACTGCAGCAGATGTGGTGGTCTGTGTTGCTCCTGCAGGTGTGGTGGTCGGTGGTGCTGAAGTGGAAGGTGCAGCAGATGCGGTGGTTGTTGGTCCCAAGGTTGTTGGTGCAGCAGGTGGGGCTGATATGATGGTGGCCACTGTGCTACTGGGTGCAGTTGTGTTGGTGGCACCAACCGTTGTGGCCAATTCCGGTCCCTCTTGGCTGAAAGCCGCCATTCTCCTGTGGCTCTCTCTGATAGCGTCTTGCCATCCTGCGGTACCCAGACAGGACATACAAGATGTGTCTGTACCCCACTGCCCGCTTCTGGAAATCCCTGATCTCCGCCACATTCATATTGGCAGCTGTAAAAATTACAAAAAACAAATTGGAGGAGGGACCGGGAGGTTGATTGGTCCAGTGTACAATCTCCCAAACTATAGTCAAATATATCGAGTACACTGTTCCAAAAAATTGCTTATCATCCTAGGGGACCAATAGTCTCAGGAGCAAGAACCCTCAAGCATCACAATGGATGAATAGTATCATCATCGGGAAATGCTCCACACCAAGCTGGTACTGCAATGCCTGGTGGGCACCCCAGACGGGGGCTCTAAACCATATTTATATAATAAAGACTTATTATACAGTCACAGATGCTTACATTCAAGCACCCGTACAAAAAAGAGGTAAAAAAAGTTAATTTAAATTGGTTATACATCTCCTAAACAACATCATATTTTAATCAGTATCATGAAGATGAAGACCAAGGTTAAAAACAAAAATTGAAAGTCATATATAGAGTGTAATGCTCTTGGTACTTTCACATCATACTAAGGGCTCCAGGTTTTTATAGGGCCTTTAGGAACAGGTCAACATGTTTCGCGTCTGTCGGTCCATCTGGATCCATTGACGCTTCATCAGGACCAAAAATGAATAACCTCTTCATATAATACAAAAGAAAAGGAACAACCACATCTAGTAGGGTAGAGAAGCCGGTAACTTACAATTTAAGTACACTGGTTACATCAGGTCAACCTAGAATATAAGCATATAGACAAACAATACACCAGGAAAAACCCAAAAAGTGGTTAGTGGTGCTCACATAACTAGAAATTATATGTAAAAAGTGATAGGTCCAAACTGAATGTATGCAAATAGGCTTACCATCCCCAATATGAGAAAGGACCCCCTGGGGAACACGTTCCTAGGACTCAAAACGACTCTGGATGTGATCAATAAAAATGATAATAATCAAGTTATTTAAATGCACTCAATTCACTAGGAAAATGCCAATTGAGTTGGAAGAATCGAATTATATACAATAAGTAGCCCATAAATAAGTGGTTTTACTAAAATGAGTAAACAAATAAACACCATATTACGGGCCGATCAGACCTCGTATTATTAATCAAAAGTGCTGCATTTATATGATAACATTTCAATTATGCGGAGCCTCGCCGTTTCGTATTGCAAAAAACTCACGGTTTTGTCGTAAGGTCCAGACTGTGGACCTAACCTCCGGAAACAGTGCCCCGAACAACCATCCGTTTCGGGCACTGTCGGAGTTATAAATGAGACCGCGAACCAGGAAGAGCTCTGTCTTCCGGTGCGCGTGCGTCTCGGGGTGATAAAAATAAAGGAAGGACTGCCCGTCTATGGACTCAGAAGGGTAATCAACATAAAAAACGGACCCTCGTAAGAAGGTCAAGGTCCCAAAACGGCTGGAGACGAGTTTTTTTTTCCCGAGGATTCTCAAAAAAAACAACACTAAAAACTAAATGAAAACAAATGGAGGCAAAGGCGAAAACATTTAGAGGCAAAGGCAAAAACATTTATATAGAAGTGAGTAAATTATACTCACATTATCTATAAAAAGGTGTAAAGTTGTGTAGAACAGTATGTTGGCTACACTGAAGATAATAGTGAATGGAGAACATCAGAGGGCATAGGCTCATTGTGATGGGAGTTAGTAATACTCATCTTGAAAGGGACATGCATGTATAGTAGTCATTCATCCTTGAGAGGAGAGAGCCGACCAAGGGATATCATCATTTAATCCCCGTAAGTGAGTACCTAATTTATACACCCATTTTTGTTCAATCCTGAACAAAGTCCCGGGTAAGTCAGATCGCACAGTGGGTGCTTCTATTACCACCCACCAGAGATCATCCGGGGAGTGTGGAAATTCCAAGAAATGAGCACTGAGTTTAGTCGTTATTCTGTTACATCTAATGTTGCTTCTATGTTCATTGATACGTAGCTTCACAGGTCTAGATGTCATCCCAATGTAGCGTAATTCACAGGGACATGTGATCATATAAATACAGTTCCTCGTATTGCAATTCGTATGTTTTTTTAAACGCCAAGTACCCATCGGGTCCAGATTCAGGGTCACCAGATGTCTGGTAAGGGAACACACATTACAATTGCCACAAGGATGGTGTCCTTCTACAGGGGGAAGGTTCCACAGAGTCATTTGGGTAGAGATGTCACGTTGGACTCGTGGGCGTGTATGGACCACAAAATCCTTGATGTTAGCGGTGCGTTTGAAAGCAAATAGCGGTCTGCTAATGTCATGACCCACACTAGTGAGAATTGGCCACCTCTTACTGATCAGTTTCTTAATTACATTCGATAAAGGAGTGTAGGTGGAAACACATGTTAATCTAGTTTGTGGCTCCTTCTCAGTATTGGCCAACAGAGAGTCCCTGTTATTATTTCGGGCTCTTTTGCGAGCCTGATTAACTATCCTTGGGGGGTAATGTCGGTCAAGAAGTTTGCTCTGAAGAGAAGTCGCCTGATGATCAAATTCAAGCGAAGTGCTGCAATTGCGTCTCAACCGTAGAAACTGGCCAACTGGCAAATTGTCCCTTAGGGATTTGGGATGGTGGCTCTCATAAAGGAGAAGAGAGTTACGATCAGTGGGTTTTTGATATACACTGGTGGATAGTTTACCCTCATCAATAGTAATCATCAAATCTAAGAAAGGTAGACTGCTGGATGATACAGTAGCAGTAAATTTCAAAAAGGGATCCAAAGTGTTGACCCAAGTTATGAAATTGTCTGCCAGTGTCAATGAACCTTGCCATATAATCAGGATGTCGTCTATGTAGCGACGCCACAATGTAATATGGTTGTGGTAAGGATTAGTTGTAGGTAAGATATAGGTTTTCTCAAAGTCGTACATATAAAGGCAAGCCAAACTAGGAGCGAATGTACTGCCCATGGATGTTCCTTGAATCTGATGATAAAGTTGATCCTCAAAAAGAAAAAAGTTTTCGGTCAAGGCCAGTCTTGCACATTGCATGATGAAAGATACAGGCGAGGAAAGACCAGTTGATACTTCTTGTAAAGCCGACTCGACAACTTGTAGAGTCATCTCTTGTGGGATATTCGTATAGAGTGCCTCCACATCCAAAGTAATGATGCCTTGTACAATATCAGAATTATTGATCGTATCGATTAGGTTTAAGACATCTTTGGTATCTTTTAAATAAGTAGAAGAATCCTTAACTAATGGCTGCAAAAAATGGTCGCAAAAAATTGATAATGGTTCCAAAACTGAACCCAGCCCAGAAACAATAGGGCGACCCGGGGGTGGTGTCCTACCTTTATGGATCTTAGGTAAGCTATAGAAATATGGAATTCTGGGATGCTGTGTATCTAGGAATTCAGCCTCCTTAGGTGAGATCCACAGATTGTTCCTAGCTTCTTCGATAAGGCATCTAATCTGGGTCTGTAGTCTAGCAGTGGGATCATGCATTATTTTGGCATAGTAAGAAGAGTCACTCAATTGGCGTAGACACTCACATCTATAATCGGTGGAGTTCATGACTACAATAGCCCCGCCCTTATCGGCTTGTTTGATGGTTATATCAGGATCTGATGACAGAGACAACAAAGCCCTCTTCTCTTTGTTGGGGATATTAACATATGCCTGTTTTGGATGTAACTTGTCTAGGTCAGCTAATACCGCTCTTTCAAAAGTCAAGACCTCACTGGGCATTGTCAGTGGTGATGGAACAAAGGTTGAAGGTTTTTTTAGACCAGAATCCGATGGAGAAGGTTCCACTGGTTTATCCTTGAAAAAGAAATGTAGACGTATCTTTCGGAAGAATTGGGCAAGTTCAATGTGTAGCCGGAAGAAGTCTTCGTCCGGGGTGGGAACAAACCCTAAACCTCTATTAAGTACATCAATCTCATCCTCCGTGAGTTGTCTCGTTGACAAATTGACAACTAAGTTCTTGTCGGGGGTTTTGTGGTTTGACTCCTGGTAACCATCCGAGGTTCTTCTCTGGACCATTGAATGTGTCTGCCTCTTCCTCTCCTTCTGCCTCTGCCTCTGCCCCGGCCTCTGCCTAAAAAAGGTACAAACGGCATCATTTGGCATGGCTGGAAGAAGGGATAAGGTGGTTGCCAGGGCATTGGTTGGTGCATAGGATATGGAGGATAGTTATAAAAATGTTGAGGTTGATTGTCGTCTGTGCTCCATCCATCAGACGATGATCCACTATTATAGTTCCTGGGTTTTTTAAAGGAAGAAGTAGAATCGTCCGATGAACGGGACTGATTGTCCACTTCATAATCCTCTGTTATATAGGGGTAGACTTTTTCACGACTGAACTTAACAATGTCTTTCTGGAGTTTAGTAATCTTCTGCTGGGTTAAAAACTCCTTGGTTTCGTTCAATTCAGCTGTGATTTCAGCAAGGCGGCTTTTAAAAGCAGTCAAGGTGATAGTAGTTTTTAGAGAGTTCTCTATAATACTAATTTGGATGGAGATGGTGTCAGCCAGCCGTCTGGAAGTATTGATAATCAAAACCAGCCAGTCTCTGGTACACTTCCAGGCTATCTGGGCCCAATCTTTTCTGAAAGCTAAGTCCTGTAGAAAGATACGCGGAATATTTGATACAAGAAGACCATTAGGGGCGATGTTAGCACGAAGATATTCAGTCATGATAGTCCCATGCATGACCGTTTTTATGAGTTCCCGTTTCAGAGTGGATAATTTGTCCCAATCAGTTTTGAGGCTGCCCGAAGGAGTGGACCCATCATTATCAAGGATGGATGGTGTCTGTAAAATAGCTGAGACCATCTCATCATCGTAGCTGAGGCCCTGGAAATCCTCCATTTTGGAAATCTCAACAGGGCCACGTAAACAATCAAAGAAAAAGGTAAGAGGTAAAAGGAATAAGGTCCCACAGCTAAGCTGCTGTACATAAATCGCAAAAAACAAATTGGAGGAGGGACCGGGAGGTTGATTGGTCCAGTGTACAATCTCCCAAACTATAGTCAAATAATGTAAAAATTAGACAGGCAACCATCAGTGTCATCAGTGTGTGATGAATGTACCAATGATAATCTAGCACTCTCTCTCAATTTGCACCTGCGGTCCAAATCACAGTACAGATGATATAATATCCCTGATTAATGAAATGGCAACGCTGCCTACCCATCAAGTATTTAACAACACAGAGAAGCACAACAAGAGGTGTATCAAATTAAGTGATCTTTGCATTGATATAGTGCAATGTGTCACAATGCAAATGCAGCAAGTACTTGTTATGCTAAAGCTATAAGAACTTTACCTATCCCTCCTACAGCTAACTTCACTCATAAAAGAGGAGCTTCAATAGCCCAGGTAATATACCTATAGCTGGGCATATGTAAAACAGCTACATGGTACACACCACACACATTTATGAAACACTACTCTATGGCCGTGCTGGCTCATCAGCAAGCCAATGTGGGTCAAGAAGTTCTATGTACATTATTTCTGTAACCCCCACAGATTAGCCACGGCTTATGGAGGAGGGCTGCTTTACAATCTATGCTAAGCATGTGTTTCTACAGCCACACATGTCTTGAACAGAAAATGTTGATTACCCATTAAGCATCTGTTCTTGGCATGTAGTGCTGTAGATTCACATGCACCTTCCCGGATACCTGTGCTGGTTGCAGATAATTTTATTCATGATCACAATTTTTACTGCATGGGCATCTCACTATACTACATTCTGCTCCACATCCCTTCCTTACCCGTCTTGCGGGAAAACAATGTAACAATGGAGCCGCTAACCATGCGCATTTCCAACTAGAGGAGGAGTCACCACACCTCGTGACTTGAAAGACTTTCTTCAAAGAAAAACAATTTGCACACATCCGAGTCTAACAAGATGGCAGGATTATGCTAAGCATGTAAATCTAAGGTTATGGCTTTTGATTTTCCACCTATTTAATTTGAAAGTCATAATTAATGCCGGATCATGTCAAACCCCTGAGTGCAGCAATAAAAAAAATGCAAAAGGTCTATACAATAAATAAACATTAAGAAACAACTGTGTCTCTAACATTCTTACGTTAAATAGCAGCAAAGATGCCTACAAAAGTCAGACTCTAGGATTCCAGTCTTGGGATAAAGTCTTCCTGTTGTTACTCATTCATTAGGCTCTTGGCCAACAGGCAGAAACCCCACAGGGCAGTAGGTAGACTCAAACAGACACTTAACATATAGTCATGTTGGATACATTGAAAGATGTACAAATACTTCATATAAACTTTCATACAAAAGGTGGGAGGAACCAGTGATACTTCTTCTTTAATTACCTTTCTCTTTACGGACCAAAGTAAACATGACATAGAATTTTACACACTACAGCCAAGTGATATATTATCTTTACCATTGGGGATGCGCTCCAAAACCCCAAAAACAACATTTAAGACATCTTCTGGCAGAATTCCATTTTTTTGTTTCAAGAACTTTGGCTTGACAATTCAGATAGAGCATTACATTCTAACCAAGTCAAACAAGGTTTTTGGACAACACTTTTATGACCTATGTTTCAGGCATGAATAATGTTGATGGAGAATGAGAGGGAGTGATAAATTGTTGGCTAACAAAGTAATCAAGAACTCCTGCAGTAGCCTGATGTCCCCTGTATTGCTGTTTCTTAAAATTAATGAACATATCTGTTTGTGGATTGATTCAGACTAAAGACCTCCACCTTCCATTGTGATGCCTATCCCAATACCTAGGATAGATAAGATGTTTGAGCAGTTGGGATGAGTCCAGTTTTTGTCCACCACTGATCTTATGAAATTGTAGCTACCATTAGATCCAGCTGATGGAGAAAAACATGTTTCTTCAATTACTTCCAGTTTGTACCAGTTTCCAGTGCTACCATTTAGCTTCAATTGACCTCTGTAAACATTTCAGAGGTTAATGGGCCAAATGGTGGCCCTCTCATCATGGAGTAAAGGCTGCAGCACCATAACGTTTGCCCGTGCTGTGCTAACTGTCCCCAGGAACCGCTGCCCTGTCGTGCTGAGTTGTCCTGTTGCCTGCTTACCTCTGCCTGTTATATTTTACTCCCAACGCAACACCAGAGTGCCTCCAGGCACTTGCTGGCGTGCCCTGCCTTCCCAAGGACAGAGACCAGCGAATTCTGGCCAGCTGTGACCGGCTGGCATTGAGGACCGTAGAGATTTGCCCCTTGATCAGCATACTGGCCTATTGTTCACTGTTTTTACCTGGCCAAAGAGCCTGCGCAGGAAACACTTTCTGCATTGCTTCCCTCCCCTCCCATTGACAAGGTTGCCGCACTAGATCAGCCTCGACCAGGAGGGCCCGTGAACACTGCTGCTTCCCATGTCTGCTGCCAGGAGACTTCAGAGACGACGTGGCCCGCAACGACCACCGGAGTAGCAGCTGTGCCCCAGAGCCTGCAAGTGCCACACAGTAAACCAACTCCCAGCGTGGTGCACCTGGGGCCACCTACATCAGGGAAGCCACCCTCATCCTCATTGCTACGCTAACCCTGCAGCAGCAACCCCTCATCGCTTTTAACTCACCTGGTCCGGCGAGTCTGGGGCCTGGGCTCAACCAAAGGAGTCCTTTGTCTATTCCTTTCTCCCCACATCCTTGCCCGCACCAGCATTTCTTCCTGCGGTCCTGAGACTCATCAAAGACACCTGCGGTGGCCGCTGCAAATCTCATGGGAAGGGAGGGAGCGGGGGGGGGGAATAAAATATTTTTAAACAACATGCCTGCTGCCGCTGCCACCCACCTCGATCCTCTTACTGCGATTGTTCTGGTATCCCAGCAGTCCCTGAGACACCAACACAGGCTCCCCAGCAATCCTGGTGCTGCCCTCATGCTATGCCTAGCATGAGAGCAGCATCAGGATTTGTCTGAGTGGCTCAGACTGTGCCCTGGGGTCTTTGCAGTTTCTCCAGTCTGGCTCTAACACAGCCGGCTTGGGGAAACCTAAGTGTGCATGTCAGTTTGCCCAGCCTAAGACTGCCAACCAAACTGACATGCACACTTAGGGGCATATTTATACTCCGTTTGCGCCGAATTAGCGTCATTTTTTTCGACGCAAATTCGGCGCAAAACTAACGCCATATTTATACTTTGGCGCTAGACGCGTCTAGCGCCAAAGTATGAGTAAAGAGCGTCATTTTTTAGCGTGAACGCCTTCCTTGCGTTAATGAGATGCAAGGTAGGCGTTCCCGGCCCAAAAAATGACTGCAACGTAAATGCGTCGTATTTATACTCCTGGGCAAAAATCACGCCCGGGAGTTGGCGGGGCAGAAAACCCCGCATTTGCGCCACTTTTTAACGCCTGGGTCAGGGCAGGCGTTAAGGGACCTGTGGGCTCAAAATGAGCCCACAGATGCCCTCCCATGCCCCCAGGGACCCCCCCTGCCACCCTTTCCCACCCCAGGAGGACACCCAAGGATGGAGGGACCCACCCCAGGGACATTCAGGTAAGTTCAGGTAAGTATAAATATTTTTTTTTTTTATATTTTTTTGTGGCATAGTGGGGCCTGATTTGTGCCCCCCTACATGCCTCAATGCCCAATGACCATGCCCAGGGGACATTAGTCCCCTGGGCATGGCCATTGGGCAAGGGGGCATGACTCCTGTCTTTACCAAGACAGGAGTCATGTAAATGGCGTCTGGGCGTCGTTAAAAATGGCGCAAATCGGGTGGAGGCGATTTTTTGCGTCAACCTGACTTGCACCATTTTTAAGACGCCCTAGCGCCATTTTTCCCTACGCCGGCGCTGCCTGGTGTACGTGGGTTTTTTCCACGCACACCAGGCAGCGCCGGTCTGCTTGCGCCGGCTAACGCCATTCAATAAATACGGCGCCCGCATGGCGCTTCAGAATGGCGTTAGCCGGCGCAAAAATTTTTGACGCTAAACTGCGTTAGCGCAGTTTAGCGTCAAAAAGTATAAATACGGGCCTTAGTGTACACAATGACTCCACTCCCCTCCTCCCCCTCAGATGGACCAGCTCCGGCTCTCTCTGCACCTGCCAGCTGAGCCAGCAGCTGAAAATTAAAACAATATTAAAATATTGTTTTATTTTTTAGCTGCTGGCTCAACCAGTGGTGTGACGCTCCTTCGCCATTGCGAAGGGGCTGCCTCTGAAGGACACCTCTCACGGACGCTCTATTGAGAAGAGCGCAACTGGAAAGCTACTGTATTTATCAGGGGCAAAGCGCCCCCACATTTTCTTTTAATCATGTGAGTATACCAAACAACTCTTCTGCTGACAACAGTACAGATTAATGTCATTTTAACCCCAATTGGATTATTGTTGTTTTTGATCGTATTTAAATCTATAAAATATTCTCTTTTTTAATACCGTGTGAAGACTTTTTGTGGTGCTGACACTGGGTTACTGTGTGGGAGGAGTGCACAAATACTTTACACATTGCCTTCTAAGTTAAGCCTGCCTGCTCTGTTCCAAGCTACCAGAGGGTGAGCACGGGTCACTTTAGTTGGTGTATCTGACTTGCCCTGACAAGAGTGAGTGAATTCTGCTTGGCTGGGGTGCATACCCTAGTCAACCAGAAGCCCCATTTCTAACAGTGGGGATTACGGGTGGAATGTGAGAAGGGTTAGCCTGAAGGAACGGGGGTGTATTGGTGCTGATAACAGAAATGGTAAATTAAAGTTAGGGATAACATCTTTGCTAAGAGGGAAGAATGTGAGATTGGCGTACTCATTGATGATAGTGGAGGATTGATAAACCGGGAAAGTAATTGAGGATTGTGTGTGAAATAGAATGATTTGGCTCTTCAGACAACTTTAGATCCTACAAGGTGCTCGAGGCACGTTTTGCACTACATTCAAAGTAGTGTCACCTTATAGCTTTTCATTTGGCAGGTAGTGAGTGGGATTAGTCCCTGGCCGGGGGCAAAGTGCTGTTGACCTGAAAGTACAGGGATTTTAAAGCAAGGTAAAAGTAGATTGCAGTGCGTTATTTATTCAATGGGTTAAATGAGGTTAGGTTTAGCGAATAAGAAAGGTAATTGTAAATTTGGTCTTGAAAGCTGGGAAAGTCAGATTTGTATTTAGTATTGGTTGTGATAGCCGAAGAGTGGGGGGTAGAAACCATTCTGTGTTGATAACGTTGCGTCTGACAGTATGCCCCACTGAATTTGTTATGTGGTAACACATCAAGCACGGTGTCAGAATCTACTTTTGTGGGATGTTTTCCATGGCATCTCCCTCAACAGTCTTAAGCGCAATACCTGTAAGGCGTGTGATATATCAGTGAGCAGTGATGCTGCCCAGGAGGCTGATATCCATAAATCCCACCGAGTGCTACCCAGAGGAGGTCGGGCCTGTGCAAATGGGCAGTGGCAGCCGAAGAAGTGTGAAGACTACTAGGAGCAAAGCAATGAGCAACGTATTGTAAGCTCCATTTACCGAGTGACCACGCCGTTTATGTGGCATACGAGTGTGCTTTATTTCAGTACAGAGTTACTGAAAAATATACCGGATACTTTACTGTACACCGAGTTTAAATACACAACTAATTAAAATCAGTAATACCAAACAAATTAATGAAAAGGAGAGAAAACACGGCAGTGAAGGTACACAAGAATACGGCAATTTACATATACATATATGCAGGATTATATGTATTTTAATTTTTTCACCAAAGACAACAGACCCAAAATATCGTCTCTAAAACTGAGCATTAATGAACCACAAAAAGGCAGTTATGTGTCTAGATCAGTGGTTTTCAGATCACCCCTCAGATTTTTTCATAAATATTCCATTAAATTGGCAATGTGTAAATGAATCTGGGCCTATTTAAACATTGCAGTTAAGTTATGTTACCTTTTTACAAATGCAATAAACGTTTTTGATGAATGCCAGGACGTACAACAAGATGAAAATACACAATAAATGTAGATAAGAGCAACATTCTAAGCATAGAGTTATTTGCAGCCCTGAACGGTCAACTGTTGAGTTGACTAGACTGCCTATTCTGAAACTTAGATCCACTTATGAGGCATCCATTAAATATGTATGCAATATGGCATGTGTGTTATCAAAAGTACCTGTCTGAAAAGTTTTACTATGTTTCAGAAATGTCTAAACTGTGCCCATGTCCAAAACCTGCCATGTGCCTACACCCCCCCCCGCAGTTCATTCAGATAAAATCAATCGATTAACTTTATGCTTTTTCTGGAAAATAATTTACTTTATGATTTTTCTGGAAAATAAGGCCTGTATTTATACTTTTTTGCGACTCATTTGTGTAATTTTTTTACGCAAAGAGGCGCAAACTACTAAAAATATAATTGTATTTTGTAAGTTTGCGCCGCTTTTGCCTCAAAAAATGACTCAAATGCGGCGCAGAAAAAGTATAAATATGAGCCTAAGGCCCGTATTTATACTTTTTTTGCGCCGCATTTGCGTCGTTTTTTGACGCAAAAACGGCGCAAACTTGCAAAATGCCATTGTATTTTGTAGGTTTGCGCCATTTTGCGTCAAAATGCGGCGCTAAAAAAAGTATAAATACGGGCCTAAGTCCTTGTATTTCACGCTTGTGTTTCGTTTGGAAAAATGGGGATGCAGTTCGTGCATGCCTGAATTTGTCTGCGTTATCACGTTAAATCCAGACCAATTGGCTTTTTGTCAATGCATGTTTTCCTCATACTTCTGTTCTGGTTATCCTCTCATCAGTGTACCTTCTAGCTTTGTTTGTTGTACTGTTCCTTTCCTCTAGCTATTTTACTCTTCCTGTTTCTCATCTATTCGTCTCAATTTATTTTCCTATTTCTTCCACTTCCCGTGATTCTTGTTCTGTCTATTTTTATAACCACTTGTTTTCTGTTACTCCCCTTTTGCTCTCTTGCTGTTTCTCTTCAGTTTCTTGTGTTTATCGTGATGGTCATCTCTCCATAAAGTCTAATTGTCTTACTCTGTCTCTGTCCACTTGTGTCGTTTCTCTAACTACATTCTGTTCTGTCTCAGTTTCTTCCTCTGTATCCCCCATTATGTGCATTTCTCCTCCTTTATCTGCTCTCCTGCTGTTTTCTCATCATATTATTTTCACTCGGCGTTATTGTATCTCGCCAAATCTTTTGATCTTATTTTGCTACCGCCATTTGTTTCAGGTAGCTCTCTACTTTAACGCTTTTATCGCAAATCTGTTCCTCGTTCTTCCTAATTTTTGTCTCCATATGTACTTTGCCTTTTTTTATATTTTTCTTCTCCATTCAACACCTGACTCTATCTCAACTAAGGCTTTTCAGAAGGTAGCAGTTCTGCTACAGGCCTTCCTCGACTCATTTTTCAACATAAAGTACAAGCTTGAATTTTCTTTAGTTGCCCCATAAGCACGGCTTATCAAAAATTGCCTCTTTGCTGGAGATCAGACTGATGCTTGTTCCTGAGTCACTTGCATTCCGTTATTTTCAAAAGCAGTCAGGTCGTTATGTGAAGCAAAGTCAATGGAAAGGCAGTAGGTGTGCCCTCAACTCCTAGATGGAAGGTGAAATGCCGCTTTCCTCCTTTCATGTAATAGGTAGATGAAAGAATATCGCGACCCTGCACCAAACCCCACGAGAGAGCTTTGTGAACTTTCCAGGAAAGAGTAAGGGGCATGTTTATATTGTTTTGCGCAGAATTTGCATCATTTTGTTTTACGCAAATTCAGTGGAAAACTAACTCCATATTTATACTTGCTGCTAGACGAGTCTAGCGCCAAATTTTTGGAGTTAAAGACAATTTTTGGACGTGGAGCTACTTTCTGTCAATGAGATGCAAAGTAGGCATTCTCGTGCAAAAGATGACTCTATGGCCTTAGTGCCATATTTATCCCCCGTGCTAAAATCACGCACGGGGGAGGAGGAGTCAAATAACGGTGCAAAGCTTGCTTTGCACCATTATTTAGCGCCTGGGTCAGGGCAGGCGTTAGGGGACCTGTGGGCCTATTTCCATGGTGGAACACCATGGAATAAGCCCACAGGTGCCCTCCCCAGGCTCCAGGGAGACCCCCACCCACACCAGAGGGACAGCGGAGGATGGGGGACCCCATCCCAGGTAAGTACAGGTAAGTATTTTTTTTTTAAATGGGCCCTCCTACATGGCACTGGGTGCAGTGGCCTTGCCCAGGGGACCCTGGTCCCCTATGCTGGCCATTCAGATGGGGGGGGGCATAATTCCTGTCTTTCTAAGACCGGAGTCATGTGATATGGATGGTTTTGCATCAGAAAATGATGCTAGGCTGGATAGTCATTTTTTTTACTCTAATCTGCCTAACGTCATTTTTTTGTGTGCAAAAGCCCCTTCTTCCATACCGCCAGCCCAACCTGGCTAGTGCCATTTTTTTTTACGGTAGCCTACTGTTTGCACCGGTTTGCACCATTCCATAAATATGGTGCCCGGCTGGTGCTCAGAAATGGTGCAAGCCAGAACTAAACGTTTTGGTGCAAAACTGTGTTAGTGCAGTTTTGCACCAAAAACTATAAATCAGGGCTTAAATACCAGGGGACACTCCCCACTGGCAACAGTTCCTTTGCTTTTTTATCCATGTTCATATGATCACCATGTTTCATTTTCCTTCCTATGCTGTCCTGCTTCGTGCCGTCTGTCTACCCACCCGTCCACTGTCTCCATCTACCTTGTCCCACCGTGTGATGCCTACTGTGCTCATCTACTCCATCAATCAGCAGTTTTGCCGCCTCAGCCGCCTCCACCAGGTATTTGTTTCTGCACTTGGCAACCTTCACCGAATGTTCCCACTGCTTTCTCTGCATGTGCAAATTTTATCTGCAGTTCAGACTTTTTAAGGACAGTGTTTTGATATGGGTCTTTAATCAAAATATTGCCAATACAGACATCTTGCATCATAGAGTGTGTGGTATAAATAAAAGAAAAAAGTATGGGGTGAAGAGTGGGCTTCTTAAAATAAAGGTTGATAAATCGACGTAACGTACTTCCAGTGTGAATGATAGGGGCATTCATGATAATCCACTGTCTGTGCACATATGAAATGCCACATTATTTTGAGGGCCATTCCTTGCTTGTAAGAACATTACTTGTGATTTTTACAATATTTTAAAATATTCCACGCAAAATAGTGACATTTGAGATAGCAGTGACCAGTGCCAAGAGGTGAGTAGAAGTAAGCAAGTGATCATTCAAAACAACTGACGCAGGCATAATATGGCGTAAGGGTTTACAAAGTGGCGCCATGCAAGCATTGCACCACTTTGTAAATATGGCGCGGGGAAATGCCACCTTAACGACACATTTGTGTTGAAATAAATGCCAAAAATGTGGCGCAAGGTGGCACTAGGGGTTTATAAATATTCCCCTTTGTCCACAAAGAGCTGCAGATTTGATATTCCCGAGCTGTGCCATTTGGTAGATGGTAGGGGTGAGGGATGGGACTGTAGCTTCTGTTGTTCAAGGCAAGGCAGTTTCTAGGGAAGGCCTATCCCCTTGCCTGTTCCTGATTACTGCTTCAGGAAGGTTAAGGACAACCAGATGCACATAAATCACACTTCATTGTGTCTTTGTTTTGGATACTCCTGCTTGAAGCTAGCACCATTGCTCCCAATGTGAGATCCACAAAGATGCAAAAGTCTGTATCTGAGTAGTAGGCATAACATGGAAATGGAACTACCCAAACTGGTTCTGTAGACTGTGAATCCACACCCCTTTATGGACAATGTATATGAAAATGGGATACAAAAAAAACAACTCTATTCCAGTTACAAGTTCTTCAAGGATTAACGGAGTGCTCCTCAGAGTACTCCAAAGGTTGATGTGTGACTAAGGCACAAAAACACGATTGAAAAGCTGAAGAACTGCCTAGAAGCATTCCAGCCTGTTCTGAGAAAGAAAGAGAGCACCTGGCCCTGTAGGAGGAGAGACTGATCTGGAGTAGAAGCCAGCTGTGTTTCCAGAATGAGGAACAGCCCGAAGTTGCCAACTACCTTTGTGAGTAAAGCTGGAAACTGATCTGTGTTGTGAGGGTTTTCCCGGTCTCCCATAGCAGCCCAAGTAGTGGGCTACAAACTAAAATCAAGCCAAGAAGCCAGTTCAGAAGGGGTCCCTCCGTGTTAACTGTTGATGATGAGCAGTGGTACGGGTATTCGGTGCCCTGCAGATGAGGGGTCCTCTGACATGGGAAGCGTAATCGCTTTAATGCAATATGAGTTCCAAATTTTAGTTTTTTGCTTGGTCAGGGCATGTTGTCTGTGTTGCGGGCGTGGTGCACTTGTACAACTTGTACAATCTTTCCCCGGTCAGGTGGAAGCAGGATAATACAGCACAATCAATGTAAGTATTTTACACAGACTAAAAATGGTTAATTTAATTGTGATGACTGTTCATGATGACATAGTTACTATAGAGGTAGCCACCACTCGAGATAAAGCTCTGCTGCTACAGCTTCTAAAGCCAATAATGAAGCAAGTGGGACTTTGTGGTTACATAGAAAAAAAGGAATATATACACCATGCCACAGTTGTTTGAATAGTTTTTAATGAGGTTACAAGTGCAACTTCCCAAATTTAATAATAATTTAACACAATTCTATATAAAATAGTCGCACTATGAAGTATATAGTGCCAAATGTATACAAACATTTTGCAGATGTAGATTCTGTGAGTCACTCACTCGCATGGTTTGCAACAGCAAAATTGTGTTTAGCCATGTACTGAACCCCCTTGGTAATTTGGAAAAGCTTCCTGAACTGCAAACTCTTTCAGAGTGAAATAAAACAGATTTAAGGGCACACTGAGGGTTAGGATTATATGATATTTATTGACCACTAGGGCATATTATGTGTACAGCAGGAAGAGTTCCAGCATGAACCGCACAAATATTGTTAGGAAATGAGTAATTTTAGCTCTTTGTGTACCTACTTATTGGTCATCCATCAACAGTGATCAGAATGGGATGGGTTGGAAAATAGTGCTGAGTATGCTGAAAATCAACACTTTGGCTTGAGAAGTAGTGTAAGTGTTATTTGAGATGCCTGTTAAGAATTCTGCCTCTGTCTCACTAAAGCCCCTGTATTGCCACCGCCTTATACATAATGAAGACCATACTGTGCATAAGACACACAGAAAACAGACTTGCTTTTGTGCTTGTGCTCTAATGAAATCTTTTGAATTCTCTGGACCTCAACAATGGTAGTGTGATTTGGGTCAATTCAGCAATTGTATGAAAGCATATGCTGTCCAAATATTGTACTTGTAACGATTTTTCATAGCAGTTACATTTTTGTTGTGAAAGAAAGCAACAGAGAAGAAACATCTCCTGCACATAAGTAATGTCCCATCCCTTTCAACGATATCCTGATTCACCCTCAATTTGCCCTTTCAGAAGCTGTCACAAGACCACAAATCGCATCTTGTATGGTCTGTATTCTACCCTGTCCCGTTTGTCCCCCAACACATAAATGGCTCCAATTTGATTCCAATTCTTTATTTCGATCTCCAGGATCAGAAAAGTTTATACAAATTCAAATTCATCATACACCAGTTGAAAAGATAACAGCCATTATACTGTTCCCTAGAATGTATCTTATCAGCAACAGTGAGATTAATTAAAATTATTTTTAAAATCAACAAAAATATACTAAAATTTGTGACCAAAGGGCACAGAATACTGGATCATAGAAATAAACTATGCAAATCAAATTAAAATGTATACCAGGCATAATATAGTTTCAGAGTCAGAGCTTTGCAGAATAGTTTGTAAATATTTGTATTAGGGGTAAAGTGCAAAGTCTCTAAATATGCAAACAAGCATTAGACTCAAACAACTCAACATACAAATAGTAAAAATAAATACATTTACAAAGTACACATATATAAGCAAACTTAACCCACCTCACACGGCTTTAAGCACAATATCCAGGACACCCCAAGAGCGTTAGCACAACCAGTCGTCCACTAAACAGATGAAGCGCCAATATCAGCTGTAGCCTCAGAGGTTTTCATAATCTTCAACCGCTTAAGCCATATCGCAAGCAGGAATCTCGACACTGGGTATACTATCACTCTACTTAGACAATACACGGAGGCCCTCAGAATTTTTGGTACAGATCTGATACCCAGATTTAATTTCAATTTATTTAAGCGATAATCTAGGGGGAAAAAAACAGAATATGCTCCAAAGACTCTGATGCTGTGAACTGGGCACATATCATTTCCATACAGGTCCCTCGACCAGTTACTACTAAATTGATTGGTTAAGAGGGTCTTGAGTCTGAACTGGATATACAGTTTCCTTGCCTGCGAACAAACAATCTCATCAATAATTGTTTCAATCAGGGGCAACGGTTTGATAACCAGCTACCCCCTTGTCAGGGGACCCTGACTGGTGTGGCTTATTTGCAAGATAACATGTTCCTAATAGATTTCCTTAAGTCTGGTTTTAGAGATTGTACATAAATCTTCAGGAGAAAACCAGAACCTAAGGAGTCCCAATTTTCCCAAAAGTGAGCTCAGAGAGTTCAACCAGGGGATTTTACACACACAACTTGCAGATAGCAAGAGGGTTAACTCCACACAATAAGGCCTTAGCTCCACTGTGATCCATAATCGGTGCCAATACGTAAGGAATCTACACTCAACTTTATTAAAAGAAACACCTACGGGCCAGTTGATAAGAGCGGGATCAACGGGGTACTTGGCGGAAGCCTTAATAGTGTCCTATGGAACTGATTTTCATCAAGGGAAAGTGAATGAATAATCCCGAAGCCCCAAAGCTCACAACCATAGAGTGCCGCTCCTAAGGCCTTCGTATTATAAATTTCCTGTGCAGGGGCTACACTTCTTGAGTAGGTTTTCCTATGTATTTTTGCTATGGTGGCTGAGTACCGAGCATGGGTTGCCTGCAACTTCAGAATTTGTAACCCCCAATTTAGATTGTTATAAAGTCTCACACCCAAAGAGTCAAAGTGGTGTACCTGATTGATTACATTAATACCAACTTTGATATTCCTTGATATACCTTTGTGTCTCACTGAGCCAAGTACCATAAACTCTGTTTTGGTACTATTTATCTCAAGCCCCCTTTCAGAACAAAACATATAGAACAGATCTAAAAGCTTTTGCAGACCCTGAGGGGACTTGGGGAATAAAAGGGCCTTGTCAGCAAAGAGAAGGGCTGGGACCCTCCTGCCACCCAATGTGGGCGAGTCACAGGCATCCTTAGTCACAAAACCGACCACTCTGTTTATATATTGAATGAAAAAAGGGTGGGAGCAATAACACACCCCTGCCTGATCACTTAGAAAATGCTGAAGGGGTTGGTTAGTTGGCCATGATCACCCCACCATACCTGAGCATACTGATAAATATCCTATATGTCCTATATGTCTCTCAGCATGGAACTGAATAAGTATGTTCAAAAGGATAGCTGCATACCCATTTCTTGTAGTACCGCCCCCAAAGTTTTGGTCTGGGGCTCAGGATGAAGGCAGCATGCAAATCGTCAAAGGCAGTATAAAGTTTGCCCCCGGAAGACCTTGTGAGGTCAGAAAGGATGACATAATCCTCAGATCACCTATTTAAATGAACCAGAATCTGTTTGCAAAAGATTTTCTGAAGAGCATCGAACAGACTAATAGGTCTATCATTGCTTGAGTCACAGCGATCCCCTTTTTTGTATATCAGAACTATTTCTGCCATATTGCAGGATTTCAGGAGCTCCATACCTGCTAAAATTGCATTTGACAGAAGATTAATATAAGTTACCTACACTTTGATGTTTGATAGATAGAGGTTGTTAGGCAGCATATCAAGACCAAGGGCCTTTGAAACTAAACTGGAGGAAATGGCTGACATAGTCTCATTTAACCCCAGCATCCGGGGGGTAGTATCTATTACCTAAGTAGACCTGCTCAGGAGGTCACACCAAACTTTTCTCAGCCTTGTTGCAGTCCGCCTCATAGAGATTGCCAAAATGTTTGGCCCACTGCTAGGGTTGTACACAAAACTCAACATTTCTATTAGGTTCATTCTCAAAGATAGAAAATGAATTCCAGAAGGCCTTAGTATCCCTACTAGCCATGGAATCCTTCAAGTAGTCCCAAAGGGTGTTTTCACACTCTCTCTTTGCCATGATTAGCTCCCTCCTATAGGCCTTTCTCATTTTTACAAGTATGTCTCTGAGGCAAATTTTGGCAGCAGCAATGAGATCAGCCTTAGCTGCCCTGCATGGTTTATTGGTCCCCATTGGCTCTTTCCTCACCAACTTTCTCCTCTTAGCTAAAAGACTTATTACATTATAAAATAATTGATCATGCACTGTTCCAAACCTATTCACATCATTACTGTCACCGAGATTAACTGTTTCCTCTTTAACCAAGTGATTAACTGTGTCTAACACCTCAGAATACCTCTTTACCTACTTCCACCTGATGGTTTTATCACTGTTTGAATAAAATACCTCGCCCGGGTCCTGATGACCATAGGTAACAGACTGCCTTTCCAAGCACCTTTCAAGATATAAGGAGAGTACATTATGGTCGCTGTCCTTCCCTTCCAGGAAAACCATATCTTTAATGAAGGGCCAAAATGTAATTTGGACGAGAAAATAATCAATTCTACTCAGGCAACCCACAGAATTAAAAGTGGGTTTGCCCTGTAGATCCAAGGGGGTCCTACCACTGGCTACTTTAAGATCAAGTTAAGAGCAAGTGCACCAGCTGTGCTGCATGTGGTGACCATCTGGCAGGGTATAGCTCTACTTGAGGGATATGCCATTGCAAGTTGATTTCGGAGGTTAGATCAGGGCCATCTGCTGACTGAGGTTCAAATGTAGTATTAAGGTCCCCAGCTACAAGAACATAGGAGTCATTTGGGAAATCATAATATAGGGATTCTAATCCCATCAAGGTATACATGTAGCTAGACTGGGCATCCACCCAATTACATACATTGAAAAGGGACAGGGTTACACCTGAGGCAAATGCAAGAGTTAAGGCCAGTAAATCTATGGATTCAGTAGAAATGGGGGTAATTTTGCATTGAAGAGCGATTTTGACCAAATAGCTTTACCTCCAAAGGGTCTCCCCCTTTTGGGCTCCACCATTCTGAAGAGTTAACAACACATCCCAGGAGTTCGGGCC
Organism: Pleurodeles waltl; assembly: GCF_031143425.1. Taxonomy (NCBI): domain Eukaryota; kingdom Metazoa; phylum Chordata; class Amphibia; order Caudata; family Salamandridae; genus Pleurodeles; species Pleurodeles waltl. The sequence continues at coordinate 571,745,244 of NC_090451.1, read as the reverse complement.
TCATCTACCAATTTTGTAGTGAGCTGTACCATTTTACAAGGCTCAATAACAAAGGTGCACTGTTCCTGACTATAGGGTGAACAGTTAAAGTTTAGGAGCTAGAACCCTCACACACCCAGTGGGTGTCATGCTTCATCATAGGGAAGCTCCTCGTCAGACCGGCTGGTGCAATGTCTGACGGGCTCCCCTTTCGGGGGCTCTTTGCCGGAGATCTTTTTTGGTGTGTGGTGGCTGCCGTTGAAGTTGTGGAGGTCAGACACTCTGAATGGCAGGAGAGTGGAAAGAATTTAAGATTGATTAGAAACCCCTGAAATCATTCTGTTTAATATGTATCCAGAGGGGTTACGATCAAGATTAAAAACACTATTAAGTGGAGATTGAGAATAATGCTCAACCACTTAAGAAAGCCTGGAGTACTGGGAAATTGTCACCTGCCCCCTAGGGTCTGGTCAACATGTTTCGCGTAATATTGGTCGTGAAAGATCCTTTAACGCTTCATCAGGACCTACATCAAACTAGACTTCTCCTGGCTATATACAAAAAGAAAGAAAACACTATCTAATAATGCGTATGGAAGGTAAGTAGCAGTCACTTACATTTATGTGAACTGTCTCGTCAGTAGTCTGTAACAATAAATGTCGCCCTAGAAACAAAAAAAATTATAATACACACAAAACTGAGAGCACGGTTGTTTGAACTTCACCCCCAATGTGAATCTGTGCATCGCGTGGTGTCAAAATAAAAATAAAAAAAACACACAATATTTGCTTACCCGCCCTCTTCGTATGGGGGGCCCCTTAGGGAGTAGCACGATCCAGCCTATAGCTTCTGGTAGGGGTGAGAAGTTATTAATACATGAAAAACTATATATATATGACCGCCTTCAGTGGGGGACAATATCTGCAATAGAATAACCCCTAAAACAAAAGGTATTGGTGCCGAGATAAATTAATATACAGTGCAACGTTGAATAACATCGTTCTGACATCATCATAATTTGTAGATCTCATATCTGTGAAAAAGTCATATATAAATACCTTTTTGTCTGTAACAAATATCTGCTAGAGTAACTGGCTCCATAAGTTAATAGTAATAATATCTCATGGATTAGAGCATATTTCCATCCGACCATCGTTTGGGATCAAGCAGTCTCACTCGGTCAGAGTATATTTAACTTAGTGAAAAAATCCAGAGCTAGTCTCTTTAGAGCGCTATCCTCGAAGTACAAGAACCCCCCCACCTCACTTACTTGTCTATAGGCGTCTTCAATTTGAGACACCTACCCGCAGGCGTGCTCACCCTGGAAGTGGAGGATCGAAGTTCGATCGGTTCATTATGAACGCGGTTACGGAGCTAATTACTTCCGCGTTGTGACAACGTTAGCTCATGGAAATAAAAAACGGACTACAGGAAGTCCGAATAGTTAGCAAGTGTCGGATTGTACACTATCAGTGCGTCGGCCATTTTTAAAAAGGGTTGAGGCGGCTGATCTCAGGTAGAATTAAGAGAATATAAACAAAGGCCACATGGTAAAAGTATATTTGTCAAACGTCACGAATGTAGTCAGTATATGGGATTGTCAGTCATAGATCGGACAAGCTATAAACTAGCAGTAAAGAAACGAAGGTTCATTGTTCTTTTTATTCAAAAACCAGAAAAGTTCAGGGATAAACCCATTGATTAGGGGGCATAAGTGTTTATGAAAAAATTCGTCTTATTTGATGAAAAAAAGTCAATGGTCCATGATCTTATCGAGACAAAGATGCCCAAGGGATATCATCGTTAAACCCAGTAATGTTGGTATGTAATTTAAACACCCAGCGTTGTTCTAATCTAAACAGTGATTGGGAGGAGTCATTAATGAACTTAGGGGATTCCAACACTACCCAGCGCAAATCGTCTGGATGGTGGGGTTTTTCAAGAAAGTGCGCACTTAATTTAGTAGTTATTCGGCCACATCTAATATTACTTCTGTGTTCATTGATCCTTGTCTTAACAGGTCTAGTGGTCATTCCTATATATCGTAGACCACATGGACATGTTATCATGTACACGCAATACTTCGTATTGCAGTTTGTATGTTTTGTAAGGTTCCATCGGCCGATGGGTGCTAGATCAAGTGTCTTAGTATGATATGTCAACGGACAGACGTTACATTGTCCACATGGGTAGTGTCCTGATACTGGAGGAAGATTCCAGAGTGATGTCTGGGTCTGTGTGATGTTTCTAGGACGAGTGTGGATTATCAGGTCCTTGATATTCTGTGATCGTTTAAAGGCAAAACCTTTTACCCCCCTGTCCAACAAAATCAAGAGATCTATCTTGAAAAGATGGTCAATACTTGGCAGCAGTGGCTGTAACATTCCTAGACCACTTTTTGCCTTTCAACGATCACAGAATATCAAGGACCTGATAATCCACACTCGTCCTAGAAACATCACACAGACCCAGACATCACTCTGGAATCTTCCTCCAGTATCAGGACACTACCCATGTGGACAATGTAACGTCTGTCCGTTGACATATCATACTAAGACACTTGATCTAGCACCCATCGGCCGATGGAACCTTACAAAACATACAAACTGCAATACGAAGTATTGCGTGTACATGATAACATGTCCATGTGGTCTACGATATATAGGAATGACCACTAGACCTGTTAAGACAAGGATCAATGAACACAGAAGTAATATTAGATGTGGCCGAATAACTACTAAATTAAGTGCGCACTTTCTTGAAAAACCCCACCATCCAGACGATTTGCGCTGGGTAGTGTTGGAATCCCCTAAGTTCATTAATGACTCCTCCCAATCACTGTTTAGATTAGAACAACGCTGGGTGTTTAAATTACATACCAACATTACTGGGTTTAACGATGATATCCCTTGGGCATCTTTGTCTCGATAAGATCATGGACCATTGACTTTTTTTCATCAAATAAGACGAATTTTTTCATAAACACTTATGCCCCCTAATCAATGGGTTTATCCCTGAACTTTTCTGGTTTTTGAATAAAAAGAACAATGAACCTTCGTTTCTTTACTGCTAGTTTATAGCTTGTCCGATCTATGACTGACAATCCCATATACTGACTACATTCGTGACGTTTGACAAATATACTTTTACCATGTGGCCTTTGTTTATATTCTCTTAATTCTACCTGAGATCAGCCGCCTCAACCCTTTTTAAAAATGGCCGACGCACTGATAGTGTACAATCCGACACTTGCTAACTATTCGGACTTCCTGTAGTCCGTTTTTTATTTCCATGAGCTAACGTTGTCACAACGCGGAAGTAATTAGCTCCGTAACCGCGTTCATAATGAACCGATCGAACTTCGATCCTCCACTTCCAGGGTGAGCACGCCTGCGGGTAGGTGTCTCAAATTGAAGACGCCTATAGACAAGTAAGTGAGGTGGGGGGGTTCTTGTACTTTGAGGATAGCGCTCTAAAGAGACTAGCTCTGGATTTTTTCACTAAGTTAAATATACTCTGACCGAGTGAGACTGCTTGATCCCAAACGATGGTCGGATGGAAATATGCTCTAATCCATGAGATATTATTACTATTAACTTATGGAGCCAGTTACTCTAGCAGATATTTGTTACAGACAAAAAGGTATTTATATATGACTTTTTCACAGATATGAGATCTACAAATTATGATGATGTCAGAACGATGTTATTCAACGTTGCACTGTATATTAATTTATCTCGGCACCAATACCTTTTGTTTTAGGGGTTATTCTATTGCAGATATTGTCCCCCACTGAAGGCGGTCATATATATATAGTTTTTCATGTATTAATAACTTCTCACCCCTACCAGAAGCTATAGGCTGGATCGTGCTACTCCCTAAGGGGCCCCCCATACGAAGAGGGCGGGTAAGCAAATATTGTGTGTTTTTTTTATTTTTATTTTGACACCACGCGATGCACAGATTCACATTGGGGGTGAAGTTCAAACAACCGTGCTCTCAGTTTTGTGTGTATTATAATTTTTTTTGTTTCTAGGGCGACATTTATTGTTACAGACTACTGACGAGACAGTTCACATAAATGTAAGTGACTGCTACTTACCTTCCATACACATTATTAGATAGTGTTTTCTTTCTTTTTGTATATAGCCAGGAGAAGTCTAGTTTGATGTAGGTCCTGATGAAGCGTTAAAGGATCTTTCACGACCAATATTACGTGAAACATGTTGACCAGACCCTAGGGGGCAGGTGACAATTTCCCAGTACTCCAGGCTTTCTTAAGTGGCTGAGCATTATTCTCAATCTCCACTTAATAGTGTTTTTAATCTTGATCGTAACCCCTCTGGATACATATTAAACAGAATGAGTTCAGGGGTTTCTAATCAATCTTAAATTCTTTCCACTCTCCTGCCATTCAGAGTGTCTGACCTCCACAACTTCAACGGCAGCCACCACACACCAAAAAAGATCTCCGGCAAAGAGCCCCCGAAAGGGGAGCCCGTCAGACATTGCACCAGCCGGTCTGACGAGGAGCTTCCCGATGATGAAGCATGACACCCACTGGGTGTGTGAGGGTTCTAGCTCCTAAACTTTAACTGTTCACCCTATAGTCAGGAACAGTGCACCTTTGTTATTGATTATATGTATAGGGAGCATGTGCACTGGACCTTTAATTCTCCCGATCCCTCTCTTGGTTGATACCATTTTACAAGGCTGTCATTTTGCAGAAGGCCACAACTTATCCCCAATTGCTGCCATCTTGTGAGTAGGGCTCACCTCATTACTCAAGGCCAACATTCTGTGCTGAGTGAAGCCACCATATGATGTCACATTTTCTTTTTTAGCAGGCCACCTTAATAGGAAATACCAGTCATCACCCAAAGCCACTATTTTGGGTGAGCTATAACAACAAAGGCTGCTACCAATGTGTACCAGTGTCCCACAGCACCACAAAGTATTTTCATTTTGGCCACTATATTGGTGGCCCTCTATTAGAACACTGAGAATGTACTGCAACCTCCCTCCCACTGTAAACCTGTGCACTAAGAATCTCCAATCTGTCAATCCTTGCAATCCCAACTCTGATGTGGAATGCTGTTTGCTTTCCTCCTGGTGACGCCTCTACCTCCTTGCTTGAGGCTGATGCCTTTACAAAATCCTTCTTGGTGAAACCAGTGACCCTTTCTTCTATCACAAGAAAAGGTATGGTCAAGTAACAAGACTGTGAATTCCTCCTTGTGTGTAAAAAGATTCCTAAAAACCAGGATACAAAATTATGACAGCTGCATACATGAGGAGCACACACCAAAAGAGACATACAGGATATTTATCAGTATCAGCATACAACACAATATAGTTTGTATGGCTAGCTGTACTCTGAAATACAAGGCTAAAAGGTGTGGCTTTTATACATCAGGATAAGCAAAGAAAATCAAAGAGACATTTGCATACACAGTACTTTTTCTTTATTTACTGTTACCTTTATCTTGAAGTGAAAGTAAAGGTTCGATGGCATCTGTCGCTGTAGATACACATGTTGTGCATAGCCCGCCAGCCCGCCATCTGGTGTTGGGTCGGAGTGTTACAAGTTGTTTTTCTTCGAAGAAGTCTTTCGAGTCACGGGACCGAGGGACTCCTCCTCTTTGTCTCCATTGCGCATGGGCGTCGACTCCATCTTCGATTGTTTTCTTTCCGCCATCGGGTTCGGACGTGTTCCTTTCGCTCTGGGTTTCGGAACGGAAAGTTGGCTCAAAATCGGAAAATTACGTCGGTATTGTTGCGTTCGGGATCGGGTTAGATAGCATCGACATCGAATCGAATCGTTAAGATCTCCGTTGCCCTTCGGGGTAGTTTTCGATCCCCCGTCGGGGCCTGGTCGGCCCGACCGCGTGACATCGACGCTGATGGAACGGACCCCGTTCCGATTCTGTCCTAAATGCCACAACAAATACCCATATACAGACCAACATTCGGTCTGTAACCTGTGCCTGTTGCCCGAGCACAGGGAAGAAACTTTTGAGGCCTGTCGTGCGTTCCGGTCCCGAAAAACGCTCCGTGACCGACGAGCCAGAAGACTGCAAATGGCGTCCACGCCGACAGGACACCGAGAATTCGAGGAACAAGAAGAAGTAGAAGCCTTCTCGATCCATGAATCGGACTCGGACGAATTCGACGACCATGAAACAGTGAGTAAGACGTCGAAGATAGCACACAAGAAAACTGACAAGGCCCAGGGGACGCCACTGCCATCAGGCCATGGCTCAACCCATAAAATCGGTGACCGACCATCGGCACCGAAGAAGGCCGAAATAGTGCCGAGATCGTCCGACTTGGGTCGAGACACAGGCACCCAGCCATCTCGGGACCGAGATAGTGCTGCCGACAAAGATCGACGCCGAGATAGCGGAGCCGAAGCTGCTTGACGCAGAGACAGCAGCACCGAGGAGGATCGACACCGAGAGGGTTCGACTCTGAAAAAGAGAAAAGTCGCCTCTGAGCCGAAAAAGAGCGTGGACATAGTTTCGGTGCCAAAACGACCCGCAACCGAGCCAACTACCGGTTCCTATTCAGAGGAACAATCACTGTCCTCTCAAATGCGAAAGCATAGATTCGAGGAGGAATTACAATCCACCGAGGTGGACCACACTCAAAAACGGATTTTTATACAGAGTGGAACAGGGAAAATAAGCACCCTTCCCCCTATTAGGAGGAAGAGGAGACTTGAATTCCAACAAGAACCACAAACAAAACTGGTGAAGAAGGTAACTCCGCCACCCTCTCCTCCACCTGTAGCTCACATTTCACTGGCACAGACTCCGTCACATTCACCGGCTCACACCACCTTAAGCCAAGGTGACCTGGACCAAGATGCTTGGGACTTATACGACGCCCCAGTGTCAGACAACAGTCCAGAGGCGTATCCTACAAAGCCCTCACCACCAGAAGACAGCACAGCATATTCACAAGTGGTGGCTAGAGCAGCAGAGTTCCATAACGTGTCTCTACACTCGGAGCCTGTCGAGGATGACTTCCTCTTCAACACCCTCTCTTCCACACATAGCACCTACCAAAGCCTGCCTATGCTCCCAGGAATGCTAAGGCACGCAAAGGACATATTCAAAGAGCCTGTCAAGAGTAGGGCAATAACACCGAGGGTGGAAAAGAAATATAAAGCACCTCCCACAGACCCAGCTTTCATCACCTCACAACTGCCACCAGATTCGGTTGTGGTAGGGGCAGCTCGCAAGAGAGCAAACTCTCACACATCGGGCGATGCACCACCCCCGGATAAGGAGAGCCGCAAGTTCGATGCAGCCGGTAAAAGGGTCGCAGTACAGGCTGCAAACCAGTGGCGCATCGCTAACTCTCAAGCGCTCCTAGCGCGATATGACAGAGCCCACTGGGACGAGATGCAACACCTCATTGAGCATCTACCCACAGAACTACAAAAGAGGGCGAAACAAGTGGTTGAGGAGGGCCAAACATCTCCAATAACCAAATACGCTCCTCTATGGACGCAGCGGACACAGCAGCAAGAACAATTAACACGGCAGTAACCATACGAAGGCACGCGTGGCTACGAACATCTTGTTTTAAACCAGAGATACAGTAGGCGGTGCTCAATATGCCATTCAATGAGCAACAATTGTTCGGACCTGAAGTGGACACGGCAATTGAGAAGCTAAAAAAGGACACTGACACTGCAAAAGCCATGGGCGCGCTCTACTCCCCGCAGAGCAGAGGCACTTTCAACACCTTCCGCAAGACAACCTTTAGAGGGGGGTTTCGGGGTCAAGCCACACAAGCCAGTACCTCACATTCAACACCGTCCACCTACCAGGGACAGTACCAAAGGGGAGGCTTTCGGGGCCAATACAGAGGAGGACAATTCCCTAGAAGCAGGGGAAAATTTAAAAGCCCCAAAACACCTAGAACCAAACAGTAACTCACACGTCACTCATCCCCTCCACACAACACCAGTGGGGGGAAGAATAAGTCAGTATTACCAAGCGTGGGAGAAAATAACAACAGACACTTGGGTCTTAGCAATTATCCAACATGGTTATTGCATAGAATTTCTACAAATCCCTCCAAACATACCACCAAAAACACAGAATATATCAAAACAACATTCGGACCTCCTAGAAATAGAAGTTCAAGCATTACTGCAAAAGAACGCAATAGAACTGGTACCAGATACACAAACAAATACAGGGGTTTACTCACTGTACTTTCTAATAGCAAAGAAGGACAAAACACTGAGACCAATCCTAGACCTCAGAACACTAAACACATACATCAAATCAGAACACTTTCACATGGTCACGCTACAGGAAGTGTTACCATTGCTAAAGCAACAAGATTACATGACAACCTTAGATCTCAAAGACGCGTATTTCCACATACCAATACATCCGTCGCACAGAAAATACCTAAGGTTCGTATTCAAAGGAATACATTACCAATTCAAAGTATTGCCGTTCGGTTTAACAACCGCACCAAGAGTCTTCACAAAATGCCTAGCAGTAGTGGCTGCACACATGAGAAGGCAGCAAATACACGTATTCCCGTATCTAGACGACTGGCTAATCAAGACCGACTCACTGAGAAGGTGCTCACACCACACAGATCAGGTCATACAAACTCGGTTTCACCATCAACTATGCGAAATCACACATTCTGCCGTGCAAAGTACAACAATACCTAGGAGCGACAATAGACACAACGAGGGGAATAGCCACTCCAAGTCCACAAAGGGTTCAAAATTTCCAAAAGATTATACAACGCATGTATCCAACACAAAAAATACAGGCGAAGATGATATTACAACTCCTAGGCATGATGTCCTCATGCATAGCCATTGTCCCGAACGCAAGACTACACATGAGGCCCTTACAACAGTGCCTAGCATCACAATGGTCACAAGCACAGGGTCGCCGTCTAGATCTGGTGTTAATAGACCGCCTAACATACCTCTCGCTTCTATGGTGGAACAATATAAATTTAAACAAAGGGCGGCCTTTCCAAGACCCAGTGCCACAATACGTGATAACAACAGATGCTTCCATGACAGGGTGGGGAGCACACCTCAATCAACACAGCATACAAGGACAATGGGATGTACATCAAAGAAAGCTGCATATAAATCACCTCAAACTACTAGCAGTTTTCCAAGCATTAAAAGCATTTCAACCAATCATAACTCACAAATACATTCTTGTCAAAACGGACAACATGACAACAATGTATTATCTAAACAAACAGGGGGGGACACACTCGACACAGCTGTGCCTTCTGGCACAAAAAATATGGCAATGGGCAATTCACAACCACATTCGCCTAATAGCACAGTTTATTCCAGGGATCCAGAATCAACTTGCAGACAATCTCTCTCGAGATCACCAACAGGTCCACGAATGGGAAATTCACCCCCAAATTCTAAACACTTACTTCAAACTTTGGGGAACACCTCAAATAGACTTTTTTGCAACAAAGGAGAACGCAAAATGCCAAAACTTCGCATCCAGATACCCACACAGGCAGTCTCAAGGCAATGCCCTATGGATGAACTGGTCAGGGATATTTGCGTACGCTTTTCCCCCTCTCCCTCTCCTTCCATATCTAGTAAACAAATTGAGTCAAAACAAACTCAAACTCATACTGATAGCACCAACATGGGCAAGGCAACCTTGGTACACAACACTGCTAGACCTATCAGTAGTACCCCACGTCAAGTTTCCCAACAGGCCAGATCTGTTAACACAACACAAACAACAGATCAGGCATCCAAACCCAGCATCGCTGAATCTAGCAATCTGGCTCCTGAAATCCTAGAATTCGGACACTTAAACCTCACACAAGAATGTATGGAAGTCATAAAGCAAGCTAGAAGACCATCCACTAGACACTGCTATGCAAGCAAATGGAAAAGGTTTGTTTGCTACTGCCATCATAATCAAATTCAACCATTACACGCATCTCCAAAGGATGTAGTGGGTTACTTACTACACTTACAAAAATCGAACCTGGCCTTCTCTTCCATTAAAATACACCTCGCAGCAATATCTGCATACCTGCAGATTACCCATTCAACTTCACTATTTAGGATACCTGTCATTAAAGCGTTTATGGAAGGCCTCAAAAGAATTATACCACCAAGGACACCACCCGTTCCTTCATGGAACCTCAACATCGTCTTAACAAGACTCATGGGTCCACCCTTTGAACCTATGCATTCTTGCGAAATACAATTCCTAACCTGGAAAGTTGCATTTCTCATCGCCATCACATCTCTAAGAAGAGTAAGTGAAATTCAGGCGTTTAAAATACAAGAACCTTTTATCCAACTACACAAAAATAAAGTAGTCCTAAGGACCAATCCTAAATTTTTGCCAAAGGTTATTTCACCGTTCCACCTAAATCAAACGGTAGAGCTACCAGTGTTCTTCCCACAGCCAGATTCCATAGCTGAAAGGGCACTACATACATTAGACGTCAAAAGAGCACTAATGTACTACATCGACAGAACTAAAAACATCAGAAAAACTAAACAGCTGTTTATTGCATTTCAAAAACCTCACGCAGGAAACCCAATATCGAAACAGGGTATAGCCAGATGGATAGTTAAGTGCATCCAAATCTGCGACATTAAAGCAAAAAGACAACTTCCCATTACACCAAGGGCACACTCAACCAGAAAGAAAGGCGCTACCATGGCCTTCCTAGGGAATATTCCAATGCACAAAATATGTAAGGCAGCCACATGGTCTACGCCTCACACATTTACCAAGCACTACTGTGTAGACGTGCTATCCGCACAACAAGCCACAGTAGGTCAAGCCGTACTAAGAACCTTATTTCAGACTACTTCCACTCCTACAGGCTGAGCCACCGCTTTTGGGGAGATAACTGCTTACTAGTCTATGCACAACATGTGTGTCTACAGCGACAGATGCCATCGAACTGAAAATGTCACTTACCCAGTGTACATCTGTTTGTGGCATCAGTCGCTGAAGATTCACATGTGCCCACCCACCTCCCCGGGAGCCTGTAGCCGTTTGGAAGTTAGCTTCAACTTTGTACATTTGTAAATATATTAAATCTTAAATAGGTACATACTTATTCACTCCATTGCATGGGCACTATTACTAACAAACAACTCCTACCTCACCCTCTGCGGGGAAAACAATCGAAGATGGAGTCGACGCCCATGCGCAATGGAGACAAAGAGGAGGAGTCCCTCGGTCCCGTGACTCGAAAGACTTCTTCGAAGAAAAACAACTTGTAACACTCCGACCCAACACCAGATGGCGGGCTGGCGGGCTATGCACAACATGTGAATCTTCAGCGACTGATGCCACGAACAGATGTACACCGGGTAAGTGACATTTTCATTATCCTGTTTGCTTGAACTCCTGTACCATCTTCGCATAGGAAGGTACATATGGGTTGGAGAAGAAAGAGTAGTGATAACATAGTTTAATAACTACAGGAAGTAGTGGATTTAGAATTGAAGTGGGGCATTATGCCTCTTGATACAGACAAGGACAAGGCCCACTTCAGAACAAACAACTAGGGATGGTCTGCAAAAGCACATTCTAGATCTGATGGGAGAGCATTTACTGAATATACAATCACAATCACTTGTAGTGTTTCAGGGATAGTAATAAACTGTAAATAGAAGACATATGACAGTAACATTTAATTCATCTGAAAAATGGTGCTCAGTGCTCAAGTGTTGACAGCAGTGTGAAGATTTAAAAATGATATAAAGATGAGTATATCACTAATGTGGCAGTGGATCATACAGAAGGTTATCAATAATTATACTTGATAAATCATGAGTATCCCAACTGTATTGCAAGGTTTAGTCAATTGGCCATATTCTTTATGGTGTTGTGACCTATAGTGGTGTGAAAGGCCATCGTCAGGAACGAATTTGTTGAGCGTAAGTAATCGTCTGTGAACATGAAAAGGAAGGAGTATTGATCAGGTCAGGTTTAGTTTCTTAAATTTGGTTAAAAAAAAAAATATGACCACATCTGAAAAAGGCATTATTTACTTATATAAATGCTAAAAAAGTTCAAAAGGTATGAGAATGTGAATAAAGAACATTGTTCCATCAGTTAGCAGTCCTGCAACAAATTCAGAGAGAAAACAAGATCCCAAGCAAGGCCAAAGCTGATGACTTTTTGAGCAATCACAAATACCTTTATTTGAATGTCAGGCCACCACGCACACCAGTGGTTTAGATTTTCCCCAACATTTACAAGAATCTGCAAAATCCACACCTTTGAAACCAATAGTTCCTAGTTGTAGTTCAGTGCATGAACCCTTTGGTCAGTATGTTGGCACCTTTCTTAAAGACTTTGGGGCATATTTATGAGCCCCTAGCGCAACCTTGCACCACGTTTATTTTGCCGCAAATGTGGCATTAATGTGGCATTTCGCATGGCCAATATTTACAAAGTGGTGCAGTGCTTGCATTGCACCACTTTGTAAATCAGTGTGCCACATTATGCCTGCACCAGGCATAATGTGTGCAAGGGGGGCGTCCCCCCCCCATTTAGGGGGGCTAAAAAAATTGGCAAGAGGAAATCTGTGATTTTCTAGCACAATTCCTTTCAGCATTTTTAAAGCCTGCTAAGGGTAGGTGTTAAAAGGGGCCTTCAATTATTTAGAATGGGCCCCTATGTACTCTTCAGGAGTAGCACCAACATTTTGGCGCTACTCCTGCAGAGTACATCAAAAGTGTCACATAGAATGATGCTATTGCCCCCTACCCTGCGCCGTGGTGCACTGTATTTTAAATATGACGCACACATGGTGGCAATAGAGGGCTGCTAAGGGGGTGCAGGGAAAGTGGCGCTGTTTGTATTTTATACTGACAGCTGCATACGTGGTAGCACTGATTTCATGAACAAGATTAACAACATTCTGTAAAATCCTGATTCTGAATTCTTGGTCTGAATGGACATTGAGTCTTTCTACATCAATATACCTCAAAACAATGGTATTAGAGTGATATCTGAATTAGTGGACACACAACAAGCTCCCTTTGTGATCTCAACAGAACTTGCCACATTTATTTTGCTCTTTGCCCTTACAAAAAACTATTTTGAATGAACATATTACTTACGAATCAAGGTTATGCCTATAGGAGCTTTTTTGCTCCAAATGTTGCCATTCTGTATGTTAATGACTCTTGTCCTGGTTCACACTCTGCATTTTGTAGTATGTAAAGTAGTTTTGCCGTAGTACTACTTACTGTAAGGAGCAATTCACAAAACTAAGGGTGTAAATCACCCCGCTCTCTCCTGTTTTTTAACACATGTAAGTTTACTACTAAGTAGTAAATATTCGAGGGACCGGGGAGGACTGGAACAAGAGAATACTTCCTACTAATGGGAGGGATTTTAAGAGAAAGTGGAGTGGAGCCCTGTAAGTGTAGACGTTGTACTAAATTTAAAGTCATAAATGGTGAATAGCCAAAAATGAATTTACTACAAAGTATAAGAGCAAATTTACTCATGTAGATTTACGCATGTGTACATTTGCCTTGTTAATACCCGCAACTACAATGCTGAAATCAATCTATTTCATGAACATACAGTGTTTTAGAATTAATATTTTGATGACGTAGTCATGATTTTTAGTGGTGATGAAAGTATGCTACATGCTTACATGGATCGATTCTCTAGCCACCGACATGTGTTTTACTTGTAAGTAAGAATTGCTTTTGTCGTCCTTGATCTCACCATAATCACTTTTGAGGGTTTCCTAATTTTAACTTTTTTATGCACTCCAATGAAATGCAATGTACTTTTGCCATACCTCAGCAGCTGTTCTAAAGTACTCAGTGATGGGATCCCCTATGGGCAGTTCCTCCGTATTCGGAGTAATTGTAAGTGGATACAGTACTATTTTAATTTATAAAATTTTATTTATCTGGGGTACTGAGGAATAAAAGAAATGGTACCTAAAATTTCACAAAAACTTACCAAAAAATGTGTTTCCTAGTAGCATTTTTTGTGAACATTTTATTTTGAAAGCAAAGAATTGTCAATCTTTCTTTCAAGCTTCTGCAAATATTTGCCTGTAATCAGAGAGCATTCTGTGAAAATAACATGCAGCCTTGTATTGTTAAACTTTGCTATTGTGTGTACACATTTTTTTACTGGATCAACTGTCAGTACTGCAACCCGAGCTTACTTACAACATGTATTTAGAGCACTAACCCTAATAATAAAGACTTTGCATTAATGAACTGTAAATACAAGCTCAAATAGTATTATGATATGGGCATCAATATTACCTAAACTGCTGCAATTACCTTCCGTGCTCCATAATGTGGTACTGTAAACTGGCAGTCAAAGGGTTTGTGCCACTGGCAGTTGGGCCTACTTGTCCCAAGGACAAAATAAACTTTAAACCTTGTTGTTCTTGACCCCAAACAATATGTCCTGGGCTTCGGGCTATAGGAATTCCACACCCCTGCATTTTACCTCCTTTTTTTGCAGTCGGGAGCAGTCCTAGTAGGCAATGTTGCAGTGAAAGAATCATCTTCGCACCTCCGTCTGCACAGCTTCCCAGAAGGGGCATATTACCCTGCATTTCCATATGATGTGAACTAAGTCTGCAGGCGTCATGTGGCATCTACTGAAGGGGGCCTTATGGGTGGGATAAACCCTGTGCAACCTCTGTAAGGTCAAGTATGCCCTAAATAGGTAATAAAACTGTTATCTGGTTTTGTTTAAATCTGGTGTTACTCGCGACCTCCTGTACTTGTACTCTAATGCATCTCCATTCTCCTGCAGTGAGGGAGGGAATAAAGCTTCCCATCCCATCTTTCCCTCAGGTGTTCCAAATTTGAATTGCCTTTGAAGGCTGCCTGCAGTCTAGAAATAATGCCTTTATTAGAGCCAGTGTCAAATATCACCTGTAGGACTTTCAACTTTGAGTTTATGTGGGAATGTGGGCCAAATCCCATGGATTGTTTGGGCAATACCTTCATATTGTAGGAACTTTCCCGGGGCTAATCCAAATTGTGCCCTGGCCTCCTCAGCTGTCAGGCAGGTGCCATTCAAATATAGGTCCTCTGTCATCTGGCAACCTCCCCTCCTCCCAACGTGTCAAGTCCATGGATTCACATAAAAATGGTAGGATTCTAGCATATGGGGCACACTTCAAAACCAACTTGACAGTTAACTCCTGTGTAACTATGAAGGAGGTGGCGGCAGGGAGTCCATGACCCCTCATGAACATACCGGGTAAGGCTTTGGCCCCCAATGAGCCTGTCAGCAACAACGTCTCCCGATTGGCTCTAGTTTCGCACCAGAGAGCTGCATACTGTAATAGTCCTGCCAGATAATATAGTTGAAGATCTGGTAAGTCCAAGCCTCCCTCAGTCAGTTCCAATTAAATATCTCGGGCCGAACCTTGCTCTGCTTCCCCGCCCACACCAAGGATATCAGTAATCTGTTCAGTATGTGGAAATGGGTCTCTGCAGCATACAAAAAGAGTTCTGCAGGACATACATGAGACCATTTTACTCAACACCACTCTACCAATCAACGATGAGAGGCAATGTATTCACAAAACATATTAAGGCTTCCAGGCTACACAGGACTCTTCCCATGTTCAATTTGTATTGTTGCCTCGTATCATGTGTGAGTTGCATCCCCAGATAGTGAAAATGCTGCAGTTGCTGCTGCAGTCCCAGTGCCAGGAGGGCTCCCTCCACCTTACTAACTAGGGAAGCCAGTGGGAAGAGCACTGTCTTACGTAGATTGACCTTTAGTCCTGATATCACTTCAAAATCGGCCCTGAATCGTATAAGAAGCAGGACAAAGCGGGCCAGTTCCATTAACTATAAAAGCTTATCGTCTACATGCATGGACACAACATGCGTTGTGGTTCCCACTGCTAATACCATAAGCGTGCTGTTCTGATCAAAGGTGATTTGCCAATGGCTCCATAGCGAGCGCAAAAAGAAGTGGGGACAGGGAGCACCCTTACCTTGTTCCTCTCTAGATAGGGAACATGGGCGATACCACCTGTCCTGTTGGTACTCTGGCACTGGTGTCTGCATATAGCAAGTGAGTGCAGCATATAAAATCCTGTCCCAGGCCCATTCACCTAAATACCTCCCACAGGTACTTCAGTGATATGGTGTCAAATGCCTTTTCATTATCTAAGGCTACCAGCAGTGCTCAAGTCTTCCTGCCAACCTTCTCATGTATAACGTGGGACAATCTTCGCAAGTTCATGTGTGTGCCTGTCCCTGGTATAAACCCACATTGATCTTTGGGGACCGGTTTACCCATTACCCTACTCAGTCGCAACACCAGCACCTTCTCCAGGAGTTTGACGTTCACATTGAGCATAGACAAAGGGCGGCAGGCGCCTGGGTCCATGTGGTCTTTCTCTGGCTTAGGGAGCAGAATCACCAGTGCCTTGCACATGTGTGGGAGCTAGTTGCTAACAGCCCTCACCTCCCAGATTGTCTCCAGCACTGGGGGGAGGAGCGGAAGGCAAATGATTGGTAGAATTCCACGGGGAACCCGTCCAGTCCCAGAGATTTTCCTGTGGCCATTCTCTGCAGTGCCTCCTTCTGCTCCTCAAGTTGTTTCCCCCCTCCATTCCCTCCACCTGTCCCTGTGTCAACCTTGGTAGCTCCAACTTATCTAGGAATGCTGCTAAGGCATGGGGTTTCCATTCTGCAGGGGCTTGTATACTTCAGCGAGGTACGAAGGTAGCTGCTCATTTATGGCCATTTGTCCTATAGCCTGGCCGCCGCCGGGGTGTTGGAAGAGAAAGAATCAACGTGTGTGGTATTCCCCACTTCATTAACCAGGCCAGCATACAGCCTGATTTATCTCCTTCCCTATGTAGCCTCTGACTGTAGTCCCTCTGGACATGAAGGTCTCCTCTATCCCAGGGAGCTGTAACATGCCTCTGTGCACTCGCCAGCTCTTTCGCCTCCATTGTCTGCTCCTGTTGTCTGCTTTGTAATCTGAGTAGGGTTTCCTCTCCCTCCGATAACTCACCCGCTCATTTTTTCCTAGTGCTGTATATCGTCCTAATACTTTCCACCCTGACCACTACCTTCAGTGCTTCCCACTCAACTCCCCGTGTCTTTGTGGAGTTCCAGTTGGTAGTCATGTAACCTTGTAGCACCATTTGTGCCTGTCTGATTCTCTGAATCCCTCAGTGAGTCCTGCCGTAGCTGCCCTAGTGGTATTTTCAGTCTCTGCTCCCAGATTTCAAATATTAGTGGCAGGAGAGCTTGATCGGACAAAAAACACACCTGGTACGTGACCGATCTAACCTTCATTAGAACTTCACTGGAGAGCAGAAATCCGAAAAAGCAGGAGTATGTTTTGGTGAGCGGACAGAGGCTGCACCAAGTGTCCCTGATGTGGAGTCTGCCCATTGTTTCATGGAGGCTTGTAACCATATGTTGTTTTGTACCCTGTCTTAGGGGGGTGCCTGTCAAGCTGTCTACCTAAGACACAGTTAAAGTCACCAGCCCACACCATGGGCATTCTCACGTATGGGATGAGTTCCGATTTCATGGCCAGGAAAAAATCTGCATCATCTATGTTGGGTGCATATATTTCCCTCCCATCCAATTCACCATATATGAAGACGTACCTGCCTGCCACATCCGTCGTGACACATCACGTTTGGGAAGGAGCCCCAGGAGCTATCCAAATGGATACTCCTCCTGCATAGGAGGAATAAGTGGCCCAGTAGTTATCCCTTGATTTTGTTTTAGCAGTTTCTGAGTCTCGCCCTCTAACAGATGTCTTTCCTGTGGCATCACAAACTAAATACCCATTCGCTTAAGTTAGGTATGGGTCTTATTCCTTTTCATAAAGATATTCAGCCCTATCACATTCCAACTGAGTATCTGTATACTTTCACCCATACATGTCAAGTCAAACCCTTTGCTCCCAAGACCTCCACCCTCCCACCCAGTGGTGGGCCCAATCGCCCCCATTCTGCATGTAAATGAAAGTAACCTCACAACCAGTAACTTCTGCCACCCAGGGTAAACACCACTCAATTTGTATCTCCTCACCCATTAGGGTCCCTCCCACCCCAAACCTGAGGCCTATTAACCCCTTCGCTACCAGGCCTTTTCTCCCTCAGGTGCAAGGCCATTTTTTGGCTATTTGGGACTGTTCATGCTTAGGCCCTCATAATGTTTTGTCTACATAAGCTACCCTCGCCAAATTTGCATTCTTTTTTTCCAACATCCTAGGGATTCTAGAGGTACCCAGCGATTGTGGGTTCCCCTGGAGGAGACCAAGAAATTAGACAAAATAAAGCGAAAATTTAATTTTTTAAAAACAAAAATGGGAAAAAGGGCTGCAGAAGAAGGCTTGTGGTTTTTCCCTCAAAATGGCATCACCAAAGAGTTAAAATCACCATCTCCCAGCTTTCAGGAACAGTCAGACTTGAATCAAAAAAACACAATTTTGGCATTTTACTGGGACACACCCCATTTTTACTATATTTTGTGCTTTTAGCTTTCCTCCAGTTAGTGATAGAAATGGGTGTGAAACCAATGCTGGATCCTGCAAAGCGAAACATTTCTGAAATGTAGACACAATTCTGAATTCAGCAAGGGGTCATTTGTTTAGATCCTACAAAGTTTGCCTAAAGAAAATAACAGCTGAAATAAAAAGAGTTTGAAATTGAGATGAAAAAAACCTCAATTTTTCTCAACATTTTACTCTAACTTTTTCCTGTGGACTCAGATTTTCAAAAGCAATATACTGTTAACTGTCCTGGTTGTGGGGACATATAGGGCTTGCAGGTTCATCAAGAACCCAAGTAAAAAGTAGATATCAAGGAAACCTTTGTATTTCTAGATAGGGCACAAGATAAGGTATAGACAAACAGTGGTTATTTGCACATCTCTGAATTCCAGGGTCCCCATACTAGCATGTGAATTACAGGGCATTTCTCAAACAGACGTCTTTTTTACACACTGTCTTACATTTGGAAGGAACAAATGTAGAGAAAGACAAGGGGCAATAACACTTGTTCTTCTATTCTGTGTTCCCTAAGGTCCCCCGATAAAAAATGGTTCCTCACTTGTGTGGGTAGGCCTAATGCCCGCGACAGGAGACGCAACATGGACACATCACATTTTTACATTGATATCAGGCGTGTTTTTTTGGGAAAGTTTGTAGCTGTGGATTTTGGCCTCTATCTCGGCCGACACCCAGGGAAACCTACCAAACCTGTGCATTTTTCAAATATAGACACCTAGGGGAATCCAGGATGGGGTGACTTGTGGGGCTCTCACCAGGTTCTGTAACCCAGAATCTTTGCAAACCTCAAAATTTGCCAAAAAAACACTTTTTCCTCATATTTCGGTGATGGAAATTTCTGGAATCTGAGGGAAGCAACAGGCTTCCTTCTACCCCGCGTTCCCCCAGTTCTCCCAATAAAAATGGTACCTCTCTTGTGTGGGTAGGCCTAGGAAATGCCCCAAATCACAATATGGATACATAACATTTTTCCCCCCAAAATTGGTCTGTTTTCTGCAAAATTCCTAGCTGTGGATTTTGGCCTCGTGCTCAGCCGGCACCTAGAAAAACCTAGCAAACCTGGACATTTCTGAGAACTAGACACCTAGGGGAATTCAGAATGGGTTAACTTGTGGGACTCTCACCAGGTTCTATGACCCAGAATCCTTTGCAAACCTCAAAATTTGGCAAAAAAAAACACTTTTCCCTCACATTTCGGTGATGGAAAGTTCTGGAATCAGGGTTGCCACAAACTTCCTTCTACCCTGCTTTCCCCCAGGTCTCCCAATAAAAATGATACCTCATTTGTGTGGGTGGCCCCGGGTGCCTGCAACAGGAAAAGGCCAAAAACTTGTAGAGACTGAGGGGATAGCACAGCGAGTTGATACGCACAGTTTAAAAAAAATAAATTTTTAGGCTGACTCTGCTTTGGGGACCTACACAAGTGAGGTATCATTTCACTTGGGAAACTGAGAGGAATGCTGGGTGGTAGGAAATTTGTGCCGGCGCGGTGATCCTACATAGAAAAGTGGGGGAAATATGCTCTTTTAAGCAGATTTTGAGGTTTGCAGGGAGTATGGGCAAGAAAATGTTGGGGGATCCACACAATCCACACCTCCCTGGACTCCATTTAAACATGTCTGGGTTGTTTATGTTTCCCTAGATGACCGCCTCACCCGGGACCAAAAACAAAGGTGCCCACCCCGCCTGCAAAAACAGGTAGTAGTAGAGTATTTTGATGTATCCACATCCTTCTGTGATGTTCTAAACACAAAAATTGTGAAAAGAAATGCACTTACGTTATGTTAAAAAGACCCCTCACCCACTAACCAAGTTGGTGACATGTTTGATCATTGGGGTCCCATACAAGACACCTAGCGTGACACCTAGCATAACATGGGTGTTCTGCGATGCCTGATTACAGCAGAGCAGTAGTATTTTTACCACACATATTGGTTAGATTTGGCATAAGGTTGAGTGATGGTTCAGTAGAAATAAACAAGAGATTTCACAAAAATGAAATGCACTGTTAATAATTGAAAGGCCAAAAAAACTGAACCAATGACTCAAAGCTCGGGAGTTGTAAAGCCACGGCAAGGCACCAACAGTTTTACAGTCTATTCACACACCTTTCATATATGACATGCACAAGACCATTCAAGCCTCCAGCCGCGGGCCCAGCACATTACAACACTCACATCGACAGACAGCACTATTAAAGGGCCCATCACTTTCATACGCCCTCAATTCTGGTACAGCAATCAGTCCAGCTGATGGGAGTGTGTGGACCGGCGTTTGGCTGGCAGTGTGTTGCAGTGGCCAACAGCAAGTCACTTTACACCGCCAGCCAAGCGCCACTCTACGTACACTGCCAGCCAAGCACCACTCCACGCACACCACTAGCCAAGTGCCACTCCATGCACACCGCCATCACTTTTTTTTTTTAAACAACAAAGAAACCACTAACTGATTAAAAATAAGTACAAAACTACAAAGACAAAAGCTCTAACTGAATACATGTCAGATATACCAACCGTGAAATAGAACATATGAAAATATTAAACAGGCAGCTTACGCTCACAGTAATTCCCAATAATTATTTTGAGTGTGGTAACTCCTGAGACAGCCAACCACACACAGCCCAAGCTTGGAAGGGCAATCTGGGTGGTACAGACAAGTCTTCCTCCCTATACATCTTCGAGCACAGACTCTACATTTCTTAGCTGGAAAGTCTTTTTTGGGCGTGGGAGGAATGTGCTTAGCAAAGTGGTGATCTTTCAATCTAGCCACATCCTCCACCACTGCTTCTCTAGGAACTCTTGCTTGCTCCACCACAATAAGGCTCGCTATCACAGACTCCTGAAGTTTCACAAATGTCATCTTTGACTCTGGAGAACTATACCAGCAAATACCAATTATGACTCATGGTTGCAGGAAATATAGCCGTTGCCATCAAGGGACTAGTAGACGAATAAGAAGCAAGTGACGGCTTTCTTATCAACCCCATCAAAAAAGTCAAACCCTAGAACTTTTTCATCTCTTCCAAATTTGAGGGAATCCACTAGGTAGCTCTAGAGTGTGGCCTAAGTCTGGCAGCATTGTCCCTCAAATACTGCTCCACATACAAATTAGTCTGCTCAGCAATCTTCCAAAACTACATCATCCATAAACAACTGAAATAAATTGACAGGCAAAAAGTTTTCCATATTGACTCTACACCCCGTGAGACCAGTAAAGGCAGGCAAATCTGGCTGCTCCATGTTTTGGGGCAACCAGAGTTCAGATCTTCCAATGGGAAACCTTTCAGCTCCAGGCTGTTGCACTATTGGCACATGAGTGTCCTCCTCTAAAACAGGCCCTTCCTCTGCACTGAGAGTGGCTTTATCATCAGAAGACTCATCTCGGAATGAAAATTCACTGCCAGAATCTCTCACTTCCTCCTCTGCCTCTGATGCAGAGTCAGTCTCATAATCGTGATCAGGCACGGACTCAAAAAGCATACTAACAACTTGCTGAGTGGTCGTCCTTCGGCTAGCCATGATCCTTCCTACGAAAAGTAACTGGACAAATGCACCACCAACAGCCAGCACTGTATACGATAAGTAATAAACAAAGTGGGGCTTGATCACAAAGAGTTATGTACTCAAAAACTCTACCACTCACTTGTCTGAAAAAGCTAGACTCAACAGCAACTATTCTGCACAGACACAGCAATCACCAATGATATCCCACTAAAAAGAAAAAAGAAAAGCAAATTAGACATAAGACAACACAAATATCATTGTGCACAATTCTAAGGACAATGTCACACACAATCTTGCATTTAGTATACCACCTACAAACATGTCATTCATGCATGGCAACAATACTCCTTTGGAGTAAATTGTTTTTACTTACCTAAAACACACAACTACGCAAACCGCACGTCAACCACTGACAAAACCGCAAGGAGCCACAGCAAAGAAAGCATACGTTTTGAACTAGAACAAAAAGGAGAAAAAACTGTTATAATCACGAATGCAAATACTTTGCCAGTTGACAAACACCCTGTCACCAAGCATTTAGAAATGTTCCCTGGTGCCTCAGTGAACTCTGGCCCCCCTGGGGGCGGATAGGCCTACAAAGAAATAGGCCGATCTGCCCCTAAGGTGGGGCAGAAATGGCCACCAGTTCTGTGCCCCCTTTGGGGGGCAACCCTTGCTAAAGCAGCGCCCCCCCCCCCCCACACACACAAAAACACAACTAAAACAATCCCTGGTGTCTTTGTGGTTTCTGCTCCCCCTTGGGGACAGATCAGCCTAAAAATAATAGGCTAATCTGCCCCCGAGGGGGGCAGAAATGGCAATAAATGATATGCCTCCCTAAGGGGAGCGACCCTTGTCCAAGGGTCCGCCCCTACCCAAACATAAAACACACACACACTATCCCTGGTGCCTAAGTGGCTTCTGCCCCCCTTGTGAGCAGATGGGCCTAAAAAAAAATAGGCCGATGGCGAACAGTTCTATGTCCCCTTTGGGAGGCAACCTTTGCCCAAGGGGCCGTCCCCACAGAAAAAAGAAACAAACGCTGACGTCATTGTAGGAGGCTGGCCTGGTTTGTAGTGGGCACCTTGGGCACTTACACCTTATACCAGGTTCAGTTATCCCTTATTAGTGAAATGTAGTAGTGTTCTAGCAGCTTAGGCTGGTAGAGGTAGCTATAGCAGAGCCAAGTCTGCAAACAACAAGTGCTGGATTCCTGGACCTGAAGACCTGCAAAAGAAGGGGACCAAGTCCAGAAGTCGAAAGAAGTTCCAGGAAAGACAAGGGCTCCCTGCTAACCCAGAAGAGGGTGCAAAAGAGTCCACAGTTAGTTGAATACTGCAGGAATGCATCCTAGGCAGATGCCAGTGGGTTCCTGTGTGATGCAAAGGATGTCCCACGACGTGAAGATGGATGCAGACGTGATTTTGTGTTGGAAGTCGCCAACAAGCCTTGGCTACGACAAAAGTGCATTTTGTGTCAAAATAGCGTTGGCTGGGACCTGGGGGCCTCAACTCTGTGTGAAGAGGTGGATGGGGCTCTCAGCACTTTAGAGAGCCCTCAGGATGCCAGACAGCACCAACGGGAGTCCCAGGACACGGGGACAAAGAAGGTGCAAAACGTGGTTGGTGCAGCACAAAAAAGGAAGGTCCCACGCCGCTGGAGAAAAACTCAGCGAGTTGAGCGTCACAGGATGGAGTGCTGGGGACCTGGGCCAGGCTGTGCACAAAGGAATTTTGCAAATAGTGCAGAGAGGCTTCAGGAGGTGAAGAACACGCAGTACACCGGGGTACTGCTGCTCTCTGGAAAGGCAAGGTCTTACCTCCTACAAATTGCGTCAGCAGGACTTCAGGACAGTCTGTCGAAGATGTCCACCCTCTGTGTCCTTAGGAGCACGTTCGTCGCTGTGAGAGGAGTCCAAGCGTACCGGTCGTTGTCTTGGAAGGTGCCTGCTGGAGCAGCGGAGTGACTACATCACTCCACGGGAGATTTTTTTGGTCTTTCTGGTGCAGGATGAAGACAGGGAGTCCTCAGAGCGTGCACACCGTGGAAACTGTTGAAGTTGCTGGCTGGAGCTGAAGTTTCAGAGAAAAAGTATCCCTTGTGGATACTTTGTTGCTGTTACAGCGGTTCCTCGAGCAGGCTGCAGTTGATCCGAGGTCAGATGATGATGAAGTTGTTGCAGAGGATTCCTGAAGGAAACTTGCAAGCAGAATCTGAAGAGAACCCACAGGAGAGACCCTAAATAGCCCTGGGAGGGGGATTGGCTACTTTACCAGGTATGGACCTATCAGGAGGGGTCTCTGATGTCACCTGCTGGCAATGGCCACTCAGAGCCCTCCATAGTGCCCCCACACCTTACAAAGCAAGATGGCTGAAGTCTGGGACACACTGGAGGAGCTCTGGACACCACCCCTAGGGTGGTGTGGACAGGGGAGTGACCCTTTCCTTTGTCCAGTTTTGCACCAGAACAGGGCATTTTTCAAATATAGACACCTAGGGGAATCCAGGATGGGGTGACTTGTGGGGCTCTCACCAGGTTCTGTAACCCAGAATCTTTGCAAACCTCAAAATTTGCCAAAAAAACACTTTTTCCTCATATTTCGGTGATGGAAATTTCTGGAATCTGAGGGAAGCAACAGGCTTCCTTCTACCCCGCGTTCCCCCAGTTCTCCCAATAAAAATGGTACCTCTCTTGTGTGGGTAGGCCTAGGAAATGCCCCAAATCACAATATGGATACATAACATTTTTCCCCCCAAAATTGGTCTGTTTTCTGCAAAATTCCTAGCTGTGGATTTTGGCCTCGTGCTCAGCCGGCACCTAGAAAAACCTAGCAAACCTGGACATTTCTGAGAACTAGACACCTAGGGGAATTCAGAATGGGTTAACTTGTGGGACTCTCACCAGGTTCTATGACCCAGAATCCTTTGCAAACCTCAAAATTTGGCAAAAAAAAACACTTTTCCCTCACATTTCGGTGATGGAAAGTTCTGGAATCAGGGTTGCCACAAACTTCCTTCTACCCTGCTTTCCCCCAGGTCTCCCAATAAAAATGATACCTCATTTGTGTGGGTGGCCCCGGGTGCCTGCAACAGGAAAAGGCCAAAAACTTGTAGAGACTGAGGGGATAGCACAGCGAGTTGATACGCACAGTTTAAAAAAAATAAATTTTTAGGCTGACTCTGCTTTGGGGACCTACACAAGTGAGGTATCATTTCACTTGGGAAACTGAGAGGAATGCTGGGTGGTAGGAAATTTGTGCCGGCGCGGTGATCCTACATAGAAAAGTGGGGGAAATATGCTCTTTTAAGCAGATTTTGAGGTTTGCAGGGAGTATGGGCAAGAAAATGTTGGGGGATCCACACAATCCACACCTCCCTGGACTCCATTTAAACATGTCTGGGTTGTTTATGTTTCCCTAGATGACCGCCTCACCCGGGACCAAAAACAAAGGTGCCCACCCCGCCTGCAAAAACAGGTAGTAGTAGAGTATTTTGATGTATCCACATCCTTCTGTGATGTTCTAAACACAAAAATTGTGAAAAGAAATGCACTTACGTTATGTTAAAAAGACCCCTCACCCACTAACCAAGTTGGTGACATGTTTGATCATTGGGGTCCCATACAAGACACCTAGCGTGACACCTAGCATAACATGGGTGTTCTGCGATGCCTGATTACAGCAGAGCAGTAGTATTTTTACCACACATATTGGTTAGATTTGGCATAAGGTTGAGTGATGGTTCAGTAGAAATAAACAAGAGATTTCACAAAAATGAAATGCACTGTTAATAATTGAAAGGCCAAAAAAACTGAACCAATGACTCAAAGCTCGGGAGTTGTAAAGCCACGGCAAGGCACCAACAGTTTTACAGTCTATTCACACACCTTTCATATATGACATGCACAAGACCATTCAAGCCTCCAGCCGCGGGCCCAGCACATTACAACACTCACATCGACAGACAGCACTATTAAAGGGCCCATCACTTTCATACGCCCTCAATTCTGGTACAGCAATCAGTCCAGCTGATGGGAGTGTGTGGACCGGCGTTTGGCTGGCAGTGTGTTGCAGTGGCCAACAGCAAGTCACTTTACACCGCCAGCCAAGCGCCACTCTACGTACACTGCCAGCCAAGCACCACTCCACGCACACCACTAGCCAAGTGCCACTCCATGCACACCGCCATCACTTTTTTTTTTTAAACAACAAAGAAACCACTAACTGATTAAAAATAAGTACAAAACTACAAAGACAAAAGCTCTAACTGAATACATGTCAGATATACCAACCGTGAAATAGAACATATGAAAATATTAAACAGGCAGCTTACGCTCACAGTAATTCCCAATAATTATTTTGAGTGTGGTAACTCCTGAGACAGCCAACCACACACAGCCCAAGCTTGGAAGGGCAATCTGGGTGGTACAGACAAGTCTTCCTCCCTATACATCTTCGAGCACAGACTCTACATTTCTTAGCTGGAAAGTCTTTTTTGGGCGTGGGAGGAATGTGCTTAGCAAAGTGGTGATCTTTCAATCTAGCCACATCCTCCACCACTGCTTCTCTAGGAACTCTTGCTTGCTCCACCACAATAAGGCTCGCTATCACAGACTCCTGAAGTTTCACAAATGTCATCTTTGACTCTGGAGAACTATACCAGCAAATACCAATTATGACTCATGGTTGCAGGAAATATAGCCGTTGCCATCAAGGGACTAGTAGACGAATAAGAAGCAAGTGACGGCTTTCTTATCAACCCCATCAAAAAAGTCAAACCCTAGAACTTTTTCATCTCTTCCAAATTTGAGGGAATCCACTAGGTAGCTCTAGAGTGTGGCCTAAGTCTGGCAGCATTGTCCCTCAAATACTGCTCCACATACAAATTAGTCTGCTCAGCAATCTTCCAAAACTACATCATCCATAAACAACTGAAATAAATTGACAGGCAAAAAGTTTTCCATATTGACTCTACACCCCGTGAGACCAGTAAAGGCAGGCAAATCTGGCTGCTCCATGTTTTGGGGCAACCAGAGTTCAGATCTTCCAATGGGAAACCTTTCAGCTCCAGGCTGTTGCACTATTGGCACATGAGTGTCCTCCTCTAAAACAGGCCCTTCCTCTGCACTGAGAGTGGCTTTATCATCAGAAGACTCATCTCGGAATGAAAATTCACTGCCAGAATCTCTCACTTCCTCCTCTGCCTCTGATGCAGAGTCAGTCTCATAATCGTGATCAGGCACGGACTCAAAAAGCATACTAACAACTTGCTGAGTGGTCGTCCTTCGGCTAGCCATGATCCTTCCTACGAAAAGTAACTGGACAAATGCACCACCAACAGCCAGCACTGTATACGATAAGTAATAAACAAAGTGGGGCTTGATCACAAAGAGTTATGTACTCAAAAACTCTACCACTCACTTGTCTGAAAAAGCTAGACTCAACAGCAACTATTCTGCACAGACACAGCAATCACCAATGATATCCCACTAAAAAGAAAAAAGAAAAGCAAATTAGACATAAGACAACACAAATATCATTGTGCACAATTCTAAGGACAATGTCACACACAATCTTGCATTTAGTATACCACCTACAAACATGTCATTCATGCATGGCAACAATACTCCTTTGGAGTAAATTGTTTTTACTTACCTAAAACACACAACTACGCAAACCGCACGTCAACCACTGACAAAACCGCAAGGAGCCACAGCAAAGAAAGCATACGTTTTGAACTAGAACAAAAAGGAGAAAAAACTGTTATAATCACGAATGCAAATACTTTGCCAGTTGACAAACACCCTGTCACCAAGCATTTAGAAATGTTCCCTGGTGCCTCAGTGAACTCTGGCCCCCCTGGGGGCGGATAGGCCTACAAAGAAATAGGCCGATCTGCCCCTAAGGTGGGGCAGAAATGGCCACCAGTTCTGTGCCCCCTTTGGGGGGCAACCCTTGCTAAAGCAGCGCCCCCCCCCCCCCACACACACAAAAACACAACTAAAACAATCCCTGGTGTCTTTGTGGTTTCTGCTCCCCCTTGGGGACAGATCAGCCTAAAAATAATAGGCTAATCTGCCCCCGAGGGGGGCAGAAATGGCAATAAATGATATGCCTCCCTAAGGGGAGCGACCCTTGTCCAAGGGTCCGCCCCTACCCAAACATAAAACACACACACACTATCCCTGGTGCCTAAGTGGCTTCTGCCCCCCTTGTGAGCAGATGGGCCTAAAAAAAAATAGGCCGATGGCGAACAGTTCTATGTCCCCTTTGGGAGGCAACCTTTGCCCAAGGGGCCGTCCCCACAGAAAAAAGAAACAAACGCTGACGTCATTGTAGGAGGCTGGCCTGGTTTGTAGTGGGCACCTTGGGCACTTACACCTTATACCAGGTTCAGTTATCCCTTATTAGTGAAATGTAGTAGTGTTCTAGCAGCTTAGGCTGGTAGAGGTAGCTATAGCAGAGCCAAGTCTGCAAACAACAAGTGCTGGATTCCTGGACCTGAAGACCTGCAAAAGAAGGGGACCAAGTCCAGAAGTCGAAAGAAGTTCCAGGAAAGACAAGGGCTCCCTGCTAACCCAGAAGAGGGTGCAAAAGAGTCCACAGTTAGTTGAATACTGCAGGAATGCATCCTAGGCAGATGCCAGTGGGTTCCTGTGTGATGCAAAGGATGTCCCACGACGTGAAGATGGATGCAGACGTGATTTTGTGTTGGAAGTCGCCAACAAGCCTTGGCTACGACAAAAGTGCATTTTGTGTCAAAATAGCGTTGGCTGGGACCTGGGGGCCTCAACTCTGTGTGAAGAGGTGGATGGGGCTCTCAGCACTTTAGAGAGCCCTCAGGATGCCAGACAGCACCAACGGGAGTCCCAGGACACGGGGACAAAGAAGGTGCAAAACGTGGTTGGTGCAGCACAAAAAAGGAAGGTCCCACGCCGCTGGAGAAAAACTCAGCGAGTTGAGCGTCACAGGATGGAGTGCTGGGGACCTGGGCCAGGCTGTGCACAAAGGAATTTTGCAAATAGTGCAGAGAGGCTTCAGGAGGTGAAGAACACGCAGTACACCGGGGTACTGCTGCTCTCTGGAAAGGCAAGGTCTTACCTCCTACAAATTGCGTCAGCAGGACTTCAGGACAGTCTGTCGAAGATGTCCACCCTCTGTGTCCTTAGGAGCACGTTCGTCGCTGTGAGAGGAGTCCAAGCGTACCGGTCGTTGTCTTGGAAGGTGCCTGCTGGAGCAGCGGAGTGACTACATCACTCCACGGGAGATTTTTTTGGTCTTTCTGGTGCAGGATGAAGACAGGGAGTCCTCAGAGCGTGCACACCGTGGAAACTGTTGAAGTTGCTGGCTGGAGCTGAAGTTTCAGAGAAAAAGTATCCCTTGTGGATACTTTGTTGCTGTTACAGCGGTTCCTCGAGCAGGCTGCAGTTGATCCGAGGTCAGATGATGATGAAGTTGTTGCAGAGGATTCCTGAAGGAAACTTGCAAGCAGAATCTGAAGAGAACCCACAGGAGAGACCCTAAATAGCCCTGGGAGGGGGATTGGCTACTTTACCAGGTATGGACCTATCAGGAGGGGTCTCTGATGTCACCTGCTGGCAATGGCCACTCAGAGCCCTCCATAGTGCCCCCACACCTTACAAAGCAAGATGGCTGAAGTCTGGGACACACTGGAGGAGCTCTGGACACCACCCCTAGGGTGGTGTGGACAGGGGAGTGACCCTTTCCTTTGTCCAGTTTTGCACCAGAACAGGGGACAAGGGGTCCCTGAAGCTATGTAGACTGGCTTATGTAAGGAGGGCCCTTCAAAGCATTTCCACAGGCCGGGGGAGGCTACCAGCCTGTAACACCTATTTCCAAAGGGAGAGGGTGTAACACACTGCTCTCAGAGGATATGTTTTGTTCTGCCTTCCTGGGACTGGGCAGCCCAGAGCCCAGGATGGCAGAACCCTGTCTGTGAGGTGGCAGCAGCTGTAGCTTCAGTGCAAGCCTCAGAGAGCTGGTTTGGCAATACTGGGGGTCAATGGTGGAGCCCCCCGGATGCATGGAATTGGCTCCCCAATACCAGATTTGGAATGGGGGGACAATTCCATGATCTTAGACATTTTACGTGGCCATATTCTGAGTTACCATTGTGAAGCTACATATAGGTATTGATCTCTATGTAGTGTATGCGTGTAATGGCGTCCCCGCACTCACTAAGTCCCGGGAAAAGGGCCCTGAACTATGTGGGAGCATAGCAACTTTGCACCTAACCTTCAGTAAGTGACGGTTAGCCATATAGGTGACTTATAAGTTACTTAAGTGCAGTGAAAAGGGCTGTGAAATAACATGTGCGTTATTTCACGCAGGCTGCAATGGCAGTCCTGGGAAAGAGTTTGTCTGAGCTCCTTATGGGTGGCAAAAGAAATGCTGCAGCCCATAAGGATCTCCTGGAACCTCAATGCCCTGGGTACCTAGGTACCATATACTAGGGTCTAATAAGGGGGGGGGTCCAGTGTGCCAATTGAAATTGGTATATGAAGTCATTAGCCTACAGTGACACATTTAAAAGCAGAGAGAGCATAAGCACTGAGGTTGTGGTTAGCAGAGCCTCAGTGACACAGTTAAGCACTACTGACAACGCATACATTAGGCCACAAACTATGCACACTGAGGTCCTGGCTAGCAGGATCCCAGTGAGACAGGCAAAATACACTGACATATTGGTTTTTATCTATGAGCACTGGGGTCCTGGCTAACACTGACACACACTCACAAACAGGGCAAAAGTGGGGGGTAAACATGCTAGAAAGATGCTACTTTCTCACAGTCATTAAATGGGGGAAGGGAGCCCTGCCCTGGGAGGGTGGGGGGCAGGCCCAATGGCTAGCGCTCCCCCCATGCTCCAGTGCCAGGAGATAATGGTTATATCAGGATGTAACCATTACGTCCCCCGCACAGAAGCAGTTAAGGAAAACAGGCTGCATTTAAAAAAAAAAAAGATTACTTTATTGAAAAGTAATCACAGACATGGTGGTCTGCTGAGCCCAGCAGGCCACCATCCCTGCGATTGTAGCCGTTCACAATGGGTCGCAAATTGCAACCTACCTCATAAATATTAATGAGGTTGGTCGATTTGCGTACCTTTGGGAATTGCTAAATGAAACCCCTGGAGTTTCATACATCCAAATAGAGATTACCTAATTGCGATTCACAGAAAATTGCAATTAGGTAATCTCTATCCAGATAATTGATACATTTTGCCCCAAGTCTAATGGTGAATGAGTGAATCCAAAACCTGAAGTGAGCTGAGAAGGGCTGTCTTATAGAGGGTGACAGTGATGCAAGACTGAAGGAGCTGATGAACTTTACAGTACTGTAGACTGCAAAGGCCAGCGCCTTGAGACCCTAACGTTTGAATAGCCGCGCTCTACAAATACATTGATTGATTGAATGATGCTCAACAGAGAGGTGAGTGGGGATAAGTCACTGCTGAAGTGCATCGACAGGCCATTCATTGGATCAATTTCTACTGAAGAGGCAGAGGAGGCTGTGTGACAGTATTCTTCCCCAACAATCTCAGGTGGACCCATGTGGGGTCTACAAAGCACAAAGAAAAAACATCAAAGTAATCATGACACTACTTGCTGGCACACCTGTAAAATTTACACTCACATGTATAAAGCACCTGTCATAACACATAAAATTGCGTAATAACTTTCAAGAAAACTAAAATTCACTTACCTTGCTGCTGAGTAGCAAAGAAAGTGTTGCTCGGAGTTGGACTTTGGTGTGCTGATGTTTGTTAGCAACAGTATTTGCAATAAAGAAAGTTAAAGCATAATGGTCACCTCTGGTCTTGCCTCAGAAATGATTTGTTAGGCAATAACGCTTACATGGCAGGGAATCCATATTCAAGTTGATGGCCAGTGTGGAATCCTGGTGAAGACTTCTTCTACAAGCCACATTGGAGGAGGTGTGGTGCAATTAAATGGCACTCCACGTCTACAATGTGGCCAATCAGGGGGTGAGACAGTGCATCCTGTTTCGTCTGAGACATGGCAGAACTTTGCACATCATACTTGACATCAACATTCTAACTAGAACTATCATTGGTGAATGACACATCCTCTGCACTTGTATGTTTGTTGACAACCCTCACCCACAAATAACTGCCAGGGCTCTGATGACCTGGCAAGTGACTGGAGGACTCAGTTGTAGTAGCCAAAGCAGGCATTGATTTGGAAGAGTGCATGTGCAGGGGTGTCTTTTTGGCTTGGGTGTCCATTTTCATGTCATCACCAATTAGCAGAAGCTAATAATCTCACACACCAACCAGAACAACTAACTATAGAAGTTATTCTTTAGGAGTCAGAGGGTAATTTTGAGAGGAGTGGACCAGCTTTGCCGGACATGCTGAAATATGGTAGTCCATGCCAGCCATAATTTCAGTAGATGTCCAACAATAATGAGGGTCTGGTTAAAAGTGTTTAATTTTAAAGAAGGGATTTAGCGAATCAATAAAAGGACATAAAAATCCATTATAGACTAATCCTTTTATTTCATACGATCATAAAGTGGAAGAAATATAGTGTATGCAGTGAAATTAGCCAGACAGACTATGTAATCAACTGCCCTGAGAAAATCCATCCCAAATTTGCTAAAAAGAAGTTTTGGTTTGCAATACTTAAGGTTAAGACTTATAAGATTAACTAGCAAGGCCTGGTAAAGCCTTCATGAAGAATCTCGCACAGCCGACATCTACAACAGTGTTAGAAAACAAAACTGAAGCTAGCCATAGAAAAATATATTTCTCAGGAATTTCATGCATTAAAAATGTCACACATATACTCCAGGACGAGAGACTTGCAATTGTAGTCCACTAAAGCGCAAACAAAGAACCACAACTACACCGTTGTCCCACCCGTAGACAGACTTTTATGCTAGAGATCAAGCAATAATCTTGTACCTGACAATCCAGGGGTATATAATTTTATGAAACATGTACTTGTCCCAGTGACAGGATGCATCAGATATCTTTATTGTCCTGTTTATCCCTTTGTGTGCCATACAGTGAGATAACACAATATGTCACTACCCTCAGTGTATATGAGCTCTGATAATAGCCTCCTTGATTGTACCAGGACTCATTATATCAGAGTTTGGATTCTAGCATGGCTCTGAGTTAGCCACCTTTCTGCAGGTCTACTCACATGTACTGGGAGGAGGTGGTTAGTGAAAATGTCAGGGCTTCAATGCCTTGCGGGTTTGTTCACACAACAACCTTACATCTTTAAGGGCAACAAGGACAGCTGTAAAACGTTTTCCAGTTTTGAAGGGGACCTCCCTTTCTCACTCCAAAAAAAGTTGGTGCTGGAAAAGAAGTTTCTCCATGATGCAACATATTTCTACCCTGGAGAACAAAAAATAAAAAAAGTGTATTTGCAGTCAATCAGTATATTTTGCATGAGCAATATATATATATGTTCGATGGCATGTGTAGCTGCAGATACACATGCTGTGCACTGTTCCTGCCATCTAGTGTTGGGCTCAGAGTGTTACAAGTTGTTTTCTTCAAAGAAGTCTTTTCGAGTCACGGGACCGAGTAACTCCTCCCTTTCGGCTCCATTGCGCATGGGCGTCGACTCCATCTTAGATTGTTTTCTTTCTGCCATCGGGTTCGACGTGTTCCTCTTCGTTCCGTAGTTCGAATCGGGAAAACTTTGAGAATCATTGAAATTCATCGGTATTGTTTGCGTTCAGGACCGGTTTAGTATCATCACATCGGAACCGACAACAAGACCGCTTCGGCAGCCCTTCGGGGCTTCCGCACTTAACCAAGGCCTGGTTGGCCCGACCACACCCGTTGTCGAAGACTAGTGGACCGGACCCCCTTCCGTTTCTGTCCGAAGTGTCACGCCTAGGGGCATATTTATACTCCGTTTGCGCCGAATTTGCGTCGTTTTTTTCGACGCAAATTCGACGCAAAACTAACTCCATATTTATACTTTGGCGTTAGACGCGTCTAGCGCCAAAGTTCATGGAGTTAGCGTCATTTTTTTGCGTGAACACCTTCCTTGCGTTAATGATATGCAAGGTAGGCGTTCCCGTCTTAAAAAATGACTCCGATGCATATGCGTCGTATTTATACTCCCGGGCAAAAATGACGCCCGGGAGTGGGCGGGTCTAAAAAACCCGCATTAGCGCCGGATTTTAGCGCCTGGGTCAGGGCAGGCGTTAAGGGACCTGTGGGCTCAGAATGAGCCCAGAGGTGCCCTCCCCTGCCCCCAGGGACACCCCCTGCCACCCTTGCCCACCCCAGGAGGACACCCAAGGATGGAGGGACCCACCCCAGGGACATTAAGGTAAGTTCAGGTAAGTATTTTTTTTATTTATTTTTTGTGGCATAGGGGGGCCTGAATTGTGCCCCCCTACATGCCACTATGCCCAATGACCATGCCCAGGGGACCGAAGTCCCCTGGTCATGGCCATTGGGCAAGGGGGCATGACTCCTGTCTTTGCTAAGACAGGAGTCATTTCAATGGGGGTTGGGCGTCGTAAAAAAATGGCGCAAATCGGGTTGAGGCGATTTTTTTGCCTCAGCCTGACTTGCACCATTTGTGGACGCCCATACGCCATTTTCCCCCTACGCCGGCGCTGCCTGGTGTACGTCGTTTTTTTTAACGCACACCAGACAGCGCCGGCGGCTAACGCCGGCTAACGTCATTCAATAAATACGGCGCCCGCATGGTGCTTCAGAATGGCGTTAGCCGGCGCAAATTTTTTTGGCGCAAAACTGCGTTGGCGCAGTTTTGCGTCAAAAAGTATAAATATGGCCCCAAGTATCCTAACACAGACCAGCATAGGGTCTGTATCCTGTGTTTATCACCTGCACACAGAGAGGATACTTGTGAGGCCTGCAGAGAGTTTCGATCCAAGAAGACCTTAAGGGATTGACGCGCAAGACGGTTACAGATGGCGTTGAAGCAGACACAACATCTCAACATCGAAGAAGAAGAAATGCGAATATCCATTCAAGGTTCGGACTCGGATGAATCAGAAGGGGATCGACCACCTACGGCGGTGTAAAAAGTGAGTACACCTGCCCCGTCCCACAGCCAAAGTCAGATAAAAAAACAAAAGGCCTCGGGGACGCCACTGCCGGAAGGCCATGGCTCGACCCACCGAAAAGACGGTGACCAAGTAACATCGGCACCGAAAAAGGCCAAAATATTGCCGAAGACTTCCGACTCGGGTCGTGAAACCGGAACCGAAAAGAGTCAGCATTGAGTAATCGAGTCGAGCAAACCTTGAAAAAGCCTATCGGAACCGAGACCGACCATTTCTATCGGGGTTTCGGTACCGAAAAAAACTGCTTCAGAGCCGAAAAAGACTTCCTACATGGAAGAGCAGGGGTTCTCTCTCTCTACAGCTCAAAGAAAGACACAGATTTGAGCAAGAACTGGATTTAGAAGAGCATGACCAAACTCAGCAAAGGTTAGAAATCCAGAAAGACACAGGTAAGATGCAAACCATCTCAAGTCAAAAAGAAAACTGGCTTTTCATGAGACTGAGATGCAACCAAAAGCCAAAGTGGTTAGAGAAAGGTCACCACCCCCACATTTCTCAAAACAAACGTCCCCACTTCGATCACCACAGTTGTCTCCAGGGGGTACACCAATGGCACAATCACCCACACATACTAGGATGACTCAAGACAATGCAGACCCCTGGGATCTATATGACCCACCAGTTTCGGACAACAGCCCAGAGTGTTATCCAACAAAACCTTCACCGCTAGAGGACAGTACGTCCTACACACAGGTGCTGGCCAGAGCAGCAACATTTTACAATGTAACAATGCACTCAGAACCGGTGGAGGATGACTTCCTGTTTAACACTCTGGCATCTACGCATACATCATACCAAAGTTTGCCAATGTTACCGGGCATGCTTAAAAACGCACAGCAGGTCTTCCAAGAACCTGTAAAAGGGAGAGCCATCACGCCAAGGGTCGAAAAGAAATATAAACCGCCCCTGTCAGACCATGTGTTTATTACACAACAGCTCCCTCTGGACTCAGTGGTTGTGTGGGCCTCCAAGAAAAAGGGCAAATTCACAGTCATCAGGGGATGCGCCACCCCCTGATAAGGAAAGTCGTAAATTAGACGCGGCAGGGAAAAGAGTGGCGTCGCAAGCAGCCAATCAGTGGCGAATTGCCAGCTCACAAGCCCTCCTTGCTCGCTACGACCGAGGACACTGGGACGAGATGCGAGACATCATCCAGCACCTGCCCAAAGAGCATCAAAAACGTGCCCAACAAGTGGTTGAAGAAGGACAGGCCATATCAAACAACCAGATCCGCTCGGCACTAGACTCTGCTGATACAGTGGCACGGACTGTGAATACAGCAGTAACAATTAGAAGGCATGCATGGCTGCGAAGTTCAGGGTTTAAACCAGAGATACAGCAGGCGGTATTGAATATGCCGTTTAATCAACATTAGCTGTTTGGGCCGGAAGGGGATACCGCAATTGGAAAAAATGAATAAGGACAGAGACACAGCCAAAGCCATGGGCGCGCTCTACTCCTTTCAATACAGGGGAACATTTAGGAAACCACAGTTTAGGGGAGGGTTTAGACAGCAACCCTCAGAACCATCCACCTCCCAACCAAAACCCACTTATCAGTCTCAGTACCAGAGAGGGGGGTTTCGTGGTTCCTACAGAGGACATTTCCCAAGAGAAAAAGGGAAATTCCAGCCTGCCAAGCAAACCCCTGGTAGCAAGCGGTGACTTCAATGTCACACTTCCCAAACACATATCACCAGTGGGGGGGAGATTAACAAAATACCACCACAATTGGACACACATTACCACGGACACGTGGGTTCTATTAAATATCCAACATGGTTACTGCATAGAGTTCACAACATTCCCTCCATATGTTCCCCCAAGAACGCACAGAATGTCAATACAACCCTTAGACCTATTACAAATAGAGGTCCAAGCACTACTAGCAAAAGCAGCCATAGAACTAGTACCTTATCACCAGAAAGGAACAGGGGTTTACTCCCTGTATTTCCTTATCCCAAAGAAAGACAAAATGTTAAGGCCTATTTTAGATCTCAGAACATTGAACCTCTTCATCAAATCAGATAATTTCCACATGGTAACACTACAGGACGTAGTACCCTTACTAAAACAAGGGGAATACATAGCAACACTGGATCTAAAAGATGCGTATTTTCACATACCCATCCATCCATCTCACAAGGAATACCTCAGGTTTGTAATACAAGGCAAACATTACCAATTCAAAGTGTTGCCATTCGGAATAACAACGGCCCCCAGGGTATTTACAAAATGCCTAGGTGTAGTAGCAGCTCATATAAGGAAACATCAAATGCACGTATTCCCGTATCTAGGCGATTGGCTAATAAAAGCCAACACTCAACAACAATGTCAAATGCACACGCAATATGTAATAGATATTCCACACAAACTAGGGTTTTCTATAAATTGCAAAAAAACACATTTACAACCATCCCAAATACAGCAATACTTGGGAGCAACACTCAACACACAAAGAGCAATTGCCACTCCAAGTCCACAAAGAGTTCAGTCGTTTCAAAATATAAGATCAAGCATGCAACCAAACCAACAATACACGGTCAGGTTTGTGATGAAACTACTAGGCATGATATCCTCATGCATAGCTATTGTCCCAAACGCAAGACTACACATGCAGCCCTTACACCAGTGCCTAGCAAAACAATGGACGCAGGCACAGGGTCAACTCCAAGATCTAGTGTTGATAGACCGCCAAACACACATTTCGCTTCAATGGTGGAAGCCTGTAAATTTAAACAAGACCCAGTGCCTCACGCCATTATCACAACAGACGCCTCCATGATTGGGTGGGGATCACACTTCAACAATCACAGCATACAAGGTCAATGGGACAGTCAACAAAAACTACTTCACATAAATCAGTTAGAACTGCTAGCAGTCTTTGTAGCATTAAAAGCTTTTCAGCCCCTTCTAGCCCACAAACACATTCTTATCAAGACAGACAATATGACAACAACGTATTATTTAAACAAACGGGGGGGGCGCACTTGTCACAGCTGTGTATCCTAGCACAAAAAAATTGGCATTGGGCAATTCACAACAACATTCGCCTGATAGCACAATATATACCAGGCATTCACAATCAGTTAGCCGACAATCTCATTTGAGATCACCAGCAGACTCACGAGTGGGAAATACATCCCCAGATTCTACAAGACCACGTCTACTGCTGGGGGACACCAAACATAGATCTGTTTGCAACAAAAGAAAACGCAAAATGCCAAAACTTTGCGTCCAGATACCCACACCCTCAGTCCAAGGGCAATGCTCTATGGATCAGCTGGTCAGGGATATTTGCTTACGCTTTTCCCCCTCTCCCGCTCATTCCTTTTCTAGTCAACAAACTGAGTCAAAACAAACTCAAACTAATACTCATAGTACCACACATCAAACTACCAAACAGACCAGATCTGTTAACACAACACAAACAATAGATCAGACACCCGAATCCAGCATCACTCAACCTAGCAATCTGGCTCCTGAAGTCTTGGAATTCGGATATCTAAACCTCTCAAAAGAATGTATGGAGGTCATTAAACAAGCATGAAAACCGACAACAAGGCATTGTTATGCTAATAAATGGAAAAGGTTTGTTTTCTACTGCCAGGCTAATCAAATTACGCCGCTAAACGCCTCCATACAAAACATTGTAAGTTATTTACTACACTTAAAAAAATCAAATCTAGATTTTTCTTCCAATAAAATCCATCTCACTGCAATATCTGCTTAGCTGCAGAATAAACATTCAAAATTGCTTTTTAGAATCCCATTTATTAAAGCCTTTATGGAAGGACTAAAAAGAATCATACCCCCAAGGACACCACCAGTACCTTTGTGGAATCTTAATATTGTACTAACACGACTCATGGGTCCACCATTTAAACCCATGCATTCTTGTCAAATCCAATTCTTGACTTGGAAAGTAGCCTGTCTAATAGCCATCACTTCACTACCAAGAGTTAGCGTAATACAAGCATTTACTATCCAAAAACCCTTAATACAAATACATAAACATAAAGTGGTTCTCCGTACAAATCCACAATTTTTACCAAAAGTCATATCACCGTTTCATCTAAACCAAACTGTTGAACTCCCAGTCTTCTTTTCACAACCAGACTCAGTAGCAGAACGAGCATTGCATACATTAGACATAAAAAGAGCGCTAATGTATTACATTGACAGAACAAAACAATTTCGTAAAACAAAACAATTGTTCGTAGCTTTCCAAAAACCCCATGCAGGTAACCCTATATACAAACAGGGCATTGCCAGATGGATAGTCAAATACATTCAGACCTGTTACCTTAAAGCTAAAAGAGAATTACCCATTACACCAAGGGCACAATCCACTAGAAAGAAAGGCGCCACAATGGCCTTTCTTGGTAATATACCAATGACAGAGATTTGTAAAGCAGCCACCTGGTCTACACCCCATACTTTTCCTAAGCATTACTGTGTAGATGTGTTAGCAACACAACAGGCCACAATAGGACAGGCTGTATTAAGAACATTATTTCAGACAACTTCAACTCCTACAGGCTGACCACTGCTTTTGGGAGGATTACTGCTTTGTAGTCTGTGCACAGCATGTGTATCTGCAGCTACACATGCCATCGAACGGAAAATGTCACTTACCCAGTGTACATCTGTTCGTGGCATGTTGCGCTGCAGATTCACATGCGCCCTCCCCGGGAGCCTGTAGCCGTTTTAGTTGCATGTAAATTGTAAATATGTAAATTAATATTCCTTTACTACACACTATGTACATACATATCTACTCCATTGCATGGGCACCTCTAGTATCCTTACTTTAACAACTCCTACCTCACCCTATGCGGGGAAAACAATCTAAGATGGAGTCGACGCCCATGCGCAATGGAGCCGAAAGGGAGAAGTCACTTGTTCCTGTGACTCGAAAAGACTTCTTCGAAGAAAAACAACTTGTAACACTCCGAG
This sequence comes from Pleurodeles waltl, assembly GCF_031143425.1. Lineage (NCBI taxonomy): Eukaryota > Metazoa > Chordata > Amphibia > Caudata > Salamandridae > Pleurodeles > Pleurodeles waltl. The sequence goes on along the minus strand of NC_090451.1, from coordinate 571,705,126 downwards.
CCCAACCAACACTAGATGGCAGGAACAGTGCACAGCATGTGGGGAAACTAAAAGGAAAACGAAACGCTTAAACAAGGCTGATTGGCAGCTGAAACAAGGAGTTATGTGATAGAAAGAGGTAATAGTGGAGAACTTAAGAGCATAGGATGACACCAAGTTGTATAATTCTCCCAACCGATAATAGAGAGGAGAGAGAAAAATTGTGCATGCTTTGAGAGAATACCACAGCACATAGGCACACTCCAGACATGATGCAAGTGACAAAAAATGAGAACCTGTGGTTGACTAAACACACAGAGAAACAAGGTAGGAGAACAAATATCTGAAAAAGCATGGATTTTAAAGCTGACTGATGAAGGAAAGAAAGGTAGTGTTTGAGTCATATGAGAAGACTGTATAATGTATATAGCAAGCAAGAAATAAATATTGCAAGGCATGTATATGGCAAACAGAAACAGGTTACAGATCCAAATCTGTGAAGTAAACACAAAGAAATGAAAAGACAATGGCTAAACTAGACTTTATCTTGATGGTCATAACAAGTACAAGAGACATCAAATTGATGGTAGCCAGAGATATGAGCCTTCTTACATGAATTAACAGGAAAATGTCTGATAGAGTCAAAAAGACAGCAACCACACTGAATGAGCTGAAGCGGGCCTCTGAGGACCTCCATAAAGAATAGACCTCACAGAATGGGTATGGTGCTTGGAATATAGGACCAAATAACATGTGAATGAAAGGGACCATGGAAGGATCTGGCATGGAAGGGTTCCTGGAGAAATGGATTGTCTAGACCATGGTGCCAAAGGACTATTGACGTTCTGTGCATTTGATGGAGTGCCAGCACAAATACCACCTCCTGGCCACCAACAAGACCAGTGGTAGCTAGATTAGTCAGTTACGGGCATTTAAGTCATTTACTTTGGAAAGGGAGATCAGATGGGCATTACCAGATGGAGAACAGTAAAATATTGTTTGAGGCATATGTGGCTGAAGATCCATATGCTTAGCGTAATTCCGCCATTATGAATAAGTGCAAGTTGTTTTTTTCCGAAAAATGTCTTTTGTGTCATGATGTATGGTCACTCCTCCTCTTGCTGGTAATGCACAGTGTCACCTGCTCCATTGTTTTCGTCTGCTGTTGGGTTCGGACATATGCTCCTCTGCTTCATTGCAACATTGTAATTTTCTAGCCTTTAGGCCTTAACGTTGGTATTGTTTCGATCAGTTATTTCTCATCTCCGTTGGTCATTCGTCAGTGTTGATCTCTTTGGAGCGACTTGAATCGATCCCAGCACTTCACCCTTCAGGACAGTTCTCTAATTCCTGTCCGTGCAACTCCTGCATCGGACACCCCCAGCCCCTGCCCGCTGCTGAAAGAACAGCAAAAAACTTGTATTCCCAACCAACTCTCACACCATTGGAGTTGAGAGCGTTGGTGTCAAAACACAGCTTCACTTTGGTGCTGAAAGTGGAATCTTCGGATTCCAGACTCTCAGCATCTAAACCTCCTCAGTTCCAGCCTCATCAGCAAGTAACAGTGGGGATAGTCCTGCATCTCCTCAGTATAAAGGCCTTATGCATAGCAATAGCTCCTCATGCCAGACTGAACATGCATCCTCTGCAGAAGTGCTTAGAGCACCAATGGACTCAAGCAGAGGGGCAATGGGAAGACCTAGTATTGGTTGGCCATCAAGCTTGCCACTCTCTGATGTGGGGGAACATCAACAATCTCCTAAAAGGGCAACCTTTCCTAGACCCAGTTCCACAGAGAACCAGAACAACAGACGACTCCCTTACTGTTTAGGGAGTGCATTCTCAAAATCTATCTGTCCAGGGACCTGGGACACCCATCCCAGAGACATCTCGATATCAATCACCTGGATTTGCTAGCTGTTCACCTTGCATCAAAGCCTTCCTTCCTCACCTCCCATGGCAAGGTAGTCCTGATCAAGACAGACAATATGACTGCCCTGCATAATCTACAAAAGGAGTGGTGCACTAGGTCCCCTCAGCTTTCTTATCTAGCCCAGAATATTTGGAGGGGGCCTTCCGATACAACATTCACCTATTAGCGGAGTATCTTTGAGGAGCGGACAGCAACTTTTCAGGTCTCCTTAGTAGGAGGCACTAACCAGTCTATGAGTGGGAACTTCAACCACAAGTCCTTTTCCATACTTACGGCTTTGAGATCAACCAGATATAGACGTTTTCCCTCACAGCAGAAAACGCCAAATGCATAGACTTTGCCTCCAGGTTTCCACAACCATGGTCCAGGCGCAGCACACTGTGAATGAATTGGTACAGGATGTTTGCTTATGCTTTTCCACCTCTCCCGCTGCTTCCGTTTGTGGTTTGCAAACTTCAAAAGACATCTCTCATCCTGGTGGCTGCCACGTGGGTATGGCAACCATGGTTCACCACGCTCCTAGAACTCTCAATAGCTCCCCACAAGGTACTGCCAAACAGGCAGGGCCTTCTCAAACAGAGCCATGGAAAAATCAGACACTCTGACCCCAGGTCCCTCAAGTTTGCGATCTGGCTCCTGAAGTCTTAGTTTGGTTATTTGAATCTACCATAATCTTGTATGGAAATTCTTAAAGAAGCATGCAGTCCCACTACACTACAAAGTGGAAAAGATTAATTCACTATTGTCATTCCAAAAACATTGATCCTTTAGGCGCCAAGGTTCAAGACATTGTGCCTGATTTAGATTTCAGCAGGTAAATTACTCCATCAAAACGGTGACAGATGTCCCGTCTGCCGAAATATAAATCCTGTAGGAAATAATGTGATTTATATTTCGGCGGACAGGATATCCATCACCGTTGTGACAGTTACCCATCTGCCAAAATCCAAATCAGGCCCCTTACTTATTTAATTTACACACCTCTGGTTTAGCTTTTATGTCTAAAAGGCTACATTTAGCGACAGATGCTACATGTCTACAAAACAAACAACACACTTCTCTATTCAGGATCCCAGTCATCAAAGCCTTCTTGAAAGGCAGGTGCAGGTTCTAGGGGTGGGCAGAAGGGCTAAGCCCATCCAATTAAATGTAATATGGGCAGTAATTGCAAAAAACAGTTACCGTCCTATTTAAGTTATCCTAAATGCATCCACTGCTTTGGTCTGCCTAGTCCGTTCTCCAAAACGGACTTCAGGCAGTTTTAAATTAGACACATGAATTCGTGTGCATGTGTCTATTGGCATCAGTGAAAGTTAAGCATTACAGGTTTGACATGCTGTAAGCCCGATCCTACAATACATTGGGGTCCTCTGGGACCACCCACAAATGTCTCTTAAAAGCATCACATTCTGAATTAGCCCCAGGCGTGCATAGAATCAGCCTTGTACTCCCGGAGCTGCTTGTCTACTATCAACTGCCTTTTACCTCTCCTCCCTTTCCCAAGTTGTCACAGAATGGCGACTTGGAAACAAGGGCTTGCAGCATTTGCAAGATGGCACAACGTCACAATCATGAGACTCAACTCATGGCTCCGTGATGGCCACGTGCTATAAAAAGTTACACTGCATGCTTCGCATCTCGTGTAATCTGTTTAGAGCATTCCAACAGAGAGAGGATTTCAGTAGCTGCTGCAGGGCCTCACTGAAGGGAAGTGCTGTGGAGTGTTGGTGTGCAATGTCTCCATCTACTGAGACACCAGAAAACTACACTACTGGGGTGAGTGGTCTTATTACTCCATCGTTATAGTGTCAGGTTCACTTTCCCTCCCTTTAACCCCTGCCTCTCTTTCCTCTTCCTTTTCCTCACTGTCTTTGGCCTGCCACTCTCTCCTTTTCCTGTAATTTCTTCTCTTAAATCCGTCTTGCTAATAGCAGCATCAGGGACAACCCGGGAATTCCAATAGTTTAAATGAAATTCTTCACCTTAAGTGCCACTCAGTGAGTCGCCTGTGCTGTGAAACTGAAGCCGGGCAGACAGCTAAACAAACATTTATTTTGGCCTGAAAGAAATGCAAACATGCTCTGCGAGTTAATCTGCAAATGTAAAGGGTAATCTGTAAATATAAAGGATGCTTGGAAGTCGGTACTGGCTTCACTTGATCGAATCAATTGAAGGTTTGTGATGGCAAAAATGTATTTTTTTTGAGTGGTAGTGCAAATAGTTAAGAACTGAGCTGTGGAGATCGTGCTTTTAACCCCTTCGCTGTCAGGGCTTTTCCCCCCTCATGCGGCAGGCCCTTTTTTGGCTATTTGGGGCAGTTTGCACTTAGACCCTGATAACTTTTTGTCACCTAAGCTACCGCGCCAAATTTGTGTCCTTTTTTTCCAACATCCTAGGGATTCTAGAGGTACCCAAAGTTTGTGAGTTCCCCTTGAGGAGATCAAGAAATTAGCCAAAATACAGCTAAAATTTTGTTAAAAATAAAAAGTAAATGGGGAACAATGGCTGCAGAAGGCGGCTTGTGGTTTTATCCCTGAAAATGGCATCAACAAAGGGGTTGCAGTGCTAAAATCACCATCTTCACAGCTCTCAGGAACAGGCAGACTTGAATAAAAAAAACGAATTTTTCAGCACAATTTTGGCATTTTACTTGGACATACCCCATTTTTACTATTTTTTGTGCTTTTAGCCTCCTTCCAGTTAGTGACAGAAATGAGTGTGAAACCAATGCTGGAACCTGGATAGCTAAACATTTCTGAAAAGCAAAAAAAATCTGAATTCAGCAAGGAGTCCTTTTTGTAGATCCTACAAGGTTTTCCTACAGAAAATAACAGCTGAAATAAAAAATATTGAAGTTGAGGTAAAAAAACAGGAATTTTTCTCCACATTTTACTCTGTAACTTCTTCCTATGATGTCAGATTTCTGTAAGCAATATAATGTTACGTCTGCTGGAGTCTACGGGGCTTGTAGGTTCATCAAAAACCCTAGGTACCCAGAGCCATTAAATGAGCTACACCATGCAATGGGTTTTTATTGTATACCGGGTATACAGCAATTCATTTGGTGAAATATAAAGAGTGAAAAATAGGTATCAAGGAAACCTTTGTATTTCCAAAATGGGCACAAGATAAGGTGTTGACAAGCAGTGGTTATTTGTACATCTCTGAATTTGAGGGTCCCCATATTAGCATGTGAATTACAGGGCATTTCTCAAAAAGACGTCTTTTTTACACACTTTTTTACATTGTGAAGGGAAAAAATGTAGAGAAAGACAAGGGGCAAAAACACTTGTTCTTCTGTTCTGTGTTCCCCCAAGTCTCCCGATAAAAATGGTCCCTCACTTGTGTGGGTAGGCCTAATGCCCGCGACAGGAAACGCAACATGGGCACATCGCATTTGTACATTTAAATCTGATGTGGTTTTTGCAAAGTGCTAGCTGTGATTTTTGGCCTGTAGCTCAGCTGGCACCTAGGGAAACCTACCAAACCTGTGCATTTTGAAAACTAGACACCTAAGGGGAATCCATGATGGGGGTGACTTGTGGGGCTCTCACCAGGTTCTGTTACCCAGAATCCTCTGCAAACCCCAAAATTTGGCAAAAAAATACCTTTTCCACACATTTCGGTGATAGAAAGTTCTGGAATCTAAGAAGAGCCACACATTTCTTTCCACCCAGCATTTCCCTAAGTCTCCCAATAAAAGTGGTACCTCACTTGTGTTTGGGTAGGCCTACTGCCCACAACAGGAAATACCCCAAAACACAACGTGGACACATCACATTTCCCCAAAGAAAAACGGACCTGTTTTTTGCAAAGTGCCTTGCTGTGGATTTTGACCTCTACCTCAGCCGGCACCTAGGAAAACATATCAAACCTGGATATTGCTGAAAACTAGACACGTAGGGGAACCCAGGATGGGGTAACTTGTGGTGCTCTCACCAGGTTCAGTTACCCAGAATCCTTAGCAAACCTCAAAATGTGGCAAAAAACACTTTTTCCTCACATTTCAGTGCTGCAAAGTTCTGAAGTCTGAGGGGAAGCACAAACTTCCATATACCCAGCGTTACCCCAGGTCTCCCGATAAAAATGGTACTTCACTTGTGTGGATAGGCCTAGTGCCCGTGAAAGGAAATGCACCAAAACACTATGTGGACACATCAAAATCATAATTAAATACAAAACGACCTGTTTTTGCGGGGGGGACCTGAGTATTTTGGTCCTTGGCTCAGCAGCCATATAGGGAAATCTACCAAACCCAAACATTTCTGAAAACTAGACATCCAAGGGAGTCTAGAGAGGTGTGACTTGCGTGGATTACCCAGTGTTTTCTTACCCAGAATCCTCAGCAAACCTCAAATTTTGCACACAAAAAAAACATTTTTTTCCCACATTTCTGTGTGGGATCAGCGCAGTGGCACAAATTTCCTACCACCCAACCTTCCCCTCAGTCTCCTGGTAAAACTTTTACCTCACTTGTGTAGGTGGGCCAAGTGCCTGTGATAAGGAAGAGCTAAAAACATGTAGAAAATGAGGTGGAACTAAAGCGGGTCCAAAAGGGCAGTTTGATAAAAATACATTTTTAGGCTGACAAGTGGGGCAGAAGTTTTATCGGTATAGATGCAACAATGCTGGGTGGTAGGAATTTTGTGGATTCCTGCAGATTCCGGAAATGTAGGAAAAATGTGTGATTTCCAGCAAAGTTGGAAGTTTACAGGGCATTGTGGGTAAGAAAATGGTGCGGGTGCATGTGAAGCACACCACCCTGGACTCACCTAGATGTTTAGTTTTTAGAAGTTTCTAGGTCTTGTAGATTTTTCTACATGGCAGCGTCCCATAGTCCAAAAAGTGCAGCCCTCACCATTCCAAGTGGGACGATTTTTTAGAGTTAGACAAGCTCTCATGGCCCAAATGTAAAACCAAAGCCCCAAAAAATCAAATGTCCTCTTGCTTGCCATGGGATAAGATGTTTTGGCTTGCTTGGGGGGGAGTGAAAGACTGTTACCCCCTTTAGTTGGGGTGTGGACATAGCCATGCCCATACTAGTTGGTAGCCACCACCCCACATTTTTTTTTTTTAATTCCCTGGCATCTAGTCTTGCTGCCTCCCCCCCCAGGGAGTGGATTGGGGTAATTGCCCCATCTGCCCACCGGTGGACAGAACAGCTTTGTCCACATTTATTTGTGGTAGGGATATGGCCATACCCCCACACTCTTTTAAAAAAAAAAAAATCTTCCTTGGTCTCTGGTGGGCATTCTTCCCCCTCCCCCCTCCCCATGGGGGCAGAGGCCTTACAAAAATCGGCAGCTCTTCCCCCAAGGGAGGCAGATACGGCCAACCTTAACGTGCCCCCATAGGGAGCGACACTTGCCCAAGGGGCTGCCCCCCTCAAACAAAACACACACACACACCAATCCCTGGTGCCTCAATGGTCTCTTCCCCCTCTGGGGGCAGATCGGCCCAATAGAAATAGGGCGATCTGCCCCCAAGGGGGGCAGAAATGGCCTAAAATAAATTTGCCTCCCAGGGGAATAACCCTTGCCTAAGGGGTCGCTCCCCTTGTGTGAAATTGATGCACAAAAATACAAATCCATGGTGTCTAGTGGTTTCTGCCCCCAAGGTGGCAGAAATGGCCTAAAATAAAATTGCCCACAGGGGAGCGACCCTTGCCTAAGGGGGTCGCACCCCTTACGTGAAACTGACCTAAAACAAATCCCTGGTGTTTAGTGGTTTCTGCCACCCTTGGGGGCAGATTGGCTTATAAAAATAGGCTGGTCTGCCTGGTGGGGGAGGGGGTCGCTTCCCACGTGTAAAAAAGTAAAAAACAAACAAACAAAAAATCATCCCTGGGGTCTAGAGGTTTGTAAATCCCCCCCAACCCACCCACCCACCCATGGGCTGATCGGCCTAATTAGAATAGGCTGATCTGCCCCCAGGGGAGGCAGAAATGGCCTTAAAATAATTTGTCTCCCAGGGGAGCTACCCTTGCCTAAGGTGCCGCTCCCCTTCATTGTTTACATGATGTAAATCAATATCCCTGGTGTCTAATGGACATTTCTACTGCCCGATCGCTTCACGATCAGGCAGCAGAAATGCTCAGAGAGACATCAAAGGAAAGGCCTTTCCTTTCCTTTGATGCCTCTCCTGCCCCCACCACATGATCGGAAGAGAAATGCTTTTGCATTTCTCTTCCGATCAACGCTGGAATCTGTGGGGGCGGCCTCTGATGAGGTCAGCATGCCAATGTCATCAGACATCACTGGACTGGAGGGTGGGGGGTGGAAGGGGAAGCGATTCCCCTTCCATCCCTGCCCATGGGAGGGGGGTGCCAGGCATCCCGAGGGCCCATAGCAGGAAATAACGGTTACGTCCTCTGCACCCGAATGGTGCAAACGAAGACGTAATTGTTACGTCCTGGGCATCCAAGGAGTTAATTGTAATTGTATTTAAATTGGTCTTACTACCCCTAACGAGGTGTTGAAGGGACAATTGTGAAAAGAAATTGCATTACCTACATTCTCTGTATTACTTAAATCTATATTTTGGAACCACCATTTTATCTTAAAACCTTTTGTCCATTTTGTAGCAGTCTTATAATGTGTGTAATGCATGTTTAAAATAACGACTTACATATTCACAGTGCTTTCTGTCACAGGCTGTGACCTCGTAGCAAGTCACTATTTAATTCTGTGGTTCTCTTGTTACATATGGACCTCTGCAGTGTTAACAGACTGTCACAATGTACTATAGTGCATTTGCCACTGAGTACCAACTTTTATCAATGTATTTTTAATTTATGTTGCCCGTTACTTTATATATAGCTATCTGAAGGTGAAACTTACAAAATATATGGGTTTTTTAGGCACAACTCTGTTTACTAATATTCTGAACTCACATATTTAAAAGTGCTTACATATGTGATAATGAAGTTGAGTTTTGGTGAAATAAAACATTTGCCTAAGATCACACAATTTAAGCTGGGTAGCTGGGATTTATTAATATTTTCTGGTTTCACTTTGTACAAATCAGCCACTAAATGGATATCTATTTGTCTTACATTGTGTTAAGGCTTTGTTTATAACCTGTTTGTGCAGTTTATACAGTGCAAACACAACGTAAAGTAAGGTATAGGCAGCACCAATTACTTTACACAAGGTCACATTCCGTTTTTTATAGGCACAAGTGAGATTAACTGATTTGCTCAGGCACACAGAATCTTCACGCTGAGAATTAAACCTGGTTCCCCAGTTACTAAGTCGCCAGCTGTGGCCTTAACACAATATCCTGGGTAGAGGGAGGGGGGCAGGCTGAAGCCATTATAAGAGCTCTATTTTCTGTCCACTTATCATAGACCTACTGCTGAAAATTACACCAAAATACAACAATTTTCAAAACTTTCCTCGGAGGAACCTCCCAAACCCTACCCCCACAAACATCAGCCTCACTCGCGCTACAGTTTATTCACTGGTTTTACGCCCTACCACTTTCATATCACACCAGCCACCACTGCTGAAAGGTGTTAAGAGTCATTCCTCCTAGGGTGCCACTAGCTCCCACTTGGAATCTCAATATTGTATTAGCAAGTTAAATGGGCGAGCGTTCGAAACCCTCCACTCTTGCTTCCTCCAGTTTTATCCTGAAATGTATCATTCTTAGTTGCTATCACTTCACTCAGACGTTAACTTTAGAAGAACCCTTCTTACAGCTACATAGAGGTAGGGTGGTACTGCATACCAGTCATAAATTTCTTCCAAAGTTGGTAGCCCAATTCTACCTTAATCTGTCTATTGAATTTCCAATCTTTTTTCCCTAACTTGACTCAGTTGCAGAAAGGGCTATACATATATTTGACAGAAAATGAGCCCTCATGTATTATACTGATAGAAACAAATCATTTAGAAAAACCCAACAATTCTTTGTTAACTTTTCAAAACCACATAAAGGAATGGCCATTTCTAAATCAGGCATCGCATGCTCGATTGTTAAATGCATCCAAATATGCTATGCTAAAGCTAAAAATAACTTTACCTGTCCTTCCTAGAGCTCACTCCACTCGTAAAAAAGAGCTTCAGTGGCCATTCTAGGTAACATAATAGTAGGTGACATATGTAAAGCAGCTACATGGTCTACACTGCACAGATTTACAAAATATTACTGTGTAGATATGCTGGCCTGTCAACAAGCCAATGTGGGCCAAGCAGTTCTACGTTTGTTATTTCAAGCAAATGCATCCTCCATAGGTTAGCCACCCCTTATGAAGGAGAACTGCTTTACCTTCTGTGCTAAGCATGTGTATCTACAGCCACACATAACTCCAACGGAAAATGTTACTTACCCAGAAATTATGTGTTTGTGGCATGTAGTGCTGTAGATTAACATGCACCTACCCTTCTCCCTGGACACTTGTTCTTATTACAGATAAACATATACGTTATCACAAATTTTCAGCATGGATATCTCCAGACACTACACTCTACTCCACGTTCCATCCTCACCCTCCTTGCGGGAATACAATTTAACAATAGAGCCAATTACCATAAGCATTACCAGCAAGAGGAAGGGTCACCATACCTCATGACTCAAAGAAATTTCGTAGAAGAAAATTAACTTGCATACATCTGAGCCTTACACTAGATGGCGAGATGTGAATCTACAGCACTACTTGCCATGAACAGATTCTTACTGTGTGATATTTTTCATTTCCAGACAACAAGGCATGGGTACAGTAACACATAGCACCATTTATAGAAGTAAAGTAATGATTCTGAGTAATCTGAATGTGAAATATGCCACTTTTCCCAACAAAACTGAAAATAATGGTGGCAATAGCACAAACATGTTTTACTGGCCCACAGAAAGCATGAGAATGGACAAAGGAGTATGGTACAGGTAAACTGAATTGGAAACTGAAGGAACAACACAAAAGGAGAAGGGGACAACTAAGCCCACATATTAAAACGTTGATGGAACAATAGATGCAATGAGAAAGAGCCAGCTCTGCTAGCTGCAGCTGAGTCATGTGAAAAAAAATCAGTCAGACCAAACAGTGGTGACATCAGGGAATGAATTGAGTGCAGGGATGAACTCTGCACTCACCAAAGGAAAGTGCACATTCACAGATTATCTTTTTTGAATCAGGAGAGCTAAAAAGAGCAATTAAATTGAAGCTTACTGAGACAATAATGCTATGTAGGTGATCCTTGACATCAGTGGGGTTAAGGGAGTAACAATTTTATGGTGTTTGGGAGTGTTCGGTGGAGACGGTGAGTGAAACAATCCACAAACTAATCCCAGTCTGATAAGTAAAAGAAAGAACATTATCTTGTTGTTATGGTTTAGCAGTGAATGTCTGTTGGACCTGTGGAGGGAGTTTTTGGAAATGTTGGTACTGTTTGGTCTCATCTAGGGTCACTCAATCAAAGAGAGATAGGAAAAAGGAGCATTATCACAATCTCATCAATAAACATTATAGTGGATACAAGGGGGCTTCACTGTAACTCCCATTTGATTGGCTTCATTACAGCCATGCAAAATCATAACCTGGAATGTGAGGGGTATGAACAATCTAAGAGAAATAAGATCTTAACATCCTGAAAAAGAATAGAGGTATGGATACTTTTTTTTTTTTTAACAAAAGACACACCTTACAAAGAAAGAGGGATGGGGCTCTGCAGAAATACTTGAGGGGGACACATTTTCTACTACTAGTACTCTGCCTTAACACATTACATCCCTCTTTATAGTCACTGAAGGACAGCATATAATATTGAGTGGCAGATTAGATGGTTTGTACTTAATACTGACCAATATATATGCATCGATCTTTAAGAAGACAATGTTCTTTGAAGATATCATGAAGACTAGCAGACGAAGCACAATACCCAGTTGCAGTTGCAAGACTTTAATGGTGTCATTGTCGCCAGCTGCATAGATCTCATCCACACTTGCTCAACTCTGCAACATTGAAAACAGCAACAGTACTAAAGGAATAGATGACCCACTGGGGATTGACAAATTCCTGGAGTGCATTATATCCTACTAATAACAAATAATGTTTTATTTCTCAATGCAGGATGCATGTCAGGCTTGACAGGATAACATGATGCCCAAGGCACACTGGAAGGTGAAACTGGCTGAATAATTTTGCAAAATGTCTCAGATCCCAATTCACTTCCTGCTGACTGTCCCATGATTAGTTCTAGTGGGTAGGAGTACATTGAAAAAATAAGCAGGATTCCCTTTTAGGTAAGGTTGGGATGAGCTAATCGGATTATAAACAACTAGTGAATTCCCTCCTCTATGGTTGGTTTTGTCCAGTGGGGCAAACTGAGAGTTATGGAACCGAAATGGAGACTAAAGGTTACAGATGTAGAGGACATGGTGTTCAAGGATGCATTAAGAGAAGGCGTAGAGCAGTATTTTAGAGAAAAGGAGGATTCAGCATCTAATTTTATGATTAGGGAGGAACCATTTAAAAAGACTGTAAAAGCATTGCATCCAAGCGAGGACATCGATTTGACTTTTGTGATGGAAAAATATACGCTGGAAAAGAGGTTGAGAGAGCTAGAGAAAGAGAAAATAGACAATACCCTCATGTCAGAAGTACCATTAAATGATAAGGGAAAATGAGCAGAAAGTATGGAAAAACTGAGATGCTTTGACTGCAGAGAATATCAGACCAGGACACCTAACTAATACAACAACACAGGTAAGATGCTAGCCTGGCTGTCAAGGCCAGAACTGAGAGGTACAGTAGTAAACATGATCTGCTTAAAAGATGGAACAAAAGTAAGATCACAGCTGATGATCAATCAGGGCTTTACCGAATATAACTGTAATCTTTATAAAGCACAGGATCCTGTATCAAATCAGATATTGAATGAATATCTGGAAAGGGCCAGAGTAGAAATACTGACTGAAAAAATGATGGTACAGTTTGAGACAGAGATAACAAGCCAGGAAGAGAATTTGGCAATTAAAGGATTAGCCAAACAGAAAAAATCAGGTACAGGTGGCATTCCAGTTGAATTATGGTTAACATATTTGCATATGCTGACATCCTGTCTGGCCACCACGTATGGCGAGTTTCTACAAACACGTATCCTTCCTACTGGAACTGGAGTGAGAACTGACAGCTAAAAAATCTTATCTATCTCTGTCAGTGTTTAATATTCTATAAAATTACTGAGTAAGATCATAGCCAATAGACCACTCCCATATGCACCAAAATTCATTCATCCGAATCATTGCCGATTTATGCCAGAGCAACAGTGCAGATTTATGCCAGAGCAAAAAAGGTTTATGAATATTAGACAGCTAGTCCAGATACTAGAAGAGGCAGTGATGGATGAACATGCTTAGGCACTGGGAACAGAAATATAAAGTGTCACAAACGTAATTGTACCATATGTGGATGATATTTTTGTTTATAACTGACATGCTACAGGAGGCAGATCTGCAATGAGGACTCTAGCAGATTTTGGGGATGTCTTGGGGCTCCGAGTGAATTGGACGAAATTAAGCATATTTTCAGTACATATGGATACGGATAAGACAGCAGTATCATCAGGCAGACTTAGATTACTCTGGAAACCCAACACAGGTACATATCAATCAGCATTTATAAATCGTGGTTTATCACCTGGGGGGTTGGTGGGTGTTTGTGGGGATTCAAGGCGCTAGCTGATGGACGCCGGTCAGTCGAAGAGCCATGTCTTGAGATCCTTCCTGAACTGAGCCAGTGAGGGAGCTCTACCCTAGGTGAAGCGGCATTGTGTCCCAGGAGAAGGCTCGTCCTCTGGCCGTGTTCTTCCTGATCCTGGGAATGGTGGCGAGGGCCAGTTATACGAAGTGTAGTTGCCTGGAGGGTGTGTAGACGGAGAGGCTGAGGTTGAGGTAGGCAGGTTCGATGTTGTGAAGAGCCTTGAATGCGTGTGTCAGGAGTTTGAAAGTGATGCGTTTGTTGATGGTGAGCCAGCGTAGGTCTCAGGTGGGCAGAGATGTGGCTTTTGCGGGGGATATCCAGAATCAGTCTGGCCGCGACGTTCTGTAGTCTCTGATATCTAGTTTGGAGTTTCTTGTTGATTCTGGCATAGAGAGTGTTGTTGTAGTCAAGTTGACTGCTGACAAATGCATGGGTGACTGTCCTTCTTCCGTCGATGGGTATCCACTTGAAGATGTTCCGGAGTAGGCGGTGCATGTGGAAGCATGCGGATGAGACGGTGTTGAATTGGCAGGTCATGGGAAGTGAGAACCCGGGGATGATACAGAGGTTGCATGCATGGTCTTGGCGGGGGAGTTCCCAAGGCGCTATCTATCATGCCACCCAAGGCCTGGTTGAAGGGCAGCAATAACGCTGCTTAAAAGCAGTCTGGCAATCAGGAAGATACAGCCTTTGTCAATAGCAGAAAGCGTTACTGCACTGTCAAACATGATCCTCCTTCGTGGTTACTATATTACTTTTACAGCCCTGCTGATCCATGTATTTTGGGGATTTTTTGGGGAATTTTGGGAATTATAGTTCCTGAGAAAAACCTGTTTGCCTGCTGGGGAGGGAGGACTGGGTGTCTCTGACCACGAGCTGTATTATTTAGCACCCCGATATGAAAAGACAACCAAATGGTTGAAACTAATATAAAGAACAGAAATAAAAGGGAACACTCACAGACACAATTCATGCTCTTTGTACACCCCAAGGAAGAGTTGGTGACAAATATGAGACAATCTAGCTCCTCACACATTGCTGGACATGGAAATTAGAAACCCAAAAATATGCAGAGTACAAAGACACACACTTACCTACGGAATTAATAAGAGGATGAGGGAATCTACACCTGACCAGACAATGGATGCAAATACTAAAAGATTTGATCAGACCTGAGGAGGAGGAAGACTAGTTAGAAAAATAAAATGTATGTCCGAAGTACTAAAAACCCTAGAGAGGTAGAAGCTACTAAAGGAAAAAGTTGCCCCCTCTTGACAGAAGTACTGAGTAAGGACTACGTCAAATATTTATAAGCAAAAATAGTGGCCTTTCTGTATTTAAAGAACAGTATTAGAGGAGATAACCAATTAGTCGAACAGTATACATAGATACCTATTAAGACCCGAGTTTAAAGTTAAGGTTTGGGTTGAACAAGAAAGTGAGAGTGTGAGGGCATTAATGTCAGGGTCAGCTTTCAGTTTTCTCCTTTTATAGCTCTCCTTTCAGTTCTTTGATTGTACTCTTTTTATTTTATTTTTTATTTAAAAAAAAATAGTTCATCTCTCTAGGCAGTGATAATGGGCTTGCTGCCCATTTCACCTGTAGTGCAGCACATAGCCCATGGCCACTTCCTCTTAACCCGGCGACTATTCATTTCCATTGAGTATCGTTTATCCATTCCAAGATGGCCAAAACTCTGGTTCTAAATCTGGAAGTCCATTCAGTAGCTTTAAAAAACAATATGCATTGTACAGTACCTCTGCAAAACAGATACCCGCTGCTATTTTTAGTTTTGTTATTGAAAGCATATGACTACTGGTATTTAGATGGCAGCATGTTTTCTTTCTTTACCTTTATTCTTTTAAGTTATCCTACATATGTTGCTGAGCTTGTGTGTGTTTTATTATGGTTGTTGTCAGAGGGTGAACGCCAGAATGAGTCAGTGGACCAAAGAACGGATGCATAAGTGCAAAGCTGAGTGACCGAGTGCATGTATGATGACTTGTTGAATGCCTAAATCCATCAATGATGAAAAAAACACATCAATTCGTAGGCCACACCTATTGACTTTGCCAGCGCTTGTTATCTTGAGTATTTCTTCTGGAACATTGCTGAAGTCACATAGTTGTAATGTAATATCTTAAACCGTGCTATTTAAAATCTAGTGCCACTCTGGGACTTTCTAATGTTCATCAGGGCGTTTCAAAGTCTTTTTTGTAAAAATGCCTCCTCTCAATTCCTGCCCCAATTACATTCTACCAGACGCAGCTTCTTCTGCATGTCAGCTCACAGTGTTATATATAAAAAATCAAGATGACTCCTCTAGATTCCTGTAAGTCTTTAATGTTCGCAAGAGTGTTTGAAGTTAGTATCATATGCAATAATTAATTTCATACGCATCTGGCCTCCTTTGTGATCCTTCTATAATGTAGAAACTGTCCTACACCCACCTAAAAGGTAGTTTAAGCATCATCACGTCAGGTTTTTCATTCACATATATGCCCTCTTTGTTTATAGAGCCCTTAGAGGTGAATGGTCTTCTCAATTCATGAGACCTTAATGTCCTCTTCCATATTTGCCTAGTGTTTCGAAAGAAAGGGAGGGGGCACCTCTCCATTAGCAAAGATACTTTTTGAGAGTTCACCTGTTAAACCTGAGTGTAAGAGAATTTCCCTATCAATGTATTGACCTTAGGGAACCAACCAACCATGAAGTTCAGATGCATCACTAAATAGTACCTTTTGAAATTTGGTTACCTCAATCGACCCTCTTCATATGTTAATTTTGGAGTGTCCAAGGACACCATGCTGCATTTTCAACTCAATAGTATCCTGACAATACACTCTAGAAATGTGTAAGCAAATCATTTGGGATTTGAAACATGCTGCATTGAAATAAGGACTCACAACGGGGTGGTAAAACAACTTTTGACAGAGCTACTCTGCCTGCGCCAGGCAGAATTCCATTGTGTTAAAAGTATGCCACTTTTTCTGTATGCCCTGCCTGTATCCCCATTTGGTGAAACATAATGTAACCCCAGCTCATTACCAACCCATGACATCCCAAATCATTCAAATAATTATTTGTCTTTAGTAGGAGCAGCACAGATTTTTCAACATTGATATTTAGAGATGATTCTACCTGATTTTGACAGCAAGGTAATCAACACCACATTTGGAATTTTCATATAGAGTAAAATATGGCATCCACAAAAAGCAAAATAATCTGATTTGTATTGCTTTCCATTATTGCATGCCCCAGTAGGGTGCTCCAGATTCAACTTGCAAGGGGTTCTATCACTAGCACAAATGGTAATGGTGAACATGGGCATCCATGTCTATAACTGCTCTCTAAATCGCTGCTGGGTCACAGCGGCACACAACGCTCTTCAAGGAAATTTTTTAAAAGTGTGCAACCCAACATCCACCAATATGCAGGGACAAACAAATACGATAGGTTCAGTACGCAGCTAGGCCTTTGAACATATGAGTAGAAGCACGCAGAGTGCATTCTTGTGTAACAATGTCTAGCAACATCTTTGAAGTCTAATAAGGATTTTTCCATTGTCTTTACCACAATAATGTTTGGCTTTAAGAACGGAAATGCCTCGCCAGGAGTGAGTGTTAATGTATTCTTTTATAATAAAATTGCATGTCACAACCATGGCATCTAGTGTGACTGCTAGGAGAAACACAACATGTGCAACTGCATTAAATAGATGCAACAGCGTATTCTTGAACGCTACCTATTCTTTTGACGGTATGTGTCTCAGAGTAATCTGAGAAGCTGAGAGTTTCTTTTTCTGTGAAGCTCTAAACGACACGCTTTTGGGGACCTGGGCCAGATCCTGCTGAGGCCTGCCTGTTAATCTACAGATGGCCAGGCACCGTAGCCTTGCTCTGAGATAACTAAATTTTCTTACTCAGCATCCTACACCTGAGAGCCATATGGTGCACGCTTCTAAAGGTTAATCCAAGCTAGGTTGCCACTATTCCCCCTTACAGGGAATTGAAAAATACAGAAACGTTGGTAGAAATGTTTTCTCCTTGCTCGTTCATTTTGTAAATGCCAGCTGTCTCATAGGCCACTACTCTCACAACTTGTGGGACTCCATAGCCCAAGTTTTACCCATTGTCCTGAAGGAATCCTCTGTCATCCTTTCTGAGGACATGCAGGACGGTCATGATACAGACAAGTTCACCATTCTCTGTGGGCTTGTTAACACTGACTCTCTGGGAAGAGTGATTGACACTTATCTTGCCCTTGCAGACATACATATATGCGGTCCACTTGTTTTTCGGGCAATATACTGGCTAGCTGCGTGAACATGTCATCAAATGGCTCCTGATTTTTCAGGGACTAAGCAGACTCTTCCCTGGAGCACTTCAAAGAAGGCAGGTCCAAAGAGCTCTCTCTGGGCTTTCTGCTCTTTCCTGCTATCCACATTAACACGTCACCCCCTCGGTGGCTACAGTAGCAGCTTCCAGTATCACCAATAGCCTTAACTGGTGCAACAATGGCCTCCACCTTCTTTGTGCCCTTTGTGTCCACAGAAGAGGGCAATGCAGACAGCAGCAGTCTAGTTTCTCACACCTCCAGCTGCTGCAGCCCAGGCCTTGTTAGCATGTCCTTGTGTGCACACACCCAGGAGACAGGATTGAACACTTTGTGCCAGGGTGGCAAACATTAACTGTGGACCAGTGGGCCCTGCAAATTGTTCAGCAGGGTTATGCCCTACCATTTCTCGACACCCTGGCGCATCTTTTATCATCTGTGTAACAGCTGACGGAGGATGATCTGTCTCTTTTACAGTAGGAAGTGCAGGCTGTTTTGGCCAGAGGAGCCACAGAGAGGGTTCTCGTTGTTATGCATGCTACATCCTGTTGCCAAAAAAGGATGTTGGCTGCCATCCCCTATCAGACTATCACCCCATCAATGCATTCCTGCGAAAAAAAGTAGTTCAAAATGCTCTATGTAGCCTACGTCTTGTCTTCCCTCAGCTACTATGGAGACTTGTTGGTAGTGCTGGACATGCAGGAGCTGCAGTCCTGATAATCCACAGGCATTACTTGCAGTTCATGGTAGACCACAAGCATTTTCAGTTTGCTGTGCTCCCTTTTGGCCTTACCAGTGCCCCTCAGGTGTTCACAAAAGTGACACTGTGGTTGCAGCACACCTTCGGAGGTCGCGGCCACAGTCTTCAATAACTGGCTGTTGAAGGCAGGCTCGTCCCATGCAGTTGATGCCCATCCCTAGTCTATTGCAAACCTCCTGACATCCGTTCGGTTCACAGTCAACATGCTGACCTCAGACTTGCCTCCTTCACTGATGCTTCCTTTCATCTGAGCCATTCTGGGCCGGGTGCAGTATTGCACTTACCTCTTGGAGTGGAGAGTCCAGGACATTTGGGCTATGATCCAATGTTTCAGCCTCTGTCCTGGGTCTCAGGGAGGATGACTGAGGTCGCTGGCCTGAAGGCCTCCTTAATTCTGCTAGTCAAGCATGCCAGGTGACATATGTAGGCTCTGCAGTGGGACCTGAAATTTGAGTGGGCACAGCACCAGGGAAATGTTTTGGATCTGGTCCAGATTTCAGAGGTAACTGTTGAGCATCTGCAGTGGTGGCTGCAGGACAGTGATTGCATCAGTGGCACACCCATCTACTTACCTCACCCAGTGCTCCCAGAAGTAACCATGCACCTATTTTGGGTTGGGAAGGCCACCTGGGAGTTGGAGATCAGAGGCATCTAGGGGCGTACCTACAAGCCCCTTGCACCACCAGTGCGTCACTTTTTCCCATTAAAAAAAGTGAGGCACCGGTGGCACAAAGGGCTTGTAAATAAGCCCCATATTCTCTGGCAGAGGCTTGGCTCCATATCTATCTTCCAAAGCTGAGAGACATTTACTTGGTATTGAACGCCTTCTTGTTATCCATCAAAGGGAAGCTGGTACAGGTGCTCATGCACAAGACCCCGCCATGTGGTTCTGCAACAAGTAGGGCGTGGGTTTGTGGACCCTGTGCCAGGAGGCTTTGTGTCTCTGGAGGTGGCTAGACCACCAAGGAATTTTTCTGGAGATGCACTACCTGGCATGTTCCTTGAATGCCAGAGCAGACAAACTCAGCCGTCGACGCCTTGCGGATTACAAATTACCAAAACTGGAGGTGGCAGGGGTCTTTTCCGTGTCTGGGAAGAATCCTGGCTTGATCTTTTTGCCACCACAGAGAAAACCCAGTGTCATCAATTTTGTGCATTGGGTTTTCCAAGGTGCCTCGCACTTTGAAATGTGTTCCGCGTCCAGTAGAACTTGAAACTCCTTTGCTCCGTCCATTGATACCTTTCCAGCTCTGTATTCTGAAGAAGATCAGGGCTAGATGGACCTATGTCACCCTAGATAACCCAGAGTTGGCATGGGAGAGTGTAATATTTTGAACTATTGTGCATGAATGTTTGTCCTTCGATCAGGCTGCCCTTTAGGAGGATCTCTTGTTGCAGCAGCAGTGTAGGGTTATGCACCTGAACGTGCACAATCTACACCTTTATGCTTCAAGACTGAGCAGCAATAGTTGAATGCTTTCGATTTTTTTTAAGTAGTTTATGTCTTCATGGTAGCCAAGCGTCCCTTAACCAAATCTGTATACGCCTTCTGTTGGGATAAGTTTGTGGCCTGTTGTGTTTCTCACCTGATCGACTCACTCCAGGATAAACTGTCCAAAGCTTTGTTGTTTGTGTTGTCCGTAGCCCAGCAAGACCTTGACTTGGGCATTGTTAAAGCGTTTGGCTTTTTTAGAGTTGCCAGACAAGCCCTCATTGTTCAAATCACTAGTTGTGATGTGTTTCCTCAAAGGGTTGCAACATATGTTTTTCCCTTCTCCATTTGACATACCCCAACGGGACTTACATTTGGTCCTCACATTCCTCATGTGTGCTCTTTTTGAGGCTCTCCATAGTTGCTGTCTCTGGCACCTTACCCTCACAACAGTATCTGCAGATAGAAGCCTTTATCAAATGGACAACTTAAATACCTTTGGTAATGCTGTTTCTGGTAGTGACTCTAAGTGCAGATTATTCACCAACACCACAATAAGACCACCAGCCCACCAGCCCACCACCCCACCCCGTTCTGTGAGCCAGGCACGTATATATAATAAGGTTCCATCTTAGAGATCTGCACATGGTTAAGATTGTTTTCATTTGGCTTCAGGAGTTTGGGCATGGACGAGTCAAAAAGCAACCAAGGTCTGCATTCATGGGTGACACCTAATTAGGGCAACATACATCACGTCCTGTGAAGAATGACATGGAGTCATTGGCACTACTTGTCAGCATGCAGGAGTACTGTTGAAAAGTTTCTGGATCCATTGTGATGCCTGGAGAATATTCAAAAGGTTGGGAATCTACAGTTAGATAGATTCTGTACCAGATAGACTGTTAAAGTAAGTAACTTGTGAATCTGTACCCACAGTTTATCTGAGGGGGTAAACAACACAAAAACCCTTGCCTAATATTGTAGTCTGTGAGATTCCATGTAACAAAATGTATGTCAGTAGGTTTTCATAAAGAAAATTAATAATCCACCGTAAATGCCTACTGACATTAACATATGCTTTTCACCATCAATTTGTCAGGTCCTCTGCCTTTATCATAGATTTTCAAATTAAAAAATAAGGCCTATAATCTTTATCATTTGCTTGTCACCATAGCAAACTCAGACCTTCTGTTCTGGGCATAAGCTTTTCCACAAGGCACCCCTCAGATATACAGTAATAACATTACAAATATGTACAACATTACACTTGTCAAAACAATACAGAATCCCAGCAAGTAAAGCCTAATAATGATTACCATAGTGCAAATCTGCTATCCCATAGTTTGGGTGGGTCATCAATTCCAAAAGCTTAGCCTACCACTGCTAAATGCGAGATTCAATGTAACAAAGTACCTGCCTATAGGCTTTGGCACAGTTTAATAAGAATCCACCCTTAAAAGCCTATTGGCCCAGATTTATGCTAACGTGGCGCAGCGCAGTGCTGGGCCAGAAATAGCAACGCTGCATCACTTTTGAAACGCAGGTGTATGCCGTATTAAGAGAAATACGGCGCACCCCTTACGTTTTCCCCTGTGCTGGGGGTGAATTAAGCTGCTTAGCGCCAACACAGGCATCCTTGCACTTTATGTGCAGGATGGTGAAGCTTCCTACACGTAAACACTTCTCCATGGCATTTTGCTTCTTCTATGTGTGCTGCAGAATGCAGCACACATAGAAAAACAAAAAACGAGGAGGAATAAAAGCATTCCTCCTTGTTTTGCCATGTTAACGCCACCCCTAGGGTGACGTTAGTTTTTGGCGCTGCCTCAGGTTTATGACAACTTGTAAATCTGAGGTAACGTGAAATGTAATAGGTGTTGAACGCCCACAGCAACACCCATTACACGCCCCTCTGCCGAAGAAAACTGAATTGGAGGGGCCCATATTTACAAGGAGGCATAACGTCACATTAAAGTGGCGTGCAACCTCCTTGGAGCAGCTCCGGTGGTGCTAGGGGCTCTAAAATATGCC
Organism: Pleurodeles waltl; assembly: GCF_031143425.1. Lineage (NCBI taxonomy): Eukaryota > Metazoa > Chordata > Amphibia > Caudata > Salamandridae > Pleurodeles > Pleurodeles waltl. Next base: position 571,682,955 of record NC_090451.1, on the reverse strand, counting down.
CCACTGTCTTTAAATTGGAAGAGCCCATCTATGTGGCACATGGTTGCCCCAACAAACACAGGAAAATATGGGGAAAGTGATGGAACTACTTTGAGCTGGAGTGGTTGTTATGCGGAAGTGCTTTCTCTGCCATTCCTACATATTTTCTATCCTATTGCAAGCACTGTACTTAATGTTCTTGCAAACTGTAAAATCAATAAAAGGTAGTTTAATAAAAAAGGATACAGACTTTAACATATGTATTTCACAATCAAGTCAGACCTACCCGCTTTGTCATAACTTTTTATTATGAACAGATCACACCTGAGGATTATGACATAACATTTTCTAGTGAACTGATAAGGTTTATGCCTTTACCACTGGCCTGACACTGTAACAAACACAGGCCTGCTGATGTGCATCTAAACTGACTATCATTGTTCATATAAGTATGAAATTACAAATATGTAAAGAACAGCAATTGGAAAAACAGTGTACATCCTGTCTTAATGGGGCCTATTAAGAATCATCTCAGTGAAGCCTTCTACTCCGAGGGTTTTTTCAGAGAGGATGACAAAAACTGAAATTGTTACCTCCTATGGCCTGTCTACAGCCTCTAGAGTGGTGTGATAACAATTTGCTTTTGTAGTCCTATTGTATTAAACAAATGCTTTACACAATCTTTGTCATAACTTTTCATAATGAAAAAAACAATCCTGTGCTTTTGGTATAACTTCCCAGTACACCAGTACCAGTCAAGCCTATTGGCTTGTCACTAGAACTAGCTCAGGCCTACTGCACAGAATGAGAGCTTCCCCACAAGGGCAACCATGAGTCATACAGTCATAAAATTACAAATGCATATAAAATTACAGTTGGCAAACAAAATTATATTCCTTCCAAGAGAACTTAAAAAGGATTATCGACATGCATATCTTATGTCCCCACCGTTTGTTTGGGTGGACCATCAACACCAAAACCCTTGCCTTCTACAATATTCTGCAGTGTTCCATGTAACAAAATATCTGTCTCTGGGTTTTAGCACAGTGTAAAAACAATCCAGCCTTAAAACCCCATTGCCTTTAATAAATGCTTTTTGCAGTAAGTAGTTTATTGATGTGTTACATTAATTAAGAACAGTAATTATTGCTGATTAATTATATTTAGGATGATGAATGATTCCAAAGAGAACTACTGTTTTTCATGATAGTTGTACATCCAGGTTCCCGTAGCTTTAAGGGTTGCTCTTGTTAATGAGAGATACATTTCCTAAATGTAGGCTAGGCCTTCTGGCTTTGCCATAACATTTTAAAAGAAGCAGGTGAAATCTGTAAATTATAGCATGACCTTTCTCAATGAACTGATACAACCTACTGCTTTTACCATTGGCTTAACACCTTAGCCACCAAAGGCATATTAATGTGTACAGCAACAAGCAACCATCATGCATACAGATATTAAATTACAAATATATGAAAAAAACAGCCACTCTCAATAGGGCCTAACAAGAATCATTACTGTGAAACCACCAGGATTTGTCAGAATGGGTGGCAAACACCAAAACCACTCCTACTATTGTAAGCTGTAAAATAACGTAATAAAATATATGTCCTGTAACACAATGTGATAACAACCAACAGGTAATTGCCTACTGGCTTTAAGAAATGTTTTTCACAATAAATAAGCTAGGCCTACTGCCTTTTCATAATAATCAAATAAGACTAATGATATTGAACATAATGTTTCCCAGTGTGCAGACTAAGCCTGTAGCTTGCCACAATAACCAGCTCAGGCCTACTATCTTAAGTGTTAGCTTTTCCTCAAGAAAACCATCAGGAACACATTTATAAAACTAGAAAAGTATGCAGAATTACACTTGGCTATTCTATCTCGCCTAGGAAAAACTAACAAGGAATCTCCTACAGCAAATCTTCTATATCCCAGGCTTGTCAGCAGGGTAACCAACACCAAAACCCTTGCCTACTATGGTCATCTGTGAGATACCATTTACTAAAATATCTATTAGTAGGCGCTAATATAGAGTAATAACATTTCACCCTTAAATGCCCATTGATTTTAACATATGCTTTTCACAATAAATACAACAGGCCTACTACCTTTGTGGTAACATTTCATAACAAACAGATGATACCTACTGCCATGCTCGTGGGTTTATCACTATATCCAACTCAATCCTGCTCTACCAAGTATAAGATTTGTCACCAGCCAAAAAGTGCAATGCAAGCACTGTATTTTGTGGAAGATCACAACTTCAGTTCAATCAAATCCTCTATGTGGTGGAACCTAAGGCTCTGTCTCAGTAGTACTCTGAAAACGATTTTTGTTGATCACATAAGGTCCTCTGTCAGCTGTGCTTTCAAGACAGACTTAAAAGGCATGTAGGTTAGTGTAGCCCTGGGCATCCCTTACTACTCTGAAGGCTAAAGTTAATGATGGAAAGGGAGGGGAATTGGTTCTGCTGCCACAGAAAAACTAATGCCTTAAATTATCTACTTATCTGAAATACTTTAAAGCCATTACAGGGCCAATTTATAATTTAGTGTGTTATTGAGCCTTCTCCAGGTAGCCATAATGTTGCATACCTTCTGGATGGGGAGCCAGCAGAGGCTCCTGAGGTGTGAGGTGATGCTAGAAGGAGGCAATGGAGTTTACTTGTCGACTCATGGATAGTTGGCAGTTAAGGATGATGCTGAGGTTTTGTGTGTGATCGGATAGAGAGTATATTGGTCCGAGTTGTGCTGGCCACCAGCTGTGTTCTTCCCGAAGATCAGGACTTCCATTTTGTCAGGGTTTAGTTTGATGCAGCTGTTTTTCATCCATGCTGCTACGTTGGTCATGGCATTCCAGAAGTTGTCTTTGGCGTTGTGCGGTTCTTCAGTGAGTGAAAGGATGAGTTGAGTGTCGTTGGTGTAGGACACTATATTGAGTCTGTGGGATCTGACGATGTCTGCAAGGGGGTCATGTAGTTGTTAAACATGGTGGAGCTGAGGAAGGATCCTTCGGGACCCCGCAGGTGATGCCCTTGGGTGGAGAAGTGAAGGGAGGAAAGTGGATAATCTGCATGCACCCTAAGAGAACGGAGATGACCCACTTAAGGGCATTTTGTTGAATGCCTATGTTATGGAGTCTGTTGAGAAGAGTGCAGTGGGAGACTGTAGGAAAGTACCATCTTGCCTGGCATGTTACCCCCATTTTTACATGTATGTAAGTTTGTTTTTGCCTGTCTCACTGGGATCCTGCTAGCCAGGACCCCAGTGCTCATAGTTTGTGGCCTAAATGTGTACACCTGTGTAGTGACTAACTGTGTCACTGAGGCTCTGTTAACCACCACCTCAGTGCTTATGTTCTCTCTCTGCCTTTAAATTTGTCACTATAGGCCAGTGACCACTTTTACCAATTTCAATTGGCACACTGGAACACCCTTATAATTCTTTAGTATATGGTATCTAGGTACCCAGGGTAGTGGGGCTCGAGGAGAGCCCTATGGGCTGCAGCATTTCTTTTGCCCCCATAGGAAGCTCAGACAAACCTTTACACAGGACTGCAATTGCAGCCTGAGTGAAATAACGCACAAGTAACTTGTAAGTCACCTATATGTCTAACCTTCACCTGCTGAAGGTTAGGTGCAAAGTTACTAAGTGTGAGGGCACCCTTGCACTAGCAAAGGTGCCCCCACATAGTTCAGGGCAATTTCCCCAGACTCTGTGAGTGCAGGGACACCATTACACGTGTGCACTACATATAAGTCAATACCTATATGTAGCTTCACAATGGTAACTCCGAATATGGCCTTGTAACACGTCTGAGATCATGGAATTGTCCCCCCATTCCAAATCTGGTATTAAGGTGCCAATTCCATGCATCCCTGGGGCTCCACTATGGACCCCGGATACTGCCAAACCAGCCCTCTGGGGTTTTCTCTGCAGCTACCGCTGCTGCCCCCCCACAGACAGGGTTCTGCCCTCCTGGGGTCTGGGCAGCCCAGTCCCAGGAAGGCAGCACAAAGAATTTCCTCTGAGAGAGGGTGTTACACCCTCTCCCTTTGGAAATAGGTGTTAAAGGCTGGGGAGGGGTAGCCTCCCCCAGTCTCTGGAACTGCTTTGAAGGGTACAGATGGTGCCCTCCTTGCATAAGCCAGTCTACTCCAGTTCAGGGAACCCCCAGTCTCTGCTCTGGTGTGAAACTGGACAAAGGAAAGGGAAGTGACCACCCCCCTGTCCATCACCACCCCAGGAGTGGTGCCCAGAGCTCCTCCAGTGTGTCCCAGACCTCTGTCATCTTGGATCCAGAGATGTGAGGGCACTCTGGAGGGCGCTGAGTGCCCAAAGCCAGCAGGTGACATCAGAGACCCCTCCTGATAGGTGCTTACCTGACTAGGTGGCCAATCCTCCTATGAGAGCTATTTAGGGTCTCTCCTGTGGGCTTTTCCGCAGATAACGACTTGCAAGAATTCACCAGAGTTCCTCTGCACCACTGTCTTCGACTTCTGCCAAGGATCGACCGCTGACTGCTCCCGGACACCTGCAAAACTGCAACAAATTAGCAAGAAGACTACCAGCGACATTGTATCGCCTAATCCTGTCGGCTTTCTCAACTGTTTCCAGGTGGTGCATACTTTGGGGGCTGCCTGCCTTCATCCTGCACTGGAAGCCACAAAGAAATCTCCTGTGGGTTGATGGAATCTTCCCCCTGCTCCAGCAGGCACCAAACTTCAGCATCACCGGTACCCATTGGCCCCTCTCATCCTGACAAGCGTGGCCCCTGGAACACAGGTGGTGGGCCCAAGTGATCCACACTGTCCAGTGGTCCATCTGTCCAAATTTGGAGGAGGTAAGTCCTTGCCTCCCTTCTCCAGACAGTAATCCTGTGCACCACGTAAATTGCAGCTACAAGGGCTTCTGTGCACATTTCCACGAAATCCTTCATGCACAGCCAAGCCTAGGTCCCCAGCACTCTGTCCTGCGATGCTCTGCTCCCTTAGTTGATCTCTGGCATCGTGGGACCCTCTTTTGCAGTGTTGAGATGACCGCCGTGTACAGACTTCTTGAACCCGTGTTCAAGTGCTTCTGTAGGTGCTGCCTTCTTGTGCATGGGCTCTCTACGTTGCTGAGGGCCCCCTCTGTCTCCTCCTACAGGTGGCGACATCCTGGTCCTTCCTGGGCCTGGGCAGCACCCTTTTTCTTCAACCGCGACTCTTGCAGCTAGCAAGGCTTGTTTGCGGTATTTTGCCAAGGAAATAACTCTGCATCCTCCAGCACTCCGTAGGACATCTTCTGCACAAAGGAGAAGTTCCTAGCACCTTTCATTGTTGCACAATCTTCAGCTTCTTCCATCCGCAGGCAGCCATTTTGCACCTTCATCCGGGGTTTAGTGGGCTCCTGCCCCCCCTGGATATTTTCACGACTCTTGGACTTGGTCCCCTAGCTTTGCAGGTCGTCAGGTCCAGGAATCCGTCTTCAGTGCTTTGCAGTCTGTTGTGGTCTTTGCAAAATCCTTTTTCACAACTTTAGTGTGTTTCTGGGGAAATAGTAGTACTTTACTCCTACTTTCCGGGGCCTTGGGGTGGGGTATCTTGGACACCCTTTGTGTTTTCTTACACTCCCAGCGACCCTCTACACACTACACTAGCCTAGGGGTCCATTCTTGGTTTGCATTCCACTTTCTTAGTATATGGTTTGTGTTGCCCCTAGGCCTACTGCATCCTATTGTATTCTACAGTGTTTGCACTACTTTCTGACTATTTTACTTACCTGATTTTGGTTTGTGTGTATATTTTGTGTATTTTACTTACCTCCTAAGGGAGTATATCCTCTCAGATATTTTTGGCACATTGTCACTAAAATAAAATACCTTTATTTTTAGTAACTCTGAGTATTATCTTTCTAATGATATAGTACCTATATGATATAAGTAGTATAGTAGGAGCTTTGCATGTCTCCTAGTTCAGCCTAAGCTGCTCTGCTATAACTACCTCTATCAGCCTAAGCTGCTAGAACACTACTAATCCACTATTAAGGGATAACTGGACGTGGCACAAGGTGTAAGTACCATCAGGTACCCACCATAAGCCAGGCCAGCCTCCTACAGAGACTGTATCGAACGCTGCAGAAAGTTCCACATGGATCAGAGCTGCCGACTCCCCTCAGTTGAGGAGGGTCCTGTTGTCATCTGTGGCAGCGATCAGTGCGGTCTCCATGCTGTGGTTGGCCCGGAATCCTGACTGTGAGGTGTTGAGAAGGTAGTTTTGTTAGAGGTAGTCGGTGAGCTATTGGTTGATGGCTTTCTTTAGCATTTTGGCTGAAAGGGAGGGAGGGAGATGGGACTATCGTTTTTTAGGTTTTTGGGGTCGGCGGTGGGTTTCTTTAGTAGGGGATCTGACCTCTGCGTGCTTCCATTCATCCAGGAAGGTTGCTGTGGAGATGGAGGTTTTGCGGCTACAGATTGGTCCATGCTAATAGCGTTGGCTCCAAGGTAGAAAAGCTGGTGGGGGCAGGGATCGGGGGGGCCCCCGGAGTGGATGAATGACAGGATGGCTGCGGTGGTCTGTAAGGTGATCAGGGACGAGGAGGTTATCATGTGGCTGGTGTTTGTTGTTTGAGAGATGTTGTCTAGGCTGGAGAAGGAGTGTTGGGCAGTCAAATTGTTGTATATGGTGGTGATCCTTCTGTGGAAGTAGTCTGAAAAGGGTGTTGCAGAGTTCCTGTGATGGGAGAATGCTGGTCTCTGCAGCTATTGTGTTGAAAAAGTCTTTGATGATATTGAAGAGTTCTTTTGTGTGGTTGGCTAGGGTGTCGATGCGGGCCGTGATTGCTGCTTTCTTTGATGCCTTTATGTGGTGGTGCTAGTTGTTGAGGGCTGCTCTGTAAGCGGCTGTTGGAGGGGTCCTTGATCATCCGCCATTGTTTCTCAAGTCAGTGGCAGTTGTGTTTAGAGTTTTTAAGCTCTGGAGTGTACTATCTTGCTGGCTTGGGTGTATTTTTGGTTTAGTTGGTTTCAGCAGGGTGACTGTCGGCAGATTTGTTGATCTAGTTGGTTGATATCCGCAGTGGGCTCGGGTTGTAAGGTGCCTAGAGCCTGTGCCCACAGGGCCTCAGTTACCTTGCCCTAGCTTCAGCAGCGGGTGCTATGGTGTTGTAAGTGGTGTGCTGGGAGCTGGAGATGATGAAATTGACGATGTTGTGGCCGGTCCAGGTGAGTTCCATCACATGGGTGAAATTGATTCTGTTGCTAGAAATGAACATGTCCGGCTTGTGTGTGTCCGGCAATGTGTGTCTGGCTTTGTGGGTGGTTTGTTAACCAGTTGGGTGAGTCTGATGTTGCTGAGGTTCCTCATGAGGGAAGTGGAGTTGGTGTAATTGACGTGAAAATTGAGATTGTCGAGTAAGACGTAGTGAAGAGAGTTGATGGCAAGGGGGGGGGCGATGAGGTTTGGTGATGGCATTGCAGAAGGCTGGGCATGGTCCTGGGGGTCTGCATATGAGAAAGCCTCACATTGTGGTCTTGGCATCAGTCTGGAGTCGGAAGTTGAGGTGTTCCACGAGGGGCGTTGGGTTGTCATCAGTGATGGTGCATTGGATGGTTTCCTTGAAGATGATGGTGATTCCCCTGCCATTTGTTGGTGTGGTCTCGTGTACCATCTTGGAGCTGTCAGGGGTGGCCATGGCGATGTCGGGGTTTGAGGAGAGTGTTACCCATGGTTCGGTGATGAAGGCGGCATCCGGCTCGTGTGTGGTGATGTCCCAGACTTCTGTGGCGTGTTTGCATAAGGAGTGGGCGTTTAGCATGATGCAATGGAGTGGTGCTTGGTTGTTCATAGTCTTCTGTGTGGTTTCAGTGCAGAAATCAGTGTGGGCAGATGGGCCCTCGTTGCAGGAGAAACAGCAGTGTCTGCGAGTGAAATGTCCTTTTCGTTGACCATGGGGTGGCTATGAAGCAGTTGTAGATGCGGTGTCCGATAATCAGGACCCAGAGGTTCTTGGTGGTGTAACAGTGGGGGATAGGAGGACCAAGGGTCCTGTTGCTGGGTGCGGTCCAGGCACAGACGGTGCATTGGATGGTTTCCTTGAAGATGATGGTGATTCCCCTGCCGTTTGTTGGTGTGGTCTCGTGTACCATCTTGGCGCTGTCAGGGGTGGCCATGGCGATGTCGGGGTTTGAGGAGAGTGTTAGCCATGGTTCGGTGATGAAGGCGGCATCCGGCTCGTGTGTGGTGATGTCCCAGACGTCCGTGGCGTGTTTGCATAAGGAGTGGGCGTTTAGCATGATGCAATGGAGTGGTGCTTGGTTGTTCATAGTCTTTTGTGTGGTTTCAGTGCAGGAATCAGTGTGAGCAGATGGGCCCTCGTTGCAGGAGAAACAGCAGTGTCTGCGGGTAAAATGTCCTTTTCGTTGACCATAGGGTGGCTATGAAGCAGTTGTAGATGGGGTGTCCGATAATCAGGACCCAGAGGTTCTTGGTGGTGTAACAGTGGGGGATAGGAGGACCAAGGGTCCTGTTGCTGGGTGCGGTCCAGGCACAGACGGGCTTGCCTTTGGCACACCGGCAGCACGCTCGCTGTGCACGGCTTTGTTGCGGCCTCCATTATATGTGGTGGGAGGGACTGGAGGGTGGGCGGCAGTCGCATGAAGGCAGCGACAACAAGATATCAGCAAACGCAACAGGCTTGGGAATGTGGGCGTACCTGTTGGCCGCACGCAGGAGGGCCGTGGAGCGGCTGAAGTGCTGTGATCAGCACAAGTGGATGAATATATTTTATACACATCATTAATCATAGAAGTGTACACGTCTAAAGTCCAATGACAGTCTTTCATACAGCCTGTCGAGTATGAAAACAAGGAAAAATCTGACAAGTCAGCAAGAGGACCGACGTGGAGTGTGCTGCTGAGGAATAGGCAAAAAACTATCCAAGACTAAATTAAATAACAGTATCTAATGGAGCTTCGATGAAAAAAAAAAAAAAAGATCTGACACATATTCCAAAAACTGCACATTTTACAGGTTCAGAAGAGACAAAGACAACACTCTTCACATGGTTTGAAGTGGCACTATGGGCCATACTAATAAATGTTATGTGACGGAAACCAGTCAACATTGTAGAAATTGTGTTATGTAAAACATGCTTTCCTAAGGTCCCCCTAATAAGTAATATTCTGACGTCTCCTTTAGCCTACATACAAGGGAAAATGTAATTGCACTGCTAATCAACAAACCATTTAAATTAATAAACAAAGTTGTAGATGCAAGCAGTAATAGCTTTGAATATTTGCAATATTATGAGAACATCTCCGAAATGGCTTCATTCGAAGCACAAGATAGTCACATGAAGTTTCACCACAAACCGAATCCCATTTAAACTATTTTATAAACAGCTAAGCACTTTAAAGAGAAAAACAAGGACGCACGAAACTTTCCATTGCACTTTTAAAAGAAACATTTTTTGCTGTCAGTGCAAAACGAGAAAGTCCTAGTATATTTATTTTGGCAGCTTGATTATGCTAAGTTAAAGACGCATAAATGAACATTAAACCTTTAATTATTAAATCTACTCTGATATAGATTTTTTATCTGTTTATTGCTTTTATTGATATACACCTTCACTAGCAAGGCATAGCATTAAATCTCCTAGTGCATTTTCTAATACAGGATATCAACTGTCTCCTAATGTTTTGCACTTATAGATGTTATGAACATAGCCTATTTCAGTGCACCACAGGATTATCAGTTGCCACAGATCATAATATGCTTAATGAGAATACCAATTGAACTCCTTACCAAACCAAAACACATCAGCCACCAACATGGTCACACTGTGAAATGGCATCATATTCTCAATGCGCAGGTCAATGTCAATTGGGGCCTCACATTATCAATGCCCCCCACCCTCCCTTTTGGTTAAGTCAGATCATGGTGTCTGGACCGGTTGCTTAAGCGTCTCCAGAAGCCCCCCCAGGTCATTGAGATAGGTTATTTCCTGCATCCCCTCCCGTCTTCCAGTTTGAGGTCCATCTGTTCTCTCCACACACATTAGACCACATTTCTCCTTCATTGCGTAATATATGGGGCCTATCAGCAATGCACTGTTTGGCCAGGGTGATTGCAAGTGTCAGTAACCTGGAACCCACGTTGATAAGCGCAATGGAACCAAAGTAGGAGGAGTCCCTCGGTCCCGTGACTCGAAAAGACTTCTTCGAAGAAAAACAACTTGTAACACTCCGACCCAACACCAGACGGCGGACTATGCACAGCATGTGAATCTGCAGCGACTAATGCCACGAACAGATGTACACTGGGTAAGTGACATTTTCCTTCAGGTAAACGTGACATCTCCCGCCTCAGCGCCCCACCCACCACTTGCCGGATTTCGCTCCAGAATTCTACCATTGTCCAACATTCCTATACCTTGTGCGTATAATTAGCTTCTGCTTGTTCGCATCAATTGCAACAATGGACAGTGGTGGAAGATATTTGCATTAGCCTCTTAGGCGTTACGTAGGTAGCATAATGGTAGTTGAATTGTATCTATTTGAGCCTCTCATTACGAGAGTCTTTCAGTGTGCCTCCTAGTGCCTTCCCCCACTGAGTATCTGCAAGCGTTTTCTAGATGCAGCTTTACCTTGTAGCTCTAAGAGTATGTACTGGAGGAGTGAACATGTGGAAAAGCGTTTTATAAAAAGCTTTTCACCTGTCCTCGCCTCCTTTTGTAAACATTAGCTGTAGCACTTCGTTTGTGGTGGTCTCAGTCGCCCCAAGCCCTCATAACTCTTGCACAATACCCAGTATCCTCCCATATAAGAGGAAAAGCGTGGTAGAGAGGCCATGCGCAGCCGTCATTTCCTCACTTGTAAGAAGCTTCCCCTCTTTGTAGCAGTACCCTATTATGAGATTGTCTAATCTGATAGACACCTAGCCACAGAATCCTTACCTTATAATTCTCTTTAAGGTGCCAGACTGGATCCAGATTTTTTTCCCCCAGCTGTACCACTGCGCATCGGAAGAGGGCCTCGTGTGACCTCCGAATGTGATGTCAACAGAATCCATATAGTCCCCTCTCTGATGCGCTGACGTCAGTTCCTTCTTTTCTTTGCTACAAAGCTGATCTGGAGTTACCTCAGGCCTTTGGACTATCTTGACAAAAACGTTCTTATTTCAAGGGAACAGTGTGCCCTTTCTGATGTCCTCAGGATTCAAACCTTGTGGGTCCTGTGGCAGGCAGATGTCGACCACAGGCCCTCATACTGTTTGTATGTGGTTCCTTGGTAAATACCACGACTCCGAGGATTGTGGCTCCAGTCGTCGCCTTCATCCAGAGGCATTGCAGGAGTGCTGTATGAAGATTTAGGAGGCGTGACTGTCGGAGGCCCCACGTCATCATCGGTCTCACTCCAAGTCCAGGGAGCGGTCGCAAGTTCGTTCTAGGAGCTGCGAGCAATCGCAAGTTTGTTCCAGGAGTTGTTCCTGTAATCATCCCTCGACACTGAAGGAGCAGACTCCGAAACGCTGGCAGTCGAAGTTGCAGCTTCCCCCTGCGACAGGTAAGTCTGGGGTTTCTGACACACACTCTCAATCCCCGGTTGAGGAGTCGGCACATGAGTCTACCCCGCGCCTCCCTGCTTTTCCTAGAGCCATGGTGACTGGCCCAGATGCAGGATTATTACAACTCCCTTCATGCCATCTTCAGGCCCATACTTCCCTCTGGCTTGCTTCCTAGCCCCAAGAAGGTCAGAGGTGGACTACTTAACTCCATGCCAGGGGGTTTGCCCTCGGCGTCAGATAAGCACTCTGGATCTGTACTTGGATCCGTTCACCTGCAACTCCAGAGTTTCATCAGCCGACATTGGCGCCGCCGGTCAATGCTGAACCCATTGAAGCAATGACGCCTTGTCACTGGATGGTGTCGGGTGTGGTGCTGGTGGCGCCTATAGATCCGGGTACCTTTCCTGTCCCTTCTCAACAATCCCTTGCCATTTTCGTTCAGGAGAACAGGCTGTATAAGCTGAAGGAGAGAAGCTGGAGTTTTGCAACCCTGTGTATGAGACTGTCCAGCCTCCTCTTGATGGTAGTTGGCTGACAGAGTTAGGTGAAGCTAGTGGCCTTGAGTCCTTGCCAACTTCGGACCTCCTTTCCACCACCCAGCCTTGCGACGGAGGTGAGCTCCTCTTTTGCAAAGGTACTGAAGAGGGCAGCTGCGGTACTAGAATTGCAGCTCCCCTCTGGAGGTCATCGCAGACCCCTTGTTAACAGTAATCCACCAGGGTCAGACAAAATAGAGCCTGTGCTAACAAATAGTGAGACAATCTTTGACATTTTATTGGGGACCTGGGCTAAACCAACTACAGGGGCCCCTATGGACAGGTCCTTAGCCAATAGTCTACGGCCCGCACCTTGAGACCCAGTTTGTCTTGTCCGGCACCCAACTCCGAAGGTTTTGTGGTACAGGCTGCTACCACCTCCGATGACCTCAGTGCCCTCCCTTATCTTCCTCCGGACAGGAAGTCTAGGTGGTTGGAATCTTGTGGACAGAGTATTTTCTCCTCAACCAGTATGGCCCTGTGGTAAACAAACACCTCTTGTATTTTGTGTTGCCTTTCCTATGCATTGTGGGATTCAGTGGCACTCCTGCTTCCTGGGGAGAACCAGAGTACACTCACTCAGACACTTCAAGATGAGCGAGAAGCAGCTAGGTTTGTCATAATGTGTGTTATGGATATCACAGACTCAGTTGGCCGTGACATGGCTCACTCTGTAGCACTGCATCAGCACGTCTGGCTGTTTCTCTGGTTGTTCGGATGCTGCCCATCAGTATCAGTCATCATGTCTAATCTTATGTTAACAGATGGACCCTTCCTAGATTGGAGTCAAGTCCAGCTTGTGCTTCATCTTTTCGTTACTGCCTGAACCCTTCCACCTTCACTTGGTACCTTTGCTGCTATTCCTGGTTTTTCTTATGGCTGTTGCTGACAGCTTTTTGTTGTTGTTGTATGGGTGGCATATATTCCTGTGACCCTAAGTGGATTTAGCAGCTGTTACAACAGGGATTTTTTCTTTTTCTCTGAAGACGGGCTTCATGCTGAAGAGTTAGTCACCTTTATGGTATGTAATCTGCTCTATGTGGAGCATCCTATGTTTGCCTCATAGGCATTACTAATTAACTAGTGGTACTTCTCATACCCCTTATAACGAGCTAATCATTACGTCTCCCTGGGTCATTTGTGCATGGCAGATCGCTTGCACGAGTGTCTTTTCATGGAATATTAGTTTTCTGACTTTACTTGCTCTACTGTCACTCTTCAGATGAGCGGTCTTTTCTGTTCCGGTGGAACAACGGGGCAAGTGGTTCCACTGTCTATATCTGTGTGTCTTGCACTTTTCTAATGATGGTTCTGGCCGCTAACATCTTATGCACCGGAGTTGCATGAGGGCCCATTCCTTCTGGTCCCTGTGAGAAGCATGCTACACGCCATTTTTCTTTGTTTTACCTGTTTTGCTGCCTTTAAACTGCTCCATCATTGCACGGAGATGTGTATTTCTTTCTTCTCTCTTAGAGGTCAGGTCCTGTACCCTGGCTGCTGTAAAACCCTTTTAGATGAGGGGTCTCCCACCAGTTACAGCCTCCAGATTTCGATATGTTCATTCTTAAAACCCACATGTTGCCTTTCTCTGTGTCATTGGCTATTGTTCATATTGCAATAGATGGCTGGTGCTGCACACGTTCCTTGGACAACATGGTTCCATTTCCTTGGTCGGTTCTTTTCACTATATCTTCAAGGTTTTTTCATATTTATCACCCCCCCTGTGGTGGTTGTACTCTTCTTCGTTTTTCTCCAGTTCCCATAATAGTAAGGGATACCCCTTTTTTCAGGTGTACCTCTCTTCCTTTGAAAGATGTCAGTATACATTGGTATTATGAAAGCGGTAGACATGCTTGTCTCTTATGTCTGGTGATTCTGATGTCTCCTGTTTCTTGTGGCAGCATTATTTCCGGTGATGAATAATTGATGTTATGTCTAGGCTGCAACTTCTTTGTTGTTTCAGCCTTTTCTGCATTTTTTTATGTGTGATGTCCATTTTGTGCGATTTCGCCCCGGGAGTACTCTGCTTTTTCCTTTCATACCATTCCTCAGCCAGGCTTAATGTCTATTGTCTTTCAGATTTTATTTTCAGCGACCTGATGAAGTCGGCTGGCATTGGTTGCATGCTTCAATGGTCTTTATTTTGCTGGAGTATAGGCTGTCCTCCACACTTTCCATTCCTTTAAATCAGTACTAGCTTGATGTTACTCACCTCTGTACTTGTACATTTTCTGACATCTTCATTGTGCTGCTTCTGTTTTGGCCAGTGTTTAAGTAGCAAGCTGGCTCTCTATATAGTGTACTTAAATGAAGTACACTGTGCAAAGACTCCAGTGGATTCCCAAAAATGTGCAGAGGCAGAAATAGACAGGTCTAGAGCTCTATTTGTGGCAGTGTGGGTGAGCAGCTAGGCTTATCAGGGAGTCTTGTTAAGCATTCAGAGGCAATAAATGAGACACACACTTGAAGAATAAATCCAAGACCAATTTAGAAAACTAACAGTTGCTTTTATATATTCTTTGAACTCAATAACTTTGTTACAAGGTAAGCAGTTTTTAAATTAAAAATAATTTGTTGTTTAAAAAACCGACACTTCAGAGTATTTAATGTTAGACTATGGAAGGAAAACAAGGATGCAGTTGCTTAGGTAAGTTCACACTTATAACCCCAGTCTTCAGGGTTTCAGGTTAGCACCGGGCAAAGTTTAGGTTGGTACCAATAGTGCACCCACAGCGGCACAGGGGATGGTGGCATGCCAAGGTTGAAGTCGAAACAGGTGCCCAATGTTAGTCAGTAGAGACAGGGGGCACTGAAGATGAGCTGCTCCCAGGTAAGTACAGGCGGTGTCAGAGGTTAGTCTCTGGGGCTTGAGGCAAGCACTGGTGGGGTCCCAAGAAAGCACCAAACTTACACCTTCAGCGGCACAGGGGCTTCCGGGTGCAGTGTGCCAACACTTCATTGGTCGCCCAATACCATCCAATGAAGATAGGGGGTATCTGCTGGAGCACTGCTTACAGGTGAGTAGAGTGGGATCAGGAGTGGATCTCCTGGTGTTGAAGCAGGACAAGGAGGGGCCATAAGGCAGCATCAATCTTACACCCTCAGCGGCACAGGGGTGGCCAGGTGCAGAATGCCAACACAGCGTCAGGCTCCTAGTGTTAGCCAGTGCAGGAGATCACTTTCAGAAATGGGCTGCAGGCTCTGGCCAGAGGGCCAGGAGAGGTCAACCCACAGCTGCCCATGTAAGTTAAGATGCCAGGGTTTGTAGGGACACCGAAGTTCTAGCTCCACAAGGTCCAGGGGCTCCATGTGCAGAGGTATCTTACTGTGTCAGAAACAGCTTACTGGGCAGGTCGCGGTCAGGGGGAGCCCTCGGATTTAGGTTGCAGGCATTGTTATGGAGTCTGTAGGGGTCAGCCCACGATGGACTCAGGGTCAGAAGCGCTGGGGAACCTTCCCTGGGCTAGTGGGCCCCTTGGACTCGGGCCGTCGGCATCGGGGTGGTTCCAGGTGACGGTTTTGTTGTTCCTCAGACAGGCTTCTTTCTTCTTTGGAGATGGTTTCTTTTGGACAGTTCCACTGTTCATGTGAGTTCTTGTTCTTTATTGAAGGCAGGCAGTCCTCACAAGGCTTTGGAGGTTGCCGGGTTGCAGGACAGTCATCTTCTAGGCACAGGTTCTTTGAAGGCTGTAGAAAGGCCAGTAGGGCTGGGCCAAGTCAGTTGGTGTCTTCAATCTTCTCTGCTGGGTGACTACAGTTATGTCTGGCTCTTCTTAGGTCAACAGGAATGTTAGAGGGAGTGCCAGGTGGTTGCCAATGGGCTACTCACCTTTAGGGCGACTACACTCTTCCTATGACCACTTCCTTTGGGAAGTGGGCATAGTCCTAACCCTATTGGCCTAATTCCTTCCACACAAGATGGAAGAATTTAAAAGGTAGCGTCCACTTCAACTCGTCCACCCTAGGGGTGGAACGGGCATTGAGTGGGCTCTCCTCCTAATTTAACTTATTTTCCCACCAGTCCTGCCACCAAAATTGGGGCAAGGAACTGGGGGTTGGCCTCTTCCAACTTTTGGGGAGGCTTGGGTCGCGTTTCAAAGGTGGCAAGGCCTTTGAAGCTTGCCACCCTGGAATGTCCATTCTGTCTGGGAGAGGAGGTCACACCTCTACCCAGAGCAGGCCTTAGTTCTGAGCGCTCAAGAGAATTGGCTCTCACTTCTGGGGGGCAGAGCCCTGTCTAAAGAGGCTGCACTGGTTCTGACCAGTCCGTGCCCACTCTAGGAGTTGGTAGGTTTCAACGGGGCACCTCTAAGGTGCGCTCTGAGTGCATGTATTAATAAATCCATCACTGGATTCATTAAGGGTTTATACAAGATGTTTGATACCAAACATCCCTACTGTCAGTGAAGCCATCATGTAGCTAGGGAACTCCTAATGACCAGTGTCCACTACATGTACTTAAAATGGCTGCACTGTTCACTTGCTATGTCTGAGAATTGACAAAACATAACGGGGCAATATCTGCTAATGCAGGTATGCCCTCACATGTAATATAATGCACCCCCCTTTGGTGCTGGAAGGCCTGTCAGAGGGGTGACTTACATATATTGCATGCAGTGTGCAGGGTACAGAGCACACAAGCTGTGTGCCATGTCGTGTTTTCATTTTACCCCTGCAACAAGACACGCAGTCTGCGAAAGCAGCACTGGGTGCACTTAGTGAGAGGGTCCCTGAGAGTGGCACAATCTGTGCTGCAGCCCTCAGGGGCCCTCTTATTGTATCACATGCCCTAGGTACCAGGGGTGCCATTTACTAGGGACTTAAAGTGGCAACTAATGGTTTGCCAATTGGGAAAAACGACTGTGCAGACTTAGGGAAAGAGAGCTGGCACCGGGGACCTGTTTAGCAGGTACCCAGTGCATTTTCAGTCAAAATTGCACCAGAATCCAGGCTAAACGTGGGAGAGGTGGAGGGCGCGGCTTGTTAAGCCAACATGGCAGGCGCATTCTAGCGGAGCTCCGCGTCCTGCCCTTAATCCGGACACATCCTACCTGACCGGAGTGAACCCCGATGACTCAGGGGCCGCCGAAACATAGCTGCTGACTCTGGTCATCGCTGGAGCAGGGCGCCCTGAAAGGGACTTGGCTGGCGCAGTGCGCCTACCGCAGGCCTGCCTGACCCATAATGGCGGGCCTCGCCTGAGTGGCTCTTGGCCTCCGGGGCCTCGTGGATTACCGGAGCAGGGGCCCACCTGCACTGAGGCAGCCGGCAAGCGGTGACAAGTGAAGACCCGTGGAGACCTGGCAGCCAACAGGCAGACAACAGGTGCAGTTCAGAGATTGGTGGACCGCGCATACATGCGCAGCGCCTGGCCTTGTAATGGCGGGCACTGCCTAGAGCACACCTAGGGCTGTGCAGCCCTGAAGAGCCTGCGTGGCAGGCCCTGGCTCCTGATCGGCGACCCCGGGGGATGGCATATAGCAGGTGAGGGACAGGCCTGCGAGGCGGACGCTGGGAAAGGGGGAGGTTGATTGCTGGTAACACCTGACCCTCGAGTTCACTGGCGCCTCGGCCTCTGGTCCAGAGATGCAATCCTACGGGAGGCCAGAGCCCAGGCAGACCTATGATACCAGAACTCCAAGGTCCTGATTTTTCCATAGTACTCCAGGGTGGTGCAGCAAAGAATCAGGTCATTTGAGGCAGTGAAAAGGAAACTCTGAATGCCGAACCTCTGCTATGTGCTGCTTTTCCCCACCCACCTAAAAGTGATGTTCCAATCTACTACCTACTTTTTCGATACTCCAGAGCAGGCCTGGGACTAGGTGGCAGAGAAACAGGATTTGAGGCCGACACAGGGGGAGGAGTTGGGCCCGAGACAAAGGACCCTGGTGAGAACCTCTTCCTGGCACAAATGCAGAGGAAGCGCTCCCGGTCGCGAAGGTCGCCGTTGGTGGCTGGGGAGCATTGATGCTTCACCGGCTAGTGAGCTGTAGGAGAAACATGATCTAGGCACTGATTTGGTAGCTATGCCTCCAATGTTTGTATCAACGGAGGAGACCCTGAACTCTTTGGAGTGAGCCTGAGGTTGCAGGGTGAGCCCTGTGTCCAGGCCCTGGTTGACAGGCCTGGCGTTTGCTGGGGCGCAAAGCCCGGGAGGGGCTGTGGCCCTGAAGACTGAATCGCTTTGAACCATACTAATAACTGTGGTCAGGTGGCACTTCCGTAATTAGGGCACTGCCAGATTGGAAGGACCCCCAAAACTGACTGTTTTACTTGTTAGTTAGCAGTGTGTTGGGGAAGGGCGACAGATGATTCAGGGAGCGAAGTGTGGGGTTGGGGGGATGTTGGGATGTTGCTGCGTATTGTTCTTACTCTTGTTTCACTAACAATTTCCTTTTCAGGTTTGACATGTTTACAATGAGTGCTAAGTGTGAGGATGTGGTTCTTGGGTGACTTGGGTAGCCTGCATGCATGGCGGAACAGGTTGTCTGTGGGGCTTTGGGCGCACTCAGTTCTGACTAACACACCAGCGCTATGTTCAAGATACTCTCTTGGAGCGTCAGTGGTCTGTTAGACAGTATTTGGAGATCTGCGATATACCAAGAGTTACTGCCCCGAGATTGTCCTCTTACAGGAGACCCACTTGACCTGGACCCAATGTATGTTTCTTGGGCGTTTTGGTTATGACGGGTGTCCCACGTTGGATTCTCCAGGGGCTGTAGGGGAGTGGCCCTCACGCTCCATAGGTCATTGCCCCTTCTGGTGACCCGGGTCCATGTTGTCCCTCGGGGGAGGTACATCAGTTTGGAGGGTCGCCTGGCCGACAGGTAGGTTAACTTAATTTTGTGCTATGCCCCCACAACTCCTTTGGTCCAGGCTGCCCAGGTTATGTAGCTTGCTGCTATCCCTCCTGCAGGGTACCACAGTAGTGGGGGGGGGGGACTTTACTGCGGTCCTGGACCCACTTCAACATAGGTCAGCCAGCCCTCGTCCAGATAGATGGGCTGGGTTGTCGTGCCTCTGCGATGCCTGGTGGTCGTGGCACCCGCAGACGAGGGCATTGACACATCAGTCAGTGGCGCACCACACGAGGTGCAGATTGACTTGGTATGGCTTCTGGCAGTAGACCTTAGGACTGACTTCTATGCAAAAATTGGCACATGGGATCTCGGATCATGCACCGATCTTGATGGACTGGGGGACTCCCTTGCAGACCTGATGACCAATGTGGCGCTTCAGTGCCTGATACTTGAGAGACCCTGAATGTGCTGAGTATGCTGATCAACAAATCAGTCACTACTTACAAGATAGCGAGGGGTCGGTGACCTCAGCGGGATTCTGTGGGCAGATAGCAAGCCCTCTCTGAGAGGGGTCATTAAGAGGACCATCAGATAGTGGGAGGCCAAACAATCTCAGCAGGTGACCAAACTGGAGGGTGAGCTGACAGACCTAGAGAGTTGAGATCAACAGACAGGGGACAGGGGGACAGAGGAACAGCTGGTACTCTTACGAGCAGAGAATATCACTCGCAGAGGCTAGGTAGTGCTGGCAAGCCTCGACCCAGAGGTTCTATGAGTCAGGGGACAAAGCTGGAACATTGCTGTATTGGCTGGCGACTCAAGATGGCTCGCTAATCAATGCAGACATTAAAATATTTGCAAAGGCATTGGCCACTCGGCTGGCCCGCAAGCTGCCCTCTCTTGTCCACCCTGACCAGTGTGGCTTCATGCCGGGTAGGAGTACACGTCTCTGAGATTGGTTCAGGTGGCACTATCCCAGATGGGAAGATGGGAGGGTGACTTGGCACTCCGCCTGGTGCATTTCCACAAGGCCTTTGATACCCTGGCATGGAACTTCCTGGAGGAGGTCCTAAACCGCATGGGTTTCAGTCCAAAGTTCAGAAGGGTGGTCCACCTCCTTTGTCATGACCGGGTCAACAGCATTTTATCTGACCCTTTTCCGATCAGGTGAGGAATGCACAAGTGCTGCCCTCTCTCACCCCTACTATTCACCCTGGCCGTTGAGCCACTAACTTACCTCCCTTGGGGTGACCCGCTCGTGGAGGGCTAGATGTGGGGAAGTGGCTGTGAGGACCATGTATCCCTGTATGCGGACGACATCCTGGTGTTTCTGGGAGGACCTCGAAGTTCCAGCACCCGATGCATCAATCTTCTGACACAGTATGGTGAGGCTTCGGGATTGCGCTTGAACCCCAGGAAGTCGCTGTTGGCGTAGGTGCAGGGCCAAGAGGGGAGAAGCAAATGGTGTCCAACTATCCCGGTAAAGCGCAATGCTTTCAGATACCTGGGAATCCATCTCTCTACGATCCGAGAGTTGGCCTGGGAATTGATTGCTGGCTTGGGCCGATGGCATTGTCTGCCCCTGAACACCCTGGCTCGCAACGCCTTTCTCAAGATGATCTGCCTCCCCGATACTTGTACGTCTTGACAAACTTCCCATATTTGGTGTCCTAGGCCTGGTTCCGATCCCTTACTTCTAAGCTCATTTCCTTTATATGAGCGGGAGGGGGACACCTCGTGGCCTTCAGTTTGGCACAGAAGTCTCCATATGAGGCCAGACCTATCCATCTATTACTTGGTTGCTCAGGTGGTCCCAATTAATGAGTGGTTTAACAGGGGTTGGGAAGACCCGGCTTACCAGCTGGAGATCTGGCATGCTGGATTTGAGGGCCTGCAGAGAATACTGTATGGCAGCCGGGTCCCCTGAGCCGCAACTTCGTGCACACAAGTGGCGGTGAAATGTTGGAGGATGGCTCTGCGGCTGACAGGATGGGAGCGGTGCCTCACTAAGCTGACAGCCCTATGGCAGGGCACATAGTTCTGGCAGGCCTCTGAGTTAAAAGGGTTTAAACAATGGGACTACATTGAAATTACCTATTTGGGGATGTACTTTGCAGCAAGGGACTGATGTCATTCCAGCAGCTAAAGGATCATTACGCCCTGGCCAGTACTCAGTTTTTCAGTTTCCTCCAGCTGCGCCACACCCTGGGAACTCACTTGCCACCCACCCTGCCCCTCCCCAACCGCAGCCCTCATGAGGTGAAAATCCTATTGGGATGTTTGGAGAAGGGTGCCATCACTCAGACCTACCGCTCATTGCTGACCAATGCCCCAGATGGGTTTGCCAAGTTACGTGACAGGTGGGCATCTTTGGTGAGAGAGTTGGACGAGGATGAATGGAGAGAGGCCTACCTTGCAGCCTGAGAACTAGCGACATGGGCAAGATTGAAGATGGTGCAGATACATTATTTTCTCATGACATACCTCTCCCCGCTTGCGGCACATACACTCAGCGACCTCTTTGGGCAGCGTGAGATGTGGTCATGTAGGGACACATCTCCTGCATGTCGCCTGGGACTGTTCGAGGGTGCGCCCATTGTGAATGGGGGTGGGGCAGGAGGTCTCTGCGGCCCTGGGGCTCTTGATTGATTTGACTGCGAGGGTGGCGATGCTTGGCCTTTTAGAGGAGTTGGGAGAGGCACAAATGGAGAGAGTATTCATTGGGTTAGCATGCCTAGTGGCAAAAAGAGACATTGCACAACAATGGAAAAATCTGGAGACGCCGTCAGTTTCGAAATGGCGTGTCGGGATGGACTGGTGCTCTCAGGTAGAAAAGCCAATTTATGAGGCATGTGGCTGTCCTCAAAAGCACAAGGTGATCTGGGGGAAATGGAGGGCACACCGTGGACTGAACTCTAAACAGTGTAATTCCTTTGGGGCTGGGAGGAGGAGATAGGTTACCAATTACAAGTCACGTATGGATCTGCCTAATGTATTTGTGCTTACTAGTACTCACTGTCATATTGTTCTCTTGCTTTCTATTCCAAAATGGAATAAACTTGGTTATAAATAAAAAAATACAAAAAGTTGGGGAGGTGACCATGTCAAAAGAGGCACTTTCCTACAGTATATGTTTGCATATATATATTCACTTAAAAAGGTTACAGGGACATTATAGTTAGGTTTTGAATTTACTCATAAAAAAAATAGGAATTCACCAGTTATAGTTAGTTATCTCAAAGAACTATAACTCATGCAATAAGGTAACAATAACTCACACCCTCGCTATGCACTGCTAATTACCCCACAAATTACAGCACTCATAACATCTTTGATAACATCATTGATAATATCAATGTAATATTTGCATTAAGTGTTTTGATGAAAAAACTGTGCATACATGGGCACCAGTTGGTTTTTTAGGTGAATTTCAATGGGTTTTGAACATTCTATTACCTAACTATACCGTCCCTGTAACCTTTGTTTTTTTCAGTGCAGTGTCTTTTTTTAACGTAAAGTAATTTTCGTGCTTTCGGTTCAGCTGTTTAGGCTGTAGTAGTGTTAGAAATTTTGAAAAATCCCCTTGACATAGAATGGGCAAAAAGTGTTTTGGAACCCCTCTTTTTTCTCAGCC
Organism: Pleurodeles waltl; assembly: GCF_031143425.1. NCBI lineage: Eukaryota > Metazoa > Chordata > Amphibia > Caudata > Salamandridae > Pleurodeles > Pleurodeles waltl. Next base: position 571,660,452 of record NC_090451.1, on the reverse strand, counting down.
CCCACTTGACGGATCAAACCGAAACTTTCATGACAACAGCTGAACTGACTAAAGTATAAGTTTTGAAAATTTCGTGAAGATTTGTCAAGCAGTGCCAAAGGAATTGGCAAAAAAAAAATGCTCCGTCTCTGGTAGAAATAAAATTCCAAACTGTAACTACTCAGTGGTGACTGCCGGTAGGTAATATATAGATTTATTTATGTTGTGGTATAAATGTATATATTCCTTTGTTTTTTTGTCTTTAAATTGGCAACTTATCTATGCTTAGCCTTTCTAGTAGATTCCAGAAGCGTTTACTTTATTTCTGACAGGTTTTTCTTAGGGCAACGGTTGTTCCATATCAGTAGTTGCTGCTGTGGTCTTCACCATGTTTCTCTTACAGAGTTCTTCAAAGCTTCTTATCTCTGCTTTTAACAGAGCAGCTCTGGCTACAGTAAGGGGTTTCTGTGGCGATAAGCTACTGCTCAGTGACATTTCCTGTTGGGTCTGGACCTCTATCTATTAGGCGAACATGGGTTCAAACCTGCCTCGAGATCAGAAGATTTTTATGTTGATGTTGTTTGTTGTCCTCTTACACATTTGTCCTACTGCCGTGGTGATGCTAGTCCCCTGTTTCTTTAATGCCTTTGGGTCTTTTCTTGCCTTGGGCCTTCTTCGGTTCTTATGGTGTGGAATATGTTTTTATTCACCTACTTCGTCACACGGTCTCTTTTTTGGACGGTGTGTTCTAGTCAGTGATTTTTTGCCAGGTGAGTTGCATTTGTATTACAATATGCTATGCATTATCCTACATGCAACTTCTTGAAGGCTTGCATGCTTATTCTACCGGAGGCAGGTCTGCAACTTCTGCATTAAAATGCAGAAGTTCTGGTCCTGGATACCGGACACGCAGTAAGGTGTGTGTTTCCCTGCACATGTTTAACTAACATTACTATTTTAACAGTCAGGTCTGTTGTACAGGCATTTGCCTTTCAACCTGCAGGTTTTCTTTATCTGAACCTGGCACGCAGACCTACCTTTGGGATGGTATTGCTTTGGTATCTATTCTAAGGTAAGGAATCTGCGGCTAGATGTCTCTATCAGGTGAACAAGTTACTTACCTTTGGTAGCGCTTTATCGGGTGGAGACAGAATCTACTTGCAGTTTCCTTACCAACCCTCCCATCCTTCCCGTTTGTGGATGGATTTCTAGGACTGGGGTATTCCTCCAGAGCCCTAGTGTTGGTCACCTGGCTTGGAAAGTCCCTATACAGTATCTGCTTGACTACGCATTGAAATAGTGCCTTCTGTAGATGACTGCAGCATCACTCTAGCACAGTTAATGTGGACTGTGTCACTCAACTTCCTTTCTTGTATTTAGATTCCTTCTTGGAATCTTCTTTTGGCATACTGTTTTCTTAGGCAGTTTCTGTAGTGACTCCGTGTTTTGGTGCAGAAAACAGTCACAGAAGAAACTGACATCAGTGTGTCAGAGACGGCATTATACAGACTCTGTTGATGTCACATCATGATGACGACGTCTCTACAGAGCCACACAACACCCTCTTCCGATGCATAGGGGTACTGCTGGGGAGAAATTTCCAGATCCAGTCTGGCGCCTGGGAGAGGAATCTGCGGTTAGATCCTGTCTCTACCAGATACAGCATTACCGTAGGTAAATAATTTGTTCATTCAGCCCACCCTCTCAGAAAAGCCACTGGGGCCTCTGGGGAGGTCAACAACAAATCCTTGAGCAGGATCATGGTGGCATAGAGCACCACCCCTCTTGGTTTGTGTCAGCATCTATTCCATCATTGAATTGCAATAGCTCCCAGCCCTGGTAGTTTGTCTCTTCCCCCTTTACATCCCAGCAGCATTGGTAACAGGTATATAGGAATTGTACTGTTCCTCAGAGCCGTCAGATCTGACAAATGCCAGCCCTCCATCGATTTGGCCACCCACTGTAATTAGGAAGCTTAATAAGCCCCAAAATGGGGACTCTCAGCTCTCCGCTTTCTATTGGTGCTTTCAAGACCGCCATGTTCAGGCTGTGACTCCCTTCTCCCCATAGGATTTCTTGCAGGAATTTATCAAGATCCTGGAACCAGCAGGTCCAACCCACACTGGGAGGTTGGCAAAATAATGCAGTGGTTGCATTACTATGAGCAGGGCTACCTGGCCCATCGCAGATAGAGGGAGCGTTCTTCAGCATCACCGATAGAGGTAGCTTTCTTCAGAATTCCATGCTACCTTCTAGGGATAGCAGCACCACTTTTAAATTGCATTCCTGAAAGTCATCATCTCTGTTGGATACCCTGATGCCTATATAGGAAGAGGTGTGTTTGCACCAACTGACTCCACTGTCTCCTAACACCCCCGGCAACTCCCAACTCTTCAGGTTCAAAGGAAATGCATTAGTCTTCTGCCAGTTTGTATGAAGGCTCTTCCCCAGCAATGGTAGCATTGTAGTGAGGTCCATCCGGCAATCCCTATAATGTATTATCATGTCATCCGCATAGAGGGAGATGGAGTGTAAGCCATCTGCTAACTCCACACCTCTCGAGATATGTTCTTCCCTGACTATGGCAGCAAGAGGTTCCACTGCCAGCACAAAGAACATTGGTGATAGTGGGCAGCCCTGTCTTGCGCCTCTACAAACAGAGTAGGGCTCAGATATTATTCTGTCAGTGAACACCCGGGCGGTCGGTTGTATGTACAACCAGGTTATCCATTTAGGCCAGCGTTCTCCCAGATTCGGCGTATCCATGACCGCTTGTAAAAACTGCTGGCTCAAAGTATTAAACGCCTTCTTCAAGTCAATGGACAATGCTTGAGAACACAGAAGAGGCGTTTGATATTGTTAGAGGAGCTATGCCTGGGTATAAACCTGCATTGATCTTGGTGGATAAGTATGGGCATAATGGGCCACAGCCACTTTCTAGTATTTTGCTCAGTATTTTGTAATCAAGATTGAGCATAGATAAGGAACAGTAAAAGGCCACATCAGTTGGATCCCTGGACAGTTTTGGAAGTGACATCACTAGGGCCTCCCGCAAAGCTAGTTGCGTTAAGCCTTCCTCTCTTCCCAAAGCAAATAGCTTGGTGTGGTGGGGAACAAGGATATCTACTTATGTTTTAAAGAATTTGGTCCGCAGTCCTTCCAGGCCAGGAGTTTTACCCGTTGCCAAATCATCTATGGTGGCTGTAGGAAGTTGGCTCTGTATGTACTATTTCAAAGTAAGAAATAGCATGCACAGAGTCCAAGGGTTCCCCTTAGAGGTAAGATAGTGGCAAAAATAAATAATTCTAATGCTCTATTTTGTGGTAGTGTGGTCGAGCAGTAGGCTTATCAGAGGGTAGTGTTAAGCATTTGTTGTACATACACACAATAAATGAGGAACACACACTCAAAGACAATTCCAGGCCAATAGGTTTTTGTATAGAAAAATATATTTTCTTAGTTTATTTTAAGAACCACAGGTTCAAGATTTACAAACAATACTTTAAATGAAAGGTATTTCACTTAGGAACTTTAGGGACCTTGAATTAGCAAAATAGCATATACAGTTTTCACACAAATGGCAATAAGCTATTTTAAAACTGGACACAGTGTAATTTTCAACAGCTCCTGGTGGAGGTAAGTTTTTGTTAGTTTTGCAGGTAAGTAAACCACCTACAGGGTTCAAAGTTGGGTCCAAGGTAGCCCACCATTGGGGGTTCAGGGCAACCCCAAAGTTACCACACCAGCAGCTCAGGGCCGGTCAGGTGCAGAGGTCAAAGTGGTGCCCAAAACGCATAGGCTTCAATTGAGAAGGGGGTGCCCCGGTTCCAGTCTGCCAGCAGGTAAGTACCCGCGTCTTTGGAGGGCAGACCAGGGGGGTTTTGTAGGGCACCGGGGGGGACACAAGTCAGCACAAACAGTACACCCTCAGCGGCACGGGGGCGGCCGGGTGCAGTGTGCAAACAGGCGTCGGGTTTGCAATGTAGTTCAATGGGAGACCCAGGGGTCTCTTCAGCGATGCAGGCAGGCAAGGGGGGGGGGCTCCTCGGGGTAGCCACCACCTGGGCAAGGGAGAGGGCCACCTGGGGGTCGCTCCTGCACTGGAGGTCGGATCCTTCCGGTCCTGGGGGCTGCGGGTGCAGTGTCCTTACCAGGCATCGGGTCTTAGAGGCAGGCAGTCGCGGTCAGGAGGAGCCTCTGGATTCCCTCCGGAGGCGTCGCTGTGGGGGCTCAGGAGGGTTAACTCTGGCTACTCACTGGCTCACAGTCACTGGGGAGTCCTCCCTGTAGTGTTGTTTCTCCACAAGTCGAGCCTGGGGCGTTGGGTGCAGAGTGCAAAGTCTCACGCTTCCGGCGGGAAACGTGTGTTCTTTCAAAGTTGCTTCTTTGTTGCAAATATGTTTCTTCTTTGGAGCAGAGCTGCTGTCCTCGGGAGTTCTTGGTCCTTTTAGATGCAGGGTAGTCCTCTGAGGCTTCAGAGGTCGCTGGACCCTGTGGAACGCGTCGCTGCTGCAGTTTTTCTTGAAGTGGGGAGACAGGCCGGTAGAGCTGGGGGCAAAGCAGTTGGTGTCTCCGTCTTCTCTGCAGGGCTTTCAGGTCAGCAGTCCTTCTTCGTCTTAGGTTGCAGGAATCTGCTTTCCTAGGTTCTGGGGAGCCCCTAAATACTGAATTTAGGTGTGTGTTTAGGTCTGGGAGGGCAGTAGCCAATGGCTACTGTCCTTGAGGGTGGCTACACCCTCTTTGTGCCTCCTCCCTGAGGGGAGGGGGGCACATCCCTATTCCTATTGGGGGAATCCTCCAAAATTAAGATGGAGGATTTCTAAAGGCAGGGGTCACCTCAGCTCAGGACACCTTAGGGGCTGTCCTGACTGGTGGGTGACTCCTCCTTGTTTTTCTCATTATCTCTCCTGGACTTGCTGCCAAAAGTGGGGTTTGTGTCCAGGGGGCGGGCATCTCCACTAGCTGGAGTGCCCTGGGGCATTGTAACACGAAGCCTGAGCCTTTGAGGCTCACTGCTAGGTGTTACAGTTACTGCAGGGGGGAGGTGTGAAGCACCTCCACCCAGAGCAGGCTTTGTTTCTGTCCTCAGAGAGCACAAAGGCTCTCACCACATGGGGTCAGAAACTCCTCTCTCAGCAGCAGGCTGGCACAGACCAGTCAGTCCTGCACTGAACAATTGGGTAAAATACAGGGGGCATCTCTAAGATGCCCTCTGTGTGCATTTTGTAATAAATCCAACACTGGCATCAGTGTGGGTTTATTATTCTGAGAAGTTTGATACCAAACTTCCCAGTATTCAGTGTAGACATTATGGAGCTGTGGAGGTCGTTTTTGACAGACTCCCAGACCATATGCTCTTATGGCTACCCTGTACTTACAATGTCTAAGGTTTTGCTTAGACACTGTGGGGGCATAGTGCTCATGCACCTACGCTCTCACCTGTGGTATAGTGCACCCTGCCTTAGGGCTGTAAGGCCTGCTAGAGGGGTGTGTTACCTATGCCACAGGCAGTGTGAGGTTGGCATGGCACCCTGAGGGGAGTGCCATGTCGACGTAGTCATTTTCTCCCCACCAGCACACACAAGCTGGCAAGCAGTGTGTCTGTGCTGAGTGAGGGGTCCCTAGGGTGGCATAAGACATGCTGCAGCCTTTAGAGACCTTCCCTGGCATCAGGGCCCTTGGTACCAGGGGTACCAGTTACAAGGGACTTACCTGGGTGCCAGGGTTGTGCCAATTGTGGAGACAATGGTACATTTTAGGTGAAAGAACACTGGTGCTGGGGCCTGGTTAGCAGGGTCCCAGCACACTTCTCAGTCAAATCAGCATCAGTGTCAGGCAAAAAGTGGCGGGTAATTGCAACAGTGAGCCATTTCCTTACACAAGCCCCCCTACCCCCCCCCCCCCCCCCCCCCCAGCCCACAGGCCAGGAGACTCAGCCAAAGCTGGGAGAGTCTTCCTAGTCTGTCAGACGAGGAAGAGTAGAGGAAATAGGCTGGTTTGTTGCAGGGCCTACTCTGCCTTACATCCTCCTGTTCAGGTCATTCCCTCTGGGGAACTGACCCACTTCCACAGTGATAGGATCTAGTCTGAATTGCCTCTTGTCTGTGCCTTTAATGTCTTCACCCATTCTCTCTATTTTGGGGTTAGAGGTATCCACCTCTGCTAATCTTATTTTAGCCAGGGTCACCCCTAGCTTACCCAAAGAGGTTACCCAGAGCTGGAGTAACCCCATCACGGCCAATAGGGTCAGGGGGCCTAACTTGGTATTTGGCATGGGGTCAGACCACCATGCCAAGGATAGTGCAGCCATAAAGGCTAACACCCAGCAGAGGACACTGACAGCTGTCAGTGCCCAGAACCACACCGTTAGCTCTCAACCTGCAAGGGAAGGAGCTAAGTTACAGGCTTCTTTGGGTTCAGGGTGCCTGTCTGCTGTGTAAGAGTGGGGGGTTACTACATCTTGTAGTAAACACCCTTCTTCCACTCTTTCTTCTGTTAACTGAGGAGCCACCCACTCAGGTTTAACAGTTGCCTGACTAGCCAGGACTTCTTGTGGGTCAGGTTGGACTTTACCAGTGCCATTTTTGGAATTCTCCCCTACTGGAGCAGAATCTCCTTGGCTTGCTGAAACCTTGGCTAAAGGTTGTCCACCTTTCCTACTCTGTTTTTTTTTTTTTTTCTTGTGGGGCCTACTTGCAGTTACTGCAGGGGTCGCACCTCCAGAATCCTTGGGAGAGGACTGGCACTGGACCAGTTCCTCTCTTGGACTCTAACTAACCTATGGGGAGTCCTTTCCAAGGAGACAATCAAGGGGGAGGTCTGTACTGACTACCACCCTTCTCCAGCTAAAAGTCCCACCCACCTCTATGGGCACAAAAGCCACAGGCCTATCAGTGACCCTGTCTGGGCTAACTCTTACTCTGGCAGTCTCACCTGGGATGTACTGGTTTGAGAACACCAGCCTGTCATGCACAACAGTGTGACTGGCACAAGTGTCTCTCAGGGCAGTGGCTGCGATTCCATTCACCAGTAGGTGGTGGACGTGTCTACTTCCATCTGGAATCTCCAACTCACCTGTTGGGCCCTTTTTCCAGTTGAAGGCTATGAAGACCTCCTCATCTGAGGAGTCATCCCCAGTGGCTACACTGGTCACCCCTGGGATTTTGCTAGGGGGTTTGTTTTTGGGACAAGAAGTGTCCTTGGTGTGGTGCCCTGTCTGTCTACAGTTTTGGCACCATGCCTTAGTGGCATCCCAGTTCTTACCCTGGTACCCACCTTTGTTTTGGGTTGTGTTTTGGGGCCCACCCACCTGGTCTGTTTTTTGGGGGCCTACAGAGGACTCTTTTTCTTTGTTTCTAATGCCGCCCACTTTCTCCTGGGAAGGCTTTGTACCCCCTTTCTTTTGGTCACCCCCAGTGGAAGTTTTGGTTACCCTAGTCTTGACCCAGTAGTCTGCCTTCTTTCCCAATTCTTGGGGAGAAATTGGACCTAGGTCTACCAGATACTGATGCAACTTTTCATTGAAGCAGTTACTTAAAATGTGTTCTTTCATTAAAAAAATACAAAGCCCAACATAGTCATGCAGTTCATTTCCAGTTACCCAACCATCCAGTGTTTTCACTGAGTAGTCTACAAAATCAACCCAGGTCTGGCTTGAGGATTTGTGAGCCCCCCTGAACCTAATCCTGTACTCCTCAGTGGAGAATCCAAAGCCCTCAATCAGGGTAGCCTTCATGAGGTCATAGGATTCTGCATCTTTTCCAGAGAATGTGTGGAGTCTATCCCTATACTTTCCAGTGAACATTTCCCAAAAGAGAGCACCCCAGTGAGATCTGTTTACTTTTCTGGTTGCACAAGCCCTCTCAAAAGCTGTGAACCATTTGGTGATGTCATCACCATCTTCATATTTAGTTACAATCCCTTTTGGGATTTTCAACATGTCAAGAGAATCTCTGACCCTATTTATGTTGCTGCCACCATTGATGGGACCTAGGCCCATCTCTTGTCTTTCCTTTTCTATGGCTAGGAGCTGTCTCTCTAAAGCCAATCTTTTGACCATCCTGGCTAACAGGAGGTCATCTTCATTGAGGCTGCCCTCAATGCTTCCAGAGTTGCTGTACTCTCCTGTGAGAGAAGCAGCATCTCTGACTATCACATTTGGAGTCAGGGTTTGAGAGACCCTGGGCTCCCTATCTGGGACTGGAGGTGGGAAATCTTCCATGTCACTAGGGTCCCCCTCTGTGAGGCCATCATCAGAGGGGTTGTTTTTAGAAAACTCTGCCAAAAGCTCCTGGAGCTGTACTTTGGTAGGGTTTGAACCAGTTTTAGTCTTTTTGATTTTGCAGAGAGACCTTAACTCTGACATCCTAAGATGCAGGTAAGGGGTGAGGTTGAGTTCCATCACAATCTCTTCTGCATTAGACATTATGGAGGTCATTTTGACCTCAACGGTCTTTTTTCAAGACCGCCGAGGGACCACCGTGCGGAAGACCGCCAGTGCAGGTGATTTGGCGCTTGGCCTATTATGACCTTTGACAGCTCTCCGTCCCTAACTCTCCGTCCCTTTACGGAAGGAGAGCCGCCAACCGCCATACTGGCGGGAGGTGGGGAAGTGGAGGTTGCTCCACCTCCACCGCCACGCCAACAGAACACCGCCCAGCGAATCACGTCCTGTGATTCGCCGTGGCGGTGTTCTGTTGGCGGTGTGGTGTTGGCGGAGCTGCCCCCATGGCTCCCGTCCCCTCCCGGAGGATCGACGGACCAGGTAAGTCGATCGTCTGTTAGGGGAGGGGGGTGGGGGGTGTTGTGTGTTGTGTGCGCACATGGGGGTGTGCGTCTGAGTATGTAGAGGGGGTGTGTGAGTGCGTGTATGCTTGTGGGGTGATGCGTGTTTGGGAATGAGTGCATGTATGTCTGTGGGTATGTATGGATGTGTGCATGTATGTTTGAATGTGGATGTGCGTGTCTGACTGTGCGTGTGGATGCTGGCATGTATGTCGGGTGTGTGCATGTGTGTGTTGGTGGTGCCTGCATGCGTGTCGGGTGTGTGTGAGTTATGTGATGTTGGGGGTCGGGGAGGGGGGCCCTGCCACCTTTGGGGGGTGGCAGGGGTGGTGGGGGATGTAGGGGAGGGAGTCAGGTGGGGTTGAGGGGTGGGGGAGAAGACCCCGATCAGTGCCAGGGAAGTAATTCCCTGGCACTGATAGTGCTTACCGCCATGGATTTCATGGCGGTTCAAACCGCTGGAAATCCACGGCGGTAAGCCAGGTCCAAATACCGCCGGCGGTATAGTGACGGCTGCCGGGCTGGAGACCCAGGTCTCCAGCCCGGCGGGCGGAACGGAGAACCGGCGGATGACCATGGCGGTAACCGCCATGGTCATAATTCCACAAGGTAAGACCTCCAGCCTGTTGGCGGTCTTGCCGCCGGTTCTCTGCCTTCCGCCAGGGTCGTAATGACCCCCTATGTTTCTAAAAGTTGAAATACTTTTTAAGAATCTAAAACTATCTCTAGAACTTAATTCAAACTTTTACAAAACTTTTAAACTCTAAATAAATGCTAACAGCGACTAACACATGGCCCTACCAGGACTTTTAAAAATTTAGAAAAATAGCTCAAATTTCAAAAATCAGTTTCTAATGACAATTTTTGGAATTTAGTTGTGTGATCAGGTATTGGCTGAGTAGTCCAGCAAATGCAAAGTCTTGTACCCCACCGCTGATCCACCAATGTAGGAAGTTGGCTCTGTATGTACTATTTCAAAGTAAGAAATAGCATGCACAGAGTCCAAGGGTTTCACTTAGAGATAAGATAGTGGCAAAAAGAGATAATTCTAATGCTCTATTTTGTGGTAATGTGGTCGAGCAGTAGGCTTATCAGAGGGTAGTGTTAAGCATTTTTTGTACATACACACAGGCAATAAATGAGGAACACACACTCAAAGACAATTCCAGGCCAATAGGTTTTTGTATAGAAAAATATATTTTCTTAGTTTATTTTAAGAACCACAGGTTCAAGATTTACAAACAATACTTTAAATGAAAGGTATTTCACTTAGGAACTTTAGGAACTTTGAATTAGCAAAATAGCATATACAGTTTTCACACAAATGGCAATAAGCTATTTTAAAACTGGACACTGTGCAATTTTCAACAGTTCCTGGGGGAGGTAAGTGTTTGTTTGTTAGTTGTGCAGTAAGTAAACCACCTACAGGGTTCAAAGTTGGGTCCAAGGTAGCCCACCGTTGAGGGTTCAGGGCAACCCCAAAGTTACCACACCAGCAGCTCAGGGCCGGTCAGGTGCAGAGGTCAAAGTGGTGCCCAAAACGCCTAGGCTTCAATGGAGAAGGGGGTGCCCCGGTTCCAGTCTGCCAGCAGGTAAGTACCCGCGTCTTTGGAGGGCAGACCAGGGGGGTTTTGGAGGGCACTGGGGGGGGACACAAGTCAGCACAAAAAGTACACCCTCAGCGGCACGGGGCGGCCGGGTGCAGTGTGCAAACAGGCGTCAGGTTTGCAATGTAGTTCAATGAGAGACCCAGGGGTCTCTTCAGCGATGCAGGCAGGCAAGGGGGGAGGCTCCTCGGGGTAGCCACCACCTGGGCAAGGGAGAGGGCCACCTGGGGGTCGCTCCTGCACTGGACGTCAGATCCTTCAGGTCCTAGGGTCTGCGGGTGCAGTGTCCTTACCAGGCGTCGGGTCTTAGAGGCAGGCAGTTGCGGTCAGGGGGAGCCTCTGGATTCCCTCTGCAGGCGTCGCTGTGGGGGCTCAGGGGGGTCAACTCTGGCTACTCACAGGCTCGCAGTCGCCGGAGAGTCCTCCCTGTAGTGTTCTTTCTCCACAAGTCGAGCCGGGGGCGTCCGGTGCAGAGTGCAAAGTCTCACGCTTCCGGCGAGAAACGTGTGTTCTTTCAAAGTTGCTTCTTTGTTGCAAAGATGTTTCTTCTTTGGAGCAGAGCCGCTCTCCTCTGGAGTTCTTGGTCCTTTTAGATGCAGGGTAGTCCTCTGAGGCTTCAGAGGTCGCTGGACCCTGTGGAACGCGTCGCTGCTGCAGTTTTTCTTGAAGTGGGGAGACAGGCCGGTAGAGCTGGGGCCAAAGCAGTTGGTGTCTCCGTTTTCTCTGCAGGGCTTTCAGGTCAGCAGTCCTTCTTCGTCTTAGGTTGCAGGAATCTGCTTTCCTAGGTTCTGGGGAACCCCTAAATACTGAATTTAGGTGTGTGTTTAGGTCTGGGAGGGCAGTAGCCAATGGCTACTGTCCTTGAGGGTGGCTACACCCTCTTTGTGCCTCCTCCCTGAGGGGAGGGGGGCACATCCCTATTCCTATTGGGGGAATCCTCCAAAATCTAGATGGAGGATTTCTAAAGGCAGGGGTCACCTCAGCTCAGGACACCTTAGGGGCTGTCCTGACTGGTGGGTAACTCCTCCTTGTTTTTCTCATTATCTCTCCTGGACTTGCCACCAAAAGTGGGGGCTGTGTCCAGGGGGTGGGCATCTCCACTAGCTGGAGTGCCCTGGGGCATTGTAACATGAAGCCTGAGCCTTTGAGGCTCACTGCTAGGTGTTAGTTCCTGCCGGGGGGAGGTGTGAAGCACCTCCACCCAGAGCAGGCTTTGTTTCTGTCCTCAGAGAGCACAAAGGCTCTCACCACATGGGGTCAGAAACTCGTCTCTCAGCAGCAGGCTGGCACAGACCAGTCAGTCCTGCACTGAACAATTGGGTAAAATACAGGGGGCATCTCTAAGATGCCCTCTGTGTGCATTTTGTAATAAATCCAACACTGGCATCAGTGTGGGTTTATTATTCTGAGAAGTTTGATACCAAACTTCCCAGTATTCAGTGTAGCCATTATGGAGCTGTGGAGGTCGTTTTTGACAGACTCCCAGACTATATACTCTTATGGCTATCCTGCACTTGCAATGTCTAAGGTTTTGCTTAGACACTGTAGGGGCATAGTGCTCATGCACATATGCCCTCACCTGTGGTAAAGTGCACCCTGTCTTAGGGCTGTAAGGCCTGCTAGAGGGGTGACTTACCTATGCCACAGGCAGTGAGAGGTTAGCATGGCACTCTGAGGGGTGTGCCATGTCGACTTAGTCATTTTCTCTCCACCAGCGCACACAAGCTGTGAGGCACTGTGTATGCGCCGAGTGAGGGGTCCCCAGGGTGGCATAAGACATGCTGCAGCCCTTAAAGATCTCCACTGGCATCAGGACCCTTGGTACCAGGGGTATCAGTGATCTGAGTGCTAGGGTTGTGCCAATTATGGAAACAAAGGTACAGTTTAGGGAAAGAACACTGGTGCTGGGGCCTGGTTAGCAGGGTCCCAGCACACTTCTCAGTCAAGTCAGCATCAGTATCAGGCAAAAAGTGGGGGGTAATTGCAACAGGGAGCCATTTCCTTACAGTGGCTTTATCTTCTGTAACCGTGATGGGCTTGCCTGGGATGTCTATATTCATCCGTAGTCTGCGGAAGCCTACATCGGGACAAAAAGTCTCTGATATCCGCAACAGAGATCGTTGAACCCTCCAAGAAGCAGTCTCTTAATATAATTTTGTGAGTGCCTGATGCGTTCCTGTGAGTCACTTACCCTGTGAAAGGTTGGCCCCCCTCTCTTCTCCGAGTTCACAAGCCAAATTACAAGCCACAGAGACTTGTCCCCTTCTGCATGTTGTCGCGGCAGATGTTCCCTATAGCTAAAGTTCTTAAGCTGCTCCACTTGGGCAGCATAATTCTCCCTCTCGGCAAGGTATTGTGTGGTGTGGCCTGGGTTAGTGACCACCTCTTTCTCCAGCTGTCTATGGGTAGGCTCCAGAGCTCTCAGTTCCCTCTCTAGTGTTTTTCAAACCCCCACCACTGTCCCTGACCACTACCTTAAATGCCTCCAGTTCCACCCAAGAGGAAAAGGCTGTGCCCCTGTTCTCCTTAAAATAATCTACAAATAATTTGCCTCAGCTCTTCCCAGAAAGCATTGTCCAGGAGCAGTGTGCTCTAGAGTGTCTGCGTGGGGATTAGGGAGTGGATCATACCCCACTGTGTGTATATCAGTAAGAGGTTATGGGCAGTATTGTCCATCCCAGGTATTCCGCATGTGTTATCTTCGGGGATAGGGGCCTGGAAGCCAAAAATCCATATAATTGAACATGTAGGTCATGTGGTGCAGAATAAAAGGAGTTTTTCGGTGATGCATGTGACATGCCCGCCAAACATCCTCCACTTTGCAAATGTCTTTGCCACTTTGACCACCTGGGCAGACGATAAGGCTCAATGTAAGGGATGCAGTGCTGTGTTCGGCACATAGTTTATATTCCCCCACCCCCAGAGCCAGGGAACCACATTTTGTGTGGCCAGTTTCACTGTCAGTTGTTCAAAGAAGTTTTGTTGGTCTACATTAGGGGCATAAATGCAACCAAATATAAGGTCCTGGCCATCTAACCTACCCAAAACCAGGACGAATCTGCCCTCTGGGACCTTATTGATGTCAGTTGCCTGAAAGGGAACCCCTGGCTTCACCCATATTAGTGCTTCCATGGTATATGAGGAGCAACTAGTAGCAAATAAATGCCCTCTCCGGCATCTTTGGAGCCTTGCTCCTTGCACTGTCAAATGGGGTTTCTTGAGGAATACTACTTGAGCGCCCCTCCTCTTTAAGCATGTGTGGACCTTGTAATGTTTGATCACTAAGCCTACACCCTTAGCATTCCATGTTATAAATGTGTATTTAGAAATGTTCATTTTAGCATCTGGGTGTTAGTGTCCCATCAGCTGACACCACAGTTGAGCCTGTGTTCCCAGCCTTCATCCTCACAGTAATTATGGCTATCATACTCCTAACCCCCCCGCCTGTGAGTTTCTCCAATTTGATACCATGTGGTAAGTGATAATCTAAAAATATGGAAACATTCTCTGCAACTCCTAACCCCCTGGACTGACCGCAATGGGCACTCACAACTATTCCTTATTGAGGCTAGTGGGGAGGAAAATAGAAGCCACGCTTTAAACTGTTGCGGGTCTCTGGTGGGGGAAACATTTTCTAGACATTGCAGGGACTCCACCCACTCCCCGTCTCTGATTAGCTCTTGTGCCTTTATCTAAGGTGGCATGTTTTCCAGGTAATTTGAGGGTTGCGGCCCCTTGCCCAAGGCTGATGTCGGTGTTCTGTGCTCCTCCACGCTCCTGGCCGGTGTAGGAGTGTCCTTAGGGAGGAAATCTTGAGGGGCAGAAAAGAAGCCTGTGAATCCTTTTAAGCAGGCTAATTCAGTGGTAGGGGTCGGAGAGACACCTCGCCCAGGGTAAAGCTCAGAGTAAAGTAACACCCTATTTGAATTCCTTTTTCAAAGTGATGGCTGCAGCAGTCTCTAAGTACAATCTGAAGGAGCCCCGGTAAGGGGATTCAGAAAATCGAACAGAAGCTGGTCAGATGTCCCCCCCGTTTACAAGAGGGGGTTCTCATGAATAATAAAGAGTCATTAATGGGGGCAGAGGTCCCGGATATGGCCACGAATACAGCTTTGCAGCATGCCCCACAGACACCCACTATGAATAGGTTTGAGATGCTGGCTCTCACAGAGGACTCAGAGCAAGTGGAACGATCAGACCCATATCCTCCTGGCTCAAAACATGGGTACAAAGTCCCCCTAAATTCTGGGGATGAGACCAGCAGATCATATGAGGCCAGGTAAGTAGGAACTTCTGGAGACTCTCTAACAGCCATATTACAGAGCTTGAGGGCGCAGATGAAATCTAGGTTTAAGGTCTCAGAGGCTAACAAGTCTGGAATCCAAGCCTCTTGCTCAGCTCTGATCCTGAAAATAGACTAAGGCCCTCATTACGAGTCTTGAGGTCCTTAGACCGCAAGGCTTGTGGGGGCGATCTTACCGCCACCGGGCTACCAGTAAAGACTACCATATTACAACATTGACGGTTTGGCTCTAAACCGAAATCATCATATTTAATAATTCAGAAATGGGTTTAGGACAAGGTTCATACCCATGATTCGTCACTGGATCCTTTGTGACCCCTAAGACCCGAAACATGTCGACCTAGCACTATAGGAGATTGGATAGTGTCCATCTCCCTTCAACCACATGAAGTGAGAGTACGTTTGAGCATTATCTCTACCAGCCCTCCCTATATCGTTTTTAACCTTGGCCTAAACCCATTTCTGAATTATTAATTATGATGGTTTTGGTTTAGAGCCAATTTTACTCTTCACTTTTCTTCTCTCCTGACTACACCTATAGTTTGTGTTCATCCTCAGCATAACTATAAATGGTAAAAGATCTCCGGCTAGGAGCCCCCCCCCCCCCCCCTTTTTTAAGGGGTGGCCTGTCAGACATTGCAGTGCCAGTCTGACGAGGAGCTTGCCCAGTGATGAAGCTTGACATCCTATTGGGTGTGTGAGGGCTTTTCTGCTCCTGGCTATAAAGTTCCCCTGTGTTGTATTTGTGTCTCCACTTTTTACATTGTTGGAACAGTGTACTTTATGATTTTTATAAGAATGGACTTAGACACTGTAGGGGCATATTGCTCATGCAGCTATGCCCTCAGCTGTGGTACAGTGTATCCTGCCTTAGGGCTTTAAGGCCTGCTAGAGGTGTGACTTACCTATGCCACAGGCAGTGTTTTGTGTGCATGGCACCCTGAGGGGGGAATGCCATGTCGACTTTGCCTTTTTCTCCCCACTAACACACACAATCTGCAATAGAAGTGTGCATGTGTTAGGGGAGGGGTCCCTAAGGGTGGCAAAACAAATGCTGCAGCCCTTAGGGACCGTCCCTGGTCACAGGGCCCTTGGTACCTCTTGCAAGGGACTCACTTGTGTGCCAGGAGTGTGCCAATTGTGGAAACAATGGTACATTTTTAGTGAAAGAACACTGTTGCTGGGGCCTGGTTAGCAGGGACCCAGCACGCTCTGTCAAGTCAGCATCAATATCAAGCAGAAAGGGGGGGGGATAACTGCAACAAGGGCCATTTTCCTACAGCCCCTATGTACTTTGCAGGAGTACCGCCAGAATGTTGGCCCTACTCCTGCTGAGTACATCATTAGTGTAAAAGAAAAATGGCGCTATTTCCCCCCTACCCTGCACAGTGGTGCGCCATATTTTAAATACGGCACACACATGCTGCTATAGGGGGGTGCCTTCAAGGGGCGCAAGGAAAGTGGCGCTGCCCTGGGTGCAGAGCCTTTTTCCTTAAATCTGCCCTTAAAAGAGGTGATAGTTGCGACATGGGGAAAATTGTTTAATATTATATATCCTGAGAATTGCCAGATCCCGCAGTCGTAGAAGCAAGCCACGTTAGTGTTGTTACTGAAACCAGTTAAAGATCCTAAGAAGGTGGATTCTCTAATGGCCAGTCTCCCTTTTAAACACCGATTATCAGGTTTTTACTAGTATTCTAGCTGGTAGATTGTTTTAAAATCGCATCCAAGTTATTCCACCAGGATCAGAAGGGGTTTGTTCCTAAACGCCAAATCCATGAGCCAATGCAGCACTTTATTAGCTGTATTGAGCTGTATTGACCTGGCAACTTGCCACAATAGATTCTGCCAAGGCTTTTAACAGGGTCTGCTGGGTTTTCCTGTTGGAGGTGTTGACAGTATTAGGTATCAACCTATGTTTTATTTCAACTTTGCAGGAGCTGCATGCTAATTCCGCAGCCAGACTTTTACTTAATGGTGTGTTAACAGAGAGTTTTGGGATTTCCCACGACAGGAGGCAGGGGTGCCCCCTCTCCCCCTCATGTTTAATGTTTACATCGTACCATTCACCCAACTCCTTAGAAGTGACCAGCAGGTAATCCCCTTCACTATAAATCAGCTAAATGTTAAGGTCATACTTTATTTTTCTTTTAAACAAATTTAGTAAGTTTTCATAATTTCACATTCTTCTGGTGAGGGGGGATCATGTCATCGGGCCAGCAAATAGATTATATGAGCTTTATAACACTAACAGTATACCAGAAATCAGGGTAAAACAGGTAGAGAATTGCTCACACAAGGCAACTGCCAGGGAATCATCACCATCCCACCTTCATCCAGACGCTTAGCCGCATTATAAAACTGCTCCTGGAACAATAAAACAACAGAGTTGTCCCTTGTACTCCATCACCCTTGCCTGTGCTTATTTTTAGCCTCGCTTCTGCAATGTTGACCTCAATATTACAAGGGAGAAAGCATCCTGCATAGGATACTGCAAATACGAAAGAAGCCCATTGGGGTTCCTCCCAACCAGCTTAATAGAGATGATGTACACTCTTAGTGGCCCACTCATTCCATGTGTTACACAATCATGGGGAAGACTGCCCGTGATCTGACATGTGGGGATCCTGTTGATCTAGAGCATCTATCAATGTCCACAAGGCTCAGGCACCATCTAGTGAGCTCTGCCCCCTCCTGGCTTCCTGTAGTTTAACCACACTCTCATAGCCCGTCCATCTCAACAGCTCCTGTCTCCATCGTTCCAGTTTCTGGCCTCAGGGTCTTTCCAGTTTCTAGTAATTTCTTGTTTGGCTATTTTAAATGCTAAGTCCTGGAATTGGTTCGTGATTTTCGTTTTAAGAGTATGAGGGAACCAACCAAGTAAGCAGTGTCCTACAACACATGAAACTTCCTGTTTGACTACCATTGACAGCACTCTAGTGATGTCCTCACGGTATTCAAGTAGTGATGTACAGCTCTAGAGCATGTGAATAAACTCAGCCCAAGCTTCTCCACAGTGCAGGCACTTGGCATATTATGTGCCAAAATAATGGCAAGTCTTCCCAGTAGTGAGATATACCTTGTGCAGTATGAAAAAATTAATACATTTGAATCAGGCATTTCTAGACAATTTGGGCACACGTTCCAGGATGAGTTCCCAGTCGTCTGTCATGAGTGTCCCAAGGTCCTCTTCTCATCGCAACTTAAGAGTCGCCAATGGCGTCATTAAGTCACTCCCAGCCGTCCATATAAACAGGTAACTGCATTAATTGTTCCAGATGAGGTGAACAAATATTGACAAACGTTGGATCGGGGTTACCGCCATATGTAAGAGGAAGTGACCGGGAGTTAGATCGTACCGCAATCAAAAGTCCTCAAAGGGCAAGAGTGTCTCTGTTCTATTCATTGTTGTTACCTATGCCTCTGGTCAACCCATTATCTCCCTCCACTCACCTCCGTGCAGCAGCTGTAGTAGGAATTGCATTGGGATGTTAGGGGAATGGAGTGTCTGTGTCCTCGACTGGCAGAGACTCCGAAACCAGTAGCAACGCAACACCTTAAATTCCGTGGTGTCTGCTGCAGCTGGACGGCGCAGGCGGAGAATCACCTTAGCCAGGTTATATAGATCCAAGACAGAGGGGTTCAGTTCTCTGTCATACGACAATCGTCCCACATCCATTGGGTCAGCCATTGCAATTGATCTGCCAGATAGTAAGATTCAAAGTCTGGGATAGCCAGATCTCCCTCTGTCACTAACAGCCATAGCACCGCCAACACGACTCTCCTGAGGCCTGAGTCCCAGAGGAACCGCGTAATTATTGTGTCCAATCTCTGAACCACTCACGTGGTATCCATAGCGGTTGCATTATGAAGAAGTAACATAGGTGGGGGAGGGCCACCATCTTCAGCAAGGCTCTGTGACCTGCCACTGAGCGCAGGAGCATCTTCCAAAAGTCTGTGCTAGATCAAAGCCCCTGGATGGCTTTCCCTACATTGCTCTCTAGAAAAGCTGCGGGTCATGGTAGATTTGTACTCCCAGATATGACAAGCAATGATATTCCCAGCCTAAGCGTCCCAGGCTTGTTGCAGGCTTCCCTGAGGTTATCACTGAGAAGGCACAGGATTTTTGCCAATTTACATGAAGACCCGAGAAAGCTGCAGATTGCTCCAGGAGGGCAAGGGGCCCAGTCAGTGCCATATCTGTGTCCTGGATAAAGAGGAGGAGATCATTGGCATAGAGCACTATGTAGTGGTTTTGTGTGCCTACTCAAATTCCATTTTATGGCTTACCTCTTCTGGCGTAGCATGCAAGTAGCTCCATAGCGAGAGCAACCCTGTACATCCCAGAAATAGGTTGGCCCATGTGAACTCTTGCCTGCGGTTCTGCCTGCAAAATTTTGTCCACACCATAAAGTCTTCCCCCAGACCAAATTGCCTTAAGACCTCTTAGAGGTATGACCACTCTAAGCTGTCAAATGCTTTTTCGATGTCTATAGCAAATATGGCTGCACTTGTTCTGTCATTGGTGTCTGCTTCCAGGATCATAAGTGGCCTCCTGATATTGGGTGCCGTGTATGAGAAGTGACGATGCAGGCCCTGCATTGTCTGTGTAGTAAGAGTCTATTGCAGCCCCAAGCGTGTCTCGGAAAACAGGGTCCTCAAATGGTCTGAGATAGTTCTAGTTAAGTATTTGGTCAGAACTAACATCTCATGGACATCCGGAGAGCATAGTAACATGTTGAGTTGTACATTAAGATCATAAAGAGATAAGTAGAACGAGTAGTCACACTCCCCCAGGTGATGGGAGTGCCAAGAGTTGATCAAGCAACTCTCTCTCTGCCAAACAGAGAAGGCCCGGGCTCCTCTGTGCACTGGGGAATCACATAAAGGGGGATGGGTGCTGCCCAAGGTGGGGTCCGCGACACAATTGTCGTTCCCCCCACCCCCCCTCCCAAAATAATCAAACCCACCAAATGATGGGCTACGTCTCTGGACAGAGCCAAAAAAAGGAAGTCTGATCAATGTTGTGGACATAGATACTCCCAATGGCAATGTCGCAACCATCCAGTCGTCCTGTAACCACCACATATCCGCCCATTGGGTCCACTGGATAATTAGTGTATTGAAAAGGCACTTCTGTCCTTATGAACACTAAGACTCCTCTTGCATACACAGAGTACGCTATGCAGTACATTTGACACCTCCACCTGTCCTGAAGGGCGTGGTCCTCCTGATCACTAATATGGGTCTCCTGCTGTAGTGCAATCTGGGCCCCTTGTCTAGTTATACATGAGAACACCTTGTGCCGTTTAACTATGGAATGTATTCCCCGAATCTTCCATGTGATGACTGTATAGTACATGGGGGTCTCCATGGTGGACATTAGTAGAAAGACTTAGGTGGTCATTACAACCCTGGCGATCGGTGTTAAAGTGGTAAGACCGCCAACAGGCCGGCGGTAAACAATTTGTAATTACGACTGTGGCGGAAACCGCCAACAAAGACAGCCACTTTAACACTCCGACCACCACGGCGGTACAAACAAACAGCGCGGCGGTCACGGCCAGCAGACAGGCGGGAGACAATGTACCGCCCACACTATTATGACAGGCCAATCCGCCACCTTTTCCGGGGCGGATTCACCGTGGATAAAAACACGGCGGAAACAGGAATCCCGAAGGAAAAACGCTCACCTCTACACACCCCACGAGGAACGAGGACGCCATGGATCTGGAACTCCAAATTCTACCTGCAATAGTCTTCCTGCTCCTCTACCAGGAGCACGAACGCCGGCAGCGAAGACCACGGTGAGTACTGCACCTACGACACAGGGGAGGGGGGTGGGAAACAACAGGGACACGCAACGCGCAACACCCCCACCCTCACTCACCACAACACACACACTAATGCATATCAATACATCACAGTTACACCCCCCCCCCCCCCAGAAGAATGCAAAGACAATAGAAAATGAGTGTAACCATTGTAATATATTAAAAGCAAGTAGGCAGAAACATATACACCATGTACAAAATATATACCAAGCATAGTAGTCCAGGTAGTGCTCTAATAAAGTCTGTGGAACACTGGGACCACACGGAATGGGCGAGGCCCACACAAGAGCCCCGACCATGACGGAGAGAACACTGCAGGGGCATCAGAGAGCAACTAAACAGGCACATCAGGGGGAGGGAAAGGGGGGGCACCTCAGCCGCTTGAATGCATGACGCCAAAGCCACAAGGGGGCCACATGCCCACTATTCAGTCCTTGGGAGTGCAAAGCCACAGTCTCTCAAGTCTATACAGTGGGTGGTTTGCCCACTGTTCAATCCTGGGGAGTGCAAAGCCACAGTCTCACAAGTCTCTCCAGTGGGTGGTTTGCCCACTGTTCGATCCTGGGGAGTGCAAAGTCACAGTCTTTCAAGTCTATACAGTGGGTGGTTTGCCCACTGTTCAATCCTGGGGAGTGCAAAGCCACAGTCTCACAAGTCTCTACAGTGGGTGGTTTGCCCACTGTTCAATCCTGGGGAGTGCAAAGCCACAGTCTCACAAGTTTCTCCAGTAGGTGGTTTGCCCACTGTTCAATCCTGGGGAGTGCAAAGCCACAGTCTCACAAGTCTCTACAGTGGGTGGTTTGCCCACTGTTCAATCCCGGGGAGTGCAAAGCCACAGTCTCACAAGTCTCTCCAGTGGGTGGTTTGCCCACTGTTCAATCCTGGGGAGTGCAAAGCCACAGTCTCTCAAGTCTATACAGTGGGTGGTTTGCCCACTGTTCAATCCTGGGGAGTGCAAAGCCACAGTCACACAAGTCTCTACAGTGGGTGGTTTGCCCACTGTTCAATCCTGGGGAGTGCAAAGCCACAGTCTCTCAAGTGGATGACAGTCTCCACTGGTTCTGGAGGGGGCCTTGTGCCCAGAGTGCTTCATCCTGCCAAGGACAGAGGTAGTGGATGTGATACTCCACTGGTTCTGGAGGGGGCCTTGTGCCCAGAGTGCTTCATCCTGCTAAGGACAGAGGTAGTGGATGACAGTCACCACTGGTTCTGGAGGGGGCATGGTGCCCAGAGTGCATCATTCACCCCGTGACAGACTCAGTTGCGTCAGTGCCCTTGCCGCTCATGGGTTGGCAGTGCTTGAGAGGGCGATGCCCTGTTCAGCGGTGCTTGAGACAGCGGTGCCCTGTTCAGCGGTGCTTGAGCTGGCGGTGCCCTGTGCAGCGGTGCTTGAGGCGGTGGTCTCCATTGCAGGGACTCAGCTGCTGGTGGTCCTTCATGGCCCAGCGGGGCTTTTGCTGGCAGTGGCCTCCTGGGCAGGTGGGCTTGTGCTGGCGGTCCTGTCCTGGGCAGCTGGGCTTGTGCTTGCGGTCCTGTCCTGGGCAGCTGGGCTTGTGCTTGCGGTCCTGTCCTGGGCAGCTGGGCTTGTGCTGGCGGTCCTGTTCTGGGCAGCTGGGCTTGTGCTGGCGGTCCTGTTCTGGGCAGCTGGGCTTGTGCTGGCGGTCCTGTCCTGGGCTGCTGGGCTGGTGCTGGAGGTGGCCTCCTGGGCAGCGGGGATGATGGCGGTCTTCTCCGCCGTGCTGCTCTTCCCAGACTTTCCTGGTTTCTTGTGGCCCTTCCCCACCTTGAAGGGTGTCACAGCTGAGTCCACACTACCACCAGGACCCCTGGGAGCGGCTTTGGTGGCTGGAGTCTTCCCCCTCTCCCGCCGGGCACTGGCCAACTTCTGATGCTTCACAGGTGGATGACTGTCTGTGCTGTGGCTCCGTGCCACACTGGCTGCCCTGGTGGCCGGTGCACTCCAGATTCCGGTGACTACAGGCACCACTGGTCCCGGAGATGTTGTGGCTGAGGTGCTAGTTCGGGATCTAGGAGACGGACGGGGTGGGCCAGGTGTGGGAAAGAGGTCAAGGTTGTACAGGAAAAGCTTTTTGAGACACTGGGACGGGTAGCTGGAGGGGGTTTGGGAGTGGAGGAAGAGGTTGTGGTTGTAGGAGGTGTTCGTTTGCTGACTTTGGGTGAAGGTGCATGCGCTGTAGGCTGTAGGCTGTCGTGAGGTGGATGGCTGTTGAGTGGGTGTGTGCCTGCGTTTGTGTATCTAGGGAGGGGGCGTCACAGACACACTGGGAGAGGACACAGGGGACGTGTGAATGGTAGTGGGGGTGGTGACTGCACGTGAGCGGGGTGTGGTGGTGGGTGTGCTGGAGAGGGACGTAGTGGCTGTAGAGGTAGTACATGCAGGAGTGAGTGTAGACTAGACTGGGAGGGAGGAGGGAGACGTGGAGGAGGGGGACACAGTGGAGGCAGTGGATCTTGGTGTGTCTGCATGTGTGTGATGCTTGCGTGAGTGCCTGTGGGATGTGTGGTGGTTATGTTTGCCTGAGCTTCCCTTGTGTGTTGAGGTGTGTGCATGCTGGCCTGTAGGTGTGCTTGGGATAGGCTGAGGTACAGGGGATTGGATCTGGGTGGAGGAAGTTGGAGGGGGGAGGCTAGACACAGGGACAATGGCTGCCATCAGTGCTGAGGCCAGAGTCTGAAAAGCTTGCTGAAGGGCCGCCTGACCAGAATGAATGCCCTCCAGGAATGCATTTGTTTGTTGGAACTGCCTTTCTACACCCTGGATGGCATTCAAAATGGTAGACTGCCCAACAGTGAGTGACCTGAGGAGGTCAATGGCCTCCTCACTGAGGGCAGCAGGGGTGCCTGGGGCAGGGCCTGAGGTGCCTGGGGCGAAGGTGATGCCCACCCTCCCGGGTGAGCGGGCACGGGGCGAAGGCTGAGGGCGGTGCTGGAAGGGGGGGTGGCATGCATTACCGCTACAGTTGGCAGACACGACAGACACAGAAGCCTCCTGCACTACGCTGCGCTCTTGGGCTCCACTGTTCAATTCCTGGGAAATGCCCTACAAGGCTATGGACGACATCTGCAAACATAGATGACACAGGGGCATGACTAGGTGTACTTGGCACTCTACAGAGGTGGGGTGGGGTGCCACATGGCCTGCCTTACGGAGGGACCTTGCCTACGGAACTCGCCCTGGCCTAGGGAAACCCACAGCCCACCTCCCCCACCCAGACTCCACCACTGCGCGCAAAGTCAGCAGAATGAGAGTGTACTCACCCCCTCGTGTCTGCTGTGATGCCCTCAACTGCCCATCCAACTCCGGGTAGGCCACCACCAGGATCCTGAACATCAGGGGGGTCATGGTGCGACGGGCACCCCTCCCACGTTGGGAGACCATCCCCAGCTGAGCCTCCGCCGTCTTCTTGCTCCAGCGGCGAATGTCCTCCCATCTTTTCCGGAAGTGGGTGCTCTGTCTGTGGTAGACCCCCACGGTCCGGACGTCCTTGGCGATGGTACGCCAAAAATGTTTTTTCTGGTGGGCGATGACCTACATGAAATGTACAGGGGGAAGAGTAAGTTATTACCAACTGCACGTCAAAGTGATTGGCCCCCATCCCTACCCTTGCCATGTGGCACAGGCATTCACCGTCGTTTCATGCACAGCGCACTCTCCCCCCCCTTCCTTCTAACATCCAGCCCTCTCCACACAGGGATAGCCCATACAGCATGCTCCCAGTGTACTTACCTGTTTGTCTGGAGGACCGTAGAGTAGCGTGTACTGGGGTGAACCCCATCCACGAATTTCTCCAACTCCTCCGATGTGAAGGCAGGG
The DNA here is from genome assembly GCF_031143425.1 of Pleurodeles waltl. Classification (NCBI taxonomy): domain Eukaryota; kingdom Metazoa; phylum Chordata; class Amphibia; order Caudata; family Salamandridae; genus Pleurodeles; species Pleurodeles waltl. The sequence continues at coordinate 571,636,110 of NC_090451.1, read as the reverse complement.
GCCCTTTCCCCAGACACTCGAGCCATTGTCTCTTCCAGACCGAAGTCACAGCAGCACTTGCAGTGTAGGTCCTCTCCTGTCGAAGATCAGGTATCGAGTGATTGAACAGATAGAAAATGGCGGTCACGTCCGCGGCGGTGCGTACCGTCACCGCCGGCGTACATCGTCATTGGCTCCTGGGACCCATAGGGTCCAATGTTAACCAATGCAGCATTGCGCCGCGGTCTTCGACCTACCGCGACGGTGTACAACGCCAGCGCATTTACCTCACATCCCATTGTCCGACTTTAGAGGTCAGGCAGCTGCCATTTCAGGGGCCCACATGGATTAATTTTCAACTGCGTCACACATACCTAGGCCTAGACTCAGCACACATACAGGCCACCTTTTGTGTATGAATGGTGTTCTGTGTAAACGGTGGGTACGTACCTCTGAGTTGTTTGACTCTGTGCTCGCTGTTGTCCTTCATAGGCACAGTCCGCTGGGACATGTGAGGAGATGGTGGCATCCTCTGGTGTACCGACCATTGGTGGACCTGTCAACAATGGAGGAGCGACATGTGATTATCACATACAGGCTTGACCGTGCCACAATCCAGGAACTGTGTACCCAGTTGGAGCCAGACCTGATGTCAGCAATCCGCCATCCCACAGGAATCCCCCTTCAAGTGCAGGTGCTGTCAGTGCTCCATTTCCTTGCAAGTGGGTCATTTCAAACAACAGTGGCTATAGCATCAGGGATGTCCCAGCCTATGTTTTCCAAAGTGTTGTCCAGAGTGTTGTCTGCCCTTCTGAAACACATGCAGAGCTACATCGTTTTCCCTCAGGTGGAGGATTTGCCTACAGTGAAAGGTGATTTCTATGCCCTGGGACATATCCCCAACATCATAGGTGCCATTGATGGGACCCATGTGGCTTTGGTCCCCCCCACAGGAGTGAACAGGAGTACAGAAACCGGAAGAGATATCATTCCATGAATGTACAGATGGTATGTTTGGCAGACCAGTACATCTCCCATGTGAATGCCATGTTCCCTGGCTCAGTGCATGATGCCTACATCCTGCGGAATTGCAGCATCCCTTATGTGATGGGTCAACTCCAGAGGCACCGTGTGTGGCTATTAGGTGAGTGCCTGGGAGCAAGACAGTGGGAATGGTTGTCTGGGTCTGGGGATATCCCTACAGGTTAGTGGATGTCTAACAGTTGTCCCTCGCCATTTGCAGGTGACTCTGGTTACCCCAACCTGTCATGGCTACTGACCACAGTGAGGAATCCCAGGACAAGGGCAGAGGAACGCTACAATGAGGCACATGGGCGAACTAGGAGGGTGATCGAGCGGACCTTCGGCCTCCTGAAGGCCAGGTTCCGGTGCCTCCATATGACAGGTGGATCCCATGATGGAGGAGAGGGCCTCGTGGAGAGTGAGTTCCCTTGGCCTGTCCACCCCCTGTCACACAGCAGCCCTCCCAGTTCCCCTGCGTTCCTGAGCCTCTGTCCCCTGGACCGTGTGCCCACTGCCCCCAGGTCCCTGTTGTTGGGGTGGTGGGTTAGCCTGGGTTCCCTGTAGTGGTGGACACACTGCTGATTGACGTGTCCTGGGAACGGAGGTAGGGGCCCGCTGGGTGGGTGCTGTGCTGGTGTTTCCAGAAGGGGGAAGGTCTGTAGTGGCCTGTGACTGTGTCAGGGGAACCGACTGTCGAGAGGTCCCTGATGGGCCGGGCTGGTCATCTAGATCCAGTTGGACAGAGGTGCTGTCATCACTGTGGGCCTCTTCTGTTGGTGGTGTGGACCCTCCTGTCCGGTGACGTTGGGTAGGGGTCCTGCAGGGGGATAAAAGGATGATTATTACATCTGTGTGTGCCATGGTGTGCAATGGGTGGGTGACTGTGTACCCCAGTGCTTGCATTCCTGTGTGGTACCTTGTGTGAGGATGGTTTAGGGGGTTGTATGGGTATGTGCAGTGGGCATGCTTTGGTGATGGGTGTCCATGCTTTGTTGTTGCATGCAGGGCTTGGTGTTAGGATGTGTGGTTTGTGATGTAGGGACATTTGTGTGGAGTTAGAGTGATGGGGGTGAGGGTGGGGGTATGTGCTGGCATGCAGGTAGGGTGGGGAATGTAATAGTTAAGATTTGACTTACCAGAGTCCATTCCTCCACCAACTCCTGCGAGGCCCTCAGGATGCAGAATTGCCAAGACCTGCTCCTCCCATGTAGTTAGTTGTGGGGGTCTGCCGCCAGTCCGCTGAACCGCCAGGTGTTGTCTTGAGACCACGGAACGTGCCTTCCCCCGTAGGTCGTTCCACCTCTTCCTGATGTCCTCCCGATTTCTTGGGTGCTGTCCCACTGCGTTTACCCTGTCCACGATTTTTCGCCATAGCTCCATCTTCCTTGCAATGGAGGTTTGCTGCACCTGTGATCCGAATAGCTGTGGCTCTACTCGGACGATTTCCTCCACCATGACCCTGAGCTCCTCCTCCGAGAACCTGGGGTGTCTTTGCCATGCCATGGGGTGGTGTAGGTGATGTGTGGGGTGGAGTGTGTGGTGATAAGTGTGCTGATATGTAGTGGTGTGTTGTGTAAGGTGCGTGGAAGTTCTGTGGGTGATGGTGTTGTGTGCCTGTGGATGCTTTTGTTCTTGCTGGTGCTGTCTCTCTCTGGCCTTTCAGAATTTTTGGTAGTAGGGGTTTTTGGGTGATGTGGGTATGTGTTTTATATTGTATTGGGTGTGTGGGAGTGGTGTGTGTATGTGCATCAGGTGTGTGTATTCTAATTGTCCAGTGTGGCTGTGTTTTGCAAATGTGTGTGTATTTTGAGCGCGGCGGTGTGTACCGCCAATGGAATACCGCGGTTGAAAGACCGCCACGTGGATTTGTGGGTCGTGATAGTGTGGGCGTATTTCTGTTGGCGTGACGTTGGAGGTTTTGTTATCGCCAGTTTATCACTGACCTTTGGTGTGGCGGAGTTGTGTGGGTGTCTGAATTTTGGCTGATTCCCAACAGTGGGTCATAATAGCTGTGGTGGAATGCCGCGGCAGTGTGTTGGCAATCTTCTGCATGGCGGTAAGCAACTTTTACCGCCAATGTTGTAATGAGGGCCTTAGTATGTGAGAGTCGGCTGGTTCCCTTTGAGGACCAAGGGACAGCTCTCTCCTCTCAGGCTAAACGCTTATGATCAAGTCACAATAAAAAACATTTCCCTCTACAAACCAGTTAACAAACAATCCAACTCCCCATCCTCCACTCATCCAAACGTCCAATCAGATAGCAAACATTCATGGGGGTACCCACATAACTAAAAATAAAACTGGAGGTCGGGACCCAGCCACAGAACAGTCTGCCCTCCACCCTGTTACTGTCACACAGATATGACGGAGCCCTAGGCCCCACGTGATTCTGAGTCAGCAATAGCCCCCCCTCCCCAACTCATTCCACATCTACAGGCTTGTAACTCACCAGTTTCTCTAGATTAATTCATCAGCTGTCCTTGGTATAACATGTGGTGAAGGAACTGGCATCTGGTGTTGCGTCGGAGTCCTCATGCTCTCCCACACTGGAAGAGGAAGTCGGGCTTACTTCCTCTCTACCCATTGCAGCCACCAACTCCAATTCTCTCCATAGGTCCCTCTAGATCTTGTCATCAGATGGAGCTCTGAGTCGGGATTTCTTTTTGATGTGCCTTTTTGTCTAGTTTCAAGGTACTTGCCTCAAGGTACCCTGATCAGGACTAGCACCTAGATGAGCCAGCACCAGTCCCACATCTCCTGTGGTGTGCAGAAGAATTGCACTCCCTCTGGGGTGACCACCCTTAGTCTGGCCGGGAGCAGCTTTGCATATTTGAGTCCTCGTGCCCAGAGTTGTTTTTTTAGCTTCAAGAAACGAAGATCGCTGCCTTTGAACATCTTTTTTATTATCCAGAAAGATCATTACTTTGCTGCTGCTGCTCTTAAGGACACCTTAGCTCTAGCCTGCGCCAACATATGATCAGGGTCTCTTGCAGCAGGCGCGCAACCACTGGTGTTGGCAGCGTTATTGGGAGAGGTAGCCTAGAGGGAACTCTATGCACACATTCAAGGCTGTAAAAGGAGGATAGGCCAGTTGGTTCCACCTCATCTGTCAGCCAGTATTCAAGGAAAACCACCATATTATTGCTTTCTGTTCGCTCTGGGATACCTATCACACAAATATTCCTGCAAAACCTGTTCTCGCTGTCCTAGGGCTTCCAATGTGAGGGGACATCGGCCACCAGCCTCTCAGTTGTTGTGACCCTCTCTGCAAGACATCATCTCTCAGCAGGCTTAGGTCAGTCCCCAAAGTATCCATCTTATTTTGCCTAACCTCACTGGATACTGTAGTTGCTTGTAGAACGTCCAGTCTCTCTTCCAAAGTACATAGACTCTTTACTGCTGTGTCTACATCGGCGACATGTGGTTGTAAGTCCCCTAAGTCCGATCCAGGGGCCTCAAATCCACTAGGAATGCATCTATTTTTGTCTCCATGGTCTCTCTTGAGTTCTCATGGCAGGCAGCATTTTATCTAGCTTATCTGGGTGACCATGGGACTCAGTTATCAGTAACTCCTCGATTAGGGCATGTCTGGAATTTCATCCTGCAAGGGGCATCAGGAACTATGCCCCATTTTAGCAGGAGTGGAGCCTTCCCCTCTGCCTTGTATTCATTATGGCTGCTCAGCTGGGCCCAGACACTTGCTGTGATCTCTTGTTCTACATCTGGCAGGGCACGTGTCACTGATATAACTATGTGAGCGGTGACAACTGTGTCCCCATTTGCAGCGCAGTCAAGCCCAGTCTTTAACCAGGGGACATGTGCATGCTTGCCATGGGTTTAGTTCTTAAACCCCACTGCTCAATCATGGTGCTGCTTTGCTAGACCTAGCCTCCTCCATGTCTTTGGGTTGGGTGTTAAGTGCTCCAGTGAGACCTCCTGTGCCTCAGTCCTATTTAGGGAGCCAGTAACCAAGGGCTCCCCTGCACTCCTCTGAGTCCTGCTAGCCCATCTCCTCCGCTCTGGTCTACCCACCACGTTTTGTTTTGTTAATAACTTTGGCACTGTTTCTCAGTCTTCATGAATCATCCACCTCAGCTACTTTCTAGAAACTTTCTAGGGGTGACAGGGTGATCCGTCGAGTGGGGCTGAGAAAAAGGGCATTGTTAAACATGTTTTTCCCATGCAATTTCCATAGGAAATTTTAGGCAGTGCTAAAACCTAAAAGCCTGAATCTAATTACACCAGATTTGGCAAAAAGCTGATGGCCAGATTTATCAAGGGATTGTTGGCGTTGCTATTGCATCACGCAGAGTGTTGCAAGAGCAACGCAATCCCTAAGTCATATTTATCAAGTAACGCAAGGCCTCCTTGCTTGGCACTGCTTTGTTTCGTAAATCTGGAGTATTGCTAGGCAGCGCAAGTTACTGCCTTGTGTTTCTCTGCCCTGTGAAGGTGTTCCCTGGGTGGAGCGTGGGTGTCCCATTCAGCCACCTATGGATTTTGTCGCATTCCCATGTTGACCAACACTGGTAAACCTTAGAGTGCGTCAATACGCTACACCTTCCCAGGGGAGATGCAACAAGTTAAATACCTTTATTTATTCTCATTGTTTCCTCTAAGTGTGCTGCAGAGGAAGGAGAATGCTCCTCTTAGGATTGGTTTTGTGCAGGAAGGTGCTCCTTCTTGCATTCTGCCTGCAACACTGGTGCCCTTGCATCATGACGCAAGGGTGCCTGCTTTGACACAAGGCAGCACATTGTGCATCAGTGCAATGAGAGGACAGGAATTCATCATACAATGTTAAATATGGCACATTCCAGCCCTTTCATGCAGCACAGCAAGGTATTGTGCTCCATTGTGTATCAGGAAACTATGATAAATCTGATCCTAGATCTTTACCCAGAAAGCTATTTGTGATGTGGTGTAAATCCATTCAGTAGTTTTGGAGAAATTGAGGTAAAAGAAATAGAGATATCTAGTCCTGTAGGACTGCAAGTTCAAAAGATAATGATGTGATTGACTGGCTTCAATATCAACAGATATGGGCGGCCATTTCAGGACTTGGGCCCTGTGTCCTGAAAAATAAATGAAAAACATAAGGGGGCAGGGCTCTGTACCCTCACCTCCTAGCCGTTGTGGGACCAGAAGTGTTTTTTTTGTTTTTTATTAAATCTGCGTTGTGGTCCCACACTACTCCTGCAGGACATGGCACGGCCCCTTGCAATCTCGGTTCCGCAGGCAATAAAAAATTTACAAAAATCAACCTTTGGCTCGGGCCCCCATCCCTGAAGCCAAACGCAATGATGTGCCATGGCACCTATCCCACAGGGCAACGACAATAGGGAAGGCCGACAATCCTCCACCTTGCCCCCAGCCCTGTACCCGTGTATGGGAGAGGCCAAGGTCGAGACAATGGTACCTCACCTTTGCTCCAGGCGGTTGGGGGGGGGGAGGAGAGAGAGAGAGAGAACATTGCTCTCCCTGTTTGCGGAAACAGAAGCATGGTGGGAGCTGCAAAGTCAGTTGACAGAGCGGGAGTGGGCTTCTTGTGCTGCCAGTAAAAGACGAAAATGAGACAAAGGCTGTGTGTTTCCTGGGTTGGACCGGGGCACCGGAACACCAAAAAGAAAAGAAGGAAAAGAAAATTGTGATGTGAGGCTGCTTAAGTTAATAAAGTGGGAAGAGCCGCTCATTAACATTCAGCGCTCCTGGTGAGGGAGCGCCCATAATGTCCTGTGTGTGCTGATTTATCTACTTGTTTTATTCGTGGTGCCCCCAGGAGGGGAATCACTACCACCAGCAAGAAATGCAGTGGCCCCTCTGGTTTCTTTAAAAGTTGCCGTATATTTCAGGGGAATTGCACTCATTACCCCATTAAAAAATTTGCCTTGAATAAATTATTCTCAGGGCTGTAGCTTTTGCTCATGGGCTCTGGTGTGCGGGGACTCCTAGTGAATGGGCCTGTGGGTGCATTATGTAGCCTGATTGTGTAAAACAAAGACTGACATCTGGGAGTTAAAATTTGAAAATGCTTAATTGACTATGGCTATGTTGATAATGAATATATTTGAATATGATTATTTATCCTATTGATTTTTATGATGCATACTAACTGTGAATCCTGTTTGACTATAGTCACCCTTTGACAGCGTCAATAAACATGCCTTATATATTGATGTGGTAACTCCTTTATAAAGCTAATATTGCTGCCAGTTTATAATGACACCCTATTATATTGGTGCATCTTGTATAGGAGAGACAATGTGAGTGTGGGGTTTAGGACTCACTAGGTGTGAAATATGATATAAGGATGTCACAAAAGTTATTGCCAGGTACCTCAGATTACTTTGGGTATGTGTATTAAATGTACTTTCCTTTTTTATAAGAAAAGGTTGTGACTGGGCAATAATTTGTTGAGTGTTGTTGTTGCATGCCAGTGAAGTGGAATTGCTAGCCGACACCACCTACCCAGAGTATGCTTTGGTCTGCTCTGCTTCGCTACCCTGAGGGAGTCAAGTGATACAAGGGATATTGGGTTCTCACTAAGGAAACAATAAAGTGTCTATTGCTTGTAATAAAATATTACTTTACGTTGAAAAAACTCTACTTAGTGGCTGGAAAAAAAAAAATCTAAAGACCCCCCATGTACTGCTTAGGATATTGCCTAATACCTCAATCTGATAGACTTCTAGTTGCAGATTCATTACCTTAGAATTGCCCCAGGCATCAGACTGGATCCAGAGATTTTTTCTTCGAGCAGTACCCTTGCATGCCATCCGTTGGTGTCTGTTGTTGGTGTCGTGGTCGCTGTGATGACAGTGCGGTCACACAGAAGTGCCACCCGACGCGCTGACGTCAGTTCTTTTCTTTCCACGCCACGCGCAGATCCGGAGAAGAGCTGTCCTTAGTCACTTTTTAACTAAGTTCAACCTTTTTGTCATTATTCTTGACTTTTTGGTGCATTGAGGGATGCTTAGTGAGACGGAAGACTGGGGTCAAACTGTGCGAATCCTTTCACCGAATGATGTGACGGATCCGCACCTCGTGCGCTTGTGGTGTCTGGAGCGTGACCACAAACCAAGTCATACTCCTAGTGCCGGGCCATGAACACAAAGCCTTTATGGAAGCAGTCCCTAAAGGTCATGGCAGCCAGGCGCTCGACTCAGCATCGATCCTGGTCTTGTTCGAGAAGAATGTCCGAATCCAATCCAATTCTTGGGGACACTTGGGTCAGAAGAATAAGAAGTCAAAGAAGGCCAAACGTTCTTCGACTTCACCCCGTCGCTTAGCTGATGTGATGCGGGAAGAGCGTTGATGATCTAGGCCTCCGTCTGCGGAGCTTACTTCTGGGTCCGGTCCACACCTCCACGGCTTTCCGGGAGCCAGAGCCATCCTTGCCCATCTAAAGGAGTTTTATGAGGCCTTACTCCTCATCTTCGGACAGACCGAACCCTCTGAGGTGCCTTCGGGCCTGGTGGGTCGTATGGGGGCCCTCTGGCCACTGAAGGACCCTCTGGATCCATGCCAATGGCATCATGCCAACACACCTTCCCCGGCCCAGGCAAAGGCATCGGTGCTCCCACTGCCCGTTGGGCCCACAATAGGCGTCGACCCAATCCTCATCCCTGACGACTCTGAGCAAGAATGTTGTTGCTCGACATCGGATCCGACTTAAATAAGGGCATTTGCACACAGGTTGGATTCTGACCCTTTTTACAATGGGTATGGACACAGGAAAGGTTTGGAGGGGTCGCTGGGCCCTGTAAATACAAGCTTGACAAACCTGAATTGGACTGGGCACAGGAATTGGGCGAGGCTAGTAGTCTGGATACTTTTCCAGATGCTGGCATGCTTTCTCCCCCTACTGTGGCTACGGTGAAGAGAGCTTCATAATCTGTGGTGATCAGTAGGGCATCTGTGGTCCTCGGCCTCGAGCTTCCTTCTGTGGTGGTCAGGATTAACCTCTCGACTTAAGGTGCTGCAGCCTAGGGCTTCCATTTCAGAACCCTTTTACCCTCCAATAAAGCCCTCACGGATGTCCTACTGGGTACCTGGTCCAGACTCAGCACAGGGGATCCTGTGAATAGGACAATCACCGCCACCATGGGCCTGCGCTGAACGACCCTAAATTACTGTCCAAAAACCCTACACCTGAGAGCCTTGTTATCCAGGCATCTTCATCTTCTAGCGCATTCCCTTCCGCACCCCCAGATAGGGAATCAAAAAGACTGGATCAGCTTGGGAAGAAAATGTTTTCTTCCTCCAGTCTGGCATTGCGGTCCATGAACACTGTATGCCTCTTGGGGGGCTACACCCATTCCTTATGGGATACGGTTGCGCAGGTGTAGCAGCAAGTCCTGGAGGAGGCCCGGGCCATCATCCCCCAACCTGTTGCTGTTGAGAGGGATGCGGGCAAGTTCATGATCCATTGTGGGCTGGACACGACCGACTCACTACATAGATTGGTTGCGTCAACGGTGGCCTTGAGGCTGGTTGAGGATGTCTGTCTTTTCGGGCGATGTCCAACAATCTCTTATGGACATGTCCTTCGATGGCACCCGTCTCTTCGGAGACAAAGTGGACTCGCCGCTTGAGTGTTTTAAGGAGTTCCGGCCTACAGCTCGGTCCCTTGGCCTCGCTCCAGCCCCTCGCCCAGCACAGTCTGCTCTTCACCCCTTTTCATGGCCACGGAAGGGGCTTCCTCTTGTGGTCTTTTCCTACCAGCCACCAAGCTGCGCTGCTACTCATCCACTGCATGGCCTTGGACACAGGATCCCACGGTCTTGTGGGTCAGGGAGCCAGAGGGCTGCCCAGTCCACCCCCACCCCTGTTGCATCCTCTAAACCCACCTACCAGTGCTCCTCTGGTGTTCACAAAAGTGATGGTGGTGGTTGCAGCTCATCTGTGCAGGTTAGGAGTTTCAGTCTTCCCCTACCTCGACGACTGGCTTTTGAAGGAGAGCACGCCCAAGACGGTTGTCTCCACCTTTAGACTACAGCCAACCTTTTGCACTCGCTGGGGTTCACTATAAACATGCGGAAGTCACATCTAACTCCTTCTCACATGCTCCCCTTCATCAGAGCTGTTCTGGACACAGTGTGGTTTCAGGCCTATCCTCCAGAAAAGCAAGTCCAGGATATTCAGGCTACGATTCCAAAGTTTCAGCCTCTATTCTCGATTTTGGTGAGAATGGCTCTGAGGCTGCTGGGCCTCATGGATCCTGCATCGTGCTGATGACACATGCCAGATGGCATATGTGGGCTTTGCAATGAAACCTGGAGTTGCAGTGGGCGCGGCCTCATGGGAATCTCTCCGACATGGTCCATAGCTTGGAGGGAAGTGTTCAATATCTGAAGTGGTGGCTTTCAAATCGTGAGTGGGTCAATGGCAGATCCCTCTCCTTTCCCCAGCCAGACCTTACAGTGGTGAAAGATGTGTCACTTCTGCGAAGGGGTGGCCACATGGGAGAGACGAAGATCAGAGGCCTCTGCTGTGTGGCGAAGTCCAGGATCCACATCAACTTTTTGGAGCTCCGGGCGATCAGGCTTGCATTGAAAGCATTCCTTCCCTCTAAAAAAGGGAAAGTGGTGCAGGTTTTCACAGACAACATCACTGTCCGGTTGTACTGAAACAAGCAGGGTGGAGTGGAGTCGTGGATCCTTCGTCAAGAGGCTCTACGCCTCCGGACGTGGCTGGAACACCAGGGCTTAACCTTGGTGGTTCAACATCTGGCCAGCTCTGTCAACACCAGTGCAGAGGAACCCATCCGTCAGTGCGTAGTTGATCAGGAATGGCATCTCCAGCTGGAGGAGGCACAAGGCCACTTTCAGCAGTGGGGAGAGCCTTGGTTAGATGTGTTCTCCTCCGCAGAGTACATGCAATGTCAGCTGTTTTGCGTGTTGGAGTTTGCAAGGCGGCACTTGCAATGTGATGCTTTTTGTTTCAAGTGGAGCTCAGGCCTCCTTTACGCCTTCCCGCCAGTACTACTTCTGCCCAGAGTTCTAAAGAAGATCAAAAGCAAATGGGCCAAGTAATCGTTGTGGCTCCGGACTTGGCATGAAGAGTCTGGTATCCTGAGCTTTTATGTATGGCTACAGATCTTCCGATCAGACTGTCCCTTTGGGAGGATCTTCTGTGGCCACAGCACTGGACGATTCTCCACCCGAACCTGTCCAGTCTCTGTCTTCTTGCGTGGAGATTGAGCGGCGGCAGTTCACAGCTTTTGACCTTCTGCCCCAAGTCTGTAAAGTTATCTTGGCAGCCACGTGTCCCTCTACCAAATCGGTATACGTATGTTGTTGGCACACATTTGAGGCCTGGTGTACCAACAAGTCTGTTGATCCCCTTTCTGCATCTCTGTCTGAGGTTCACCTCTTCGTCCGTTCTCTTGTCAAAGGGGGCTCTGCTTTGGGCACCCTTAAAGGCTATTTATCTGACATTTCGGCCTTCCTCAGATTGCCAGACAAGCCTTCTTTATTCAAGTCTCTCATTGTTGGGAGATTTCTTAAAGGACTCACCTATTTGTTTGCTCCAATCCAGTTCAATATGCCCCAATGGGAATTAAACCTGGTGCTTGCCTGCATTATGTGTGCCTCTTTTGAGCAACTTCACAATTGTCCATTGCAGCTTCTCTTTTTAAAAAATGTTTTCCTAATTTTTATCAGCTCTGCTCGCAGAGTGAGTGAGCTTCAAGCTCTTTCTTCAAAGCTATTATTTTTGTTTGTCCCTCCTGCCAAAGTGATGCTTCATACCAAGGTCTCCTTTCTTGTTGATACTCCTTTTCATGTACGCCAATCCATCACCTTACCTATGTTTTAAGCACCTCCGCATCCCTCTCCTGAGGAGAGACACCACGGTCTGGATCCAAAAAGAACATTGGCGTTCTACCTCAATTGTACTAAGGATTTCCGGGTGAACGATCAACTCCTTATAGGATATGTGGGTTCAAAAAAAGGGTGGGTGTTGCAGAAGCACACCATCTCACTTTGGGTGGTGCTCTGCATCAAAATGTGCTACGCTTTGGTGAAAAAGAATCCCTCTGAAGGCTTGCATGCTTACTCCACCAGAGCAACTGCTGCCACCCCAGTGTTAGTACGCTGCGTTCCTGTCATGTATATTTGCCAGGCAGCAACATGGGCATTATTGCACATGTTCACTAAACATTACTGCCTGGACAGTCAGGTCCACAGAGGCTGCTACTTTGGTTGTTTGGTCCTGAAGGACTTTTTAGTATGATCTTGGTTCGCAGTCCAAGGCTGAGTATGGTATTTCTTGGGTATCTGTTCTAAGGTAAGGAATCTGAACTAGAAGTCTCTATCAGATGAACAAGTTACTTACCTTTGGTAACTATTTATCTGGTAGAGACATATTCTAGTTGCTGATTCCTTACCGACCCACCCATCCTCTTCGCACTGCAAACTGATTTCTAGGGACAGGGACTCCCTTTTCAGTGCCCTAGTTCTGGTGCACCACTATCAGTGTTCTTCATGGTTCTGCACTACTGGCATGGAAATTTGTGAAAAGAAACTGACTTCAGTGTGCCGGGGTGGTGCATATGTACGACCGCAACGCCATCACAGTAACCACGACGCCAACGATGGATGCAGAGTCAGCTGGTGCCACCTTACGACGCACAAGGGTACTGCTCAAAGAAAAATCTCTGGATCCGGTCTGACACCTGGAGAAATTCTAAGGTAAAGAATCTGCAGCTGGAAAGTGTCTCTGCTGGATAAATTGTTACCGAATGTAAGCAACTTGTTGTTAATGATATGCTCAATAACATCATTGAACTGAAAGGGTGAGGTTAATTTGAAGTCAAAAGTGACTTTTCCTGACTTAATCCTTTAAGTTCCAGTCCACCACAGGAGTACAGGTCTTAAGCCCCACAACCTTATGACCCTTGGAGTATGCTTATTTGTCCTGGGTACAAGAGGGAACAGGCGCACCTCATCAGTGCACCTTGTAGGTCTTGTAAAGTTGTGAGATTTCTGGCCCAAGTTTGATATTAAACCTAAAGAGAGATGATCGTCGACCGTTTGGGCCAAGTGCTCCATGTAGGAAGCTGGCCTGGTGTGTGGTGGACACCTATGGTATTGGCATCTCATACCAGGTCCAGTTAACCCCTATTAGTGAATGAAGACAGTGTCCAGGAGTCCAGGGCTCTCTAGAGGTAGCTGTGGATGAGCAGCCAAGACTTATCTAGGTGGAGTGAAAAGCACTTGCAATACCACAGCAGTCACACAGTAGCTCATCACACCTGAAAGGAACCGCACGGTGTTGCAAAAATAAAGTGTCGTAGTTGGAGTCTTGCTCAAGGAAAGACTGCTGGTTTAGAGATGACAGCTCCTTTGTTGGCGATTAGGCAAATCCTACAACAAGTCGCAGCTCCCAAGCCCAACCCTCCCGGCTCACAAGCAGTATTGCACCAAAAACCCAAATAGTAAAATGTGATTTGTGGCAGCCATAACACATGGACTCAAGAGTGTAACATCTCAAGGGAATCGTGGTTAAGTGGAGATTACCCTTGACCCACATGAGCAACAAGTCTTAGTCACACACAGGCAATGAAGGAGATGCAGTAAAGTTTTCAATAGGTTTTATTAACAAGACTGCAATCTACTGTAAATTGCATGGGCTGCAATGATTGGGATAATGAACAATGCAAGAAACAGAATTATAAAAACGAGTCATGAATACAAAGACCCTCACTGTAGGAAGCTGGCGCTGTGTATACTACCTCAAAGTAAGAGATAGTGTGCACAGAGTCGAAGGGTTCCCCTTAGAGGTAAGATAGTGGCAAAATTAGATAATTCTAATTCTCTATTTTGTGGTAGTGTGGTCGAGCAGTAGGCTTATCAGAGGGTAGTGTTAAGCATTTGTTATACACACACAGGCAATAAAGGAGGAACACACACTCAAAGACTTAACTCCAGGCTAATAGGTTTTTATATAGGAAAATATATTTTCTTAATTTATTTTAGGAACCACAAGTTCAAGATTTGAAGTAAATACATAAAATGCAAGGTCCTCCACACAGGTAAGTTAGGAACTTTGAATTAGAGCAATAACATATACAGTTTTTGTTAAAATAGCAATAAGCTATTTTAAAAGTGGACACTACAAAAATCAACAGTTCCTGGGGGAGGTAAGTAATGGTTAGTTCGTCAGGTAAGTAAAGTACTTACAAGTCTTAGTTCCTGGGCATAGGCAGCCCATCGGTGGGGGTTCAAGGCAACCCCAAAGTTACCATACCGGCAGCTCAGGGCCGGTCAAGTGCAGAGGTCAAAGAGGTGCCCAGAACACATAGGCGCCTATGGAGAACAGGGGTGCTCCGGTTCCAGTCTGCCAGCAGGTAAGTATCCGTGTCCTCGGGGGCAGAACAGGGGGGTTTTGTAGAGCACTGGGTGGGACACAGGTAGGCACACAAAACACACCCTCAGTGGCACAGGGGCGGCCGGGTGCAGTGTGCAAAGCAGGCGTCAGGTTTTGTATAGGAAACAATGGAGGGACCCGGGGGTCACTCTAGTGGTGCAGGCAGGGCACAGTGGGGCTTCTCGGGCTAGCCACCACCTGGGCTAAGCAGAGGGTCGCGTGGCGGTCACTACTGCGCTGAAGTTCGGTTCCTTCTGGTCCTGGGGGCTGCGGGTACAGTGCTTGGTCCAGGCGTCGGGTCCCTTGTTACAGGCAGTCGTGGTCAGGGGGGAGCCTCTGGATTTTCTCTGCAGGCGTCACTGTAGGGGTCCAGGGGGGTCGTCTCGGGCTACTCACGGGGTCGCAGTCGCCGGGGAGTCCTCCCTGTGGTGTTGGTTCTCTGGATCTCGAGCAGGGGACGTTGGGTGCAGTGTGTGAAGTCTCACGGTTCCGGCGGGAAGAGTGAGTTCTTTAGAAGTTGAATAAAAGTTGCAAGTTTGTTGCAGATTGTTGAGCACAGCCGCTGCTCACTGGAGTTTTTTTGGTCCTGGGCTCAGTCCTCTGAGGCTTCAGAGGTAGCTTGTCCCTGTTGAATGTGTTGCTGGTTGCAGGCTTTTGACTCAGGAGACAGGCCGGTAGGGCTGGGGCCAAAGCAGTCCGTCGTCTTTGCAGGCTTGTAGGTCAGCAGTCCTTCTTTGGTTCAGGTTGCAGGAATATGAATTCCTTGGTTCTTGGGTGCCCCTAGATACTAAATTTAGTGGGGTGTTTAGGTCTGGGAGGGCAGTAGCCAAAAATAAGATGGAGGATTTCTAAACGCAGGGGTCACCTCAGTTCAGGGCACCTTAGGGGCTGTCCTGATTAGAGGATGACTCCTCCTTGTTTTCCTAATTATCTCCTCCAGCCTTGAAGCCAAAAGTGGGGGCAGTGGCCGGAGGGGCGGGCATCTCCACTAGCTGGGATGCCCTAGGGTGCTGTAACAAAGGGGGTGAGCCGCCAGGTGTTACAGTTCCTGCAGGGGGAGGTGTGACGCACCTCCACCCAGTGCAGGCTTTGTTCCTGGCCACAGAGTGACAAAGGCACTCTCCCCATGTGGCAGGAACTCATCTGGTTGTGGCAGGCTGGCAGAAACTGGTCAGCCCCACACTAGAAGTCGGATTGGTATTCAGGGGCATCTCGAAGATGCCCTCTGGGTGTATTTCACAATACATTCCACACTGGCATCAGCGTGCATTTATTGTGCTGAGAAGTTTGATACCAAACGTCCCAGATTTCAGTGTAGCCATTATGGAACTGTGGAGTTCGTGTTTGACAAACTCCCAGACCATAAACTCTTATGGCTACCCTGCACTTACAATGTCTAAGGTTTTGCTTAGACACTGTAGGGGCATAGTGCTCATGCACATATGCCCTCACCTGTGGTAAAGTGCACCCTGTCTTAGGGATGTAAGGCCTGCTAGAGGGGTGACTTACCTATGCCACAGGCAGTGAGAGGTTAGCATGGCACTCTGAGGGGTGTGCCATGTCGACTTAGTCACTTTCTCTCCACCAGCGCACACAAGCTGTGAGGCACTGTGTATGCGCCGAGTGAGGGGTCCCCAGGGTGGCATAAGACATGGTGCAGCCCTTAAAGATCTCCACTGGCATCAGGACCCTTGGTACCAGGGGTATCAGTGATCTGAGTGCTAGGGTTGTGCCAATTATGGAAACAAAGGTACAGTTTAGGGAAAGAACACTGGTGCTGGGGCCTGGTTGGCAGGGTCCCAGCACACTCTCAATCAACACTTGGCATCAGCAAAGGCAAAAAATCAGGGGGTGACCATGCCAAGGAGGCATTTCCTTGCACCCACCATCCTGCAATAACATGAAATGTAAAATAGGTGTGAAATAAATCCTAACACACTAGCACGATGAACCTGATCTGTAACCTAAAGAGAGCTAGGTGTGTTAAACCTAATCTGCCAGTACCATGTCCATGAGAAGAGCCCCCGTCCCCTGTTACCTTTGAATGAGGTCTGTAGATCAGACTCCATGGGGACACGAAGGCTGTGTCTGCATCAAGGCGACGTGTAGCATAGATAGCGTTGATGGCATCTGGTAGGAATCCCTCTGATAATCTTGTCTGGGTAAGATTTATTTATACAGATCTTGTAGGACCCCTGGCGCAGGTATGTTCCCAAACAAATAAAGGCATGATTGGGGTACAATTCCCTGAAAAGGTACATTATGTTACTGTCACATGTAAGTGGGAAAGTACATGATTTGAATACCTACGTATATCACCTATATGACGCTGATAGTGATGACTTCACAAAGTGGCACTGATAACGTGAAATTAAAACATCTTCCTAACTATAAAAATATTAGCCATTTTGGAAGAAATAATTACATAAATGTGCTAAAACAGAGCAAGCTAAGTAGGTTAAAAGTCACTAGGTGACGGGGGCACAGGCCTGCAAAACAGAAGGCTAAGCTAAACTCCGGATTCCCATGAAAACAATATAGGATCCAATACAAAAGGGTACTTTAGTGTAGTAACACTGAACTAGACTACTTGTAGGCAGTCCCCCAACTGGAGGAAAGTACACACTATGGCCCTCATTAGGACTTTGGCGGTCTTTTTCGCAGTCTGCCGAAGTCAAGCCTGCCACTTGACCGCCATATTACGGCCGCTGGCTGCTCTCCGTCGCCACCGCTACGTCACCACAACACCCCCGCCGTATTACTACATTGTAGACGGCATGGCAGTTTTGTATTAGCGGGGAGCTGGTGGCGAAGCAGGCTCCATGGACCCCGTTCCCTCTCGGACGACCACCAGGTAAGGAGATCGACCGGCAAAGGGGGTGGGGGGTGTTTAGTGTTGTGTCTTTTAATGTGTGTGAATGGAAGGGGTGGGGGGGTGTTGTTGGTGTTTGTGTGTGTGCAAGTGTCTGTGTGACTGGGTGTATGCGGGGGAGTGTAATGGCCGTGTGTGTGTGTGAATGAGTGAGCGTGGATGTGTGCGTGTATGTATGTGTGTGTGGTGTGTGCGTGGATGGGGAGGGGTGAGCAGAACGGGGATGGGGTACAGTACGGGGAAGGGAGGGCATTGCTGCTTGAGGTGGAGGGGGCTTCTGATGGGGTCAGGGGTGGGGGGGTTACGATATGGGGGGTTGTGGAGTCCTGTAGTGGTGACAGGAATGAGTTTTCCTGTTGCCAGTATCCTTACCACCAGGGATTTCATGGCGGGGCTGCCGCCATGGAATCCCTGGTGGTAAGGATACTCAAAATACTGCAGGAGGTGTTAAGTGGACTGCCGGATCGAAGGTGGACAACCTTCGGCCAGGCAGTCCTACCCCCCCAGGCAGTACAGGTGGTGAACTGGCTGCAATGAAGTCAGTTTACTACCCTTGTCATGATTTGGCGGTCCTGCACCGCCACGCTTTCGGCAGTCTGGCTGCCACCGCAGCGGGGCAGGACCCCCAGGGTCATAATGACCCCTATATATGTATGTGTGTATATATATATATATATATATACATATATATATATATATATATATATAATGTTCGGTGGCATGTGTAGCTGCAGATACACATGCTGTGCATTATCCTGCCATCTAGTGTTGGACTCAGAGTGTTACGAGTTGTTTTTCTTCGAAGAAGTCTTTTCGAGTCACGAGACCGAGGGACTCCTCCCTTTCGGCTCCGTTGCGCATGGGCGTCGACTCCATCTTAGATTGTTTTCTTTCCGCCATCGAGTTCGGACCTGTTCCTCTTCGCTCCGTATTTCGAATCGGGAAAGTTAGCTATTTATCGGAAAATTTGACGGTATTGTTCGCGCTCGGTACCGGTCTAGTGATAGTATATCGACACCGAAAGAAGAAGCTCTCCGGCGGCCCTTCGGGGCTTCCACTCTTCAGCGGGGCCTTGTCGGCCCGACCGCGTCCATCGTCAAAACTCATGGATCGGACCCCCTTCCGCTTATGCCCGAATTGCCACGCAAAGTATCCTTATACAGACCAACACTTGGTCTGTAATCTGTGTCTTATCACCAGAACACAGGGAGGATACTTGCGAGGCCTGCCGGGCATTTCGATCGAAGAAGACCCTACGCGATCGAAGAGCCAGAAGACTTCAGATGGCGTCGACACCGGCCTAACAGATCGACGTCAAGGAAGAGGAGAGATTCTCCATTCACGAATCGGACTCGAACGACTCCGAAACTGAGCAGCCGAAGGCGCAGCCAAAAACTGTGAGTAAATCAGCCCCGGCCAAGACTCACTCCAAAATTATAAAGGCCAGGGGGATGCCACCGCCAACAGGCCATGCCTTAACCCGAAAACACGGTGACCAAACATCGACACCGAAAAAGGCCTCCCAACAGCCGAAGACATCCGATTCCGGTCGAGATACCGGCTCCGAAACAACTCGGCACCAAGAGTTCGACACCCCCAAAGTTAAAAAGGTTTCCTCGGTGCCGAAAAAGAGCGTACCGAAACCCTCGGTGTCGAAACATGCAGCCTCGGAGCCGAAAATAGGCTCCTACACAGAAGAGCACGGACTTTCCAGCCAAATGCAAGGGCATAGATTTGAGCAGGAATTAGGTATGGGAGAGCCAGACCATACTCAAAGGAGGCTGCACATCCAGAAAGAGACTGGTAAAATTCAAACTCTTCCTCCAATAAAAATAAAAAGAAAGCTAGCATTCAAGGAGTCGGAAATGCAGCCAAAAGCAAAAGTGGCAAGAGACAAAACACCACCAAGGTTTTCGCCACAGCCTTCACCACTGCACTCACCACAGCTGTCCCCAGTAATAACACCCCCAATGCAGTCGCCAACACCCACAGGGATGACACAAGATGACCTGGATGCATGGGACTTATATGATGCACTGGTCTCAGACAACAGTCTCGATTGCTACCCGGCAAGGCTGTCACCACCAGAGGACAGCACTGCATATATGCAGGTGTTATCAAGGGCAGCTACTTTCCATAATGTAGCAATGCATGCGGAGCCGATAGAAGACGACTTCTTATTTAATACCTTGGCATCCACTCACAGCTCTTACCAATGTTTGCCAATGCTCCCAGACATGCTAAAGCACGCCAAACAGGTGTTCCAGGACCCAGTGAAAGGCAGAGCCATCACGCCTAGGGTGGAGAAGAAATATAAACCTCCCCCAACGGACCCTGTGTTTATAACACAGCAACTGACACCATATTCGGTGGTCGTGGGAGCAGCCAGAAAAAGGACAAACTCCCAATCGTCAGGAGACGCACCACCGCCCGACAAGGAAAGTCGGAAGTTCGATGCTGCAGGCAAGCGAGTGGCAGCACAGTCTGCCAATCAATGGCGGATTGCCAATTCGCAGGCTCTACTGGCTCGCTACGACAGGGCACACTGGGACGAGATGCAACATATAATACAGCACTTGCCCAAGGAACACCAAAAACGTGCCCAACAGGTTGTTGAGGAAGGACAAGCGATTTCCAACAACCAAGGTCTGCAATGGACTCGGCAGACACAGCAGCACGGACAGTGAAAACTGCGGTAACTATTCGCAGGCACGCATGGTTACGGAGCTCAGGTTTTAAACCAGAAATCCAGCAAGCTGTGCTAAATATGCTGTTTAACCAAGAACAATTGTTAGGGCCGGAGGTGGATACGGCAATCGAAAAGCTCAAAAAGGACACGGACAGAGCCAAAGCCATGGGTGCGCTCTACTCCCCACAAAACAGAGGCACTTTTAGAAGGCCACAATTTAGAGGGGGGTTTCGTTCCCAAACCACAGAGCCTTCCACCTCACAAGCCAGACCCACATATCAGGGCCAGTACCAAAGAGGTGGTTTTCGAGGATCATACAGGGGTGGACAATACCCAAAAGCAAGGGGGAAATTCTAAAGCCCTTAAACCCCTCAAGCCAAACAATGACTTCAATGTCACAAACCCCCACCACTCAACACCAGTGGGGGGGAGACTTACAGCATACTACCACAACTGGGCAACCATAACTACGGACGCATGGGTCCTAGCCATTATCCAACATGGTTACTGCATAGAATTAATAAATTTCCCACCAGATGTGCCCCCAAGAGCACACAATATGTCCAAACAACACTTAGACCTGTTACAACTCGAAGTCCAAGCATTGTTACAAAAACAAGCAATAGAACTAGTACCCAACCATCAAAAAGGAACAGGTGTCTACTCCCTGTATGTCCTAATTCCAAAAAAGGACAAAACTTTAAGACCCATATTAGACCTCAGAACACTGAATCTTTACATCAAATCACATCACTTCCACATGGTAACACTTCAAGACGTGATTCCCTTGGTCAAAAAAGAGGACTACATGTCAACATTAGATCTCAAGGATGCATATTTCCACATACCCATACATCCTTCTCACAGGAAATACTTACGGTTTGTAATCCAAGGCGTGCATTACCAATTCAAGGTGTTACCATTCGGGATAACAACAGCCCCAAGGGTATTCACAAAATGTCTTGCAGTAGTAGCCGCTCATATCAGGATACAGCACATGCACGTATTCCCTTACTTAGACGATTGGTTAATAAAAACCAGCACTCAACAACAGTGTCTTCTTCACACACAATATGTTATAGAAACTCTACACAAACTAGGGTTCTCTATAAATTACCAAAAATCACATCTAGAACCATCCCAAATACAACAATATTTGGGAGCAACACTCAACACACAAAACGCGATTGCCACTCCAAGTCCACAAAGGGTACAAGCGTTCCGCAATACAATACTAAACATGCAGCCAAACCAACACTACCAAGTGAAACTTGTAATGAAACTACTAGGCATGATGTCTTCATGCATAGCCATTGTCCCAAACGCAAGACTACACATGCGGCCCTTACAACAGTGCCTAGCAACACAATGGACACAAGCACAGGGTCAACTCCAAGATCTAGTGTTGATAGACCGCCAGGCACACTTCTCGCTTCAATGGTGGAACCCTATAAATTTAAACCAAGAGCGGCCATTCCAAGACCCAGTGCCTTAATACGTGATCACAACAGATGCTTCCATGATGGGGTGGGGAGCACACCTCAACCAGCGCAGTATACAGGGACAATGGAACATACAACAAAAACAACTGCACATAAATCATTTAGAACTGTTGGCAGTGTTTCTAGCATTGAAAGCATTTCAACCCCTCATAGCCCACAAACACATTCTTGTCAAAACAGACAACATGACGACAATGTATTACCTCAACAAACAAGGAGGGACACACTCCTCACAACTGTGTCTCTTAGCACAGAAAATTTGGCATTGGGCAATTCACAATCACATTCGCCTAATAGCACAATACATCCCAGGTATTCAAAACCAGTTAGCCAACAATCTCAGTCGAGCTCACCAACAAACACACGAATGGGAAATTCACCCCCAGATCCTACAAGATTACTTTCTACGCTGGGGAACACCAAAAATAGACCTATTTGCAACAAAAGAAAACACAAAATGCCAAACCTTCGCGTCCAGGTATCCACACCCTCTGCCCAAGGGCAATGTGTTATGGATGAGTTGGTCAGGGATATTTGCTTACGCTTTTCCCCCTCTCCCACTCATTCCTTATCTGGTAAACAAACTGAGTCAAAACAAACTCAAACTAATACTCATAGCACCAACCTGGGCTCGCCAACCGTGGTACACAACACTGCTGGACCTGTCAGTAGTACCTCATGTCAAATTACCAAACAGACCAGGGGCCAGATGTAGCAAAGGTTTTTACCCATTCTGTGTCTATGGGAAAAAGTGTTCGTACATATGGCCCCAGATCTGTTAACTCAACACAAACAACAGATCAGACACCCGAATCCAGCATCGCTCAATCTAGCAATCTGGCTCCTGAAGTCTTGGAATTTGGACATTTAGGCGGTCATTCCGACCCTGGTGGCCGGGGACCGCGGGAGCACCGCCAACAGGCTGTCGGTGCTCCCAAGGGCATTCAGACCGCGGCGGTACAGCCGCGGTCAGAAACGGAAAACCGGCGGTGTACCGCCGGTTTTCCGCTGCCCTGGGGAATCCTCCATGGGGATTCCGACCCCCATACCGCCATCCTGTTCCTGGCGGTTTTGGCCGCTAGGAACAGGATGGCGGTATGGGGTGTCGAGGGGCCCCCGTAACAGGGCCCCAGCATGATTTTCAGTGTCTGCCATGCAGACACTGAAAATCGCGACGGGTGCAACTGCACCCGTCGCACCCCTTCCACTCCGCCGGCTCCATTCGGAGCCGGCATCCTTGTGGAAGGGTGTTTCCCGCTGGGCTGGCGGGCGGCCTTCTGCTGGTTGCCCGCCAGCGCAGCGGTATTCTGCCGGCTCCCGCCGGCCGGCGGGAGTCAGAATGACCCCCTTAGACCTTCCACAAAAATGTATGGAGGTCATTAAACAAGCTAGGAAACCTACTACAAGACATTGTTATGCAAACAAATGGAAAAGATTTGTTTATTACTGCCACAATAATCAAATTCAACCAAAACATGCTTCCGCAAAGAACATTGTAAGTTACTTATTACACTTACAAAAATCTAAACTAGCATTCTCTTCTATTAAAATACATCTCACAGCGATATCTGCCTATCTGCAGATTACACATTCAACATCACTTTTTAGAATCCCAGTCATCAAAGCATTTATGGAGGGATTAAAAAGAAGCATACCCCCGAGAACACCACCAGTCCCTTCTTGGAATCTAAATATTGTATTAACACGGTTCATGGGACCACCATTTGAACCCATGCACTCTTGTGAAATGCAATACTTAACTTGGAAAGTAGCCTTCCTGATAGCTATCACATCTCTTAGACGAGTAAGTGAAATACAAGCATTTACTATACAAGAACCCTTTATACAAATACATGAACATAAAGTGGTTCTCTGTACAAATCCCAAATTCTTACCAAAAGTTATATCACCATTCCAGCTAAACCAAACAGTGGAACTCCCAGTCTTTTTTCCACAACCAGACTCAGTAGCCGAAAGAGCCTTACATACGTTAGACATTAAAAGAGCACTAATGTATTACATTGATAGAACAAAACAGTTTTGCAAAACAAAACAATTGTTTGTAGCCTTCCAAAAACCTCATGCAGGGAATCCTATATCCAAACAAGGCATTGCCAGATGGATAGTGAAATGTATTCAAACCTGCTATATCAAAGCAAAAAGAGATCTACCTATTACACCAAAGGCACATTCCACTAGGAAAAAAGGTTTCACAATGGCTTTTCTAGGGAATATACCTATGACAGAAATTTGTAAGGCAGCCACATGGTCTACGCCTCATACATTCACAAAACATTACTGTGTAGATGTGTTAGCAACACAACAAGCCACAGTAGGACAGGCTGTATTACGAACATTATTTCAGACAACTTCAACTCCTACAGGCTAAACGACCGCTTTTGGGGAGATTACTGCTTACTAGTCTATGCACAGCATGTGTATCTGCAGCTACACATGCCACCGAACGGAAAATGTCACTTACCCAGTGTACATCTGTTCGTGGCATGAGACGCTGCAGATTCACATGCGCCCTCCCACCTCCCGGGGAGCCTGTAGCCGTTATAAGTTGACTGAAAACGGTAAACTTGTAAATTTGAAAATAAATACTATTTTAAACACATTATGTACATACATACTTACTCCATTGCATGGGCACAGTTACTATATTCACAACTCCTACCTCACCCTCTGCGGGGAAAACAATCTAAGATGGAGTCGACGCCCATGCGCAATGGAGCCGAAAGGGAGGAGTCCCTCGGTCTCGTGACTTGAAAAGACTTCTTCGAAGAAAAACAACTCGTAACACTCCGAGCCCAACACTAGATGGCAGGATAATGCACAGCATGTGAATCTGCAGCGTCTCATGCCACGAACAGATGTACACTGGGTAAGTGACATTTTCCATATGTGTGTGTGTGTGTGTATATATATATATATATATATATATGTTTGATGGCATGTGTAGCTGCAGATACACATGCTGTGCATTGTTCCTGCCATCAAATGTTGGGCTCAGAGTGTTAAAAGTTGTTTTTCTTCGAAGAAGTCTTTTCGAGTTACGGGAGCGAGTGACTTCTCCCTTTCGGTTCCATTGCGCATGGGCATCGACTCCATCTTAGATTGTTTTCTTTCCGCCATCGGGTTCGGACGTGTTCCTCTTCGCTCTGTGTATTTGATTCGGAAAAAGACTAACTTTACCGAAAATCGTCTGTATTGTTTTCGATCGTGAAACATCTTGCATTGGCACCTCGACACCGGCGAAACACAGCTTCGGTTGCCCTTTGGGGCTTCCGCGCCCAGCCAGAGCCTGGTCGCCCTGACCGAAGAAAACGTCGAAGCCTAATGGACCCGACCCCGTTCCGTTTCTGCCCACAGTGCCACGCCAAGTATCCCTACACAGACCAACACCGGGTCTGTAATCTGTGTTTGTCACCGGAGCACCAAGAAGATACATGTGAGGCCTGCAGGTCCTTTCGATCGAAGAAGACCTTGAGGGATTGGAGGGCGAGGCGACTGCAAATGGCGTTGAAGAGTTCAGAGCACCTCAATGTCGAGGAAGAGGAGATGGCTATCTCCATACAAGGTTCCGATTCGGACGACTCTGATGCAGACTGACCACCCACAGCAGGCCAGCACGTGAGTACGCCTGCCCCGACCCAAGTCCAGAGTCAGTCCAAAACGAAAATAAAGGCCTTGGGTATGCCACTGCCGGAAGGCCCTGGCTCGGCCCATAAGAAATCAAGCGGTGACCAAGTAACACCTTCGGCCCTGAAAAAGGCCAAATCTGCGCCGAAGTCTTCGGACTTGAGCCGAGAACCCGTGACCGAGAAAACTCGACATTGACTCGTCGAGTCGGCGAAGCCTCGAAAGAATCTTTCGGAGCTAAGGCCTACTGTCAGCATGGGCATTTTGGTGCCGAAAAAAACGGCTTTGGAGCTGGAAAAAGCCTCGTACACTGAGGAACATGGACTCTCAAAACAATTGAAAGAGAGACACAGATTTGAGGAGGAACTTCACCAAATGGAGGAGTTTGATGAAACACAAGCAAGGATACAGATCCATAAGGATATTGGGAAGATCCAAACGGCACCTCCTCTCAAATTCAAAAGGAAACTGGCTTTCCAAGAGAGACTGAGCAGCCAAAGACTAAAGTGCCTAGAGAAAAATCTCCGTCACACCAGTTTTCTCCAGAACATTCTCCACTGCATTCCCCTCAGAGAACAATTCCACCTCTTGCCACGCCCACTGCATAGTCACCCACACACACTGCAGTCGCAACAGGATACGGACCCCTGGGACCTCTATGATGACACTGAGTCGGACAATGGCCCGGAGTGCTATCCTTCGAAACCCTCTTCACCCGAGGATAGCAACTCATACACTCAAGTATTGGCTAGGACTGCTGCATTCCAGAATGTGAGTTTGCACACAGAGCCATTGAAGGACAACTTTCTTTTTAATACCTTGTCCTCAACGCATGCTTCCTACCAAAGTCTGCCTATGCTCCCAGGCATTCTTAAACATGCCCAACATATTTTTCAGGAACCCGTGAAAGAAAGCCATTACACCACGAGTGGAAAAGAAATACAAGCCACCACTGTCAGACCCAGTGTTCGTCACACAGCAGCTACCCCCAGACTCTGTAGTGGTTGGAGCTGCGAGAAAGAGAGCCAAAGCGCAGTCATCTGGAGATGCACCACCTCCAGATAAGGAGAGCAAGAAGTTTGACGCGACAGGAAAGAGGGTAGCGTCACAAGCTGCCAATCAGTGGCGCATAACAAACTCTCAAGCCCTCCTTGCACGATATGACCGAGCTCATTGGGACAAGATGAGCGATATCATCCAACATCTCCCCAAGGAATACCGTAAAAGAGCTCAGCAAGTGGTAGAGGAGGGACAAGCAATATCGAACAATCAGATACGATCTGCATTAGATTCCGCTGACACTGCTGCAAGAACAGTGAACACTGCAGTGACAATTAGACGCCATGCTTGGCTAAGATCCTCAGGTTTCAAACCGGAGATTCAACAGGCTGTCCTCAACATACCATTCAATCAACAAGAAGTTGCACAGAAGTAGACAAAGCCATCGATAAAATGAAAAAGGACCCTGATACGGCCAAGGCAATGGGAGCGCTCTACTCGGCCCAATACAGAGGGACATTCAGAAAACCGCAATATAGGGGGGGATTTAGACCACAGTCATCAGAAACATCCACCTCTCAAACAAAACCCTCCTACCAATCACAATATCAGAGAGGGGGGTTTCGTGGGTAATTCAGGGGACAATTCCCAAGGTCCAGGGGAAAATTCCAAACCACAAAGCAGGCCACTAGTACTAAGCAGTGACTTGCCCATCACCCTCCCCCAACACACATCCCCTGCGGGAGGAAGACTGGGAATTTTCCACAATCATTGGTCAGACATAACAACGGACACATGGGTTCTATCAATTAACCAACATGGTTACTGCATAGAATTCACACATTATCCTCCAGATATTCCCCCAAGAGCGAATAAACTGTTGTTGCAACATCTAACAATGTTACAAACAGAAGTGCAGGCACTATTAACAAAACAGGCCATAGAACTAGTACCTCATCAACAAAAAGGAACAGGGGTTTATTCCCTATATTTCCTTATTCTCAAAAAGGAAAAAACACTAAGACCAATTTTAGATCTCAAGACTCTCAACCTATTCCTCAAATCAGAACACTTTCACATGGTGACACTACAAGACTTAGTCCCATTACTAAAACAGGGAGAATACATGTCAACACTGGATTTAAAAGATGCGTATTTTCATATACCCATCCATCCATCTCACAGAAAATACCTCAGCTTTGTTATACAAGGAAAACATTACCAATTCAAGGTATTACCCTTCAGGATAACAACAGCCCCCAGAGTAGTTACAAAATGCCTTGCAGTAGTAGCAGCATACATAAGGAGACAACATATGCATGTATTCCCATATCTCGACGATTGGCTAATAAAGGCCAACACCCAACAGCAGTGCCAAAATCGCACACGTTACGTAATAGATACCCTACACACACTAGGGTTTTCTATAAATTACCAAAAATCACACTTGCAACCATCCCAAATTCAACAATACTTGGGAGCAACGCTCAACACTCAAAAGGCGATTGCAAGTCCAAGCCCACAAAGGGTACAATCATTCCACACCATGGTACCAAAAATACAACCAAATCAGTATTACACAGTCAGATTTGTGAGATTGTGATAAAACTCCTAGGCATGATGGCTTCATGCATCGCACTTGTCCCAAACACACGGTTACACATGCGGCCATTGCAGCAGTGCCTTGCAAAACAATGGACACAGGCACAGGGTCAACTCCAAGATCTAGTGTTGATAGACCGCCAAACACACTATTCGCTTCAATGGTGGAATCCCGTAAATTCAAATAAAGGGCGGTCTTTTTAAGACCCTGTGCCTCACGCCATTCTCACAACAGATGCATCAATGATTGGGTGGGGAGCACACCTCAACAATCACAATATACAAGGACAGTGGGACAACCAACAGAAACAACTACACTTAAATCAATTAGAGCTGCTAGCAGTCTTTCTAGCACTAAAAGCTTTTCAACCTCTTCTAGCTCACAAACACATTCTTGTCAAAACAGACACTCTGAGGGTCATTCTGACCCTGGCGGCCGGTGGCCGCCAGGGCCACCGACCACGGGAGCACCGCCGACAGGCTGGCGGTGCTCCAATGAGCATAACCGCCGCGGTCAGAAGCGGAAAGTCAGCGGTCTCCCGCTGACTTTCCGCTGCTCATTGGAATCCTCCATGGCTGCGGAGCGCGCTCCGCAGCCATGAGGATTCTGACCCCCCCTACCGCCATCCAGTTCATGGCGGGAAAGCCGCCATGAACAGGATGGCGGTAGGGGGGGTCGCGGGGCCCCTGGGGGCCCCTGCCATGCCCATGCCGATGGCATGGGCACGGCAGGGGCCCCCGTAAGAGGGCCCCAAAATGTATTTCACTGTCTGCCTTGCAGACAGTGAAATACGCGACGGGTGCAGTAGCACCCGTCGCACCTTCCCACTCCGCCGGCTCGATTACGAGCCGGCATCCTCGTGGGAAGGTCGTTTTCCCCTGGGCTGGCGGGCGGTTTAACTGGAACCGCCCGCCAGCCCAGGGGAAAACTCGTAATACCCGCCGCGGTCTTTTGACCGCGGCGCGGTAATTTGGAGGGCGGGATCCTGGCGGGCGGCCTCCGCCGCCCGCCAGGGTCATAATGAGGCCCTATGACAACAATGTACTACTTAAACAAACAAGGGGAAACACACTCATCACAACTATGCATCTTAGCACAAAAAATTGGGCATTGGGCAATTCACAACAATATTAGCCTAATAGCGCAATATATCCCAGGCATTCACAATCAACTAGCGGACAATCTCAGTCGAGATCACCAGCAAACTCACAAGTGGGAAATACATCCCCAGGTACTACAAAAATACTTTCGCCAGTGGGGGACACCAGACACAAAACAAAACGCAAAATGCCAAATCTTCGCGTCCAGGTACCCACACCCTCAGTCCAAGGGCAATGCTCTATGGATCAACTGGTCAGGGATATTTGCTTATGCTTTTCCCCCTCTCCCACTCATTCCTTTTATAGTCAACAAACTGAGTCAAAACAAACTCAAACTAATACTTATAGCACCAACGTGGGCACGCCAACCGTGGTACACCACCCTGTTGTACCTCTCAGTAGTACCTCACATCAAACTTCCAAACCGGCCAGACCTGTTAACGCAACACAAACAACAGATCAGGCACCCCAATCCAGCAATGCTCAATCTAGCAATCTGGCTCCTGAAGTCTTAGAGTTTGGCTATCTAAATCTTCCGAAAGAGTGTATAGAAGTCATTAAACAGGCAAGAAAACCTACCACCAGGCATTGCTATGCTAACAAATGGAAAAGATTTGTTTTCTGCTGCTAAGCGAAACACATCACACCGTTAGATGCATCCATACAAGACATCATAGGCTATTTACTACACCTACAAAAAGCAAATCTTGCTTTTTCTTCCATCAAAATACACCTCACTGCAATCTCAGCTTACTTGCAAATTAAACACACAAAATCACAGTTTAGAATGCCAATCATTAAAGCTTTCATGGAAGGACTAAAGAGGATCATTCCTCCAAGAACCCCACCAGTACCCTCGTGCAATCTTAATACTGTACTTACACAACTCATGGGTTCACCTTTTGAACCCATGCATTCTTGTCAAATCCAATTTTTAACTTGGAAAGTGGCATTTCTATTAGCGATCACCTCACTACAAAGAGTTAGTGAAATACAAGCTTTCACTATTCAGGAACCCTTTATACAAGTGCACAAACATAAAATTGTTCTCCGCACAAATCCACAATTTTCACCAAAAGTAATGTCACTGTTTCATTTAAACCAAACAGTGGCACTCCCAGTCTTCTTCCCACAGCCAGACTCAGTAGCAGAAAGAGCACTGCATACATTAGACATAAAAAGAGCACTAATGTACTATATAGACAGAACAAAACCATTTCATAAAACTAAACAATTGTTCGTCGCATTCCAGAAACCCCATGCTGGTAACCCTATATCCAAACAGGGCATAGCCAGATGGATAGTTAAATGCATACAAACTTGTTACCTTAAAGCTAAAAGAGAGTTGATCACTACACCAAAGGCACACACCACTAGAAAGAAAGGAGCAACAATGGCCTTTCTAGGTAACATACCAATGACAGAAATTTGTAAGGCAGCACTTGGTCTACACCTCATACTTTTACCAAACACTACTGTGTAGATGTGTTAACAACACAACAAGCCACAGTAGGACAGGCTGTATTAAGAACATTATTTCAAACAACTTCAACTCCTACAGGCTGACCACCGCTTTTGGGCGGATTACTGCTTTGTAGTCTATGCACAGCATGTGTATCTGCAGCTACACATGCCATTGAACGGAAAGTGTCACTTACCCAGTGTACATCTGTTCGTGGCATGTTCCGCTGCAGATTCACATGCGTCCTCCCACCTCCCCCGGAGCCTGTAGCCATTTTAGTTGCAATCAGAAATTGTACATATGTAAATAAACACTACTTTAGTGAAAACTATGTACATACATATCTATTCCATTGCATGGACATCTTTACTATTCTCATCCTACCATTCCTACCTCACCCTTTGCGGGAAAACAATCTAAGATGGAGTTGATGCCCATGCGCAATGGAGCCGAAAGGGAGCAGTCACTTGGTCCGGTGACTCGAAAACACTTCTTCGAAGAAAACCAACTTGTAACACTCCGAGCCCAACACTAGATGGCAGGAACAGTGCACAGCATGTGAATCTGCAGCAGAACATGCCATGAACAGATGTACACTGGGTAAGTGACATTTTCCATATATATCTATGTATGCCCACACACATATATACAATAATAATTAGGAATTAGCATAGGAAACAACAAGCATTGGTAAGAAAGAAAATAGCTAGGGCCCTTGGGGTGGGCCAAACCAAGTGAAGACTCCCACACAAAGAATTGAAGTAGAGGGGAGCTGGGAGAACTCAGGACATCAAGAAGTGAGTACCTTAGTGACCCCCAGCAACCAGGAGAGCAGAGGTAAAGTACCTGGTCTTTCCAAGGACCAACAAGAGGACTTAGAAAATGGATTGTGCAAGAACAGGACTAGACCAGAGAAACCCAATGGTGGATTCTGGAAGAAGAGGACCTGCAAAAGAAGAGAGCAGAGTCAAGTCCACGATGGAGTGTCCAGACGGGGCGAGCCACTGCCCACTCTTCTGTGGATTAAAATCTGGGTCAAATGGGAAAGGAGAAGGTCAACTGTGCAGCCCAGGAACTGCAGAGAAGTCCTTGGAGTGCTGCAGATGATGCCTCATAACTTTGGCCGGGTCGCAGATGGTCAGTGGTTAGGAGAACCACCAACAAGCCTTGGCAAATGCAAGATGGGGGCAAAAGAAGATTTGCAAGGCTGAAGAGGACCAGCAAGGTCAAGGGGACTTGACCCTTGGAGGGGTGTCCGGACTGACTCTCAGCAGTTGGAAGAGCCAACAGAAGCTGTTGCAGCGCCCGCAGGCAACCCACTGGTAGCAGGCACATTAAGTTGCAGTGAGGCTCAATCAGCACAACTGTAGAGGAGTCCCATGTCACTGGAGCAGCAGAAAAGAGACTGTCTTTGCAAGGATGAAGTGCTGGATGCCGTGGCTACTCTGGCCTGAAGATCCCTTGGAGCAGGAGACAACAAGCCTTGGTTGCTGCAAGAGTCGCTATGCACAAGGGTACTGTCCTGAAAGGGGAAGCAAGAGCTCACAAATCTCCCAAAATGGACAGAGGGCAGAGAGGGCCAAGGGGACTATTCCAGACCACCACCTGTGTTGCAGGATCCAAGCAGTTCCAGAGGAGAGCAGATCCACTCAGGCAGTCGTCATTGCTGTAGGTGCCTGCAGGTGCAGGGGAGTGACTCCTTCACTCCAAGGGAGATTCCTTCTTGCTTCTTGGTGCAGCTGAAGTCTTGCCAACCAAAGAGGATGCACAGTGTGTGAATTTTGCAGTTGCTGGAAGGAGTCGGGGGAACAATGTTGCAAGACGAGGTCGTCTCTAGAGTTGCAGTCTTGTCGGCTCCTGAAGTGTCCAGTTGCAGTTCTGGTGGACAGGAGCAGAAGTAGATGATGCAGAGGAGTCCTAGTGGAGTCTTGCATGCCGAATATGGGGACCACCCAAAAGGTAGTCCTTAAATAGCCCTAATAGGGCTTTTGGTCAATTTGTACGGTGACCACCTATCAGAGGGGGTCACTGACATCATCTGCCTGACCTGGCCACTCAGATGCTCCCAGGGGCCTCTGCACATCTTGGCCCATATTTATACTTTTTGACGCAAAACTGCGCCAACGCAGTTTTGCGTCAAAAAAATTAGCGCCGGCTAATGCCATTCTGAAGCGCCATGCGGGCGCCGTATTTATTGAATGACGTTAGCCGCTGGCGCTGTCTGGTGTGCGTTAAAAAAAACGACGTACACCAGGCAGCACCGGCGTAGGGGGAAAATGGCGTATGGGCGTCCAGAAATGGTGCAAGTCAGGCTGAGGCAAAAAAATCGCCTCAACCCGATTTGCGCCATTTTTTTACGACGCCCATCCCCCATTGAAATGACTCCTGTCTTAGCAAAGACAGGAGTCATGCCCCCTTGCCCAATGGCCATGCCCAGGGGACTTCTGTCCCCTGGGCATGGTCATTGGGCATAGTGGCATGTAGGGGGGCACAAATCAGGCCCCCTATGCCACAAAAAAAAATTACAAAAAATACCTACCTGGACTTACCTTAATGTCCCTGGGGTGGGTCCCTCCATCCTTGGGTGTCCTCCTGGGGTGGGCAAGGGTGGCAGGGGGTGTCCCTGGGGGCAGGGGAGGGCACCTCTGGGCTCATTCTGAGCCCACAGGTCCCTTAACGCCTGCCGTGACCCAGGCGCTAAAATCCGGCGCAAATGCGGGTTTTTTAGACCCGCCCACTCCCGGGCGTCATTTTTGCCCGGGAGTATAAATCTGACGCAATAGCATCGGAGTCATTTTTTAAGACGGGAACGCCTACCTTGCATCTCATTAACGCAAGGAAGGTGTTCACGCCAAAAAATGACACTAACTCCATGAACTTTGGCGCTAGACGCATCTAACGCCAAAGTATAAATATGGAGTTAGTTTTGCGTCAAATTTGCGTCGAAAAAAACGACGCAAATTCGGCGCAAACAGAGTATAAATATGCCCCCAAGTGTTTTCGGTTCTTCTACCTTTTCTAGTTTTTGTATCTGGACAACTTGGTGCCCGCACATTCCCAGCTTTCTTGCCCAAGGTGATTTTTGCCTTACATAAAGGACAGTTTACTACCCTTACATCTTTCTTTCCTCCTTTTCATCCCACCAATGGTTGCACAGAATGGGCCCAAGGTGTGACTTATTCTACTACATCAACCACATGGGACAGGACAAAATGGATGATCAGCTCTCTGTAAGCTTTGCCGCAGTTAAAATGAGGAAGGCAGGAACTAATTGCCCTATTTTGCATTGGGTCATCCTGTATTGAAATTAACTAATTGCTAGCCAAAAAAAGATAATCTGGAGGGCATTCATACCCACTTCACTAGGGCTGGGGCTGCTTCCACCGGTGGTGACCCTATGACACATCTGCAGAGTGCTACCACATGGTCTCCTTTGGGTACATTACCTCACAGCTGAGACACTTGGGGGCGTATTTACATGAAAGTGGTGCATCGGTCCCAATGTGCCGCTTTTCTTGCGTGGTCCCTGCCCCACCTAACGATACCATGGTTACACCCTATTTACAAAACGGCGCTGCCTGGCTGTTGTCAGGACAATAGCGTCAAAATGTTTGGCGCTTTGCTGCACTAGCATCAACAGTTTGACCCATTGATTAAAATGGGTGAGTCATTTTAACACCTGCTCTGAGCAGGTTTAAAAAAATTATGGAAAAAATGGCGCAAATTTTTTTTAGAAATTTAATTGTGCCATTTTTTCAGGCCTCCCTGCACCGGAACACTCCTCCCCCCTTGCATACATTTGGTGCACGCACAATGTGGCACAAGGGTTTACAAAGTAGCGCAACGCAAGCATTGCGTCACTGTGTAAATACTGTGCAGGAGAAAGGCCTCCTTAATGTCGCCTTAGCATAAAATAAATAACGCTAGAGCGGCACAAGGTGGCGCTATGGGCTTGTAAATGTGCCCCTTAGTGATAGATACTTTGCTAGGGCTGTGCTGCACAACGTCCTCGGATAATTATCAAGAATATTGTGTGTCACACCAGAAATATCTTTAAAAGGGTAAGTAACTTTTTTTTTGCTCACTTATGCCTTTCCTATGACAACCTGGAAATCCTGGCCGATGCCATATCTACCAACAGGTATGTAAATTAGGGAAATGTATACAGTTTTTCTACTTGATCTATTCTATGGTCATCAGTCTAGTCACTTTCTCTGGGGGCAAAGCTAGACTCTTTACCAAGCACCTGATGAAAAAACAGGCTCAGCTACTCTTACACGGGTAATGCTTATATGTTGACCATCTGGGTCTGCAGAAATAGGGAGTATTTACCTACCACTAGAAAGACCATCAAACACCATCTGACCGGTTCTGTTAAATCTCTTTCAATCAAAAGGATAACTGTTGAATGAGCTCTCAATTTCATTTGGCCAGGTACCTATAAGAAACTTTTCTGAACAGCCTCTGATAGTGTAATGCTGTTCTTCTTATCTCACTTTTTTTTGCTATGGATTCTGCAAAAATGTTGGAGCCGGGTTCCATATTTAAGATTAGGATACAATTGCTAGATTACAATTGTTTATTGTAGTGAAACAGCCACTATTTTAAGGACCTCTGTGCACTGGTTGAACTGTTAAATGCCTGGTAATAGCCTGGCTCATAACAAAGAGTGCCTTACATTGGCACATACTATTTTGGCCCAGCAACGTGTCTTGTGATCTTTTGAATCATTCCATGCCAGGTCATCGGTATTCCTAATTAAATGCTCTTTGGGCCTAAGAGCACCCATCCCTATTAGCATACTGTGCTTTATAGCAGATTGTCTGTTTCTTTTCCATTTGCTCTTGGCTCCCCTAACTGCTGACTTCTAATTGTGGTTCATGATTACATTATCCAGAGGTAGGGCTGGCTCCTTGCCACCAACCTGTGACGTGGAGCAGAGGGATGTGTGATGAGAAATATGCTTCTTGTTGGGATGCCGCCAACCGCCGCGGCGATGGCTGCCAAAAGACCATCGCCGCGGCTAACATACGTCTGGCAGATTATGACCACAGCTGGATTTCTGCCACAAGAAGGGCGGGAATCCGGCGGTGGCCATACTGCCAGATGGTGTTAAGATAGCACAGCTACCATCAGCAGCGCTACAGCAGTAGACCGCCGCCAGCCGTATTATGACAAATGATACAGCCTGGCAGTGTTCTGCAGCTGGTTGCTGCTGGTGGTAGTAGCGCCCTGTCCCGTTAGGCGCCGGAAGACCCCCTGGAGGCAGGTAAGTTGGGTTTCCGACAGGGGAGGGGGTGGGGGGTGTTGTGTGTGGGGGGGGGTGTGCATGAATGTGTGAGTGTGTATGTGAATGCGAATGTGTGTGTAGTGTTGTGTGTGTGCATGTGTGAGAACGCGTGTATGAATGGAAATGTGAATGCGTATCTGCGTGTCAGTGTGAATGTGTTATGGATGTGTGCGAGAATGAATAGATGCATGCACGTAGGAATGCGTGTATGCCTGTGTGAGTGCGAGTCTGTGAGTGTGCGTGTAATGAGAGGTGGGGGTTGGAAGGGGGGATCGTGGATGGAGGTGGTGGGGGACATCTGGGGAGTGTTAGGGGGTGTAGGTGGGCATCCTACCAGTGACAGGGAAGGAATTCCCTGTCACTGGTAGGGCCTACCGCCATGGTTTTCGTGGCTACGAAAACCATGGCTGTAGGCAGGGTCAAAATGCTGCCGGCAGTACATTAGCAGCCGCCGGGCTGGAGATTGTTATTGTGGTATATTGGGAGGTTGGCTTCAGCCAACTCGTGAATGTCATAATGTGGCAGTATGTACCGCCAGCCTGTTGGCGGTACTACCACCACATTAACACCAACCGCTGGGGTCATAATGACCCCCATAGTTTTTGTACAGTGCAGGGAATGACTCAGCTCGGCCCTGAGAGGCACTGTGGAAAATTACTTCTAGACCATAGGGCTGCACCCATTCGCCAAACCCCTATACCTAAACCACAGTTATAACATGGAATACTCCTAATGAGTTAACTCTCAAAGGTGAGCACCTGTACAGAGGAAGGGTGTGTCAGTGTATAGATTATGATGCTTGATCTGTACCAGACATTCAAAGTTCTGCATCAAACAACCTTGAGAAGCAGTGTCCGGCCACTGGGTAGATGTGCATTCTAAAGTTAGTGAATAAGAAATTCCTTGCAAACTAAGACTAATAGAGTGACCATAAATTCACTTTGTCCTCTAACAGGTTCGCCCAGAAAAGGAAAGTGGCAGCTTCCGCTAGCTATAGGGGTTTCCCTATTTGTACACAGTGAGAGGTCTGAAAAGGTGATAAAAGACAGAAGAGTGGCAAAAGAGAAGCAAAGAGAGAATCAGAAGAGTAGGGATAATCCCAGAAGACTATAGAAGACAAGAAAGAGGAGCCCAGAGAGATAGGGAGGAGTGAGACAGAGCATTAATAGTGAAAGCTCTGAGAGGCAGTAGATTCAAGAAGGGTGGATTGCGTGAGAAGGGGAAACAGTGATTCAAGTGAGGCATAAATATGAAATAATCTGGGGACATATAGAATTCTAGAAGGAGATAAATCATAGAGGGTTCTAGGTACGCAATAGAAGGAACCTAAACAAATAAGATACACATTTTGAGAAGGTCTGATGACAGTACTGAGAAAGGGCTGTACCTTAAGGCTCAGAAGAATATCCACATAAGTGAAAATGCACCCACCACAGACAAGAGCAACTTATCGAGCAGCTGTTAGTTGTGGTCCCTGGAGAAATGGTAGTAATCCCAACAGTAGAGCTGCTTAGGCCTTCATCAGGACCACATCTGGATGCAAAAGGCAACAGTAACATCAACATGAGTTGAAGTGACACAAGTCGGAGGGAGGGGTCACTAAGCAACAGTAAAAAAAAAAAATATGCAGTCCCATATCACCCTCAAATCACCTACCTACCTGTCTCTGGTCAGCTATGACTCCAAACAAATGCATCCCTCAGAAATATCAGAGTGGTACATCGAACAGCCTCAGTTTGTAGGAATTCGAAGGGAAGGGAACAAACCCAGAAAATCAAAAATCCCTTTCCTGGCATATCCTAGGCCGGTGGCAAAAGCAAGATGTAGTTGGAAGCTAACCAATAAAAGTACCATCAGTTACAGGAGTAGTATCAGTAGTAATTACCTTCATAGCTTGTCTATCACCTTTTCTGATAGAGTCCTTTCATAGGCTATGTTATGTGCCAGTGCTACTGATCTTTGTTGCGCACGATGCTCCCAAATATGTGTGCTGCCATAACTGCCACACTGTTGATTGTCCAACAGTTGGTAACCAGGAGCATCAAACTCTGCTTCTAGACATTCACCAATGAGCATACCATGCCGATGTGTAAGACCATTTGTAAAGCTTAGCTGTAAAGAGTCAAGGCCCATGACACTCGCTGTTGATAATCAACTTTTATATCACAGATGGTGGCACACCTTGGGATTAGCAATACTGCCAGGGCATTGCTAAACCTGACTAATTTTAGCATGATCATTTTTCTGGTGATGTGCCACCCACCTACTTGCAATGTTTGTTACTTTTTTGGGGGTTCTGCATGGCTGGGGCAGAGCTGGGGCCACATCAGTGAGAGGTTATGACCAGGACCTCCCCAGTTTATTAATGGGCTCCTCCATGTCCCTACAGGACTTGGGGATTATCATCACTCCAGCTTTCACAGGTTGGGGCAGCAGTGGGCTCTGTCTTAGTATGATTAGCACAAAAGCTTCTCTGGAGCACCAGTGATAAACTTAACGAAGAACGTAAAATGGTCCCAGGCGCTCCTTTTACTGTTGTTCTGACCCAGATCTGATTAGCAATGTGGTGAATGAATGTGCTTTGTATTTTGATTTGCCTAAACACTTCAGATCATTTTCTTTCCACAGTAGACATCAACGTTTGTATCATTTTTGTTTCCCGTTTGCCTGACCCAAAATAGTTTGTGACAGTACAGAGTTACACATGGAACAAATGTGGCCCATATTTATGAGCGTTTGGTGCAGAACAGCGTAGAAAAGCCACCTTGCTGCACTGCCCTAAGTCAAAGGGAAATTCCTGTCCTTTTCCACTGCAATGGCAGCGCCAGCGTAGGCACCATTTCACCATGGTGCAAGGCTGTCTGCATTGTAGATAGGATTGTTTTTGTGCAGGAGGGAGAGGCACCTTGCTGGACAAAAAGAATCCTGAGATACATTTATATCTCTGTTTGCTGCAGAATGCAGCACACATAGGAAGAGGAAACAACAAAGAGAAAGAAAGACATTTGTCCTCGTTGTGCCTCCCCTGGAGAGGCGTACGTTTTTGGTGCATCCGCAGGTTTACAGGTCTTGTAAATCTGGGAATACGTCAAAATCCATGGGTGTTCATGGGGACACCCACCGCAACGCCCATGGAAGGCCTTCCTTGCACAGAGTAAGGCAATGCACCAATTTGTGCTGCCTTGCTTTACTCCATATCTGTGAGGCCATTCAAAGCCACGAAAAGTGGCTTTGCTTGGCCTTATAGATATAAGTTTAAGGTTTGCACCACCGTTGTGTTACAAAAACTGATGCAACAGTGATGCAAGGGGCTCATAAGTATGCCCCGATATGTAAATGAGAAGGAACTGAAAAGTATGACATTTTGATGCTGGTTCTCTTACCAGAACTGAGAAAACACCTAGGGGGCAGATTTATTAACATTTCACGCAACACAGCCGTGGAAGGCAGCTTGCTGTGCTAGGTTCCTTGAAAGGGAGACATATGAAATGCACCATATTTACAAAGATATGACACATTTCTGCTGCCTCCTAGCGGTGGCACACTGTATGCTGCCTATCGCCAATGCAGGCACCATTTCACCAAGGTGCAAGGGTTCCAGAGCTATGAGCAGTATTGTGTTTGTGCATGGAGGGACAAAAGGCATTTTCCTTTTTCTGTGTGTGATGTGGAAGTAAAGAGGAGAAATAAAGCTAGTTCTCCTCTTTACACCTGGGTCTGAGAGGCATACCATTTTGTTGTATTCCCAGATTTACAACTCTTTGTAAATCTTGAAATGTGCCAAAATCCATGGATGGATGGATTGGATCGCCCACAATCCACCCAAGGAATGCCTCCCTGATGAATGGTGACGCATGGTATCAAAATGTGCAGCCTTGTGTTACCTTGGATTTACTAAACCATGAAGAGCCATGCAAGGTGGTTTTGCCTGCCTTAGCAAATCCCAGTTAAAGGGTTGCCTGGCCTTGGTCACCTTCAGTGGCCCATGGACAATGCAAGCCCTAAGTAATTCTGGCCCATCATTTTCATCTGCACCCCACTCCAAAAGCTCAAACTCTTTCTGTCTCCTACCCATCTGATAACTGATGTTCTCTGTGATCGTCTAACCTGAACTCTGGTGGTTTGCTTGGAAACTGATCTCTATTCAGAGGGACACTTTTAACATCTGCTTGGATATCTTCCAGTGATGCTGAAATCAAGTCCGCCTGTGGGGGTTATTATAGCTACCTTAACTAGATCAAGCTCGCAGGTTCATCCCCGAAGACCTGATGGTTTGACAGCAACTATTCAAGGGCCCATAAACTTCTTTTGTCAGCTCTCCATAATTCGCCTCAGTGTTCTCAGGGAGTGAGAAGCTGTAGATCAGCTTACAATTTAGCATTAACAAATAGAAAAAATGGACTGAAGACCGTGGCCTGGGCTTCCAGTGCACGTTAATAAAGGCCCTCTTTTAAAAGACAAATCAGCTCCCCGTCTTGAGGCGGCAGTTAGTGAGTCTGAGTGGGCCGTCCATTTCTCTAAGTTGTGCTCCAGTCCATCCCAATCAAGATCGGGCTCTGATAGTACCTCCCTGGATGGATCTCATGACCTACGATTCCTCCAGTCTATATTTTTCTTTTAATAAAGTCATTGATGCATTGGGAGGTAGTAGGGGCAATAAAGCCCATGGGCCAGATGATATCCCCATTGACTTGTGTGAGGCAAACATTCCTGCGTGGGGTCTAACTGTATCCAGGGTTCTAATGGGTGGCTTCCACTCTGGTATTCTTGGAACCTGGTCGGAGTCCATAATTGTACTGATTTTTAAGAAAGGTGCCCATGCCGAACCTGCATGCTTTCGCCCCATATCACTCCTTGACTCTATGATTTAAGTGGTAGGGACAGTTCTGGTGAACCGCCCGGAGGAGTGGACCAAGGCCAAAAATTTATTATCTGATCTTCAATACGGACTTCTTAAAGGTCTGGGTACCGTAGAACAGGGCGTCAATCTCAATTTACTTATTGACAAATATACTTTTATAAAAAGGGTTAGCCTGTTTTTAACTTTCATGGATTTATTAAGTGCTTTCAATAATGTACAATACAGCAGTTTATGTGCTATTTTATCAGATCTAGGGGTGGATTTGTCGATCATAGCCTTTCTTAGAGACCTATACTCTGTAGGGATAGCCAGAATATGTTAATGCCTCAACGGTTAATGCACTATTACTTTTGATCTTGGATACTCACGCCCCTGCTGTTTGCCCTATATGTCAATAACCTAGAGTCTGTCTTGTGGCATAAGGTTTGGACCAGTGATTTAGCTATTTTAAGTTGTATGATTTTGAAGGATTGCTTAAACCCAACTTACTCTGCCTCTTTTTCCTCGTTTACATTTTTTAAGCAGTTTTCTGTAAATGCGACCCTCGGAGGCTGCCGCGGCCCACCAGCGGTGCGCCCCGCTCAACCGGGCCTCAGGGTAGTCCTGCTAGTGCTGGCCACGTGGGCCAGAGCCCACCCCAGGCTCTGCCGCGAATTCAGGAACAACCAGTCCCCATGCTGCCACAACTAACGCCTCCACATGTGGGGGCCCAAGCGAGGGGAAGATGAGCACGGGATCGGCGGGGCTCCTCAAGGCAGATGACGGAGGGTCCGTAGCACTCAGACTGCGACCGCCATCTCGACACCCGTAGCCACGCCCCCATGTTTAAAGCTTTAATTGTCGAAATGCACCTCAGCGATGGAACCATACAGAGAACAAATACACTTGAACAAATGGAACAGTATCATCATGATCATATCAGGTTTATTCATTTTTTCTTTACAATCCATAAAAGCAAACAAGCAGATATAGTACATAATATATTGCACAAAGCAGTTGACATGGAATGGATAATAAAAAGGTTAAGAAGATAAAAAGATAAGCAACAGATTATCAAGAATTACTCATTTTTTCCACGCCATAATACAGACCCTAACTAGAAATCTGCGCGCAGGGCCGGCTCCTCGCACAGCTTAGAGACGTGGTGACTGGACTCCCCCCAGGCCTAACCATAATAGGGGGAGACTTTAACTCTGTTCTTCACCCGGAAATAGATACTGCTGAATCCACATCCTTGGGCCGGGCCTTTGGGGCATCTGGGCTGCGTAAATGGGTTGACAGCTCAGGTCTCTGTGACGCGTGGCGGACTTGGCACCCCCATCAGCGGCAGAACATTACCCCACATCGGTATCGTCTCCTCCCCAGGTCCCCATCCATTTCCCCCACACGTTATCATGTTTATGAGCACAGCCCCTCGCTTCATACACAAGCTTTTCTTGTTGAGGGCACCAGTCCACTCCCCTGCGCCGCCTTCCCACCGCTGGAGCTGTCTCTGACTTCCAACCTGCAGCAATGTCCCTCTTGGCCACTAAGCAGGCCGTTCTGACGAATGCCCAGTCTGCTCTGTTTGAACCCACCCCATCAAGGACCCCCAAAGGATGCGTACTGGGGCAACATCCGACTCTGCTGCAAAACCCCAGCAATCTCGGACGTCACTGCCCGCCAGTAGGATACAGTGTGGGCAGGTCCACACCATATGAAAGAAGTCTGCGTCTGAGCCTGCGCAGCGTGGACAGTCAGCCTGAGGCTGGAGGCCCATTCTATGGAGTCTCGCAGGAGAGAGATAGGCCGCATGGAGATAATAAGTTTGCACAACCCGGAGACGGGAGGTCATGGTCAATGTCCGTGGGGTCATCAGAGCATCTCTCCAGTCGTCGTCATCCACTGGACCCACCCAGTGCTCCCACCGCTCACGGAGTTCATCTAAGGGCCCTGCTGTGTGTGTTGTCAATGTACAATATACATGCGCGACACTCCCCCTTTTCCCAAATGACCCATCAGCATCTTGGCCTCCACGGGGCTAAACTCAGGAAGGACCGCCCGTCCCGAACGTGTACATGCAGTGCGTGACAAAGCTGCAGATATTTGTGGAATTGGGAGGGGGCAAGGGAGAACTGCTGCTGAAGCTCCTGGAATGATCGCATGTGAGTACCTGCCCAGACATCTCCAAGCAGTGATATGCCAATAAGGTCCCATTTATGGAACCCCTCGAGTGCTGAGACATCCTTAAGCCACTTTCCTTGCCACAGCAGGGTCTCCTTCATGAGACGCCGCCACCACCCTGTCTCCATCTGCGCCGCCCTCCAACCCATTAGCACCACTCGCGTCACCTCCAGGAGTGTGCATGACAATGGGTCGCCATACAGCAGCCCCATCAAACCCGGAAAGCCGAGCGTCGCCAGTTCCAGCCGATAGGCCGGATCTGACCAGTCACCTCCCAGCCAGTCATTAATCACCAATAGCTGCATCGTAAGGTAATGATAGAGGTTGGACATCCCCAGTCCACCCTCGTACACGTCTCCCTGGAAAAAGCAGAACGCCGCGCAGGGGTGGGAGTTGCACCATAAGAACTGTCGCACTGCAGTCTCCGCTTCTTTGAACCATTTCCTGGGGATAGGGTAGGGGTAGTTCTGGAGCAGGTAGAGATATCGGGGGAGCACCAACATTTTGTAAAGCGCTATCCGGCCCAAGACATTGAGAGGCAGAGGCCGCCACTTCTTTAGGTCCTCTTTAACCCTCTGTGTCAGGGGTTCAACATTGAGGGACCAGGCCAGTTCAGGTAGCAGTGCAATCTGCATGCCCAGGTATCGGAAGCTATTACGTCAAATCAGAATTTTACTTTGCCAGTCGTAGCAGTCCCTGGCCGGGTGAAGTGGGATCAGGAGCGATTTACTGGGGTTAAGCACCAGGCCGGAAGCCTCTGCGAACAGCTCCAGCAGGAGCATCACTCTAGGACTGCTACTAGCTGGACTTGCTAAGAACAAAAGCACGTCGTCTGCATACAGGGTGATGCGGTCCTCTTCTCTGGAAGGCCATGACCAGCCCTCAACCAAGGGGTCTTCCCTAATGAGCTTCGCCAGCAGCTCCATCGCCAAGGTGAACAGGAACCGGGATAGGGGACATTCCTGGCGTGTGCCCCGACGAATAGGGAACCGGTCGGACATCACCCCGTTCACTTGCACCCAGTCCGTTGGATTGAAGTATAGGAGTCGTACTAGTGCTCGAAACCGTGGCCTGAGTCTGACTTTTAACAGCACTTGCTGAAGGTAGGTCTATTCCACTGTATCAAAGGCCTTCTCGAAGTCCAGCAGGAGAAGCGCCAGGAGAGGAGCCAGCAGGTTCCGGTTGGCCCGGGCCACATGCAATCGCCTGACAAAGTGTCTGGTACTCCTAGTCGGCATGAAGCCGCATTGATCTGGATGGATCAATGAGGGTAACACTTTTTTCATCCTAGTAGCGAGGATGATAGATAGTATTTTCAGTTTGGTATTAAGCAGCAAGATAGGGCGGTAAGCCGCACAGCACTGCGAGGGGGGTGCTGATCTTCGGGATCACCTCTGTAGTGGCCAGATCCAAATCAGGGTGGAGATACCCCTTTCTTTCGGCCTCTTCGAACATGGTAAGCAGGTGGGGGGTAAGGATATCATGAACCTTTTGGTAGAGCTCCGCTGGGAAACCGTTGGGAGCGTCTTCCAGGCAGCCAGCCCCGAAATGGCTTCCTCGACCTCCTGCAGGCCCAGAGGCTCGTCCAGGTCTTGCCTTTCCTGTGTCAAAATCACTGGGGAAGGACACCTCTTCTAGCAAGGGGGCCTCTCTCAATCTGGGGCCTGGGCCGCTCCTCATAGAGCTTCCTGTAGTAAGTGGCAAAGCTCTGCGCTATCTCGTATGGGGT
Source organism: Pleurodeles waltl (assembly GCF_031143425.1). Taxonomy (NCBI): domain Eukaryota; kingdom Metazoa; phylum Chordata; class Amphibia; order Caudata; family Salamandridae; genus Pleurodeles; species Pleurodeles waltl. The sequence continues at coordinate 571,591,822 of NC_090451.1, read as the reverse complement.
CTGGGGGGTGGCGCCGGAGTCATCGACGACCTCCGGCACAATTCTGTTTGCCATTGGTCGAGTGGCGAGCCAATGGAGGAGCTTGCCGTTTTTGTCCTCCCACCCGTATACGCGGGCTACTGACGCATGCCACATGTGTTCAGCTGCCTCCATGGTGGTGTGTTGAATCTCTTCCCTCACTAGGTTAATTGCAGCGTCACCGATGGAGAAATGGTGTCGTTAAGCTGGTCCTTTAAGCGCACAGCTCTGGCCTCCTGGGCCAACACTTTCTGAAGGCATGCACGTTCCCACACTCTAAGGAGATGTTTAGCGTGTCCCCGAGTGTGGCCTTGCAGGCCGCCAGGATCGTACCCGGGGATGATACGGATTCAAGATTAAAGGCAAAGTAGTCTGAAATATGTTCCCGGAGAGCTTGGGTGTAGTCATCATCCTGCAAGTACCAGGCATTAAGCCGCCACTTCGGGCATCTGGCCACTTCTACATCGTTGAAACGAAGGAGTATTGGCGCGTGATCTGAAACCCCGTGAGGAAGGATTTCTACTCCCGAAACTCGGAACATCAAGGGCCGGCAGGAGGAAGAGATCTATTCTGGCGTGGGTGTGGTGTGCTGCAGAGGTGTGAGTGTACTGCCGCTGATGGGGGTGCCAAGTCCGTCACGCGTCACAGAGACCTAAGCTGTCAACCCATTTACGCAACCCAGTCGCCCCAAAGGCCCGGCCCAAGGATGTGGGTTCATCAGTATCTATTTCCGGCTGAAGAACAGAGTTAAAGTCTCCCTATTATGGTTAGGCCCGGGGGGAGTCCAGTCACCACGTCTCTAAGCTGTGCGAAGAGCCGCCCCTGCGCGCAGATTTCTAGTTTTTTAGGGTCTGTATTATGGCGTGGGAAAAATATGAGTAATTCTTGATAATCTGTTGCTTATCTTTTTATCTTCTTAACCTGTTTTATTATCCATTCCATGTCAAATGCTTTGTGCAATGTATTATGTACTATATCTGCTTGTTTGCTTTTATGGACTGTAAAGAAAAAATGAATAAAGCTGATATGATCATGATGATACTGTTCCATTTGTTCAAGTGTATTTGTTCTCTGTATGGTTCCATCGCTGAGGTGCATTTCGACAATTAAAGCTTTAAACATGGGGGCGTGGCTACGGCTGTTGAGATGACGGTCGCACTCTGAGTGCTTCCGACCCTCCGTCATCTGCCTTGAAGAGCCCCGCAGATCCCGTGCTCATCTTCCCCTCGCTTGGGCCCCCGCATGTGGAGGCGTTAGTTGTGGCAGCATGGGGACTGGTTGTTCCTGAATTCGCGGCAGAGCCTGGGGTGGGCTCTGGCCCACGAGGCCAGCACTAGCAGGCCTACCCTGAGGTCCGGTCAAGCGGGGTGGGCCGCTGGTGGGCCGCGGCAGCCTCTGAGGGTGGCACGTCGCACCAGTGGCAGCGCGCCTGAGACTGGGGGCGTAGCCTGCCCCGTCACGTGTTCCTTCCACGGTCGGTGGCGAAGAGGATGAGAGGTGCCCCGCCCCTCCGGGCCGCGGCTTGGGGCTCACTCTGTGGGCCGAGGCTTGGGGCGAGATTTCGGTGGCGGCGAAGGGGGCCTGTGCCGGCCTGATGCAGCAGGTGTGAGGGAAGCAGCGGCACGCGGAGCGGCCTGGGCCCGGGGCCCAGAGGGGCCCACATCAGCTGGCGGTGAGTGGGTCCCACCTGGCAGAAGGAATCGGAGCAGCTCGTTTGCCCGGCGGTGAGGTAGTGGTGGTTGGTCCCGGATGGGGCCTCGGAGGGCCCGGACTGTGTGTTCCGATGGGGACTGGACACACCTGAGAGGGGTGCCAGTGAACTTTGGAGGGGAGGGGGGGCGCCACTGACCCAACCCCCCTGCTGGTGCTAGGGCTGCGCGCAGTCGGAGGTGGCCAGCGGTGTGGAGGCTGGGACCCGGTGTGCGCGGGTCTTCACAGAGCAGAGCGGCCTCTGGTGGGGCGACCGGCCCCAGGAGGAGAACGAAGACCGCAACAGAAGGCACCTGAAGGGGGGACACGCCGGCAGCCAGTGAGACCCGGTTAGTGTCGGGCCATGGGCAGGACCCAGCTGAAATGTCATTGCATGGAGGGGCCGGAGTAGGCCCGGGTTCTGTGGAGGACGGTACCGTTGGACTCCGGGCCCTCGCTTGCCTACCGGAGGGTGATACTGAGGCATCTGGAGTGTGGCTGCTGTGGGTCCTCCACCTGCCCTTTTGGTGACTGGATAGTTTGAGGGGGCCCTGGTGGCGTCAGTGCTGCCCCGGACTAGGGACCGCCATGGGGAATGGCAAAGCAAGTAAGCAGCCGCCGGCATCTCAGCAGCGTATTGATCAATTTGCCAAGCATGCGGCCTCCCGGGCAGCAGGAGATCTGGGACCGGAGACCTCCACGGCGGAGGGGGGAAATACGATCCTTCAGGCCATCCAATCCTCGCAGTTGGTGGTGCAGACCAGGATCGGTGAAGTAAGGGAGGATGTGAACCTGTTGCTACAGGATCTGTGGACAGCAGTGGGTCAAATCAAAGAAGTTGAAGACCGGGTCTCCCAGGCGGAGGATGAGATTGCGGAACTCAAGACCAAAGTCACTCAGCTGTAGACTCGCACGGGTGAGCTACATCATAGGGCAGAAGACGCCAAAAACCGCTCCAGGCGTAATGACCTGCGTTTTGTGGGATTTCTGGAGGGAGCAGAGGCGAGCCAGGCGATCGATTTCCTGGAGCGCTGTATCAGATTGTGGGTCCCTGATCACCTGCTCTCCCCCTGGTTTGCCATAGAGCGCACCCATAGGGCATTGGTGCCCCGCCCCGCCAACCGATGATTGCAAGACTCCTCAACTTTAAAGACCAGGACGCCATTATTCGGGAGGCAAGAGCCCACCCGGACCTTCGCTGGGATAACCACAGGATCCTAATATTCCTAGACTATACCCACGAGGTGCAGGCCAAGCGCCGCTAGTACGAGGGTGTCAAGCAGATGCAGCGGGCAATGCAACTGACTTACATGCTCCTTCTTTTTTGATTGACCAGAGGCTGTATGGTACTGGCTCACAGAGGAGCATCAGGTGGCCTGGAGGACCCCCCCCCCAACCCGGGCCTGGGGGTAGCTCGCCGGTGCCTCGCTCTGCCGGGTCCTCTGGGGCGCAGGAGTACCTGATCCCGCTGGAGAAACAGGAGCGGCCTGCATGGCGGATCAGCGGAGGATTATCGATCGGACCCAAATCCCTCTGATGGCAGGAGTACACCAGATGGTCCAGAGGAGAAGAGGCCGGCTCAGAATGCGGAGGGAGAGCGCCTTAGCCAATCTCCTTTGCTCTCTTGAGACTGGCCAGTGCGATCCATGCGTGGCTGAGAGGGCATGGATGAACGCTCCCCCCCGGGCACAGGGCATGGGGCGGCGGATGGCCGCATTGCAGAACTGCGACTCAATGGTGGGGTCCACAACTCCACACCTACTATTGACACTCTTTTTACAGTTTGGGGCAACAGATGCTTCTGGGGTGGAAGTATGGGAAGGAGGGCAGTTTGGGGGATTCCTGGGATTGTTCATTTGTAGTTTTTTACGGTTGAGTTTGTGTTATGCTCTCCAGTGTTGGTCTAGTTGGTCACGATGGGAAGGTGAGACGGGCACACTGCACACACTATCACTGTTTTCTTACTCATGCCAGAGCTGGCTAAGCGGGTCATCTCCTGGAACGTAAATAGGCTCCTTGATAAAATTAAACAATCTTGATCTGCAGTCTTCTGTACCCTCCGCCGCTTTACTCCATCCGTGGTCTTGCTCAAGGAGACCCACTTCCCTGGTACTCGTGCCCTATGCTCTTGAGGGGGGGATACCACGTGGGTTTCTCCAGGGGCTCTAGAGAGGTAGCCGTTTTGTTACACCGTTCTTTACCTATGGTGGTTGCTGCCTCCTGGTTGGATCCGCAGGGACGGTATGTGGTGATCTCCGGACTACTTGGTGGGCACCCCATCAATCTCCTTAGTGTTTATGCTCCTCCAGAGGTGCTGCCGTGTTTTCTTGTGACCGTCAGGGACGTGGTGGTGGGGCTTCCCCCGGGCCTAACCATTTTGGGGGGGGGGGGGGACTTCAACTCCATAATGAACCCGTAGATGGATATCACCAGGCCTTTGTCCTCAAGCCGGGTTACCAGGGCATCGGGGCTGTTCAGATGGGTAGAGGGTCTCGGTCTCTGTGATGTGTGGCGGGTATGGCACCCCCAATTGCGACAATACACCCACACGTCGGCGGTGCACCACACTAATGCCAGGAAAGACCTCTTTCTTGTGCCAGCCCTTGATGTGCCCCGAGTTACCGGGGTGGAGGTGCTTCCCCATGGTGTCTCAGACCATGGGATACTCCTGCTTGGGCTGGATGATATCGATGCGGTTAGGTGCCTAGTGTGGCGGCTCAATGCCTGGTATCTTCAGGATAGCGAATACACTCAGGCCATTGGGGACCGGCTCTCAGACTACTTCTCTTTCAACCTAGGTTCGGTGCCGTCCCCGGGTACAATCTGGGCTGCTTGCAAGGCCACTCTTAGGGGGCATGTCAGGCATCTCCTTTGTGTGTGGGAGCGTGCACATTGCCAGAGAGTGTCGCACTTAAGTCTCAGGCGGTGCGTCTGGAGGGCCAACTCACCGACGCCACGCATATGGCTGTCACAAGGCAGCTCGCATAGGTGAGGGATTAGACACGCCACTCTTGAGACAGCGAAGCACTGTGGCGGGCCTCCGCGGCCCGAGTATACGGGTGGGGGACTAAAATGGCAAGCTTTTGCACTTGTTTGCGACGGGACGGATGTCTGGCAGTCGTTTCAGAGGTCGTTGACTCAGGAGCCATTTCCTGGACGCCCTGCGAGATAGTGCAGAGTTTCGCCCCGTATTACGTGAGGCTCTACGTGGAGTGTCCCAGACCCCAAGTGGAGAGGGACGCCCCTTTGTTGCGGGAGGTGTCATTTCCAAGGATCTCGGTGGCGGACCGACGGGACCTCGACAATCCCATTGGCGTCGAGGAAATTGAGGCCGCTATATCGGAGTTGGCCGCGGGTAAGACCCCGGACCCCGATGGGTTCCCGGCAGAGTTCTACAATAAGTTTTGCGATATCCTCACCCCCCATTTGCTTGCCATGTTTGAGGAGGCAGAGAAGACCGGGGGGGTTCCCCACGGGGCTTGACCAGGCCACCATTGTGGTGATTCCTAAGACGAGTCCCCCCTTGAGGTGTTGCTCTGCGTACCGCCCCATCTAGCTTCTGAATACTGAGATCAAGATACTGTCCACAGTCCTGGCTGCTAGGTTGAGGAGAGTGTTGACTTCACTGATACACCCGGACCAGTGTGGTTTTATGCCAGTCAGGAGTACCAGGCATTGTATTAGGCAACTGCATGTGGCTCTGGCCAGCCGGGCCCTCTTGACCTCTCCGTTGGCGCTCCTCCTCATGGACTTCGGAAAGGTGTTTAGCACGGTGGACTGGTCCTAACTTCAAGGGGTGCTTGCGAGTGCTGGGTTTGGCCCACAGTTCCACGCACTGGTGGGACTCCTCTACTCTAATCCCACGGCCCGAGTGCAGGTAAACGGGGCAGTGTCAGACCAGTTTCCTGCCTGCAGGAGTGCCCACCAGGGCTGTCCCCTGTCCTCGCTCCTATTCGCACTAGCGATAGAGTTGCTGGCGAAGCACATAAGGGAGGACCCCTAATTGACAGTTGGGCTTGGCCCACTGGGAGGGAGGACCGCATTGTGTTATACGCAGACAGTGTACACTTGTTATTGGCAAACCCGGCCGGCAGTGGACCTCGGGTGATGCAACTGCTGGGGCTGTTTGCCGAGGCATCACGTTTGATAATTAACCCCAGGGACTGCTATGATTGGCAAAACGCTATTCCTATCAGACGCAATAGTTTCCGGTGTCTGGGGGTGCTCATAGTGCTGTTACCCGAGCTGGCATGGTCTCTTAATGTGGTGCCACTAACTCGGAGAATCAAGGAGGGCCTCCAGCGCAATGGTTAGAGCGGCAGACCCTGATGCAGACATCTGGCCTGGGACCAGGATTTAATTCCCACCTCTGCAGGTCCTCGGCTCAATTCCCTTGGAGCAGATAATTCTCGCCTCAGTGCCTAATCTAATTAATGAGTCCCACTGTAACTCTGGGCAATAGCTTACTTAATCTCCACAACGGCCCTCACAGCGCTTGGATGCCTGGCTTCACCCTGGGGCTGTCCAGGAGTGGGTGCCTCACAGGGAAAAGCCAGGAGGGGTTCCACAGCTGTATGCGTACAGCGCCTTGAGACCCTAATGGGTGAGTAGTGCGCTATACAAGTGCAAAGTTTACAGCGCTGGCGGTCACTTCCTCTCAACATCCTTGGCTGGATAGCGCTGTATAAAATGATGGTGCTTCCCCGGTTCCTCTATATGCTCCAGAACTTCCCCTGTCACATCCCCAGGCGGTGGTTCAGGGAGATGGAGGCGGTTGCGTTTCAATTCCTTTGGCACAGGCAGGCTTTTTGTACCTGCCAGGGTGATGTATATGAAGGCGGTCTGAGGATGTCTAACCTCTATCTGTACCACCTTGCGATGTATCTGCTGGTTGTTAATGAATGGTTGGGGGGTGGGGGGTTGGTTGGACCTCACTTATAAGTTGGAACTCTGGACGATGGGCTTTCCCAGTCTATTTGGGATGCAGTAAGGTGCCCCCCTGCTGCGTAAAATCCCGGAGGTGACAAGTGTGGTGCTGACGAGGTGGGGGGCTGCGCTGCAGGTGACGGGGTGGTGGCCCGCCTCACTCAACAGACCACTATGGCAGGGATTGTGGTTGGGAGAGGTCTTGGCGCTTCAGGGGTTCCACAAATGGGACCTCATAGGTATTTCACTACTGGGCGATGTCTGGGTGGGTTCCCACATGCCGTCCTTTCAGGAGCTTCTGCAGCAGTTCTCGCTCGCCCGGTCCCAATTTCATAAATACCTGCAACTCAGACATGCATTGCAGGCGCACATTCAGGCAGGGACGGTTATCCCTGAGTTTAGCCCTGTTGAAGCCAAGACACTGATTGGCACCCTGAGTAGAGGGGGTGTGTTGCGTATTTATCGCACCTTAGTCATTAACACAGCACAGACGCTTGACACGCTTCGAGAGCGGTGGGAACGGTGGGTGGGTTTCAATAGAGGGTGAAGATTGGAGGGACGCTTTGATGGCCCCGCGGACATTGACCATGACCTCCTGTCTCCGGGTGGTGCAGACCTACTTTCTCCACATGGCATATCTCACTCACGACCGGTTGCATAGAGCAGGTCTCCGGCCCCAGGCTAACTGTCCTCGTTGTGCAAGCCCCAGTCTGGACTTTTTCCATATGGTATGGACCTGCACTCGCATAGCCACCTACTGGATGGCGGTGGTAAAGGAGATCTCCAGAGTCTTGCAGGTGGAGGCCGAGGTCGCCCCGTTACCTATTATATTGGGGGTTCTTGAGTGGTTAGGTTCCAGCAGAGTGGACAGGTCATTTGTGGGGATGGCCTGCTTGGTGGCCAAGAGAGACATTGCAGCGAGTTGGAAAGCGGAAACTCCCCCCGCTTGCGAAGTGGCGCGGGGGTGGACTGGTGTGCCCAGCACGAGAAATTGGTTTATGAAGCGAGGGGCTGTCCAGCCAAGCATGGGAAAGTGTGTGGGAGGTGGATGGGGACCTGGGGAGATTGTGCTGCAGGAATGTTGTGCGCCTTGTCTTTGACTACCATGATGGTTCTTGAATGTACACCTGTGTTATATGCTTTGGACCTGTGCAGTATTGGTCTGCAAAGTGATATCGTGACCCGTTGGGTTGTATGTTGCTATATAAAATTAATAAAAATGGTTTATTAAAAAAAAAAAGCTTTAAACATGCCAGTGTGGCACAGAACACAGACATGTCCATGGAGTGATGATGTGTTTACAGAGTCAGAACTGGACACAGACCTACGTAATCTGAATGACAACAATGGCAAAGCTTTCAGCGTGGACAGAGGTGTTGTGTTTGGTATTTGAATTACTATCTAAAGATGAGTATAGTAATATGTGGGATCTCCTTTCCACTATTCCCAAATCTGATACAGATTATCAGAGGAGCCCTAACCAGGTCAAATGATTGTATATGTTCAAGTAACTATATCAGTAAGCATTAATTATTTCTCCTTTTTTTGATCCCTTCACCTCCCTTAAACTTTCATTCTCTTACTATCCCTCTTTTCCTCACTATTTTCTTTGTCTCTTATATTAACTTTCCCTTACTTTCAAACTGGGCTTCTCTTATACTTCTCTCCCCCTGTCTCTTTTAAATCCTTCTTCCTTTCTCGCCCTCCCACATAGATCCCAGTCCAGTGCCCTCAACTTCCAGCATTGACCATGCAGTGATTGGTGGAGTTGTTGCTGTCATCGTCTTCCTCCTTTTGTGCCTGCTCATCGTTTTGGGGCGCTACTTGATCAGACATAAAGGTATGACCCAAGTGGTAAGCTTCTACTAGCTGAACTCATTATTTTATAATTGACTACATTAAACCTAACCTTTTGAACGAGAGGCAGGACAACAGTACTGTACCTACTCACCCGGGGCCTAATTTACAACGTTTTGTCTCAGGGCAGCGCTACAAGCCTTCTTCCTGCGCTGTCCTGCAACAAAACATAAGGGCTGAAGTGTGCCATATCTACAAGATAAGGCGCATTCCTGTCCTTTTCACCTGCACTGGTGCAAAAATTGCTGCCATGCTTCAGTGCAGCCACCCTTGCACCATGGTGCAAGGGTGCCTGTGTTCCATGAATGAATCACAAGAGGCATTTTCCACTTACTATGTATGTTGCAGAATGCCACACACATAGAAAGCATAAACAATGGAGAGAAATAAAGATATATCTCCCTGTTGCGCGACCCTTATGTCACCCCTGCGGTGGCATAGGATTTTCACCTATTCCCAGATTTACAAAACCTTGTAAATCTGGGAATGCATAAAAAAGCATGGGTGTTGTGTGGGAACACCCACCTCAACACCTATTGAATGCTTCTATGATGCAAAGCAAGGCAACACAGCGACTCGGGCTGCATTGCCTTACTCCATATCTGCAGGGCCATGAAAAGCCACATAAAGTGGCTTTGCATGGCCTTGTAGTTATGGGCTTGCAGCCTGTGCTGCCAGTGCATCAAAACAAGTGACACACCTGTGGCGCAAACCGCTTCCGAATGAGGCCGTAGTTTGTTTAACTTTGACATCTGTAGTTAATACCTCCCTGTCGTATTGCCTTCTTTCTGCACAGGGTACTTAAACATTGGCTGACAACACAACTGAAATGTTGTTTAAAGCTTTAGACTACGTTTTTCAATAGTGTTTTTGCCATGTTTAGCTTTTCAGATGTTCAGGTTACCTAGGTGATCCACTGTTTCATTTCCCAGTTGTATCTTCCCTGTTTTAGTCATTACTGGATCAAGGAACCTTGTTGTAATATACTTTTCTTTCTCTTGGAAACATGTTCACCCTATGCTGCTTTCCTAAACAAAATGTCTGCCTTCTCAGTAGAAATATTGAGCTCTTCCTTAGCCAAGTCAGTTGTAGGAGATTACATCAGGTCGGGAGGTTTTAGATTTAGTTATTGAAGATTGCCTATGATAAATTTGAACTCCTCAACAGTCTGTTTTGTTAGAAGGTAAGACCTGGAGTAATCAAGATTAATTATAAGTTATTTGAGCATTTCCTTGTCGGCCTCTTTCGTTTTAGTGGATTGAGGCATACCTAATCACCCATGATGATTTAATGAACTCTCAGAAACGTCTCCACCAACACCAGTATCAATGTGTTGGTGTACTGAGAAGTCCTTTAGACATGCTGAGATAAAAAGTAAAACTGATAGACCTCTTGCCACAGCGCTGTTTAGGGTCTTTTGCTGAAGCCTGTAATGCTGAATTAATATTCAGTGTGGTCCCTGTCCCCGATCCCTGAAAGCCTAGGTGGAACTCCATCCACTGGAGCCTAAGGGTTGAATCCATTAAAACCAAAGTTAAAAAAGCTAGGAGGATCTGCAGAAGACTAACCCCTTTACAAAATTGAGGGCACATACCCTGAAAGTATAAATAGTGATCTGAAGGAGCCTTAAGTGTGTCAAGTTCCCTCTCACTGCTCCAAGGTTGATAAAAATGAGGCCCAGTGAGTTGAATAACAAACATTTGTTATTTGAGTGTTAAGAGACCCAAGGTCAATCCAAGGTCAGCATACTGTTTATGAATACATGTGATGCTATGCCATCATTAACTATCATCTGCGGTTAGGATCATAGGTGATCAGTCATGGGATGGCTAAAATATATCAAACACACAAAAGATGAGGGGCGGCTACTTGCAATAGGTCTAACCACTGGCAGTCGCTCAGGGTAGCACACCCATCGTTCTTTGCCCACAACACCACCTCAGCTTAGACCCAGTCAAAGTCTTGTCCCTGCTCCAATAAGAACACAGGCAACCAGTTTTCCCCTGATTGTGGTTCTTCAGTCGGTTGTAGCTTGGTTCCAGTGGCACATTGAGCAAGGGCCCCAATCTGGGCATAATCTTAGCTACTTATGGCTGCTTGTAATAGGTCTAACCACTGGTAGTTGTTCAGGGTAGCACCCCAACTCATCATTCTTTAGAGCATTAAAATATAACCTAATAAATATCCTGATACAGAGGGAGTCACAAACGGGAAGTTGGTGTGTGACTGACAGGGGTTGCATGGCCCACAGAACTACACTAGATTGGCTCCCATATCTTTTTGGATGTGTGAGTCTAGTTTGGTGCCCCTTCTTACTTAAGTAACATCTCTATGCACCTATGCAGTTTATCATCTCTCAGGGTCAGTAACTCACTAATGCCTAAATGGTTCCGAACTGAGCTCCTATAAATGCCATCTCTTGAAGTGGGTCCAAATACAAATTCTCTCACTTAAGAGCAACTAATAGCCCTGGAAAAAATCCACCAAGATACCCTTGTCCCACGAGGTACACAAAAAAGAGCGTACATAGGACAGTGGTCCAGATTGCAGTTGAGAATTCTCATTTTATACAGCTTTCCTACCAGTGGAATAAGATACTTTGTGAAAGCATGAAACACTAACTACAAACAGAAGGTGAGAGCACAAAACCGACAATACTGCTTGGAGTAACTCTGAAGTGGGCACTGATAAGCGCCCACTATGGAGTGCACACGCATAGTGAGACTCCATTCTCAGGCTAGATAACTAGCACTACCGGAAGAAGAGTGCTCTGAAAATATGCTACAAACAAAATTGACCATGCAGGGTCACTCAAAGTCACACAAGGGTCGTTGTCCTGAAAAATATCATTGATATCAAAGAAAGCGAGACCTTGAAAGGTCAAACGTGAAAACAAGTCCTCTCAATGAAAACATGCTTACTCGACACTGGTAACATTCTTGACACTGAAAAGAGTTTTAGGAAATAAGACTATTCCTTCACTACAATATATAAAGATACCGCTGATAAGGCTCAATAAAAAAACAAATTATTTATAACATGGGGCATACTGTAGCAAAAATCCCAGAAGAATGTGTTTAGCCTACAAACATGGCCAAATCAACCAGCTTGGAACCATATTCATGCACGACTGATATTTAAATGTAAAATTACATTTGAAGGGACTAAATAACCAAAGGTACTTATTATCATATTCCTAAATGTACCAAAGCCATTAAACCAGGCGGACACATCCTTCAGTCCCACAAATACTACAGAACACTTCTCAGCCTGTGCTCCAACCACATACAGATACATTTGAAGAGTAAGATCAGTGCAGATCAAGTGAAGAGCGTGTTTAACATTCTGAAGATGCACGTAACAAATACTTGAGGCCTCATTATTACAAGTATAGGTGATACTTATCACACCTGGGAAATATCGATACCACAGGCTTTGTTATATACTGGGTATGATAAATAGCATTTGTTACGACTTTCTGTGAAATAACATGCAGATTTTGGTGTTTAACTCACCAAAATCTGCATGATACAGTAATTACTGTATGGTTTTCTTGTTAATTTCAGCAGGTTTGACCTGCCGTAATTTAACAAAGATTGAGGTATTTAACACATTAGGGGCCTTATTTATACTTTTTGGTGCAAAACTGCACTAAGGCAGTTTTGCCCCAGAAAGTTTTGCACCGGCTTGCACCATTTTTTAGCACCAGCTGGGCACCATATTTATGGAATGGTGCAAGCCGGTGCAAAGGGTAGGCTAGCTTAAAAAAAAATGACGTTAGGCAGTTTTGAGTCAAAATAAATGATTCTGACCAGATTAGCATCATTTTTTGACGCTAAGGGGCATATTTATACTCTGTTTGCACTGAATTAGCGTCATTTTTTTTTTTACTCTAATTCAGTGCAAAACTAACTCCATATTTATACTTTGGTGCTAGACCCGTCTAGCACCAAATTTCTGGAGTTAAAGTCATTTTTTGGAAGTGGAAACCTACCTTGCCTTAATGAGATGCAAGGTAGGCGTTCCTGTGCAAAAAAATGACTCTATGGCCATAACACCATATTTATACTCCCATGTAAAAATGGTGCAAGGGAGGGAGGAGGGGTCAAAAAATGGGGCAAAGCTTGCTTTGCCCCATTTTTTAAGACCTGGGTCAGGGCAGGTGTTAGGGGACCTGTGGCCCTATTTCCATGGCGGAACACCATGGAATAAGCCCAGAGGTGCCCTCCCTAGGCCCTAGGGGGACCCCCACCCACACTAGAGGGACTGCGAGGATGGGGGACCCCATCCCAGGTAGGTACAGGTAAGTGCATTTTATTTTTGAAAGTGCCATAGGGGGCCCTGAAATGGGGCCCCATACATGGCACTGGGTGCAATGGCCATGCCCAGGGGACCCCTGTCCTCTGTGCTGGCCACTGGGGTGGTGGGCATGACTCCTGCCTTTTCTAAGGCAGGAGTCATGTGGCATGGTAGGTTTAGCACCATAAAATGACGCTAATCTGGTTAGAGTCATTTTTTTTTACTCTAACCTTCCTAAAGTCATTTTTTGGTGTTAAACCCTCTTCTTCTATACTGCCAGCCCCACCCGACTAAAGCCATTTTTTAAAACTCTAGCCTACCCTTTGCACCGGCTTGCACCATTCCATAAATATGGTGCCCGGCTGGTGCACAGAAATGGTGCAAGCCGGTGCTAAACTTTTTGGTGCAAAACTGAGTTAGTGAAGTTTTGCAGCAAAAAGTATAAATAAGGGCCAATATTTTGTAAGTTTGCGCCACTTTTGTGTCATAAAATGATGTTAATGCGGTGCAAAAAAAGTTTAAATCAGGGCCTTGATGCTAGATGGGTCTAGCACCAAAGTATAAATATGGAGTTAGTTTTGCACCGAATTAGAGTTAAAAAAAATGACACTAATTCGGTGCAAACAGAGTATAAATATGCCGCAGAGTATAAATATGCCCCTAAATATGGCGTTAAGGCCATAGAGTCATTTTTTGCACGGAAACGCCTACCTTGCATCTCATTAAGGCAAAGTAGGTCTCCACTTTCAAAAAATGACTTTAACTCCATAAATTTGGTGCTAGAGGGGTCTAGCACCAAAGTATACATATGGAGTTAGTTTTGCACCGAATTAGAGTAAAAAAAAATGCCACTAATTCGGTGCAAACAGAGTATAAATATGCCCCTAGATGGGTTAAACAACACTCAACTTGCAATTCTCACCCTTGCGCAAACATGAGTTTACACAAAGGTCGGAAAGAAAACTCATAATCAGGCCCTAACGAGAGTCGGGTAACGAACAGCCTTATGAGGATTGAGTATTTTGGTACAAGAATACTGCGGACAGATTATATATATTTGGAGTTAGGCATACAAAATCTAGACTTACCTGTCAGTATTTTTTTTCAATATTTTGCCCTTAATATTGTGTCCCACTGATATTCTAGGATCGATATTCCAGGTGTATACTTCGTATGAGTAGTACATCATTTAGGCACCACCTCAGGAAGAAATATCTGCGTATCATGCAGTTATTCAGTGAGCTTCATAACAATATGCATCACAATAGCAGTAGGCAAAAGTATGTCTTCCTTGTTTAAACATTGTCTGGAACAGAGAGTTGTCCAATATTTAACTAAGTTAAAGAAAGTCATAGAGAACTTAGCTGAGAACATCAAAAACCAGGAGAACACATAGGGAAGATCGTAAATATAAAGCTACACCATATGTTCTGCTATACCTTGAGGGCATGTTTCTCGTAACTTTATGGTATGCCACACTACTTGAAAGAGATCCATTAACAGGGAGGCACTGAAAAGCAGGAAAAGTGTTTCCCTCCTCATTCCAGAAGCTGACTGAATTGCATAAATATTTTCCTAAGCAATGATGTCATGTGGTTTTCATGAAATCCAAGTGTTGCTGTTGTAAGAAAAGGAATCATTGATGAGCGAACCTAAAATGGTCTTTGTGTAGTATACCTCACACTCAGGATCCAGTAACCACTGATGAGCTGGATGGGCATATACATTGGAAGAGATTGCCAACATCCATGAGATTCAAGGACGGACACATTTCAGCCCAGATTTATAAAGCTTTAACGCAACACATGACTGCAAGGAAAGTTACTGTGCTGCGTTGTCAACTACAGAGAGCAGAACTGCATCATATCTATAATGTAGTAGCTCAGTCCTGCTATCTCCCTCCACTGACGCAATTTTGGCAGCCTTGCGCCAAAGCTGGCACCCTTACGCTATAATGCAAGTCTATCTACATTGTGGTCAGCATAGTTTTTGTGAATGAAGGGTTACCATCCTGCACAAAAACTATGCTTTATGGTGGTTTCCTTTTTGTATGTGTACAACAGAATGCAGCACACATACAAAAAAGAAAAAGCAAGGAGAAATACAAATATTTCTCCTTGTTACACCACCCACAAGCATAAGCAGCATTTTGGCGCAAATCTATGTCTACAAGTCTTTGTACATATCGATTTGAACCAGAATCCACAAATGGATGCACAGGAACACTCATGCACCACCCATGGAACATCTTCTTGATGCGAAGTAATACAAGGCAGCGCATTCCACTGCGATGCATCACTCCTAGTTACAGATCAACTCAAATTGCCATTTGCATTGGTTTATAAATACCAACCTAGATTTTATACTGGGGCCGCGCTAAAAAAGTGACTCAAACCTGGCCGAAAATTAAACCTGGGCCTTCTTAACTTGTCAAAACAGATAGTTCAGTTGTTGAGGTTGTTGCAGGCTTGAACATTAAAAACGCAGATGGCCATCATACTATGCATATTTAAATATTGGCAGTTTCAGTGCGTAACAGTAAGCTTGATGCTGCCTCAGCGGAAGAACCAATACTCTCACATCCGCAGATACCATTGAGGGCATCTCCATTGGTACTTCCAGAAGTGTACCCTTTAAATATTTTACACACCAGAAGACTGGTTTCATCTATGGAGCATTCAGTTTGCAAAATGGTATGTCCAGTGCTTATTTAGCTACTTCAGCCACTTGAACCCAAGATAGAATGCCAAACTGTCCTGGCACTGTTTTTGATGGGTTAGTTGTAGTTTAGGCATTAGTTGAACCGCTTTATTTATTTACTAGAAAGAAAAAATGAAAATGCCAATGAGCAGAAAAACTGTCTGAAATCCACCAAACAGTCTTGACAATAATAAATAAAAATAAATTAGGCAAGAAGTCCAAATACACTCTAAAGATCAGTCAACAGACCAGATTCAATACTTTTGATTAAATGTGCTAAGCCAAGTGAAAGATAATGTGCAACAAATCTGCAAAATGAGTTCAAAACTGGGACCAGATTTATGAAGTCCTTACCTTGCCCCTGCGTCACGCAAGTCAAGGCAAGGGCTTCAGTGAGATCTACTAAGCCACTTTGCAAGGCTTAGTAAATCCAGAGTAACACAAGGCAGCACTAATCTCTGCCTTGCATTACTCTGCGTTGGAAAGGCTTTCCATGGGTAGAGTATGGGCAGTCGCATTCATCCACCCATTGTTTTTGGCGCAATCCCAGATTTACAGTAGTAAACCTTGGACTCTGTCACAATGCTATGGCCATCCCAACTGAGGCGTAACAAGGAGAAATATGTTTACTTCTCCTCCTTATTTCCTTTTTCTGCATAAAAAGAGAAAAATGCCTTTGAGGATTGTTTTTGTGCATGAAGGTATCAGAAAAACAATCCTGCCTATAAAGCCATGGCACAAGGGTGCCCGCCTAGGCGCTAGGCAGCACTCAGTGCTCCAGTGCAGTGAGACTACACCTTAGTAAATATACAGAGGGGATAAATATGTATATAGAAATATATCCCACATGAAAACATTAATTAATCATTGAGGCCCATTATTGTCTGACACGTTACTAATATTTATTTGGTCTTTTGTGTCTCCTTGGACTCTAATCAAAAGGTGGATTACCACATAAACATCACTCAATACATAACTACATCACTACATTTCTGACATTATACAAACAAACAAATAACCAATTAACAACATCATAATATCATACAATAAAAGTAGAAAAAACAAATGATTATTATAATTTTTGTGGATATTAGCACTGGAATCTTTTTCTTTTTTGGTAAGCTGCTAAACATTCTTCAGGTAAACAGCCTTATAACATGAGGTAATCGTATTTGGTATAATTTCCTTTAGGGGTGTTTCCTCCCAGTGCTTATACACAATGCCATCTCATTTCAATTGTTCCATTGTTCGATAATTTCAAAAACATTCCTCCAGAAAATAGTCGACGCGTTTCGGCCTTTCTACTTCTGGCCTCCTCAGGACATTAAACAGGGTGCCTATATACAAATTTACACAGAATTACTCTCAATCAACATCGTGTAAACACCACCACCAGTGCTACAAAAAGCACTGTTCACCCTTTTCTACACCACATATGTGACCTCAAAAGCAAGCAATATCAATGTGTATTCTATTTCTACCTTACTAACCAACACACACATGCTATATTCTCCCATCTGGTGTGGCATGACCACGAGTCGCAATTGTTCTATATAGTGCTCTTAAAAGAAAATGAATTCTCTTTTTAAAAAACAGAAAACCAAAGGAACCATGCGTATCAAGGCAAAATAAGCCTTTTCTATGATTTATATCCACTCCCTTTCTGTGGTGGTATTATTGTAATCATTGAAGATAAAGTGGAGATTGGCTGACCTTATTTTTCTATACGAAACTGCCATTCATGAAACTGTTTTCAAAGGAAGAGTTGCCGTTGATTTCATACTATCCTTTCGTAACACTGAAAACCATTATTGCAATATTCTTAGTTGTCATCCAATAAGCAATACATTTCCTGCAGACATTTTCAGCTCGTTAATTTACTTACAATTAGTCTTCCAAACCTCTTTCCCGAAAAAACTTCAAACACGCAAGAAGCACTGCCCCTGTGCCGGTGCTCCAATCTTTTGCAAACGCGCGTGTGTGTAAGTACAACTTATTTGAAACTGGTTTTGTCGCCGCTGCGAGCAATTAAGTCAAAAGCAAAAACGGACCAGACTTTCAACGAACTACCCAACCGGGTATTTTTGTCAGCCATCTCAGAGCTGTCAAATCCTGTATCTTTTAAAGGACACTCCTTCGTTATTAGTTCTATGAAAACTACATGTCCCCTATGTAACTGCCTCTGTGAATACGGTAGCCAAGCAACTTAAACTGAAAAAGGTGACAAATAAATGCCCAACACATGAGTTTAAATTAATTGTCATCATCATCATCAAAAGTACTTTATTCGATTGAATTTAACAATCATAAAAGTCATTATACATAAAAACAATGTTAAAAAAGGAGCAAACGCTAAGATACATATACATATAAATATGGGAGAAAAAAAAGAATAGAAGAAGTTAAAAAGGGTTAATAAACAATTTAGTTAAAACAGGAAGGGTACTCTCAGGTATGACACTTAAAAAACTCACTCATTTGCCTCAAAGTATAATCTGGCCTTAATCACTGAGCACAGGAATAAAGCTAATCCATTACAAATCGTGATAGATGGGAGAGACAAAAGATACAGAAAGGCTGGACGACATTGTTTAAAGTGCATTGATTTTAAAAATGGTATCACAAACATTTTCCTAGAATCTAAAAGGATTTAAAACAATTTGAGATCGAATTAAAATCAATACACTGCTTATATTCAATAGGGTCACATGTAATTCAAGATGAAAAAAAAAAAACAGGTACAAGCCCAAAGGATTCAAAACAGGCATCCCCTAATTTTTCTAATCTTAAAAAAAAAAATCACCCTTTTTGAGCATTTGGGTTTCTACGTTCCCTATGTTCAGTACTGTGGCAATTTAATACTTAAATTTGGCCTTTACACTCCACTTGGTGTCCTTTGTGACATCGTCGTGCTTCCTTCAGAAGCTCCCACCCTTGTTCGCCATCTTCAGATTCCTTTTTTCCACCATCTGGTCTGGAAGCCTGCTTAAGGATCTCCAACCAAGAGAAGACGATTGCAACAAAGAAGTTGGGAAATCTCCGAAGAAGTTACCAGGGTCATCTACATCACTGATGCATTCACATGAATGGAGAAAAATTTGCAAAGTCGGGAAACTTCAGAGAACGCACGTTCGGGGGGCTCTCCCCGATGAGCCTAGCTGGAGAAGACACCATTTCAGTTCTGTAAGAACTTCCACCACAAGTTTGTGTAGAAGGACACTCACCTGGTCTCTAACTTCTGCCTCTCGATTGATCCCCGGAGTGAAGACTGCAACACATGTTCAGCATTTGCACCAAAGATGCTAAGGGTAAGGGAGATACAGAGGAAAGCTTACCACAACAAGCAGAACCAGCAGGCAATGCATCTTTAAGAGATCTAGGCCTCTCTAGGGAAGAGGAGGACAATGCCACAGAAGAAGCTGGGGTGAGATATCGGACGCGGAGTTAAAGTTCGTCATGGCTGCACAGCCATCGAAGAAGAAGAAAGAGAAGGTAAGAGAAACTCTGATCCTTAAAGAATTGGCTGAGTCAAAAAAAAAACGGACTCCCGAATATCAAAGTGCGCCACCGCATCATAACACAAACCGATGGCAAGCATGCCTCAAGAGAAGGAGTCCCACAGATCCCTAGAATGGGAATCAAGTGGAGAGAAGACTCCCGAAAATCCCAAAGTGTTGGGGGATGTACAGAATAAAGTTGCTGGGGTGTCGAAAAGAAATGGTTCTCAGAATGGTCCATAAAACTCGATGACCACTACATCGTTGACAGAAACTTCCACAGACAAGAGGGAGACTCCCTCTCTCGAAGCCAAAATAGAGAAGAAGTGGAAAAGGCTGGTGGCTGAAATATCCACGCTCCTACAGAAAAAGGAGTTCGACGACAGCCTCAGAGGCTTCAGAATTCAATTGAAGGCTTTGACTCACGAGGACTGTAGAGAAAAGGAGGTCGAGGATTTTGAACCCTCCCCCTTCCCCCCCCCACCCTTTTACTCCTGACCCTCAGGGAGAGGAGGAGGAGCACTTCTACGACAAAGAGGAGGAACAAATCACGGAAACCCTTCACGGCGTGGAAGCTGAATACACAGACTAGTGGCACGAATTAGAAACCGACTCCCTAGGAAGACTTTACCCCTCAAGGCCTTTACCTCCTAACGATATAGGTATGTACAACCAAGTCATCAAACAGGCTGCTCATGAGTTCGAGGTCCAGCTGTAGGAAGAAAAGCCATAATCATGCTTTCTCCTGGAAACACTAATTCCGACACAGGCAAGAAATCAATTTTTACCAATGCTTCTTAGTGTTCTGGATCAAGGGAGGCAAGCTTTCCAGGAGCCTGCCTCTTGCAGGGGGGTAACCCCAAAAGTGGAGACGAAATATAAAAACTCTACAAAGGATCCACCTTACATTAAGGCCTCAGTACCAACAGACTCAATGATTGTCTCGACGGCAAGGAAAAGTGCAAATGTACCAACGACAGGGGCTCTCCTCCAGAAAAAGGAAATCAAAAAGATGGAACTCATGTGAAGAAAGGTGGAATGTAGTGGGGCTAACCAACGGTGGATTGCCAACTCCAATGCACTATCAAACCGACATGCACATCAACATTGGGATGAAGTTGGAGAATGTGTGAAACGCCTCCCAGAACAGTACAAAAAAAAGAACAGGACACTTGGTGTAAAGTGGCAAAATCATTGCTAATACATGCCTCAAGTCAGTTCTGGATGCAGCTGATACATCCAGTCGTCAGGCTAACATCCTCAATAGCCCATTCAACAAACCACTTTTTGGCAGCTCAGTGGGCGACAAGCTGAACCAATGAAAAAAGGACAAGAAGACAGCTAAATCAATGGGTGCCCTGCAATACAGGAGTGGACTATGCAGGGTATCAGCATTACTACACAGGCCTGTTGGAAGAGGGAGTTATCAGACAGGCAGCACACACCAAGGCTTCCAGGGAAGCATTCAAACATTGGGTTCCCAACAAGGATGTCGGACCAAACAACAAAGCAGACAGCCGTTTCGATGAAGGGCCGGAGCCCCATAAGGGAGGAACAAACCCCTCTCATAAGTGACTCAACACATCCAAGAAGCCTCCCACACATAACATAAATGAGAGGCAACAACATTGACAACAACGTCAACATGAAGCATCAATCTTACCTACATACAACATCAGTATGAGGCAGATTAAAATATTTCCTTCAGGAGTGGAGGAAACTACCTTCAGACAAATAGATTCTAAACTTTTTTAAAATTCTATGCAATATCTGAATTTGATTAACACCACCAAGGAGGGGTCCAAAGAGGAGAGTACACACCAAGGAGGACACCTTAAGGCTCTTCAAAGAAGTAGAAGAATTGCTATAAAAAATGCAATAGAAGAGGTTCCAAGACGAGAAACCAACAAAGGAAACTACTCAACATTTTTCCTTATCCCCAAGGTGGATAGATCACTTCGTCCAACCTTAGATTTAAGATTCTTAAACAAGTTCATTAAAACACAAAAATTCAAGATGTCATTCCCCAGCTGCAAGAGGTAGACTTCATAGCAACTGTAGTCTTAAAAGATGCTTACTTACATATTCCTATGAATGCTCACCACAAATATTTTCTACACTTTGTGGTGGACAAAACTCATTATCAGTTTCCAGTACTAACGTTCTGAATAAAATCCACACCAAGAGTCTTCACTAAGGGGGTGATTCTGACCCTGGCGGTCATGGACCGCCAGGGCCAACGACCGCGGGAGAACCGCCAACAGGCTGGCGGCGCTCCCATGGGCATTCTGACCGCCGCGGTCAGATACGGGAAACCGGCGGTGTCCCGCCGGTTTCCCGCTGCCCAAGGGAATCCTCCATGGCGGCGCTGCAAGCAGCGCCGCCATGGGGATTCCGACCCCCTTACCGCCAGCCTGGTTCTGGCTGTTTTGACCACCAGAACCTGGCTGGCGGTAACGGGTGTTGTGGGGGCCCCTGCAGTGCCCATGCCAATGGCATGGGCACTGCAGGGGCCCCCTAACAGGGCCCCACCAAGATTTTCAGTGTCTGCCAAGCAGACACTGAAAATCGCGACGGGTGCAACTGCACCCGTCGCACCCCTTCCACTTTGCCGGCTCCATTCGGAGCCGGCATCCTCATGGAAGGGGGTTTCCCGCTGGGCTGGCGGGCGGCCTTCTGGCGGTCGCCCGCCAGCCCAGCGGCAAACTCAGAATTACCGCTGCGGTCTTTTGACCGCGCAGCAGTATTCTGCCGGCGGGACTTTGACGGGCGGCCTCCGCCGCCCGTCAAAGTCAGAATGAACCCCTAAGTGTCTGGCATCAGCCCACCTCAGAAGAAGGGGGATTCATGTGTATCCTTACTTGGATAATTGGTTAGTGAGAGCAAACTCCCACAAAAGATGCAAAGAACATACTCAACAGGTAATACAAATGCTATTCACCTTGGGATTCTCAATAAACATAGAGAAATAACCCCCCAGCCGGAACAGGAAAAAAAAAATTCTGGGAGTGAGAATACACTCTATAGAAGGGAGGGTGTTTCCCAACGATAAAAGAATACTACCATTGATTGCGGAGACTCAACAATGCTGGAAGGGGCAAGCACCGACAGTGAGGATGGTAAGGAAACTGCTGGGGAATATGGCATAATGCATCCCATTAATACCATATGCGTGACTACACATACAACCACTATAGGAATGGCTGCAAGCACAATGGTCTCAAGCAACATGGTGTTGGGAAGATCTAGTGGCTGTCACAAAAAAAGTAGAAACAGAGATAGAGTGGTGGAACAGAGCAAATATAACAGCAGATGCCTCACATATAGGCTGGGGAGCTCTCTATAACTCACTCAGAGTCAGAAGAATTTGGAAGGCGGAGGAAACAGTGCAACACATCAACATACTAGAATTGAAGACGGTGTTCCTAGCCTTAAAAGCATTTCAGAAACAGTAATCAGGGCAAGCCGTTTTAATCCAAACAGACAACACCACAACAATGTTTTACATCAACAAGCGGGGAGCGCAATTCCCACAGTTATCGAAAGTAGCCAGGAAAATATGGAATGGGCCATACAAAGCAAGATGTCTTTAACAGCAATATACCTGCCGGGGATGGACAATACAGAGGCAGACAAACTCAGCAGACAAGCATCTTGCCCATAAAAGTGAGAGCTGAATCAGAAGGTACTCAAAAGAATGTTTCAGATCAAATTGACCTGTTTGCAACACCAGAGAATACAAAATACCAAAGCTTTGCATCCAGACAACATTGCCACCCATCCCTGGGGAAGCACCTGTCGATAAATTGGTCAGGGAAATTTGCCTACACTTTTCTTCCAATACCACTTCTACACAGGGTAATCAACAAATGCAAGAGGAGCGAAATAATGCTAATCTTAATTGCACTTCACTGGGCAAGACAAACATGGTCTTTGGAACTGATTCAGCTAGCAAGGGGAAGGATTCTGAAGTTACTAGTAAAACAAAACCTGCTATCTGTGGACAGAGGAATAGACCTACACCCAGAACCAGAAAATCTAAGCTTAGCAGCTAGGCTCCTGAAGACTTAGAGTTTGGTCACCTAAAATTATCAGAAAGGATCATGGCAGTATTTAGAGAAGCAAGAAGGCCAACCACACAAAAATGCTATTTTTAAAATGGAAGCAGCATTCCTCTTGGTTTCTTAAGAGGGGGTTGTCAAGGAAGAACACTAAGGAATCCACAGTTTCAAGATACTTAATGCATCTAATGGATGGTAATCCAACTTACCGTTCACTATGAGTACCAAAAGTAGTGTCTCAATTTCACATAAACCAAAACTTACAAATACCAAGGGGCAGAGGTATGGAAAGTGGTGCTGCACCCAGTGCAGCGCCACTTTCTCTCTGCCCTTTAGCACCATCCCTACCGCCACAATGTGTGCTCCATATTTAAAATAGTGTCATTTTTTGCTACACTATTGATGTACTCTGCAGGAGTAGTGCCAAAATATTGGCGCTACTCCTGCAGAGTACATAGGGGCCCATTCTAAAGAATGGAAGCCCCCTTTTAACGCCTCCTCTTTAGTAGGTGTTAAAAGTGCGGTAATAAATGGCGCAAGGAAATCCCGTAGATTTCCTTGCACCATTTAACCGGCTCCTCTAATGGAGGTAGGCCGCCTTAGCATACATTATGCCTTGCACAGGCATAAAGTAGCACAAAGGGTTACATTATGCCTTGCGCCACTCTGTAAATACGGCGCAGGGATTTTGGCCTCGTTAAGCTACATTAACGTAAAAAATAAATAATGTTAATGTGGAGCAAGGTGGCGCTAGGGGCCTTTAAATATGCCCCCAAGTTTTGTCCAAAACCGAAAGGGTCAAGCAGAGGAAGCGTTACATACATTGGGCACAAGAAGGGCACTTACGTACTGTATAGAAAGGACAAAGTTGTACAGGAAGTCAAAACAATTATTTGTTTGCTTTTCAGACAAAAACATGGGAAAGCCAGTTTCCTAAGGGTACAATGGCTAGATGGATTTGGGAGACAATCCAAATATGTCACACAAATGCAGGTGGAAGATTAGAAACAAGACTTAATGCAAACTCAACAAGGAAGAAAGGGGCAACCATTACCTTCCTTTCAAAAACGCCATTACAAGAAATTGTACATGAAATCTACATGAACTTCTACACACATTTACAAAACATTACTGCATAAACATCCAAATAAACATAGGAAGTACAGGTGGGTCAGAATATTCCAAAACATTTATTTGCAAATTTAAGTCAATCGTCTACCCATCCACCGCAAAACAGATATACTGCAATGTAATCTATGCAGCACAGCATGTGAATCCAAAATAGATTCATGCTGCAAAACGTAAAGGCCCATATTTATAATTTTTTAGCGCCGCATTTGCGTCAGTTTTTTAAGCAAAAGTGGTGCAAACTTACAAAATACAATTGTATTTTGCACGTTTGCACCGCTTTTGCGTCAAAAAATTACACAAATGCAGCGCAAAAAAAGTATAAATATGGGCCAAAGTTTCTTACCTTTAGGCGTAGTTTTGCAGCTTGACAAATTTTCTGGATTCACAAGCGACCTCCCACCTGCTCTAAAAAGATGAAAGAGAAGAGGCAAAAGAAAAGAATCTGCCCTTGGATGGCACCCCTCTCTTCAGAGACAAAGCGGACTCGGCCTTGGAGCGGTTCAAGGAGTCCAGGGCTACGGCTCGGTCCCTTGGCCTTTCTGCCGCCACACGCCCCCCACAGTCTGCTTTTCGTCCCTTTAGTGGCCACGGAAGGAGCGCCCTGTCGCGTTCTCAACCCAGCCACCGGGCCATACACGCTGGACAGCCTATGCGTGGCTGGGGGCGCAGAATCCACCGTGGTCGTGGGACAGGGAACCAGAGGTCTGTCCAGTCCACCCCTGCCCCTGCAGCAGCCTCCAAACCTTCCTAGTCTGTCCCCTCACTCCCACCCAGTAGGTGGAAGAATCCGCCATCACCTGCCCCACTGGGAACATATCACCACAGACGGGTGGGTTTTGCAAATGATTCAGAAGGGCTACTCCCTCCCTTTCGAATCCGCACCACCACACATGCCACCATCCTTCCATCCCCTTTCGGAGGATCATTTGGTGCTTCTCCGCCAAGAAGTCGCAGCTCTCTTGGCCAAGGGAGCTATAGAAAGGATCCCTGTGCCAGAAGTAGGTAGAGGTTGTTATTCCCACTACTTTCTGATACCAAAGAAAGACAAAGGCTTGCGCCCTATCCTAGATCTTCGGGACCTGAACTACTTCCTCAAGAGGGAGAAGTTCAAAATTCTCACCCTGGCTCAGGTTCTGTCTGCCTTAGACCCAGAAGACTGGATGGTAGCATTGGACTTGCAGGACGCTTATTTCCACATCCCCATCCTGCCTGCCCACAGACGTTACCTACGATTCGTGGTAGGTCACGAGCACTTTCAGTTTACCGTGCTTCCTTTCGGCCTTACCAGTGCCCCTCGGGTGTTCGCGAAAGTGATGGCGGTGGTTGCAGCTCATCTGTGCAGGTTAGGGTGCGCAGTCTTCCCCTACCTAGATGACTGGAAGTTGAAGGCGACTTCGCCCCAGACAGTGGTCTCACACTTCCAGACTACGGCGATCCTCCTGCACCAGCTGGGGTTCACTATCAACGTGCCGAAGACACACCTGACTCCCTCACAGACGCTCCCTTTCTTCAGGGCAGTTCTGGACACGGTGCGGTTATCCTCCCCAAAAGGCTATGATTCCGATCTTTCAGCCTTGGTCTTGGGTTTCGGTGAGACAGACTCTGAGGCTGCTGGGCCTCTTGGCCTCCTGCATTCTGCTAGTAGCACATGCCAGGTGGCATATGCGGGCTCTGCAGTGGGACTTGAATTTCCAGTGGGCGCAGCATCATGGGAATCTCTCCGACATGGTCCAGATCTCGGAGGGGACTGCGAAAGGCCTGCAGTGGTGGCTTTCGAATCCCAATTGGGTCAATGGCAGATCCCTTTCCCTTCCCCAACCACATCTCTCAATAGTGACAGATGTGTCGCTTCTGGGTTGGGGCGGCCACATGGGAGAGGTGGAGATCAGAGGCCTCTGGTCTCCGGCAAAGTCGGGACTCCAAATAAACTTGCTGGTGCTCCGAGCGATCAGACTTGTGTTGAAAGCACTCCTTCCCTCACTCAAAGGGAAAGTGGTGCAGGTGTTCACGGACAACACTACCGCCATGTGGTACTCCAACAAACAAGGCAGGGTAGGGTCCTGGACCCTATGTCAGGAGGCACTATGCCTCTGGACATGGCTGGAACATCAGGGCATTACCCTGATGGTTCAACATCTGGCGGGCTCCCTCAACACCAGAGCAGACAAACTCAGCCACCGACGCACTGTCGGATCACAAATGGCGTCTCCATCCGGATCTATATATAGATATATTTTTCTATATGAAAACCTATTGGCCTGGAATTTGTCTTTGAGTGTGTGTTTCTCATTTATTGCCTGTGTGTGTACAACAAATGCTTAACACTACCCTCTGATAAGCCTACTGCTCGACCATACTACCACAAAATAGAGCATTAGAATTATCTCTTTTTGCCACTATCTTACCTCTAAGGGGAACCCTTGGACTCTGTGCATGCTATTTCTTACTTTGAAATAGTACATACAGAGCCAACTTCCTGCACAGATGTACAAGTTACTTACCTTCGGTAACTAAATATCTGGTAGAGACATATTCTAGTTGCAAATTCCTTACCGCCCACCCATCCTCCCCGCCTGTGAACTGATTTCTAGGGACAGGGATTCTCCCCTTTCAGGTCCTTAGCTGTGGCGCACCAATATCAGTGTTCTTAGCGGCTCTGCGCTCTGGTGTGGAAAGTCATTAAAAGAAACTGCCATCACTGCGCGAGGGCGGCGTCTATGTACTACTCCCGACGTCATCACAGCGACCACGACGCCTATGACGTCTGTTGAGTCGACCAACTCCACCTACCGACGTGCAATGGTATTGGTCGAAGAAAAAATCTCCAGATCCAGTCTGACACCTGGGGGGAAATTCTAAGGTAAGGAATCTGCAACTAGACTATGTCTCTACCAGATATTTTGTTACCAAAGGTAAGTAACTTGTACTTTTTGCACAGTTAACACAGAAGCAAACACTGCAGACATGCTGGAACGTGTTTCATATGTTCTTATTAAATTGGAACCTTTACCTTAGAGTGGTTGATAGGAAGGGATGTATGGAATAGGTGTAACTAACCATTTACAGTTCAAACCTGGCTTCAAAGGGTTACATCGTCAACGCAAAGTGATGGAATCACAGTGGAGAGTGACCTAGAGGTTTAGTGCACTCAGCTGTACATATGAATGCTTGATTGTCATGGGTGGGACAGTGGAAATCAAACAGGAATCCCCACATGCATTTAAGGAAAGTGTAGTCCATGTCCTCATACCACCAAAGAACCTGTGTTTGTGAAAATAACACAACCCATGTGGGAGCATCGTGACAAGTGGCTCTTCTGCCACGGAAAAGGTAGTACTTTCTTTTTCCTCATTACTTAGTAACGGTATAGGTAGCTTCATTTTTAGCCATTGTTATTTCAGTGATGGTTCAAATTTATGTGAGCAGTCTCTTTTATTGGCTGTCAGGGACCTTTGCCTGATTTTAGTGTTTGTTGCACTCAGTTTAGCTATGTAGTAGCTTGCAACTAAGCCTTTCCATGTTGTAAAAGACTTTACTCTTCTATGGGAGATTGGGGAAGGACAACATTGTTGTGCTTGTTTTGAGTCTGTCTGGAAGCCATTTTCAGTAACTTTAAACATTGTTTGCATAATTTCTCTATCAGATTCTCTTAATTCTTTCTGCGACTTCTCTTTCTGAGTCTGTATCTCCTTATAAGCAGCATTGATTATTAGGGTTATCATACATTTATTTTTAACAGGATGTGGGCCTAAGAGAAAATCATTGAAATCTATTCCTCCATTATTTGCGGAGAGATGCTCCTTCACAGCTGCTAGGCTGGGAAATGCCATCGCAGGCACAGATTACCCGCACTGATGGTAGTAATACCTCTGTAATAGTACTGTTTAGGCAATTAGTTAATGGACCAGGAGTAATTAAAATGGCAAATGTCACTTTTTTATCCCCCTTTTTTTGTTCTCAGCCTGCTTGATAGATGTGGATGAAATATGTCATGCTGAGCCTAAACCGGTTGAACAGTTCTTTTGGAAAACAAAATGTTCAGATTCAAACACAACAAAGTTACTTAAAAAAATAAAAAATGCCTTTTCAATAGAAAATTGGTCTAGCCATAACTACAGAGGTGCTATCACTGATTCTGTTATATACTCAGAAACACACACACACAAACATTATGTAAGATTGTTATGCACGAATATATTGTTGTGTCTTTTTGTAAGGCTGTAAGAGTGAAGGCTGGTAATGGTGATTCCAAAGTTTTATTTTTCTGCCCCTGCTCAGGCACTTACCTGACCCACGAGGCCAAGGGCTCCGATGATGCCCCTGATGCTGATACAGCAATCATTAATGCTGAGGGAGGCCAGAGCAGCTCCGAAGACAAGAAAGAGTATTTCATCTGAAGGCTGAAGAGAGTGAAAGCAAAGTGATCCCCCACCAGATAATCAAGTAAACAGCAAATATTAGCCAATCTGAAACCACTCAAAGGCACTCAGGAGGCAAAGAAAGCAACCCAACGGAACGCAGCTATCCTCTCTCTCTGGATTAGGGGACGGAAGAATGAGAAGTAGAAGATGGGGGAACAGCCGTTTTGGAACCCAAGGAGCTGGCTTGTGCTCCTGAAATGAACTTGTACAAAATGTTACTACTAAAACTATGTAAAAACAAAAATGAATTGCTTGCTTGCATCTTCATCTCTCCAACGGAAGTCTGCTCTGGCACTGAACATTGCACTGTCCCTAAATACTACAAAACCCCAATGACAAGTGAAATCTGTATTTATTCACTCATTTTTTTATGTGTCAGATATTTTTGTTTTTTCATTTTTTCTAAGGTATTCATGGTATTTTATTGAATATTAGGTCTGTGTCCTAAGGATTTGCAGAATAGTATCTCATAAGGTATGGGTCTATCCCGTCTCTAACGCTACTTTCTCCAATTAGTAAGGTTTGACTTTACAATGCAAATCCACCTGTCAGTTTCCTGGATTGCCCACCAGACCTGACTCCACGCCTGTTTTGTCTAGTAAACATTCCACACGGAGGATTTATTCATCTGTGTGCGTTTCCAGAATAAACTAAGACTATTGACTATAGTGCACACACTTAGTATTGGGAGTGCATCTAAGGCTCACAAACATTCAATAAGCAAAGGTAAGTGAAGTGGGGGGAGCGATAGTCCAAATTCTAAAAAATGACCTAAGTTCATGGTGGTGATTATGACAATTATAAAATGCAGACTGCCAAAGTAATGGCGTCCAGGTGTTGATGAATGCCCCAAAAGTATTATTGTAGAATTGATAAAGTAAGAAATGCACTGGAGTTGTAGTTATAGAATACAGTTAACACCTTTGTCTATGGAAAAATTGGATGATGTCGAAAGCAATCCACCTGCTGTTCAATGACTCAACCTTTCTGCTCCAAAAATGAATATGATCTGACTTATAGATCATGTTATCATTTCCTCCAGATCCCCTTTCTCGCTCTCACACACTTGTTTGTGTGGTTTTCAAAAATCAGTGCTAAAGGACTCCATATCATACATCTGCAAAGAGGGCTTTACCCAGACTTAACCCTAACATTGTCATGTGGGCTGATGACTGTGCAACGATCCATTAGTTTGGACGTAAATCACTAACCCTGTGTAGGTTCTTGGAGATTCACTTCTAGGGGTGGCATTTATTTCTCAGTCACTGGCTTATAGCTTCATGTGAATATTGTCACAGGATAGAGTAAATACGACCCCTCTTCACCCGTTCTAGTGCCCCTAAGGCAAACACTTCATTCAGCAGGATCTGCTCCTCGTTAGCAACAAACCCCATACTGAGAACGTAGCTGCTGTCTCTCTCTCTTTCTGTCCCAGTTGAAACAATCAGATTTAGAACTATGTGGCCTCATCTTAGTCCATTGTAAAAGCCCCCTACCAATGCACGCCCGCAAAACCCAGGACCATGGAGTGGATTATGGCTCATTGAGATCATATCTGTACACTTTATGAATGATTAACACCCAAGTGTGCTGACATATTTCCTCGTCACCATGGTAGGGATATGTTGCATTGATCATGCCCCAAATTCTGGAAATAAATGCACAGTCGGTCTTATACAATGGGAAAATGGCATAACCTCACAAAAGTAAGTTAAGTTAATGCAGTCTTGAAGACCTAATTGTTGTGATTTAGGGTAACTTGACAGGGGTTCTCTTTTATACATGTTAGTGTCCCAGCCAACTGAAACTTGTCTTTGTATGTACTCCAAAAATTATGAATGACTATTCAGAACTTTAGCCTGCCATGTCTCTGTTAAGTATCACCAGACAAATTTTCTCTTTAGCTGATGTAAGCTTTGAGCCCACAGCCTCTTCAGTCAGAAATCGTGGCAAAACCCTTCCAGTCGCATGGTCCAAGTGTGAGTTCCTATAGTAACCTTTTCTAGCTATCTAATATGTGCTAGGTGCATGACAATGCATTACAGGCATGCATTTCTTCTACTTGTATACAGTGCAAACTCTTAGAACATAGACCTGTGCTTCCACTCGCACTCGCCCTTCTCCTACTACGCAGGATTGCCTGTTAGCAGCCTATTTGTTTATCCCAGTCGACAGGCTGTGCATTATTTAACTGTATATGATCTATTATTGCAAATGGTGATTCATTGATCTGAGGATATAGGGACAACATTTACGTGATTATATTGTCATGAGAAATAGTTCATTTGTTGACGTTCGTGCTTAATGAATATTCCTCCCATAAGATTTTGTCGAGCGTTAGCGGCTAGGGAGTAAGGCTGGCTGTTAAGCATGTTCCATGCGGATCTTGCCTTTCTGAGTTATTCGGTAAAGAATGCACTCTGCTCCATGGTTTCTCCTTCCTCTAGAAATGCAGCTTTCGTTGTTTCTGCTGATAGTTTGAAAATCAATTTGAAAATCACAAGCTCACCCCTCGCTGTCAAATGATATATGTAGAGTACGTTCATTGATCAATGCCACAAATGTACCCTTTGGCATAACTTTAACATGTCTCTCAAGTGAATTTTTTTAAACAAGTTTTAATAGGTTTTCTTTTTCACCTCTAAATACAAAACAATAGGTCATGCCGATAATAGCTTAAGCATCGGGACGTTGTCCCAACAGAGAGCAGTAAATAAACCTTTACAAAAAGAAATTTGAGTTCATTGGCATAGGTTTGTCGACAGATTGTGACATTAGTTCAATAATATAAATTATTTACTAATTCTATGCTATTATATACTAATAGAGAAAACAAAACATACTAAAACATAAGCAGTATGCTAAGTGAGTTTAATCACATGCGTTGCAGTCATTCCGCAATGATTTGAAACATAAGCAGCTTGTTTTATTTGGGAAAGATGTTCAACATTTAGAATGGTTTATGAGACAATGATTCATATCTAGGAACAGCGGATGTACCGGTCTATTTTAATGATTAATTTCAGCTTCTCTGTACATTCAAACCTTACCCGAAAAACTCTCCAGTACTAAGGTCTAAAGATAGATCTGCCAGCCTCACTCACGAGCTCTGCATTATGATGCAGTGTTACCTCATATTAGTCTTTCCAGGTGTAAAATAATTTAAAAAATACCAACTACATCATCCTTCCGCCTATGATTCTGATTGTACCATTATCAAGTAAAAAGAGTAAAACATTTAAAAAAATGCTTTCGGTTTCCTCTTTGTTATATTTCTATGAGGGTTTTGTCCTGTTAATTTAGCTTTTTGTAGTAAGCATATGTTCAAGGTGTAAATGTCATAGGGGCTAAGCCACACGGTCACTTTTGTGCATGTAAAATAGTATTTCTTCATGTACTCACAAATGCAATTTACTAAGGCCTTTATAGAGATCTTTGCCTAAGCACTTGTAGGGCTTTGTTTATGGTGTGAATGGGGGAGAGGCAACTGGGAGTAGCTTGAAAATTAGGAATGTGTACTAGAAAGTGGGTTGGGAAGTGGAAATTAAGGAGGGTCACAAGGAGAGACTTCAACGCACCCACAAAAGAGTGATCAGTTGCAATTCCCCAAAGTTCCACCCATGTCTATACCAGTGGTGCTAAAGCGAAAACAGGCCTACTTTTGCGAGGAAGAGACATAGAAATCGACGAAGGCAAGGAATAATACTACCAGCACTAAGGGAAGAATAATAAAAAAAGTGACGTTTAGCTTTTAGAGGACCTCCGTCTGGACACTTTGGCCCTGATTTATACTTTTTTTGCACCATTTTACTGTCATTTTTTGACGCAACAGCAGCACAATCTTACAAAATACAGGCCCGTATTTATACTTTTTTTAGCGCCGCATTTGCGCCGCTTTTTGACGCAAAACGGCGCAAACCTACAAAATACAATGGTATTTTGCAAGTTTGCGCCGTTTTTGCGTCAAAAAACGACGCAAATGCAGCACAAAAAAAGTATAAATACGGGCAACAATGTGTAGTAGGCCCTGTGTAAATATTTAAATTGGATAAGACGGAGGCAGGTCGAGACTCCAGCCTCCCTGAGGGCCCACAGATCCTCCGTCCAGGCATCATTGTCCAATGGTTCCAAGTTCTATTCCCAAGCAGCCTGAAGGGTGGGTAGTGTATTAGTGCTGTTAGTAACCAGAGTCCGGTAGATTTGAGTAATTTAGTGTGACATGAGGTCTCCCAGTAGGAGCCTGCCCTCAAGGGGGTTGAATTCTGGGATATTTGAGAGATGTCATGTATGGTGGGTGAGAGTGTTTTGGAGTTGAAGGTATCGGTGGAATTGGCTCATGTGGAGATTGTATTTTGCTACAGGATATGGTTTCAGCAATACGCTCTGCATGATGTCTGCTAGGGTTGATATCCCAATGAGATACCAGAGCCGAAAGCCCTCCAGCTGGGACACCTTAGGTAGCATACGGCTCGGCCAGAGGGGTGTCGGCTCCGTCAGTCAACCTCACCAC
The DNA here is from genome assembly GCF_031143425.1 of Pleurodeles waltl. Classification (NCBI taxonomy): domain Eukaryota; kingdom Metazoa; phylum Chordata; class Amphibia; order Caudata; family Salamandridae; genus Pleurodeles; species Pleurodeles waltl. Next base: position 571,558,713 of record NC_090451.1, on the reverse strand, counting down.
CCCTTGCCACAGAGGGTGCCCCTCCATAGTCCCAGTGCCACCTGAGTAACCAATGGCAGGGATCCCATGCCCTCCTCTCACCGCAGAGATATGTCCTCCCCACAACTGTAGAGATATGACAAGATGGGTGCATCGTTAATAGCCCACTTTTCCAATGCGTGAGCAGGATCATACTGTGACCTATACCACCAGTTGTTAATGACCAGCAGCCGATAAGTGGTATAGTAGACAGATATCGACTGTGGCAATGCTCCCGCAGTAAGTCAATTGAAAACAGGCCCTGAGAGCAACCTGGGTCCCCCTCCCCTTCCCAAAGGAACCCCCCTAAAGATAGAATCATTCCGCCTGAACCATACTACAGGGTATGGGCAGTTCAGGAGCTGATATAATAAACAGGGAAGGGGCACCATCTTAAATATTGCCGATCTTCCCATTAACGATAGGGGAAGATGTGACCAGGTTCTGACCTCGTCTTTCACTCTTGCCAGTGCGGGGTACAGATTTCGATCCCACGCCACCTCCCAATCCAGGGAGACAAAAACACCTAAATATTTAAACCATTTTGTCGCACGTGCCACGCCTGGGGCCCATTCAGTGGGGCCTCAATAGCAATTGACCAGAAACACTTTGGATTTAGCGGCATTCATATAGAGGCCCGAGGTTTCCCTGAAGATCCGCATAATTTGTACTAGGCGGGGCCCTGTAATCTCTGGGTTGGTAAGGAAGAAGAGGATATCGTCAGCATATCGAGCATATTGGAGAGTCTGGCACCCCATTCAAACCCACCCACCTGGGCATCCATTCTAATCCATACAGCGAGGGGCTCCAGCGCTACTGCGAAGAGGAGCACAGAGAGGGGGAAACCTTGTCTCGTTCCCCTAGCGTTCTGGAAGTGCCTCCACACTGCGCCCGCCACCCTGATAGTTGTGGACAAGTCTGTATAAAGGAGATGTACGTATGAGAGGAATTCGGCCTCTGCACAAGGCCAAAAAGATAATCCCCCTGGACAGAGTCAAACGCATTGTCCATATCTACTAAGAGGTGGGCTGCCACCCTCTCAAGGCAGTCAGCCATGACCAACGCAGTATGAACCCAACAAATATTGTTTCATGTAGCCTGGTGGGGCATAAGGACAGACTGGTCTGGGTGGACTAAGTATTGTATGTGTGTCATGAGTTGGCATGCCAGTGTCTTGCAAGGAGCTTCACCACCATGATAAGGAGAGAGATCAGACGGTACGTCTTCTCATCTGGAGGACTACCAGGTTTTCGAAAGACGACTATCTCGACCTGGCACCAGTCAAGTGGGAGGGGCTCTCCCCCCCCGCCCCACCCCCCCCAATTCCTCAGCTGTAATGTCCTCCTCCAGGGAAGCTCTGGGTGTGGCACAGAGTACATAGGGGAAGGTCCTCAAAAAGCTCAAGGATCTGGTCAAGGGACAGGGTCTCACTACGGTTGTATAACTCTTCCTAATAGGAGGCAAAGCCCTTGGCCACCTCCTGCGAACCCACCAACCTCTGGTCCCCTCTAATCACCTGCGTCACAGAGTGCCCTTGGACTGACTGACAGAGCCTATGTAGCACTATACAGGACTTGTCTCCCAACTGACACTGGCAGCTTTGGGCTTGCTGTTGAGCCCACCCCAATTGTCGCCACACTGTGTGACCTTCAGAGGACCTTTCCAACAGCTCGAATGACCCTATCCGTTGTTCGAGGGCTACGAGAGTGCACTCTCGTCGACGGACCTCTCTGGCACAAAAACTAATATCTACACCACATATGGTGACCTTGAAGGCTTCTCAAAGTGCAGTGGCCGAAGGGGCAGTGGCGGAGTTGAGGGTAAAGTATACCTCTATGGACCGGGATATGTGTAGTGTATATCGTGGGTTTTGTAAGTGCCACGGGAGAGACGCCACCAAAACTTCGGCCTCAGGGGTCCCAAGCAGATGTGTAGGAAAATGGGTGATCTGACTGTGTGTCAGAATATCCATCTTCGCTACCCTATGAGCTGATGTGTTGGGGATGAAAAAATAGTTGAGGTGGGAAAACAATCTATGTGATTGTGAGAAGTATGAGTATGCAGTGTCTGAGGGGTGGTGGATTCTCCAGATAACAGGCAGGCCAAGGGCAGCGGTGAAGGAGGTGAGTCTGGACTTCCACCCCACTGTCCACCTGTCCACTTTGGGGTCCATGATAGATTCCAGTAACCACTAATTAAAGTTAGTCCCTCTGGGAGATTCCCCCATAAATGTAGCACCAGGGTCACAAAAGACTTCTCTACCGGCCAGGGACATAGAAACATCTATTTGTAATGGGTTCCTCGTAAATGGATCCAGCGATTATCACATATCACCCTACACAATCTGTCCAGGTCCTAGTGTGCCTAAAGGGGATCCCTCTTCATTTAACTATGCATGTGCCCCTGGAGCCTCTGGTGAACCCGAGGGATAAACTCGATCAAAGCCATATTTTGCAAAGCAAGGTGCTTTGGAACCGAGAAGGTGTGTCTCCTGCAACAGTAGAATATCTGCATCCACACTCTTAGCATGCCTGAAGATGGCCCTTCTTTTTATTTTATCAAATAGGCCCCAGACATTCCAGAACACAAGGTGGAGGAGGCCTCAGGACTCATGGTGTGTGCTTAGGGACTGGTCAGGAATGTTGTAAATGAAGGTCAGGGGCATCAGAGTGGTTAGAAGGCGGGTCTGCGTGCCCGCCTACGTCCAACATAAAAACCAAACAGTGAACTCCCCAGACAGTACAACAACCCCCCATACTTCACGAACCATGAAATATCCATAGCGGTATAAGTGTGCTAGGGACCCCCAAGGAGGGACCCAGGGAACCACACCCAACTACCCCCATCTCATCAAGTAAATAACACTAAGGTATGTAAACTAACTGCCTCTGTGGCTGGCAATTAGAGCATTTTGTGGCCACACTGCAGTTTGTTGAGAGCATAGAAGAAGAAACAAAGCATCCCTCCAAGTGATAAAGAGCAAGAAGTCACAGAAGTGACTCCCCATAGGCCCTCCATCTGCCAAATTCAAGGTGTTTCATACTTCCGAGAGGACCTCTAGGAGGATTGTGATCTATGTTTACGGTTCAATGGAATCTTGATTCGGTGATCTCTGTTTTCTCCCTGTGATGAGTCAGAGTCAAGTCGAGGTGGGGTGTGTGGTTTCAGCTGTACTTTTTCTTTGCGCAACGGAACACTTCTTCAGGGGAATCAAAGAAGTATGCTTGGGAGTTAAACACAACCTGTAGCTGTACAGGGTGGAGGAGTATATATTTGAGCTTCAACTCCCTCAGGCATTGCTTAGCGGCGGTAAGGATTGGCGCTGTTGCTGCACTCGACATTAGGTGGTGTAATTGGAATTTTTGTTTGTTTTGGGATCTAACAAACTTGAGGATAGCATCACAGTCTATATAATTGAGGGTTTAGCGATCACTGGGCAAGGCCAAGCCCCAGTATGAGCTTCTTCACAAGTGCTGCCAGGTGGGCTCCCTCTATAACAAAGCAGTTCAACAGATCATCCGCCGGTATGAGTGACCTAAGCCATTGGGAGAGGAATATGTCCATAGATAAGCCTTTGCACCCCTCTGGGAACTCAATGAAATGTCCGCGTGTTTCAGCGTACACACAATAAAAAGCAGGGGTCTACCCCATCCCCAGGTCCCTCGCTGACTAGACATTCTGTCAAGAGCTAACCTGTTGGTCTCATGGAGACACAATGCTGACCCAAGTTGCTTGTTCCCAACTGCACCTAGACGTTGCATGCCTCCCACTTACTTGTACGTGATTGTCACTGGAACTTTCAAGGGGAAAGGGGATGGATGATAGAGAGAGAAATACCGACATCGCCTGGCAGGATCGGGATGGCTACTGATGGTCTACGAAGAACATATATCTCCTATGATGAATTAAACATTAGTCAAATAACACTTCATTTAACCGATATACTAAAACTACTCTTCGCCATTTCCCATAAACTAGGTGTACCTGTCAGGGTCCCCTTTCCCGCTTTTGATGGCTCTCCTTTCTCTTTAGGGATCTTCAAGAAACAGTATGGAAACTGCAACCAGATACAGGGGGTCATTCTGACCCTGGCGGTAAAAACCGCCAGGGCCAACGACCGCGGGAGCACCGCCAACAGGCTGGCGGTGCTCCCATGGGCATTCTGACCGCGGCGGTACAGCCGCGGTCAGAAACGGAAAACCGGCCGTGTACTGCCGGTTTTCCGCTGCCCTGGGGAATCCTCCATGGTGGCGCAGCTTGCTGCGCCGCCATGGGGATTCCGACCCCCATTACCGCCATCCTGTTCCTGGCGGTCGTGACCGCCAGGAACAGGATGGCGGTAAGGGGTTTTGTGGGGCCCCCGGGGGCCCCTGCAGTGCCCATGCCACTGGCATGGGCACTGCAGGGGCCCCCGTAACAGGGCCCCACTAAGATTTTCAGTGTCTGCCTTGCAGACACTGAAAATCGCGACGGGTGCAACTGCACCCGTCGCACCATTCCCACTCTGCCGCCTCCATTCGGAGCCGGCTTCCTCGAGGGAAGGGGTTTCCCGCTGGGCTGGCGGGCGGCCTTCTGGCGGTCGCCCGCCAGCCCAGCGGGAAAGCCGGAATACCCGCAGCGGTCTTTTGACCGCGCAGCGGTATTCTGGCGGTCCCAGCCAGGCCGGCGGCGTCCGCCGCCGGCCGGGGTCAGAATGACCCCCACAATGTTTAGCCTTCAATACTGTATCCATGCATTCCCACCTTGATCCCAAGTCAATGTGGCCCCACTGGAAGACCTACCTAAAGTGTACCAGATATTCAGTGTACGTCTTGCTCGTTGGGTCTTGATGAGTCTTTCTAAAACACAGTCACACTCACAATCACAAACATATAATAGGCCATAAAGAATGGAAATAAATTCTTAGGTATTTAGATTTCTCAAATATTCAGGGATAAATCAGCGAAGCATACTAATATCGGAAAGAACACAGTTCAGTATTTTAACATTGAGAGCATAGGATTAATATACTAAAACTCAGTTTTGGATGTAATTGGTGTCATCACTGTTACATCACAGTGACACTTGAAGATGGAAATAACAGGCCTTTGATTAACATTTTGAAACTAGCTTATGCTGAGCACTGAGGCCCTCATTCCAACCCTGGCGGTCTCTGACCGCCAGGGCGGAGGGCAGCGGAAGCACCGCCAACAGGGTGGCGGTGCTTCCTGGGCTATTCTGACCGCGGCGGTAAAGCCGCGGTCAGAAAAGGGGAACCGGTGGTTTCCCGACGGTTTTCCCCTGGCCCAGGGAATCCTCCATGGTGGCGCTGCAAGCAGCGCCGCCATGGGGATTCCGACCCCCTTCCCGCCAGCCTGTTTCTGGCGGTTTTCACCGCCAGAACCAGGCTGGCGGGAACGGGTGTCGTGGGGCCCCTGGGGGCCCCTGCACTGCCCATGCCACTGGCATGGGCAGTGCAGGGGCCCCCTAACAGGGCCCCACAAAGATTTTCACTGTCTGCTTAGCAGACAGTGAAAATCGCGACGGGTGGCACTGCACCCGTCGCACCCCTGCAACTCCGCCGGCTCCATTCGGAGCCGGCTTCATTGTTGCAGGGGCTTTCCCGCTGGGCCGGCGGGCTCTCTTTTGGAGGGCGCCCGCCGGCCCAGCGGGAAAGTTGGAACGGCCGCCGCGGTCTTTTGACCGTGGGGCGGTCATTCGGCGGTGACCGCATGGCGGGCGGTGCCCGCCGCGGTCAGAATGACCGCCTGAGTGTTCTTTATCATAGGCAATGATTATTATCACTAAAATACTACATAAAACTCAACTACAACAAACATGTTTATAGTACATCGTTAAAATAACAATTGTTCAACACACGCTCAAATCTGTAGTGTCATTGCAAGCTAAAACATTGAGCGTTAATATTCGGCAGACTGCAAGTATTCAAGTAACTGAGGGCATAGATAACATGCCCTTCTAGAGAGCGCTGCCCTTCTGAACATCCGCCAATCATCAATCAAAGGTAACCAGTAAGAAGCCTTTCAAGCATGTGCAGTGCGTTACTGCCTTTTATGATGCTAATCTTCTTGAGCTCTTCTTTTCTAGGATCGGCATCCACAATGCTGGGCTGTGGACTAGAGGATCCAGAAACAAGCGCGGAGGAGCACAGAATCACACTCTGCATTTGAAGACTTCTGACAGCAATCACCTCAAGACTGATGTGGCTTTAAATACCTGCTGCACCTGGCCACGCCCAGTCTTGAGTCACCTGACCACACCCAGTCTGAGTCATGAGGCTGCTTTGCCTGGTCACACCCAGTTTGAGGCATGAGGATGCCACAAGCTCAGGCAACAAGGTGACAAGTGCCCCAGATTCCTACACATGTTCTAAAACAAGCATTGGCTCAAGTAAACATTTCTCAAAGGCAACAACAATCATTGGCCCATGCAAGGGCAGGTGATTTGCTTAGGTGCACACTTTACTGAATGGCAGATGTAGGTTCTGGAGCATATTCAGATTTGCAGGCCTGACACATTCACTTGACTGCCAAACCACTTTCAGGACCAACCCAGCACCACTACACACTCCTCCTTCTCTGGGAGCTTCAGTCCGATTAATCACAAGGCCCTATGCCAGCCTTGAGGCTCCACAGGAAATCTGGGCCCAATCTGCGTGCCTGAGTACTTCCCCTATAGCTGGTTGGGTTCAAGCAGAGTTTGAAAGGTGGCCATAGCCTCGGGTGCAGTACCTTATGTCCAGGTTCTTGCTGCAACAGCCTCTGTATGTCTTAGTGCCTTCACTGCCGACTGTTTCTGGTGCAAGTGTAGGGCGTTGCAGCGCCACCGCATGCACAGATCCATCAGTCTCCACAGATATGAATGAGTCCAGATCCGTGGCGCCCCTCCCACAGACCAAGTAGGCCGGGATAAGGCATACACCCTGCAGGGAACTGGGACGCCTACAAGCCCAACACCTGGGCTCACCACCAACACTAGGCACCAGCCATAGGCCTTGGCAGGCCTCATCCTGTGTTTGTCTGTGTCTACAAGGGCAGGCGTAGAAACCAGCCCACTAATGCCCAGATCAGTGGTCTGGGTTGCCGTGGCTCCTCACCACTCCTCAGCAGACACCAGGCTCCGGCAGCCACCTCCGCCCAGAAAGCAATAGGTCAGTGGAGTTGTCTGGTCAGTCATTGCAGCTGCGCCTTTTGCAGTCGTCCCAGTGGCATACGCTGCTCCCTCCGGGCCTCACCCGCCCGGCTGCTCCTCAAGCTGAAGCTGCCAAAATAAAGAGATAGCCACATGGAGAGTCTAGTATGTGGTGGTGCTGCAGAAGTATAAGTGGGTGCAGTGTTTGCAAGGATAGTGTTGGATAGTTAGGCCGCTGCCAGGAGCTCGCTTAAGATGCGGCCGCCATGCTCGCTGGTCAGGCCACAGGCCACCACATTGCCTTATGTTTTAAAAATCATCTCTGCCACCATTCTTTCAGTTCTGTCTGAATTGGTGAATTTATTTCTGCTGATTCAGTTCTCTCTAGCATGCAAGCATGCCGTAGTTGTCCCATTGTTGAAAAACCTACACTGATGCTTCCAAACCAGAGAACTACCAGCTCATTTCCCTTCTTCCTCATCCTGCAAAACTACTAGAATAATATATCAATAAATAGCTTTCTGCATATTTAGAAATTTACAATTTGATCCACCCCTCTCAATCAGCATTTGCCCCTAACACAGAGCCAGCTCTCCTGGCTGTTTTGAAACATCTTTGATGCACTTACGGTCTCAGTGACTCTGCAACTACTATTCTATTTCATCTTAGCGCCACGTTCGATACAGTACCCGATAACATGCTACTTAGGCATCTTTTACACTGTGGTATATAAAATATGTCCTATGAATGGTTTGATTTGTTCTTAAAGGACCAGAGTTTTCAGCTCTGTCATAAGCCACACTGCCAGTTGCTTCTGTGGTGCCCCAAGGCTCCTCCATTACTCTGACCCTTTTGAATGTTTGTGTTCATCCTGTGGTGGAGTCATTTGGCTTCACCCTTTATCCCTATGCCGGCAACACCCAGTGGGTATTTTCTTTATTGGGACAGGGCATATTCACAGGACAATTAAGGAACTTTATTTCAACTGTGGAAGATAGATGGGTCTAAACTGCTTGATGGTATCACTGAGGTGCTAGTGGTAGGGAATCAGCCTTCCCTTTGGTCCCTAGCCCAGTGGCCTGATGACCTTGAACCTTTACCTTTGTCCAGAATGGAAATGAAGACCAGTCGAGGTGGCAACGGTAAACTGGGCACATCACTGTCTTCAATCAAAAGTCTGTAGATGGTGCAGAATGCAGCTGCCCGGCTACTGCTTCATATACTTAACATTAATACATTAATTTAGTATCTGCACATTTAGCTACTCTTCTCTGGCTCCCAGTTTTGAAGCGTGTCAGATTTAAGGCACTCTATCACATTTCGTATGGGTGCCAAACTGAGCCTAAGTGGACTCTTCACCAAGGGTGTGTTTATCACATAGGTACTCTGCCATGCAAGGTGCTACAGACTTGTGCTTTTGGGTGGAGAACAGGGCCCTCAACAAAGTCACTAATACAGATGCACATCTGAGCCCCAGAGTTTATGAGCCTATGGACTGGCTGAGTACTGCAACATATTTAAGTAACTTCGATTTGACAAGTGGCTACTGGCAATTTGCTTTAGAGCCTAGTATCAAGGATGAGACAGCATTTTCAATGTGGAAGGATTATTACAATTTAGAATGATGCCCCTTTGGTTTAAGAAAGCTGTTGCCACTTTCCAGCACCTGGTGAGCCATGTTAACAAGGCTAGAGGACTTTGAGTCAACACTTGGTGTTCAGCAGTTCATGAGAGGACGGCTTGGAACACCTAAAACAGGTGTTGTTCATGATTCAGTTGACAAAACTGACCATCAAGGGAACTATGTTTCAGTTAGGGAAGTCCCCTGTGTAGTGTCATGTGACTTATTAATAACAGAACCCTTTTGGCTCCTGGTGGACTTATAGAACTGTGACCTAAGTGTTAGAGTGTGGTAAAGTGAATGCCGATTTAGAGTGTTGAGTTTGTGGTTACACGCAGACTAATAAAGACTTGCATTACCCAGCTCCGATTATGTGGCGTAGTCATTGGTGGGTACCCAAGCTGGGAAAAACTCGACAACTAACGATGAGATAGAGGATATGTAACCCAAAGATTGACAGTGCTCTCCCAGAGAGTTTGCATGTTCCAAGCACACTGCTTGTGCATGCCCTGTGGGCCTTCCACGAAGTGCGGAATCAACAATTGGCTTATGTGCAGTCAAAGCAGAACTCCAACCGGTGTGGAGCATTTGAAGATAAAGAAAGCTTCACTGAGAAGTCTAGATATCGTTGGCCAAGAACCAATTGGCATGGTCGTAAACAGAGGTACCGCGCTACTATGCAACATAAAGGAATACGTCATAGGGAGTGATAACATTAAAAGCGGACAGAAACAGGTACAGATAAAAAGGCTGAAAACTACCATAGTCAGATATGAGTAAAAGATGAAAAAACAATAGCTGGCAGAATAATTGATAATAAAGCACACAGTTGTTTCCCTTACCAGAACCTCAATAAGAAGAGCTCTTTGACTTCCCCAGCAGGTAAAGAGACCCAAGAAGAAGCACAGTGTTGTGCTTACTGAGCTGTCTAATACCTGAAGCAGTACACAACCAAAGCTGCCGGGTGGGGGCTCATATGTCTCCAGAAAAGTGAAGGGCTCTAATGGAGACCAAGAAAGAGGTCACAGTTCCATAGACTGTACAAGATGACTCGTAAACCAGCACATGACAGGACCTTATGGCAGGGAGGAAGTGCTAACAGTATCAAAGCAAACTCCATTCTCAGTGTCAGCCAATCCCTGAAACAGTTATGATGCTGCCACCTTCCCGAAACCACCACCACCATTGGATATAGCCAAAAAGCTGAATATTGGTGATAGTTGGACTGCTTGGATAGAGACATTTGATGATTTCATTGATGCACTAGAAGAAACAGATAATAAGAAGATTATCAGATACCTTAAGAATCTTGCTAGTGAGGGTGTGAAAGAAGTCTTAAAGAAAATACCACAAGCTGATAAAGTTACATACTGTCAAATCAAAGTAGCCTTGAATCTCAAGTTCAATCCAGTGCCGAATGTAGACGATGAAAGGTACATTTTCTGTCAAGAATGACAGAGAGTTGGTTAAACCCTAGACAAATTTGTTGAGAGACTGGATACACTCATCAAATACTGTATATTCAATTAATTTAATGAGGAAGCAATGCGTCTCAAAGTTATTGACAGATACCTGTCAGATTAATTCAGACAAGTCTAGAATGAGTTTTAATGGCTGCCAGAGCTGAAGAGCGTGCCAGTCGACAAGCAGCTGACATGGAGGCCAGATGTGCCCAAAGTGAGTCAGTCATGAACATGAAAAGTAAGCAGAAGCACAAGGCTAAAAGACACAGAGTGATGTCTCCACAGAAAAATTATTTGTTTCAGGTGTGGATTTTTGTTTCCACATGAAGGTAAATGTCCAGTCATTGCACAGAAATGCAAAGGCTGTAGAAAGAAGAATCATTTTATAACGGTTTGCAAGGCCAACAAAAAAGTGTGTAATGGCAAGAAGACAAAATGGCCGCCCGGACGTTGCAGAAGTGACATCCAACACATGCTCACAAGGCCAAGCGACAACACCAGTTGAGACAAATCAACACCAGACAAAGTCAATCGTCATCTAAATCATCCTCAAAAAGTTCTTCAGTATCAAGTGAAAGTGAAGAAGATGGTTGTGCAATTTTGATGTTTACCTCAGAAAAATGTCCACATATTGGACTGTCTGCATGTGAAGAAAAACACCAATCTGGGAAAAGTCAACCATGAAAAAGCACCAAAGTCATTCAGACATTTCCCAAAGATTACACTGAAAGTAACCGGTTGTTCAATACCTTTCATTATCAAAGTAGCAGTGGCGATAAACATTATGCCTGAGGACAATTGTGATGAACTATCTCTATTGCCACGACTGACGCTACTGAAAACTAAAGTATATACATGGGCTGCATCAGCGCCATTGAAAAGTCAATGTTAATTCGTAGCGACAATATAGATCACACAATGTTCAATGGTAGCCCTTGCATGAGGACTACTGTCGACCCTGGGGTGATCCATTCCTGATGCAGGCTCTAGGCCCAGGCACACAATGGGTAACATTCTTATCTAGCCAAGTGGGGGACCGCTGGGTGGTAAATATTTTGCGGATCGCTCCCCCTTCCTGTAGTTTACGTCCCAGAAATGCAAGGAAAATTTGTTTTTATTAAAGAAAACTTTGGTGAATCCACTCAAGCCACACCCCCTTGACTCCCCCAGGTGTCTAGTTTTCAGAAATGTCTATTGTAGGTTTCCCTAGATGGCCTCCGAGCCTGGGACCAAAAACGCAGGTACCTCTCATACAAAACCAGGATGTTTTGTGATAGATCATTTTGATGCCTCCACTATACATTTGGGCCCTTCCCTGTCACATGCATTTGTCCCACCAACACAATTTGGGCTCCATTTTTCTCAGGAGACTTGGGGGAACGCAAGTTTGGTTTCTGGCCTAACCCCATTTTGGGCACAAGGCCCACAAATATCTTCAACTCTTCCAGTGAAGTGGAAGTCCAGTGGGGTGCCCTAGAAGGGCGTCTTAGAGGGCCTCAATAGTCTCTCAGAAACTGTTCAGCAAACAAATTTGTTTGCTGCACAATTTGCTCAAGGAACTCAACATCCAAAAAGAGATGGACGTAGTCAATTGCCAAAAAGTTGGCCGCATAGGCTTACATCCAGTGTCGCCAATGAAAGGCGAAATTCACGGCTGAACCAAATTAAGGGGATGCCAAGAGACCACTGTCTGTGCTTGCTGCCGTACATGCCTGCTCTCTGGGTTGGTCTAAACTGCTATTGTTGGCTAGCTGCACATAGTGTGCTTGGGAAGGGACAGCACAATTGTCATTATAGTTTCCCTCAGAACGCTGGCTTATTATCTGCTGTCTCAGTCTCTGATCCTGCCTCAAGAGTTGTCCTCCGTAACCCGAGTTAGGGCTTTAGCAGCAGTCATCCAACGAGACGTCATCTCTGCTACCGACAAAAACATTCCTTCTAGTGCACTTGCCAAGATCGGAGGAGAATACATATCGCAGACTGCTTTGAGGTCCCAGGAGGCGGCTATCTTTTGCACCACCTGCTCCCACAAGTGCTATAAAGCGCGAGGGGGCATACCGCAGCGCGGGACGCGTTTGCTGAGATAGGAGGGGACCACATATCCCAGACTGCTTTGAGGCCCCAGGAGGCGGCCATCTTTTGCACAACCTGCTCCCACTGACAATCCAGCAAGGGCTATAAAGTGCAAGGGGCCATACCGCAGCGCTTGACACGCTTGCCAAGATAGGAGGGGAGTACATAACCCAGACTGCTTTGAGGCCCCAGGAGGTGGCCATCTTTTGCACCACCTGCTTCCACTGAAAATCAAACAAGGGCTATAAAGTGCAAGGGGGCAAAGCCTGGGCCAAGGGTGAGCCCGTCTGCGCCCTTCAAAGTCCGTAAGAGGCTGGGCTCTGCCACCACTCTTTAATTTTTGGTTTAATTGCCCCAGATTGACCTGGCCTGTGCCAATTTAAGACAGGAGTTTAGGGTGGTAGGGGCTTGGAGTAACCCCTGATAAGAGGTAAGGCTGTAGCATTAACGCCTGAGTTGGAGGTGGTCATCGTATCTAGAACAAAGGGGACGGGGAAACACGAAGCACCTGAGCTCCCTCGATAAAAGGGGAAAATTCCCAAAAAATTAAGAAACGCAGGGGAAAACTGCACGATTTACGAAATTGATGCCCTAATAGAAGAGGTTGAATCTCTGCTCTGTGCCAAACTTAACCCTCGGGAAGTTCCTGATAAAAAAGATCACGTCTCAGTACGCAAAAAAGCTAGAATCACAAAAGGAGAAAATCATTGATAGGATGGGGGAAGCTGATCAGCAAGTGATACCTCCAAGCCTAGATATTAGAACAGATAGATGCAAAGATGATGCTGGACAGGCCCCACAACATTCTCAAACATTAACAAAGTGCTGGAAGGAAGGGTATTGCACAGGGGTGCGGTATAGTATGTTCAAATAGATACACTGTTTTGCAGAAGATGAGGCAAATTAGGCCCGGGGGGAAAAAAAACATAGATATGCACGCCCAAAATAGCCCTGCAACACAGTCGGTCACGGATAATTGTCCAAAATGTAAAACGAGGAACTTAACTGATCTTTATGATCTAGTTGGTAGATTAATGCAGGAGGGGAGGGAGCTAAAGTTAGGAACCCTGTTGGTTCTTGTGGAGAATGGAGAGGGAATGGAAATTCGTAGAGAACAGTATGCAAAAGGGGATCCAACTGGACCCTTGTATTCACAAGGTAGGTGCACATCTCCCCTGCGGCCCACCAAGCAGCCCAACGCAAATTTAAGTAAAGCCTGTGCTACTTATACAATACGAGGGAACACAAATTGGGACAATGACTGCAATACCGGGCCACGCAACTGCCCAGTACCCGACGAGAACCTTGTAATCTTACTTGGGAGAGCCGCCGCAAACCCTGGTCATTAGACAGGAAGGCAGGATACACATTCAACCCGCATACCCTATCAAATGGCAGAAGGGCAACTACCCCAGTACGCATGCAACATGTCAAGAGAAACCCAAAGCCATCCAGGGAAAACATAATTTACTTAACAAATGTCCCGAAATTGTCCCAGTCAGGTAGGGAGGATGAGGACTCCCTTAAAAACAAACTTATCTGTTGGGTCAGGCATAAGTGACAATGATTATCCTTAATTTACTCAGATATTATGAGGGTTGAAAGGATGTCGAGACATAGCGGAAGGCATGATGCTATTGCCTTGACACTAAGGGACGAGATTCATTGATGGCCTTATTGCCATGGAGTTGAGAGCTATCGTCTCCCCTAAAATCACCATGAGATTTAGCTTGGATAACCCACTCCTCTTTAATCACATCGCTATGAGGAACCAACAAAGATAGGGACTCGTCAATAACAAACAAGGGAGACACTGACCCCGAGGCAGTAGATTGTCTGATCCATCTAGATCTATCAGCCCAGGGTCGGACCATAGATATAACAGTAGATGGAACCCTGGATGAGAACAACCAACAAGTTAAGAGGGGAGGGAGCATAGGGGAGCAAATGCTTGGTAGTAATGCGCTTGTAATATTTCAGGGACCTATGGTAAGTGCTACGCCTCTATCGGCCAGGGGCTTTGTCTCCATGGTTTCGTGGAAAGTAGCGGGCCTAAGGAGTAAGCTCATAGACCCTGACTGGCATAGGTATATTGATTAATTCCAACTATGCCTCTTTCAGGAGACCTGGCTAATGGAACCACCTTATAAATTGGGCTACAAAACCTATTTTGATAGTGTCACCTCAACAGCAAGAGGAAAACCATCTGGGGATTGGTTATATGGGCAAAATTCTCTCTTAATGTTGAAATAAACATGCACAACATAAATCGGGAGTCACATGACATAGAAATTCTAGATGACATGTTAAAGAAAGTCCCGATAGGAGAAACAATATTGATAGGGGGTGATTTTAATTGTAATTACAAACCTATAATTGGCCTTGAGCAATTGGTGGAGGATGAAGTCATGGCAAGAGCTATCCCCTTCTTATCTACTGAAGAGACAGTCCCCGTTGCGGTTGCGGCTTTGCAACTCATGAACTTTACTATAAAACATGGCGGAGTGGGACAAAGTGCTGCTAATATGAAAACGTTTCAAAGAGGTAGGGCAGGCTCAAAATTGGATTACATTATGCATAGTACAATTACATGGGAGAGGGTAGTAACCTTCAAAATAGATAAGAGAAAGTGACCACTTTCCACTAATTATAGAACCGAGGGAGTGCCTTTTAGATCTAGGTTGCACTGTTAAGGATAGGGTGGAGCATCAACCTATTGTTAGTAACAACAGCAGGACAGTAAAATGGCCAGTAATACTGGGTAATCTGGGTGTCATGGTGAAATATACAATACACTTACAGATATATTGGACCCTCATGCGCACAAAAGTCCAGCTGTCATCCCGATCCTAGATATCGATCAATCACTGAGTACAGCCCTGAGGCCCTACCTCACTAAACTGACTCAATAGAAGCATGAACAAGGGAAAAAAGCATCTTAGGTCGGACAGTCCCTGGTATAATAGCGAATACAGAGGGAAAAATACTGATGCTAGAAGCCTTAAAGCTGAAAAATCCGATAGCAGTGCAGCAGGCAAGGGCCAATTATAGGAAAATCCTGTCCAACGCAGAGAAAAACTGGCAAGACGAAAACTAGTCCAATCTCCTTGCTGCTGCTGAATGCAAAGACACAGCATCCTTTTGGAGGATAGTCACCCATGGTAGTAAAGAAGGGATATTTAATACCAAGCATCATATAGATCCAAGCACATGGGTTAACCATTTTTTTACTCTTTATCTAGATTTGTCAGAGCACAGTCTTCATGTCTCCCCTCCCAGGGAACAACCAATCCGGCATAAAACACCAGACATATATTTTAGCCTGGAAGAAACGGAGATAGCTATAAAAGCATTTAAACTAGGCAAAGCCCTGGGCTTGGATAAGATCCCTGGGGATCTGCTTAAGCATAGTATTAATGTCTGGGCACTATATGTTAAGCTAATTAGCAATGCCATAGCAAGGGGAGACCCAGTCCCTGAGACGTGGAAAGGAGGGGAAATCATCCCAGTTTACAAAAAAAGGATCTAGGCAGGACTCTGGGAATTATAGCCCAATCAGTTTGATTGATGTCATGCAAAAAAACTATGACAGGCAACTATTGAATAGAATAGCTGCCTGGGTGGAGGGGAATAACATTCTAACACCATATCAAGCAGGCTTTAGGCCAAAAACTAGCACACTTCACCAGGCGTTCAGGCTACTATGCATAATGTGGAAATACTCCAAACTGAAGAGGGGTCATCATTACATCACATTTGTAGATCTGCGTGCAGCCTTTGACCTGGTCCTGAGAGATACCTAATGGGCCTCATTAGGGAAACAGGGCATGCTGGGAAACCTTTTATACCAGATATACATGAAACACCTATGCAAAGGTTCGGTAAGGTCCAAATGGAGAGCTAACAGATCCAATTCCCATCAAAAGGGAGGGGGTATGGCAGGGATGTGTGCTCTCCCCAGCCCTTTTCTCCCTTTACATCAATGATGTGGTCAACTATCTTAAATCGAGTGCCCATGAGTCCCCAAGACAAAATGGAGATCCTGTCTCTGCCCTCCTCTTTGCAGATGATACCATCTTAATGTCCCAATCTCCCATGGGACTACAGACTCTTGGAAAAGTTTAGCAAATATTGCATGCAGAAGGGGCTAGAAATTAATACAAACAAAACAAAGTATTTGAGTGTTAGACCTCACAGATCGCTTAGGAGAAACATTCTGATTAATGGGCATAAACTGGAAAGCGTCAAAAACTTTAACTATCTAGGGATATTGTTGGATGCAAAGCTATCCTGGGCGTCACACGTTAATAATGGAAAACACTCTTGGTCCACAATTCTATGGCAATAAGCAAAAAATATAGAACCTCAAGAATAGAAATAGTCTCCCCAGTGCTTGAGGTCCATAGATATAAAGCGCATGCCACTGCATTATATGGAGCCGAGCTACGGGGACCAGCTAATCTGACACAATTAGTGTCTCAAGAAAACAGCTTTGTGAGAGGAATATTAGGATTACCAGCATCTACACCATTGGTCCCTCTCTTCCATGATCTAAATATCAAGCAAATAGGTTATCTAGCAATTCTCGGGCCAATGCTTTATTGGTGTAGTCTATCAACAACTCAAGATCTGGCCTACTACAGGAAAGCATTAACTGAGCTAATGGACCTGGACAAGTCTATCCTTCGCCTGGCTTCGTCATATAAGGTCCTGGTTCCTTAAACTTGGGCTTAAATCTTTTTGGGATGAACCATATACCCTCACGGCACATTCAAAGGGCCATTTAAAACAAGTCTATTGGGATTATTTCTCCAATAACCTTTTCCAAAATTCAGGTTTAGGAAGTCTGGCCTCCCAAGTTTTTAGATATTAGGCCAAAACCAAGTTTTGAGGGATGACTAGATCCATAGGAGTCCCTGGGTCGGAAGGAAACTACTGCATAGTTGAAAGGAGGTTGAAAGTTACCTGGAGTTTCACCGGGACCAGAGGCCGCTGGACAGGGAGCCCTGCCGGGGTGGGAGCCGCTGGGACTGAGCCCGGAGGACCGGAGAGCTGCCGAGTTACTACTGCTGCACTTGACCGAGCGCCTCGGATACCTGTGTCCCTCCACCACAACTGGTTTGGCCTCATCATACTTGCCTCCAGCAATTTCTTCCGGCTCTTCGTTGCGGCTGGGCAGTCGAGCTCCGAGGCCGTGCGCGTCGCCTGCTCCAGGTTCACCGGGCCCGGCTTCGCCCGCTGCTGCGGCGGCCCGGAGCCCGCGGGCTCGTTGCTGCCTTCCATGGCCTCCGGCGGCCGCCGGCCCGGCTGCGGCGGCTCGGCCAGCTTCGGGGGCTCCGACTCTTCGGCCGCGACCGGCGGGGGCGAGGACAGCTCTGCCGCCATCTTACAGAGCACCAGCGCTGCAGAGTCAGAAGGTCGGCACCAGGGCAAGAGTCTGAGCGCTCCTGATCATAGACGGTGAACGCGAGCTTCAGTGGAGAAAAAAAAGGGCATAACTTCGGGGACGGCCGAAGGACTTCAATCATCATCATATTAAGACTCTCTCTGCTCGCCAGTCTTCTCAGCTCCTCTGAGGACAGATTTCGGGTAGATATGCTGCAGCTGGCTCTGGATCTGGCAGGACAACTGACTCCTGCGGGTCACCCTCCTCTCTGAAAACCATAACCAGGGGATACCGTCGGACTTGCTGTTTGCTGCTGGTTTGCCTTTGGACTCTCCTCTACTTCGCGGGTCCCGCTGCGGCGTGAGAGCCGCTTGTGCAAAACCTACGGACAGGTCAGGGGACAGGTCTACGTCTACGTCTCCCAGCAGTCCTGTTAACCCGCGCCTCTTGTCACCTGGCCGCTCTCCCCGCAAGCCCCGCCCCACTTACAGCCTGAAAAAACCACCTCTGAGCTCCACTCCCCTGGGATACCGTCGGACTTGCTGTTTGCTGCTGGTTAGCCTTTGGACTCTCCTCTACTTCTGCGGAACCCGCTTCGCGGGTCCCGCTGCGGCGTGAGAGCCGCTTGTGCAAAACCTACGGACAGTTTCAGTGAGGGACTGGGCGAGTGCAGGGCTGCGAGCGTCAGGACAGGACTACCGTCGGACTTGCTGTTTGCTGCTGGTTTGCCTTTGGACTCTCCTCTACTTCGCGGGTCCCGCTGCGGCGTGAGAGCCGCTTGTGCAAAACCTACGGACAGGTCAGGGGACAGGTCTACGTCTCCCAGCAGTCCTGTTAACCCGCGCCTCTTGTCACCTGGCCGCTCTCCCTGCAAGCCCCGCCCCACTCATAGCTTAACTTTTCTCTTATAAATTCAAACAGCTACTTCCGCGTCGCGGGAGCGCGCGGGTGCGCCCGGGGATAAGCCCGGGACAAGGGCGGGACCGTCTGTGGCCATCAGGGCACGCAGGAGGCTGGGCTGGGCCCACTCTCTTTCACCTGCATTTCCTTGATCCTACTTGGTATGCGAAAAAGGTTCTGGGTATGCCATCATCAGCCCTAGGTGGAACAGCAGCGAAGGAGGGGGGAGCCAACACTGGGACTCTGGACAATTACTTTAAATCGGTAAAGGATGATGGGGGAATCGAAACCTCTCTGGAGATGCGTAGGACAGAGCGTCGTCGCTCGATTGAACACATGAAAAATAGGCCCCTCAGTGACATAACTCCCTATCCTATCTCCCAAGAGGAAGGTTCCCTCAATGGCAGCCCGGATCTTTCATCCCAAGAAGACGTTCCCCTATTACTCCGGGATAGCACTCCCATTTCTGGCCCACCTCCTAAACAAACTACGGACACCACTCTGCTATTAGTTGCCAGTAGTTCGGCAGTTGACTTACTCACCCAAACACACACCAGAGCCAAAATCAAGATTAATAAGCTAAAGCAAACTGTGGTGGCAGAGGTGTATGACCTACCACCAAATAAACGCAGAAGGAAGATGAGGGGTGGTCAGGGGAAGAAAAAGATCCCCCACTCTGATTTTGGAAAGTCACTCAAGTCTGTACCTATGTTGGACAGGCCTTTAGTTAATGTGCAGAAGGCTACTCCCCCCAAGGGTACTAATATTATTACCACTACTTCCATTAGCAACAAAGGGAAGAGCCCACTTAACACATTACTTCACGGTAGCTCTTTGGGGAGCATTGAATCTTTAATTAGATCACTCTTGTTGCCCATTAGCGAGAGCTTGCAGAAAATAGAATTCAGGCTGACCACTCTGGAGGCAACTTTAACCACCCTGAAAATTTTGGACAACAAACAGAGTAGAACCACTGAGTCCAATCTACCAATAGGAACCTTCCCCAATATACAAAACCCACCGATCCACACGGGGCCTCCCTCGGGCACTACTGCCGCCCCTCTTTTACAGCCACTTATGGCTATCCCAGTTCCAATTTTACCTACTAACTCTAACATCCTACCATCAGAAACAGATGGCCCAGCACTCCAACGTATACTCCCTGGTAAGCCTGCCCCTAGACCACGAGGACCCGACTTACCACCAGAGGCTAAAAGCCTCATGGTGGTGTTGGCTGGTGTTCCCTCTCTAGAATTGGGTGAAAATGAGAACTATCACTCACTCAAGAGGAAAACCATTAAATGGTTGAATTGGAACAGACCTCTTCCAGCTCACCTCAACAATGAGATCATTATGGTAAGAAGGGTACCATGGCTGGGGAAGTCGGGGAAATCAATAGCAGGGGACTGTATCATTGTGTCTTTTCGAGACCCTGGAACAGTACTATACATTTGTGCTGGGTCAAATAGATCACTGGATTCTACCATACAGACTTTGCCAGTTTCTTTCTTTTTCCCTCCCATTCGCTTGCACCATGACTTGTCACAAGGTAATTGGAAAAGGGTGGAACGAAGATCTAGATACAGGGGATATGCTCCACGTCCAGTTTATCGACCTTTGGAGACTCCCTTTTTGGACCACAATCGTTTTAACTGCCTGAATGGTCTGGATGGTGTGGACTTACTGCCCCCAAACCCGAACTCAAATCCTGTGACCTTGGATAATGGTCCCAGTAAACTGCCTGATCCGGCTGAACCCACTTCTGAAAATGACCCTGTTAGAGTAATTGGTGTAGTTTCTGGCTTTGGTACTGGCTCTTCCCCCCACTCCATCCCTGCAATCTGTTCTGTGGCTTCTCCAGCGCACATGAGACTAATTTGGTGGAATGTGGCTGGTTTAGTCAGCAAACTGGGCACCCAAGATTGGATAACTTACATTGAGTCCGGGGATGTTTGCATGTTCCAAGAGACTTGGGCAAGGGAAGATTACAACCATCAAGGTTACGAGTCATTTTCCATCTCGGCTAGGTGGGAGGGTAAGGGCCGCCCCTCTGGTGGACTCACAACTTTTATGTGGCTTCCCACTTAGGATGTCAGGCTTCACGCCTACCGGTGCCATCAGATGATATCCTAGTGGTTTTATTAGCCTGGCCGAACCTAGCGAAACTTGCCCTGATAAATATTTACTCCAGGCCAGTGGGAGCTTCGCGTGAATCCCCCACTATAGAGGAGCTTTCAGTATATTTAGCGGAAATGCCAAGAAATATCCCTTACATAGTGGGAGGGGATTTAAATTCCCATTTCGAGCCGTTGGTCGGTCTCGTAGAGGGATTTCCCACGGAAGAAGAGTCCAGGTGGTCAGTACCCTCTGTTGTAGCACCTTCCCCAAAGGCATGGACGCCTGTGGCTTTGCAGATTACTGCTCTCACCTTAAAGCATGGAATTAGAGCCTGCAATGGACGTATTAAGTCTGATGTACCAAGCAAAACCACGTACAACAGAGTGGGAAGAGAGTCCCGCTTGGACTATGCTCTTGTACAGATAGTGAACTGGTCTTCTATCCTGGACTTTAGGGTGGTGGAGAGACTGGATAGTGACCATAACGCCCTTGAACTCGATCTTAGCCATCCTGGGCCAAAGGCCTCCATAACAACCATGGGGGAGTTCAAACCTGAACTACTATTAGACAATAACAGGAGAAGAATCAGGTGGGATAAACTAGCTACGAGCCAAGTGAAACTTTCGAAGCTCTACGCAGGTTTAATCCCCATTTTGGAAAAAGTGGGAGAGCTAGCCAACGATGTGGGCAATATAGTCCACCATGAGAAATTATATCAGGCCCATGAGGACCTTATAAAGGGAGCGGCCTCTGAGCTTTTTACCAGGGTCCAGAATCAGAAGAGGATCCAACAACATAACTCCTTATGGTACAATGCAGTCTGTAGGAAGGCAAAGGGAGAACTCCTCAGATGCATCAAGGAGGGAACAGATAGAGAGAAGCTGCGAGAAAGTAGACGGGCTTATAAAAAACTGGTCATCCATGCTAAAACCGAATGGGAGGAGAACCAGTGGGAGGAGCTTACCACTTCCCTCGCAACAAGAGACCACCGAATGTTTTGGAGAGTAGTAAACGGGGGGTCGGGGAACCTCCATTCGGCAATAGAACCAAATATTGCAGCAGGGGTGTGGCAGGCACACTTCCAGTCTCTCTACAGTTCCGAGCAGGGAGAAACTAAGATTGATTTCGGTACTGGACTGGTAGAGTATGGCGGGGATTTGATAACAGTGGGGGAGGTGAAGGTAGCACTAATGGGACTTAAAGCTGGAAAGGCGCCAGGATTGGACGGCCTGCCCGGGGACCTGTTCAAGCAGGAGCCCGGTGTTTGGGCCCCCTATCTGGCTGCAGTGTTTAATGGAGTTTTGTGTGGCATGGAAATTCCGAGTACTTGGCTGGGGGCAGAGGTGGTTCCTATATTTAAAAAGGGCTCGCCCCTGCTCCCAGCCAACTACAGACCAATCAGTCTAATTGACGTGTCACAGAAGCTGTTTGGAAGGATACTGCTGAATCGGCTTCAGGACTGGGTGGAAGAAACGGGTGCCCTCAGTCCGTATCAGGCGGGATTTAGAAAGGGAGTTTCTACAGTGGACCAGGTTTTTCGTCTGAACGTTATCTATTGGAGGGCAGCAATATTGGAAGGGGGTAGTTTATACACTATATTTGTGGACCTGAGGGCTGCGTTCGACCTCGTGCCCAGAGGGAAACTCTGGAGTGTTCTGGCTGAGATGGGGGTCCCCCCAGACATCCTGATAATTCTAAAGAGATTGCACCATAACAACTATGCCCGGGTCAGGTGCGGGAAACACGGGGAATTAACGGACAGATTCCCCGTTGACAGGGGGGTTAGACAGGGCTGTGTATTGGCACCGACCCTGTTCTGCCTCTTCCTCAACGGGGTAATCGCCCATCTCAATGGAACTGAATACACTGATGCCCCAAAATTGAATGGCAGCAGGGTGCCTGCAATCATGTTTGCAGATGACACCCTGCTGCTGTCCAAAACCCCTATGGGGATACAGAGGATCCTTGATTCTTTTGTGGCTTTTTGCACAGATAGGGGGTTAGAAATCAATGCTAACAAAACCAAGTTTATGGTTATGAACCCAACCCCAAGATCACGCCCGAACCCCTTACTGGGAGCTTCACGTTTAGAGAGAGTCTCCACCTTTGAATATCTAGGTGTAACGTTGAATGAAACCATGTCCTGGGGAACCCACCAGACTAGGGTTAATCTTAAATTAGTGCAGACCACTGGCGGCATTGCTCGGTTGATGAGAAGCTCCACATATCGACCGCTGGGGCCGCTTATCCAGATATACAAGGCACAGGCTAGAGGAGCTCTGATGTACGGGGCGGAACTGTGGGGTCACACAGCTTCCTGCAGTTTGTCTATAACTGAGAACAACTTCATTAGACAGATAGTAGCACTCCCGTCCAGTACTCCGCTCCTCCCCCTGAGGATGGATCTGGGTCTGAGACCAATAGTAGATGAATTAGGTCTCAGACCCATAGTCTTCTGGCGAAGGCTATGGAGCACTGAAGAACTCTCTACTTATAGGGCGGAACTGAGGGAGTTTTTAACCCACCCTAAAGCTTTACAGATCCCGTGGATAAAATATATAAAAAAGTCCTGTATGGGATTGGGCCTCCCTGATCTGTGGTCGGATCCAGCTAACGCCTCACTAAGGATCCCACGAAGAGCTTTGGTCAGTGCTTACCACGAGCAGAAATTAGCTATGGCCCTAGACTGCAAGAATGAGGGGTCATTAACATCTGTATTCGCGCAAAGCAAGGACTCATACCGCCTGGAGAGGGTTCTGGATGCTATGTCTCCTGTGCTGGCCAGGAAGCTATTTCTCCAATGGAGATATGGCACATTGCCTCTGCGATCTTACACCTGCTCCTGGTCAACACTGCCATCTACCAAGCTATGTCCGACATGTGTGGGAGCAGAGGAAAGCGATCTGCATGTGGTCTTGTTTTGTCCAACTTACAAGGCCGCCAGGAAATATTGGCTCCTACCACTTATTAGAAACCTTGGTTTTAGGGAGTTCCTCCCGGTCTACAGAATTTTAAAAACTGATGTTTCAGGTCCAATTGTGTTTGCACTAGCCAAATTCCTTACCAATGTCTGGCATATTCGTACCCGTATTTTAAAGTTGCAGGCTCCTATCTAATTTTAAGTTTTTATTTTTAATTGTATGGTCTTTTATCTGATGTGTTTCCTGTTTACTTTTCCTTGATGGTTCTACATGTTCATATGTGTGTTTTTTGTGTACATCTTTTATGGCCAAATTGGCCGAAATAAAGATTAATAAAAAAAAAAAAAGATCTAATCCAGCCTAGGCAGGCACAATCACTCTATATGAAACTCCGATATGAAACCCTCCAAATCAGGACATATACTGCTAAATGGGGCCCCCAGAATGAGGACAGTTGCAATCTTATTTGTGGGTTATGCAATATAAACACCATTGAAACCATAGGGCATGTTTTATTGTTTTGTAAAGCCTATGAGAAGCTTCGGAGGAAATGGATTCAACCAATCTTTAAAAATTTAGGAACCAGGAACCAAAAGGAGCTGTAAGACTATTAAGGTCTAGCACCATTCCCTCTATAGTCTTTGGAATAAGCTTCTTCCTATGAGCAGCATCGTATATTAGAGATAGGGAGGACCTGAGGCTGTAGAGTAATGTAGGCCCCTCCAAACATATGCTAAACCTAAATGAGATTGGGCAACCAAACAGGCAATCTAAAAAGGTATAATGGGCTTCTTACTCTGTAAGTTAATAGAATATTGATAGTTGCTCCAATATGTGTTAAACTTTAGAAACCTCCAAGTGATAGGGATTAAACACACCAATCTTAAGCGTAGATGAAGTGGAATGGATGAAGAGTGAGCAACAAATAGAGCTTATATTGCAATGTATTAAAAGCTGGCATCCCACACTTAATGGAGGTCCCTATTGATTCCAACTATATCCGCCCTACCCTATGCCTGCGTATCCTGGGTCTTTAAGTAGTTATAATATCTAAAGAGCGATAGGTGTAAAAAGGGATATAAGCAGGGAATTGTACATGTTAGGCCTTATTTAAGACCTTATTACAATGATTGGCAGCAACAGGATTAAATTACTTAAATTACTTTTATTGTTATACCTGTATACCGATTTTAGGAGTGTTAATTGATATTTATTTAACTGTTTTCATTATATATTTATAAGATAATTTTTTATTGTAAAATCCTTTTATGGCTTACAGCCAAATAAAGGTTTGTTTTGATTTGATTTGAGGTCTTTCTAAAATACTATCCTACATAGAAGGAAGATATGTTGTTTACATACTGTTGGTGGGTGTGTGTTTGAGGGATGTGTGCAACAGTAAATAATGTTGATCACCTTACTTTGTCTTCTACTTTGTCTTCTTCCCTCAATTTTCCAGTTCTCCAAAGACACTCAGAAAACAATACACAGTATTACTTCACCTTGCCACATACCCATCATCACAGCCTTTAGCGCTGGAGGCGCCCAGTGCAAAGATCATTTTTCCCTCCCAATACCTCCTCCTTGGATTCCCTCACTACCACCCAGCAAAAGTGCCTTTCATATCTCCTCTTGCACATACATTTAATTTGTTTTAAAGCATAAGTAACAGCTGGCTTTACTAATCCACTTAGTTATTCTCATACAAGACGGATCTGTCCTTTGCAGAAGGCATATAATTCTTCTACACTGCTTTATGGCATGAAAACTGCCACTAGACAAAGGTCTGATCTCTCTCTCGCAGGAACATAATCAAAATAGTTATGTTGACATTTTTATTGCTGCTTGAAAGCTATATATGCCAGAAAGATATATATGTGTGTTTATATATATATATATATATATATATATATATATATATATATATATATACACACATAGATATCTATCTCTCTTATAGAGATCTCTCTCTCTCTCTCTCTAAATATGTGTGGTTTCCCAACCACACATGCATAAATCAAAGTGATATATATATTTTTATATGTAGATAGATAGATACAGAGAGAGAGACATCTTTCTTTCTCTATAGCCCCCCTCTCTCTCTCTATTTATATCAAAGCATCGTATGGCGCACTTTTTCCTTTCGTTTGGCGGTGCTGGTTTCTCGGCTGGGGACGCTGAATTAAATCAACAAAGATTCTTTCCTTTTCTTTCTTGTCCAGAAAAGACATAAACCTCACTCAGAGGTCACTCTGCTGGCATATATTTATTTAGAAAAATGCTTGTTCTGACAGTAAAAAGCTCTACGCGTTTCAGTCTCACCGGCCTTGTTCAGAAGCATATTTGCACAGTCCATCACCAGTGTTTATATGTCGTTACCGTTACTTAAACAAACATTTACCATATTTTTAAAAAATCCCAAAAAACGTCTTGTATTATTGGTCTAAACAATATTAGTGTAGGAAAAAGTGATAACTATTAAAATGCCTAAAATTGTCAAGCACAAATTGATATTATGGTTTCAATGACTTTATGCTTCATTTAATAGATTTGTTCTTTTGCCCAATATTCCAGTCTGTTTGTGGTGCATTGTCGGTTATGTAGCATCAAACTTACATATTTATCTTTATGAGAGCGCTTTACGTTCCCTTTGATATTGTATATTAGGTTCTCTTTACGTTTCCTTTATTAATGTATTTTTAATTATCTGCTTGGTTCTCTTCCCCAATATTCCAGTTTATTTGTGGTGTGTTATGGGTTATGTAGTGCCATACATATATAATTACTTTTAAGAGAAGGGTTTGCTTTCCTCTTGCATATCATTTTGTCACTAATATGGTTTAGACAAATAACACAAGATGTTTTTTGTTTTTTTTTAAATATGGTTAATGTTTGTTTAGGTAATGCTAACAATATATAAACAGTGGTGACGGACTGTGCAAATATGCTTGTGAACAAGATCGGTGAGACTGAAACACGTAGAGCCAGAACCAGCATTTTTCTAAATAAATATATGCCAGCAGAGTGACCTCTGAGTGGGTTTTATGTCTTTTCTGGACCAGAAAGAAAAGGAAAGAATCTTTTGTTGATTTATATGTATATGTGTGGATATATATATATATATATATATATATATATATATATATATATATATATATATATATATATATAGAGAGAGAGAGAGAGAGAGAGAGAGAGAGAGAGAGAGAGCACTTCTTTTATACATGTGTGGTTTCCCTGTGGATGGGGGCCGATAGTAGTCCCCCAAGGAAACCATACATGTATAAAACAGTGATCTCTCTCTATGTCTCTATACAAATATATATATATATATATATATGTATATATATACATACTAGGCGATTCCGCGTCAACATTCAACACAGAAAAGAGCCCGTACTCCAAGAAACCATCGCCGTGAAAGTTTTATGAAAGGCTAACACTTTTCAACCTACACTGTCTTTTTTGAAGCAATGGTCATGGTTTCTTGGAGCGCAGGCTCTTTTCTGCGTTGAACGTTAATACAGAACTGCCTGGTATATTGAATGGGTCCTGCTTCCACTGTCCCGCACCAACCTCGTCAGGTGGATGCGATCAGACATCTGCAGGGTATTGGACTGTGCATGAATATATATATATATATATATATATATATATATATATACACAAAAAACAAAGGAGAATTCTGGGAAGTTCCCAATTTTAGGTGGAGAGCTGCTCTAGTAAGGAGCACCCTGCAACACCAGCGACACTCTAGATTTGCTCACCTCAAATGTCTGCTTATCTAGCAAAGTCTTTAAGCAAAAGATTAGCACAGTGCTATCCTCGCCGAGCTAGATAGTGACAAAGGGGCATATTTATACTCTGTTTGCACTGAATTAGTGTCATTTTTGTTTTACTCTAATTCGGTGCAAAACTAACTCCATATTTATACCTTGGTGCTAGACCCCTCTAGCACCAAATTTATGAAGTTAAAGTCATTTTTTGAAAGTGGAGACCTACCTTGCCTTAATGAGATGCATGGTAGGCGTTCCCGTGCAAAAAATGACTCTATACCTACCGCTGCAGATGAATAGGAGGTGGAGACATACCTCTGTGTACAGACCCTTGTAGACCTAGCTACACTGGAGGAAGGCACATTATCCTCACCTATAAATGGACAGGGCCACAATCACAGAGCTGTGTGCCCAATTAGAACCAGACCGTACCTCATCTATCCGTCATCCGACTGGGATCACCCCTCTTGTGCAAGTGCTATCAGTGCTCCATTTCTTGGAAACTGGTTGTTTCAAAGTGACAGTGGTTTTGGCAGCAGGAATGTCACAGCCAATGTTCTCAATCGTGCTGGGAAGAGTGTTGTCTGCCCTGGTGAAACACATGTGCAGCCACATTTCTTTCCCCCAGGGGGAAGAATTGGCCACTGTGACAGCAGGATTATATGCAATGGGAAATATCCCCAATGTTATTGGGGTGATTGACGGTACACATATTGCATTTGTCCCCCCCCAGCACACCCATCCTTGCCAGAATGAACAGGTGTTCAAGAAATCGGAAGAGTTTCTACTCACTGAATGTGCAGATGGTGTGCCTGGCGGACCAGTACATCTCCCACGTCAGTGCTAAGTATCCTGGGTCAGTGCATGATGCCTTTGTTCTGAGGAATAGCAGCATCCCCAATGTGATGGCCCAACTACAGAGGCACAGGATGTGGGTAATAGGTGAGCCTTGGTTCCCACCCACTGTATGTTAGTGTATGCCTTCTTGTGTTAACCCCATAGGACTGTGTGAGGCTAAATGTGGTCCCTCAATACTTACAGGTGACTCTGGCTACCCAAACCTATTGTGGCTGCTGACCCCTGTGAGGAATAACAGGACAGGGGCTGAGGAACGTTATAATGAGGCACATGGATGAACCAGCCGGATCATCGAGAGGACCTTTGGCCTCCTGATGGCCAGGTTCAGGTGCCTCCATCTGACAGGTGGATCCCTGTGCTACTCACCCGAGAAGGTCTGCCAAATAGTAGTAGTATGATGCATGTTGCACAACCTGGCCCTCAGACGTCATGTACCTTTTCTGCAGGCGGAGGAGACTGGAGATGCCCCTGTGGCAGCAGTAGACTCTGAGCACAGTGAGGATGAAGAGGCTGAGGACAAGGATGAGGACAACAGAACATCAGTTATCTGTTAGTGCTTCCAATGACACACAGGTGAGACAGTGCAACTGCACAATCCTATGACTATTGGTGTATTCTGTGTGGCTGTAGCATGATGGCATTAACTCCCTTTACATCTCAACTTATTGTCACCTATGGTTTGTCATTTTACAGATGTTGGTGATATAACAACTGTGTACTCGTGCTGACTAACAACTGTGTACTTATGTGCTGACTACAGACGGTTACAGGTCATTATTTCTATGCTCTCACAGTGTACAGTTCATTTGCACTAGATGTGACTGTTTACATAAATACACATTTTCAAAACATAAAATACTAGTAGTCAAGTTGTGTTCAAGGGTGTTTATTGGCATGCTAAGAAAGTGAGGAGAAATGCAATGGAATGGGGCGATGATGGAGGAAAGTCCAGGGTATTGTTCCAGTCTGTTTGTAGCACAGGCGCAGTGTCCAAGGTGCCATAGGAAGGGGAGCAAAGGCAGTTCAAAGTGGACAAGGTGAATGAGTGGGACACAAGAAGGTCAATCAGGAGAGTCGCATTTCCTGGCAGTGGTCTTGGCAGGTGTCTGTGGCTTATGTCTGGTTCGCATGGAACATTTGCGGGGTGGTTCACCTTCTGCAGGGGGAGGGGTGCTGGTGGCCTGTGGGTCCTGTGGCGGGCCCCCTGCCCACTAGCTGCAGTGGAAGTGGAGGGCTGGTCAATGGACTGGCTAGTGGTAGGGGCCTGTTGGTGTGCTGTTGCCTCCCTCATGATGTTGGCCATGTCTGCCAGCACCCCTGCTATGGAGATCAGGGTGTTGTTAATGGCCTGCAACTCCTCCCTCATCCCCTGATACTGTCCATTCTGCAGCCGCCTGTTCTTCTGCACGTTGTCAAGGAACTGGACCATTGTGTGCTGGGAATGTTGGTAGGCTCCCAGGATCTCGGAGGGTGCCTCTTGGAGAGTCGGTTCCCTGGTCCTGTCCTCCCCCTGGCGCACAGCAGTCCTCCCAGTGTCCCTGTTGGCCTGTGCCTCTGTCCCCCGAACAGTGTGCCCACTGCCACTGACCCCAGGTCCCTAATTGTCTTGGGTATGAGGTGTGGACTGGGCTCCCTGTACAGGTGGGCACACTGCTGATTAAGGTGTCCTGGGACAGAGGTGTGGGTACGCTGGATGGGTGCTGTGGTGTTCAATACTGATGGGGGAGGCTCTGTGGTGGACTGTGATTGGGCTTGGGTGACCAGCTGTACAGTGGTCCCTGATGGGCCAGGTATGTCATCCCGATCCTGAAGTCCAGAGTTACTGTCATCTTCTGTTGGGGGACTGGATAGTCGTGGCACCTCCTCTCCGCTGACATTGGCTGGGGTACCTGTGGGGATGTAAGTGATGTATTATGCTTCGTGTGGTTGACATATTGCACATCCCTGGCTTCCCCTCTATTGTTGGTGTTGCCCTACCACCTTTTGCTTGTGTATGGTGATGTATTGTGGGAATGTTAGTTTTCCTATGCTGTGCATGCTTTTGGGATGGGTGTCTATGCAGGGCTGGGGGGATGTCCATGCATTGGTATGGCATGTAGGGCTTGGCATTGTGGTTAGTTATATGTGTAGGTGCAGTGTGTGAGATGGAGTGGAGTGATAGGAGTGAGGGTGAGGGGGTGGGATGGCATGCCTGTATGGGGGGTGATAAGTAGTAAATGTTGACTTATTAGTGTCCTGTCTTCCGGCTACTCCAGTGAGTCCCTGAGGATGCAGTAATGCCAAGACTTGCTCCTCCCATGCTGTGAGCTGTGGGGGAGGAGGTGGGGTTCCACCGCCAGTCCTCTGTATGGCGAGCTGGTGCCTTGCTGCTATGGAACGTACCTTCCCCCGTAGGCCGTTCCAACTTTTCCTGATGTCGTCCCCTGTTCTTGGGTGCTGCCCCACGGCGTTCACCCTGTCCACGATTCTCAGCCATAGCTCCATCTTCTTTGCAGTGGATATCTGCTGTTCCTGTGCTCCAAACCGCTGTGGCTCTACCCTGACAATTTCCTTTACCATGACCCTTAACTCCTCATCAGTGAAACAGGGGTGCCTTTGCGGGGACATGGGGGTTGTGTGGTGTGGGTTGGTGAGAGTGTTTTGAGTAATGTGGTGGGGTGTGTGAGGGGGGTGTATGGGTGTTTGTGGTGTGTGTGTCTAGTTGTTTCTGTGCTGTTCGTGTCAATCTCCTGGCAGTAATTGTTGTTTGTAAGGGTTTATGGGTAATGTGGATGGGTGTTTTATAGTGCTGTGGGTGTGGTGTGTGTATGAGTGTCAGGTGTGTGTATTTACTATTGGGCAATATGGTGTTATGATGTATGTGGGTGTCCATTCTGAGTGCGGCGGTATGTCCTGCCAATGTTTACCACTGTTGAGTGTCTGCAGTGGTGATTCGTGGGTCATAATGTGACGGGCGTTGTTTTGGTGGCATAATGGTATGGGTGTTGGTACCGCCACTTTATCACTGACCTTTGGGCTGGCAGATTTGTGTATGTGGCTGTATTCAGTTGGATTGGTGTGTGTGTGTCATAATATGGCAAACATATGTTCGGCACCGCAGCGGTATGTTGGCGGCCTTCACCACGGCAGTAAGCGGGATTTACTGCCAATGTCATAATGAGGGCCAAAATCTTTTAACACCAACATGAACTTGTGCAAATTTCATTTAAAAAGTCCAAAAGTTGAGTTAAAATATAAAATCAATGAAAATAAGACAATTATGATAAAAGGAATATATTTAAACAGCAAGTAATTTATGAGTCAGAGATTTACAAGCTTCCTTATGTTTTAGATCAAATGAGCCATGCCGCATAAGGAAATTTAGAAACCAAGAAAACAGTGGACATTCAAAGTCAGTTTTGCATATTCCAAAAGCATATTTCCTGTCTGACAGAACCATGATCCAACATAGCAGGACAATCAACTTAGCTTTGGGTCTCAAAGAGGCAGTACTAGACCTAGCAACACATGAAGACTATTTATATGTAAAGTTAGCTAAAGGTGAAAAACAACAGCTAAACTTTAGATACAACAGTCTTTAAGGTGGTAGGTTAGTGTAGTCAAAGAATTCCTCAAACTTGAAAGCAGTTTTGTGTTGCAGACATTATTGTGAGAAAGTGCTTGGTGCAATAGTAGATTCTCTCTTTTCCATAAATAACTCCCAATATTTAGTCTTCCTTCAAGCAGTAGCACTCTGGCAAATGGAAGATGGATTGTTCCAGAGTTCTACTGAGCCCAGTTCTGCTAAGGGCTTGTTGATGGATCCTTCCCATGGAACCCTTGTTATCCTTGGCTGGTAGATTGTTTAGAGGAAAGCATCTCTAAATGGCCTTAGTTCGTCCATGGTCCATATATGAATCAAGTACATTATGGGGCATATTTATACTCCGTTTGCGCCGAATGTGCGTCAAACTTTTTTACGCACATTCAGCGCAAACGTTGCCCCATATTTAAACACTGATGCCCGAGCCGGCGCAATGGTAAATCCCGCAATGTGCGTCAGTTTCTGGAAGCGGCACCCCGCCCTGCGTTAATGACATGCAGGGTAGGCGTTCCCGTCCAAAAACCGACGCACACAGCCGTGCATCGTATTTCTGCTTCCGGGCAAAAATGACTCCCGGCGGGTAGGCGGAGCTAAAAAATTACGCAAAGCACGAATAGCGTCAAAATTTAACGCCTGGGTCAGGGCAGGCGTTAAAATGGGGCAAACACACCTGTATTTAATCAGAACACACAGAACAAACAGCAGAGCAGCAGAGCAGCAACAGGGAGACATGGAGGTGATTTTGATTCAGTGTGCACGTAGACGCAGAGCCCTACAGCAACAACAGCAGGGACCCCAAAGGCAGCGCAGAAGGCAGGAGAGGATATTCCGCCCAAGAACAACCCTGCATGGCCTCAGGGAACGGGACATCATCCAGAGGTACCAGTTGAACTGGCAGGCCATTCAGCAGCTGCTGAGAAATATTGAACAGCAGTTGGCCCCCACTTTAGTGACTCCCCGCACTATCCCAACAGAAACAAAGCTGCTTGCCGTACTTCACCTGCTGGCAAGTGGCTTGTTTCAGACAACTGGTGCCCTGGTTGGTGGAATATCCCAACCATCATTCTCTGCATTCCTGCCAAAAGTACTGGATGCCATCATTCGACTGACACCCCTCCACATCTGCTTCCCTAACACACTACAGAAGCAGCAGGAAACTAAACAGGGGTTCTACGCCATCAGTGGCTTCCTGCACGTCCTTAGTGCAATCGACTGCACACACGTACGCCTTGTGCCACCTGCTGCGACTGAACACCTCTACCGCAACAGGAAGCACACACATTCCATCAACGTGCAGGCCATAGTCGATCACCAAGGATTGTTCAGCAACATTGTGGCTAAATATCCTGGGAGTGTACATGACGCATTCATCTTCCGTCACTCTACCATCAACCAACACTTCCAGGATGGACGGTATGGCAATGGACTACTTGTTGGTAAGGACAAAAATTCTACTTATATACACACTGCACAGCAAACCTCTAGGACAAACAACACATACACCACAATAGCAACACCTAGACAGGAACACACTGAGGTACTCACATCACTAGCCATGTTTCAGAAGTCACCATTGAACCGGTCACACCTTTGATTTTACTCCACAGCTTAATGTGAAGACATTAATGAGTGTGGTTGCCTAAATGTCACCTTGCAAATTGGAAGTCTCACAATAACCTGTACACTAATACATTGCATAAGTTTTAAGGGATGGGATGGCCTGGGTACTTTCACATGAACGTGTTAACTACACTTTCATGTTTCAACTCTGCATGGAACTATCATCTCACCCCCACTGAAGACACACGGACACCTGTATGACAAGTCACAATGCTAGGGAGGGCACACTGTACTGAAAAAACAAATACATACTGCTGGCAAATGGTTAGCCAACAAACACTTGCTCAGCCAAGGAAAAATAATCAATGCAAAAGTTTTCACCAACAACTATAGGTTGTCACATTAGTACACAAAAGAGTCACAGACAACACAAGACAACTGCTGCCATCAAAGATCTGTACAGCAGTGCCTCCTACATCTAATTTATCCCATTCTGTGTTTTTCTTTCAGCTGATCAGGGGTATGGCATCCAGCCTTGGCTAATGACACCATTTGGGAACCCAAATACTGCTGCAGAGCGGACATACAATGACGCCCACAAGAGGACACGCAGCATTGTGGAGCGGGCGGACCTTTGGGATCCTAAAGTCAAGGTTCCGCTGCCTTGACATAACTGGCGGTAGCCTACTCTATTCCCCAGAGATGGTCTGTAAGATCATACTCACTTGTGCCATATTGCACAATATTTGTGTAAAAAGGAACATTCCCGTCCTTGAACCGGACCCAGACATGCCTGAGGATGATGAAGAGGAGGATGCTGCCCTGCAACAGGAGGGGGAACAACCTAACACGGCAGCAGGAGTGCGTAGGCGCCAACAGCTTGTCAATAATTTTTTTTCATAATTTCTTATAACAACTCGTATTGCACAATTGTAAATAAACACAGATAACAGACACCACATCATGCTTTGGCCTATTCATTTCTGACCACCTTTAGTTTGAAATTGCTGAAGAAGAATGTTGTCTCATTGAGCAAGAATGCTATACCAATCATCACACCAAAAATAAACATCACAAATGTATGCACAGAGGGTAGGATGTGACATGATACATTACCATACACAGAGGCCAACAGGAGTTCAAATGTGGCAATTACACATGCCTGATCCAGACACCTGAGACAGTCTCTCACCCAGCCCAAAAATGTAGATCATTTGAAAGTCTCATCACACATGTTCAGAGACATGGTGGGACCATCAATGTGTACGTGACCATGTCATCAATAGCTTCTCTCAAGTGTGTGATATGAGCAATACCCAATTGGAACAACATTAGCTGCCACTAACTCATGAGGAGACCTTGAAGTTACAGTGACAACATACACCCAGACAGGTGATAGTGGATCCACATTCCCACACACATGTACACATATGTCATCCAATCAACCAAATATTTGAAAGCAGCCCATCACAGTAGTGTCCCAGTTTGAACCTAGCAGGAAGAATGTAACATGCCACTAAACCAGGTAATGCCGAAAGGGCCACAGACATCAACTAAATATTTGTCATCAGCACATGAGGAACGCTGAGATTTTGCAAACATAGTCATTGGAAAATGGTATGCCAGATTGCTCCAACTCATCAATAGTGCAAACGTCAAATGGGCTAATGAGATGAATGAATGGTTAACAGTGATTCATACCATATGGCCTTACATTAGCCTGCTGCTGCAGGTTTTGCATAACAGAACAAATAAAAGCCATGGATACATTAGCTAATCTGGATGGGCAAATCCTAGGGTGCTGGGGGCCTAAGTCCACCTCTACCGCCCCACAAATATACAAGAATCTTGTGCTTGTGAACTAAACACATGCATAAGGCACATGTGTGTGCTACATGTCAAAAGTAAAACAAAAATCAGAAACACAAATTCATAATGGGACATGGTTAGCCCCATAAAAACTGTAAGTGACTATTGCACTCCCTGTTCGGACTATAGATAAAAGCATCACCATCATAATTGTGGACACATTTTGGAGAAGGAATACATCATGGTATCCCATCCATCATTCCAAAATAGCCATCAGCAATTACCCAAAATATGTGGACAAATATGGTTAATACATTATTTAACGTATCAAAAATATTACAGTGAGAATGCCTTCTATACATACAACAACGGACATGTTTCATAGCTAACCACAAATGTGTATCACATAGCACCGTTTGGCCATGACAAATCACCTTCCCCAAGTTTAAAAAATGAAGACATAATTTAAAAATTGCTCAAATATCTACTCATACAGCATGGGCAACATAATTTTTTCACGTACAGGAGTGCACAGAATGCAGAGTCAAATATAATTTTTCATAAATGTTTCTCATATTTAGCTATGTATTTAAAATTTTCATATCATATTTTTTGACTCTGCATTATGTGCATTCCTGTACGTGGAAAAATTATGACGCCCATGATGTATGCGTGGAAAATATGACGCAACATGGACAATATGTTGGACATCTCATGTACCTTATTAAATTATTAATTTTCATATCATATTTTTTGACACTGCATTATGTGCACTCCTGTACGTGGAAAAAATATGACGCCCATGATGTATGCGTGGAAAATATGACGCAACATGGACAATATGTTGGACATCTCATGTACCTTATTAAATTATTAATTTTTATATCATATTTTTTGACTCGGAATCATGTGCAATGTTATGCGTCATAAAAAAATGACGCACATTGTGTATGCGTGAAAATATGACGCATAACGGGAAAATAAAAACGGCGGCCATTTTATGCAGGAAGTGATGTAATAGGATATCCTGTTTACTAAATCTGTACTGGGAGTTAACTTTCACTTTCACTTTGCAGTCTCTGATTTATCTAGACTGTGTGGTTGTGTGAAAGGTGTTGTCCTGTGTTTAACTGCTTTTGTGTCCTGTGTACCGTGTATTTTGTCTTTTTGTGATCCTAGTCTTGTTGCATAATATTGTCTCAGTCTGTTTAGTCTAGTTTTGTCTAATCCTGTTTTTGTTTGTATTGTCTGTGGGAGTCTGTTCTGGGTAGCATAATTTTGGGGTTAGTTGGGCTATTTTTCTAATTTTTCTTTTTCCTTCACAACTCTACGTTTCCCCATTTCCCACTTTTACTTTATTATTTCATTTGTCTAATTTTTTCAGTAAATATGTCAGGTAGGCCTCGCCTTTCCAGGATGGGTGAGGATGAATTGGGGGGATTCATTTGGCTAGTTTGCCATTTCCTCCCACTGATGCTGGAGGCTGGGGGCCGTGTGATTCAGGGGTATCACACGGAGGCACGGAAAGTCCAGTGGGAGAAGGTGCTCCATCACCTGGTCCGGGTGTATGGGAGCATGCGGAATGTCCATCAATTAAAG
Organism: Pleurodeles waltl; assembly: GCF_031143425.1. NCBI lineage: Eukaryota > Metazoa > Chordata > Amphibia > Caudata > Salamandridae > Pleurodeles > Pleurodeles waltl. The sequence continues at coordinate 571,521,897 of NC_090451.1, read as the reverse complement.
CACCGCTGGGCAGATCTGATATCCAGGGAACAGGACCTGCTGGACCACCTTGGACTCATGATTGGTGGCCATGTTGGTGAGTACAAATCAATTACATGGGAATAATAGAAATCTGTGTGGGGACATGTGATGATAGTTACCCAATCTGCTAGATAAGTAGCTGACTGTGTGTAATGCTAGGGAAACCTAGGCCCATGTTTATACATTTCTATCCCCGATTTAGCGCCACATTTTCACGCAAAAACGGCGCCATCTTACAAAATATATTTGTATTTTGCTAGCTTGCCCCGTCTCTGCGTCAAAAAATTATGCAAATGCTGCGCTACAAAAGTATAAATATGTGCCCTAATGTGTATTTGTTGCACAATGTGTAGTAAGACCAATGCTAGCAGTCAGATGGCTCATGTTTTCAACACATACCAGATGCCAGTAGCTGTATGTAATGTAGTGTTGCATTTGTGTCAGACAAGCGACACGTTAATGCCTCTATTTGTACTCTACAGGTCATATTGGCCAGTGAGTAAGTCATGTAGAAACAACATACCTACATATGTTGACGCCATAGCTAGACAGAAAATTTGTAACCCATGATGATGCTATAAATGTGTGTTGCCTTCACGTCACATGAAGTTAGATATGTTGGCCACACATATGTCACATGTGTGTCTGGTTGCTGTGTGTTGAACATGTCCACCTAGCCTGTTTGATTGTGAGGGGTCATGCAGTCCTCAAGTAACCAGCTTTTGGATGTCTCTCTGGGATGCACATGCTGCGATGTATGGAAGACATTATTGTTGGGGCATACTAATGGAGGGGTATCTTTGACAACACCTGACTGTCCTGGCCACTGCAGGTGTGTAGTAGGGTGTGTAACTGTAGCAGGAGACTAATCCAATGTTAATGTTGAATACAAATTCATCCATGCAGTATGAGCATGTGGGAAAGTGTATCATTACCATGTCACATTCACACAGTGTCATTGTAACTGCAATTATTTGTCACTGCACCCAGTCTGAGTATATTCTTCCTTTCATGCTTTACAGGTGGACCAGCCCCGTACACCGTGGGAGAGGTGGCACATTTTGAGGACCCAGATACCTACAGTGAGTGTGGCCTGAGTGCTATTTTTATTGTTTGCTAGTGATGCATGATGGACTACTGTGTGTTCAACAGAATTCATGATTTGATGCGCTGGCCGTTCATTGGCATTGTTGCTTTAGTGGGATATCAAATAGCACTTCTATTTCCGTAAACCAATACCTAGCCATCTTTCAGATTTAGGGGCTGTAGGTCATTCCAGTTGGGCCGCAATGGGGAATGGGATGAGTCATTTGGAATACACTGGTCAATGTAAGACTTGGTCGGGGACTTGGCATGAACTGAGTCTGCATATCAGACTGACATTCTCCCATATAGCTTTGGCAAATGGCTTTGATGGAAAGTGCATCTTCCTAGTTGAGGATGGACTGTGTACACTGTAGGTTGGATCTTCCGGGGGCATGTACTGCCACAAGGTGAACTAGAAGTGTGTGTGACTTGAGTGCAATGGCCTAGGTGTTCTGTCGACTCATGATAATTGGTGTTCTTGCTCCTCTGTGTGTGTTGTAAAACATGCCTCACTGATAGTATGTGATGTTGGCCTAAGTCATGGCATTTTGACATGTGTGGACCTTGGATGTGACAATGTTTGGCTGACTCCAACGTGTTGCTAGCCCTTCATAGGTGTTGTGTGTGAAGGCACATACTTGTTGAACTATCTATACACTCCTGGGTGTGCATTGAACATGGGATTGTTGGTTGTTATTTCCACACCACCCTCAAAGACTGCCATGTTAATGTGAAACAGGGTACCTAGGACTGTAGAAACCAGTATGTTACACGTACTTGCGACCTTTTGCGACTTGATTTAGAACCTAGGGCCAGATGTAGCAAACTGTTTACAAGTTGCAAATGTCATAAATTGTTCTTTGTGATTTGCAAACGTCTGTTTGTTATTCAGAAATGTATTTTGTGATTCTGAACATACTTGCAAAATGCTTTTCCAAATCGCAAATAGGAAGGTGTTTTCCCCTCCTATTTGCGACTCGCAGTGGTATGCAATTCCATTTGCAACCGAGTACGTGGTCGCAAAGGGAGTCGCAGTTATCCAAGGGACCATTAACTGCCCTGAAATAATCCAAGATTGAAGATTTTGTATTTTTTTCAAAGTGCAGCTCGTTTTCCTTTCAGGTAAACGGGCTACACTTGGGAAAAAATAACCTGCTTTATTTGAAAGCAGTCACGGCCATGGAGGTCTGCTGTTCCCAGCAGGCCTCCATCCCCGTGAGTGCCCATAGTCGCTAAGGGGGCGCAACTTGGAACCCACCTCATTGATGTAAATGAGGTGGGTCTTAGCGACCCCATAGCGACTCGCAGACGGTGTCGGAGACACCATTCTGCATTGCAAATTGCTAGTCGCAATTTTCCAGCTTCCTACATCTGGCCCCTATTGTACACATTCGGTTATGGCCCATGGGTTCAATATTAGCACACAACTAATTACAAATGGCATTGAGTGAGGATTGTGATAGTTATCACATAGAGTGACATATCTAGTGAAGTCAGTATGCGGAAGAGGTGCACCCATAACGTCAGATGCCTTAGGTATAATTTGGATGAGTAGTTTAGGGTGATGTCATCCATCACGTAGAGACATGGATATGTTAGGTGTGAGATGGCCTTATGTATGCATGCTTCACATGTACTTCCTCTGAGCCTTTCAGTGAACTATGTTGTGACAATTGCTGCAACCAATACATTTCTAGTAATGTACAAATAACCCATTGTGCTAATCCACCCAATGCAATTCCAAAGGTAAATATGTGCCTTTTCTCTTCACAGCTGCAAACATGAGTGCCGCAGATCGCAACCATTTTGAGAGGCGTGCCATGAGATACAGGCACATCCTGCAAGTGCAGTGTGGGTACCGGAGGATGGCCCGCAAATATCATTCGGATCGGGCCTCCGGGGCGTGGTGGGCCACACCACAGGCTCCCCCTACATTGCCACCAACAGCCACCAACACCACATCCACCAGGACTCCCCAAGTGGCCCCAGCAACGTCGGGAACAATAGACCCTGGCTCTTCCTCCAGACCTGGACCCAGCCGTGTTGGGATACCAGGACAGTCCAGTGGGCAACCAACTCCTGCCACAACCTCAACCTCCGCCGGCACACAAACAACCTCAGACCCTCCTGTTGACCCAGCTGCCTTCCTGGCATTAACAAGAAAAATGGACAAGCTCGTCAAGAAGGTGGACAACCTGAGGGAGGATATGGGCTATATTAAAAAGCGGGTCCGCTCCATCAGGCGGACACTACGGAGGGCGAACCTGTAGGACTTTTGCCCTGTAGAACTTTTACCCCTCCCCTCTCTCCTCTTTCCTATTTTCTACTGTTAGTTGGGTTTTGGGGATTAGTATTAGGTAAGTATAGGTATTTAGCTTAGTTAGTGTTAGGAAAGAGGGTGGGGGGTCCTTATTCTTTCTATCATTATTTTTTGTGTGGGTGGGTTGGTGGGTGGGCAATGTTGGGATTCCTGTTAAAAAAAATATATATATATACAAAAAACTTTCAAAAAATTACAAAAAAATATATGTTTGTTTAGGATAGTATAGTATGTGTGTAGGTTAGTAAGTGTTGTCCTGCATGTGTCCTGTCTCATAATGGTGGGTGGGGGGTTGATGTTTAGATCGTTTCGTTACATGTGTAGAGTAAGTTTAGCTTAGGTTAGTTAGGGACAGTTGTGGGTTAGTAGTAGTCAGGTTAGATTAGTGTAGGTTTACCTTTCCCTTAGTTGCCTCTTGTGTTACTCAATAGAAATAAATATATAGTTAACCCTTTACATGATGCGTTAGGTGCTACTTTATCATGGCCTTGACATCAGTGTAGCTGAATGTTTTAGTATGACATTTGTGTCCTATGCTCGCCATCCCCAGGAAATTGAGGTTTAACATGCCAGCTACCCGTGTGCTAACTTGGTAAGTATCCACCATTTGGGAGACCCACCATTGGTAGTGTGCATTGATCACCAAGGTTTTGTGTTGGTATGTATCCTACTAAACAAAGAGTGCTTCCAGACTTGTTATTGTGGGTAAATTGAGAGGTCGGACAGCAGTGTGAAGTTCAGGGAGATCTTTGTAGATGAGGAGTTGTTCACACTCTTGTCTTGTTGCTTTCATTGCTGACCTACATCATGTGTGTACTGATTCTGCATGACTTTCCTTCATGGAAGTATACTCCGTAAGGGTGATTGATGCAGTGTAATTTGTTAATGTTTCCTTACATTTTGCAGCATTATTTCTTATTTTAGTATTGCATGGTGCCTACATTTCTCAGCCACCATTAGTTGTCTAGAATAGCTATAGATGGTGCATCATTCTGTCCAACACAGCATGATTGTGTGTGGTTAGTCCCTTCATCAGTTATTTTCATCAAGATGGTAAGGCTATGATGCAATCCTGGCCAATGCACAGATGTTTCAGAATACATGAAATCAGGACAGTAGTACTGAGAATCTACATGGTTGCCACACAGGCACTTTGGAGTTAGGTACTGCACAGTTGAAGTGTGAAATAACACAGAGACATAATAGGTGTGCAAGTGCTATTTATTTATAGGTGCTGTAGTGCAAAATGTCCATTCACCATGTTTGCTGAGTCCGTTCTGGTGCATTCTTACATGGTGATCCTACAGAAGGGGTGTGGATGATGCTCCTGACATGCTGGGGTGATGTCACAGACAGTGCAGAGGGACAGGAATTGGCAAATAGTAGGAGAGAGACATTCACTCGCAATGGGGACAAGTCATACAGTGGATTGCAGAACAGTCATTGAGTGTAGTTGTAGTGAGACTGGCATTTGACAAAACGTAGGACCTTGGTCAAAGTAGGCCATGGTGCAGGGACTAGTGCTTCCGGGTACTCTTCCGTGTGAATGTTATCTGTTCCATGTCTTCTTCTTCTGATGTGTGTGTTGCCTGGTTTGTCCTTGTTGTTGTTGGTTGTGAAGGGGCAACACACACCTCAGTGTTAGAAGACATGGAGGCAGACATCCCGGGGGCTGCTCCCTGTGGAGTTATGAAGGGCAGTACTGCAGCAAGGAGGGCCTGCTGGTTTTTCAGAATGGCAGCCACATCACAATGGTAGGCAGCCAGGTCGGCCCTGAGGGGTTCTATGTTGCATTTGTGCACACGTTGACTGGATTGCAGTTGTAGTTGTTGTGTCAACTGGATGACAGCTGTGCAGATTTCCTTCTGTGTTTTGACAAGTTCCTGCAAGAGAGATGTTCGGGTTTGCATAGCAGCTGCCTGATCCTCAGAAGACATCATGCACGAACGCACCCCCTCAAGGCTGGCTGCCATAGTTTGCATCCCCACCCGCAACTCCTTGGCCAGCTCCCGCTGTACCCCAACGACGGTTCTTTCGAAGCTGGTGCCAGTGTCGTCAGAGTCCTCAGCTGTGTTGGAGCTGGCAGGTCTTACAATTGGGGTGGCGGGTGGTTCTCCTGTGGTGGCTGCTTCTTCTGTGCTCCTCCTTGTGACTGAAGGTGGGGTTTGGAGGCTTTCAAGGACCATTTGGATGGTCTCCTGTGGAATGTTTATGGGCTCGTCATCCATGTCATCAGGGAAATCAGGGACAGGCATATCGTCAGGAGATCCATGTTCCTCTGCAATGAAACGGGGTACAATTAGTGTGTCTGTGTTGTGACAATTTTGCACTAAGATACAAGCCTTTGGATGCCTTAACTTTGTGCTCTGTTTTTGTCTTGGTATCTGCTGTCCTTCATATGGGCATTGTTGTAGGCCTATGGCCCACCTGTGTGTCACATGTATGATATGGAGTTATCAGACTTGTCTGCCTGATCGCCTCTAGGTGTTGCTTTGTCAAAATTTAGGAATGGGCATGTTTTTGTCCTACTCCTCCCTCTGTGTTTAACTATTCTTATGGAGGGACATTTTGTTGGGTGGGCTCTCAATATCCTACATGAGATTACTGGCTTTCTAGGCATCAGGATAGCTAATGGTGTGGGGGACTAAGTCTGACACACTTGTAATTAACTCTGTCACCCTGATTCTTTCTTTTTGCTCTGGCTAACTAGCAGTGCCTCTGGTCTCCCACAGCAAAGGAATGTTTAGACATCCGAGCGCATGACATCTTTGGAACTTCTCAGGGAAGTCGTGGTCACTCAGATCCTACACAATTCTCTCTTTTCCAGTATGTTCTCATACACAAATGACAAAGACAGTACTTGTTTAATATGATGATTTCATTGTACAACTGACTTGTACATATTTAGGTATGAGCCACAATAACCCAAACAATACAAACTGTTAGAATTAGAATAGTCAGCAGGAGAGTAAAACATTAGTCCAAAGCTATCATGCAGCCTAACTGTTTTCACTATCCCTCTGCTTGTTCTATTATAGCACAGCATGTTAAGCTTGGAGCTTGCCTGTCTGAATCACTGGGGAGACATCATCCCTCATATCAGAGCAATGGCCTGCGATCTGGTTCTGCATCTGCAGCAAGGCATGCAGCGTCTAGTTGTGGTTCTCTGTTTGGAAACTCCCTCTTGCGTGTCTTGGGACAAGGAAGTGATTTTATGAGTCATATGTCATCGTGATGACAAAGTGTCCCTACGCAGGAATGCCAAATCTTAACCCCTACCACATCTATCGGCAATGTACCAGACTGTATCCTTGACTAGGACACAGAGTGAATATGTTCTGGCAAACTCCAGTGCAGAAGTAGGCAAAACAGTGTGATTTGACTAATTAACAACACCGTAGGACTGGCTATTTGCTAAATTAACTGATAGGAAGGCCAATAAAAAGCATTTAGTGCAAAGTGCTCTGAGGCTCTTAGATGTGAGCAAATGAGTAAAAGTACATTCAGGGCAAGGTGCACAAAGGCCTAAAGCCTGAAGCTAATGCGCAAAGTATACGTTACACTTACAACACTACACTTTGACTGGCTGTGGGTGTTGTGAATGCCCTGGCAGCACACTTGCCTCTCAGGACCTGCCCCAAACACTTTTTATTCACATTGCCCGAAATGTACATGTGACGTGGCATATCCTATGCATGTCAATGTTAGGATGTGGTATGGATGTAAACATTGTTGATGTTTGAAGATGATGTTGGGTCATGCGTGTTTAATTGGATTGGCCTGTTTATCGTATGAAGGTTCTATTTGGTTGTCAGACTGTGCAGGTGTGTTTCAGTGACCAGTTGCCTGTGTCCCCTCCTCAATGTTGTTGTCTGAGCAGTATGACATTAGTGATGTAGCCTTGTTAGCCAGGCACGTGAGAGACCCTGACGTATGCAGCATATGTGTGTCCTTAGTGCTGTGTGGCTCCTATTGCTGTTTACTTTGCCTTATGTATGTGGCAAGTATGGACATTCGGCATTTGAGTGTACTGGTGCCTTTGTATTATTTCTATGAATAGTTGCAGATGTCATCCTCACCCCCTAATTTAGGTATGTATGTTCCATGGGGAGGTTCCTGCCATTTGGTACTATAGCTGCACAGAGATGAGAGGTGTTCTTGTCAACTGTTGTGGCAGTTACATTGCAGTTGTTGTTTTGGCTACTGCATTACTGATAGGGACCTAGTTGATGTAGGATAGATTTTGCAAGACAAGTGCCTGGATGTGAGTTTGACGTAGTGGCCTTCCCACCTGTCGCTGCTTTCCCTTGGCTCTATTGTTGTACTTACAGGATGGCCCCATGGGACTGTTGTTGGTGCTGTATTTTGTCGTGCCCCAGATTCAGTCTGTGCTGGCCATGCCCCCCTGCCGTGCCCCTTTACCCATGCCACTTCATATATGTGCTGACTTACATGCATTGTGTAGTAGGTATCCCCCCCCTGCTTACAGTCCCCATTATTGCAATTTAATTCCCCATGCGACTTACCCTGCATGTGCGTTGTCTCGTGGTAGTCTGCGCTGTCCTGTCCTTGAATCCCTGTGACGATCTCCTCCGGGATGACGGTTGCGACCATCTCCTCCATGTGGTCCAGGGCCTCCTGTTGTGCTGGACTCTCCCCTCCAGTCTGCATTGCTGCCTTCCTGTTCCTGGCCATTTTTTCTTTTGTCCTACGTTTGCAGTCATGCCAGCGTTTCTTACACTCAGTGACTGTGCGGCGTTCTTCAGCCACACTGTTGATCTTGTCCACAATTTGTTTCCATATGGCCTCTCTCCTACTGAGTGGCAATTTAGAGGTGATGAACAATTGGTGCTGGTGTTCCGTCACCTCTTTCACCAGGATTTCCTGCTCCTCTGCACTGAAGCGACACTTTCTTTTTTTTCTAAAAATGTCCTGGTTCCGGTATGGATCCTCCTGGCTGGTTCCTGGTCTGCTGTCATCCTCCCGGGGTCTGTACTGGCTACTGGGATCCATTTTGGCTCTCCTCTGCTGAAAGGGCAGTTTTCGCGCTAATATTTGACGCAATAGCGTCAAGAAAAACAACGCTTTCCGGTTTGCGCTGTCGTAAATCGACCCACAGTGATTTGCGTCGCGTTAACGTTGGTTTCCTTTACGACGTAACGCCGCTGTGTGCGTCACGAAATAATGACTCCTACCTGTTGGTTGCGCCGCCGTACGTCAAGGTATAAATTTGACACCCGCACGGCGCATCCAAATGACGTTAGCCGGCGCTAATTTTTTTGACGCAAAACTGCGTTAGCGCAGTTTTGCGTTAAAAAGTATAACTATGGCCCAATGAGTCTCAATTTAATAAGCCCTACAATAGGTTTTAATGTAAGGTCTAGCCTTAGGCTGAGGAGTGGAGTATTCTGGCCAAGTTTTGTCAATGATCTTATGGATTTATTTTCTTCGATTCACAGGCTTGAGTCATCAGAGTGGCCCTAAGGTTCAGCTCCATAAACAACAGTGTTGATTGCTTGAGCTTTATAAATTTCTCTTGCAGGGGAAATTGAATAAACAGAAGGGCAGTTAGCACACCTGAGGATAGCTGAGGCTCTATGCTTTATAAGAAGGGGGCATTTGGTGATTTGCAGCCTCCATCAGTTAGAGTCAGATTACCTGATACCCACATAATTGTACTTGGTCACACTCTCAAAGCAGATCTCCCTCAAACTCATCACCCTCCTAAAGCGTTTCTTGTGGTTGAAGCACATAAATCTGGTCTTCTTAGTATTAATTTCCAACCTGTGTATATCACAAAAAGAGTAAACCTAGATAGAAAGGTTTGGAGACCCTTAAGGTACTTGGAAGTATTAGTTAGTATAAGTAGGGTATCTGATGCAAAAACTAGTCCCAGGACCCTCTCCCCAGCTAGTCTTGGGACATCGTTGTTGCAGCCAGGCAACACATTTAGGCTGTCATTTAAGAAGAAAGACAGTCGAGGCTAGGACGCAACACTGAGAACACCTTTATCAACCCTGATTTAGGATGTTAACTAGCACTTAGGGGCATATTTATACTCTGTTTGCACCGAATTAGTGTCATTTTTTTTTACTCTAATTCGGTGCAAAACTAACTCCATATTTATACTTTGGTGCTCAACCCCTCTAGCACCAAATTTATGGAGATAAAGTCATTTTTTGAAAGTGGAGACCTACTTTGCCTTAATGAGATGCAAGGTAGGCATTCCCGTGCAAAAAATGACTCTATGGCCTTAACGCCATATTTAGGGGCATATTTATACTCTGCGGCATATTTATACTCTGTTTGCACCAAATTAGTGTCATTTTTTTTTACTCTAATTCGGTGCAAAACTAACTCCATATTTATACTTTGGTGGTAGACCCATCTAGCACCAAGGCCCTGATTTAAACTTTTTTTGTACCGCATTAACGTCATTTTATGACACAAAAGTGGCGCAAACTTACAAAATATTGGCCCTTATTTATACTTTTTGCTGCAAAACTGCACTAACTCAGTTTTGCACCAAAAAGTTTAGCACCGGCTTGCACCATTTCTGTGCACCAGCCGGGCACCATATTTATGGAATGGTGCAAGCCGGTGCAAAGGGTAGGCTAGAGTTTTAAAAAATGACTTTAATCGGGTGGGGCTGGCAGTATAGAAGAAGAGGGTTTAGCACCAAAAAATGGCTTTTGGCAGGTTAGAGTAAAAAAAAAATGACTCTAACCAGATTAGCGTCATTTTATGGTGCTAAACCTACCATGCCACATGACTCCTGCCTTAGAAAAGGCAGGAGTCATGCCCACCACCCCAGTGGCCAGCACAGAGGACAGGGGTCCCCTGGGCATGGCCATTGCACCCGGTGACATGTATAGGGGCCCATTTCAGGGCCCCCTATGGCACTTTCAAAAATAAAATGCACTTACCTGTACTTACCTGGGATGGGGTCCCCCATCCTCGCAGTCCCTCTAGTGTGGGTGGGGGTGCCCCTAGGGCCTAGAGAGGGTACCTCTGGGCTTATTCCATGGTGTTCCACCATGGAAATAGGGCCACAGGTCCCCTAACACCTGCCCTGACCCAGGTCTTAAAAAATGGGGCAAAGCAAGCTTTGCCCTATTTTTTGACCCCTCCTCCCTCCCTTGCACCATTTTTACATGGGAGTATAAATATGGTGTTAAGGCCATAGAGTCATTTTTTTGCACTGGAACGCCTACCTTGCATCTCATTAAGGCAAGGTAGGTTTCCACTTCCAAAAAATGACTTTAACTCCATAAATTTGGTGCTAGACGGGTCTAGCACCAAAGTATAAATATGGAGTTAGTTTTGCACTGAATTAGAGTAAAAAAAAAATGACGCTAATTCAGTGCAAACAGAGTATAAATATGCCCCTTAGCCTCAAACAATGATGCTAATCTGGTCAGAATCATTTATTTTGACTCAAAACTGCCTAACGTCAATTTTTTTTAAGCTAGCCTACCCTTTGCACCGGCTTGCACCATTCCATAAATATGGTGCCCAGCTGGTGCTAAAAAATGGTGCAAGCCGGTGCAAAACTTTTTGGGGCAAAACTGCCTTAGTGCAGTTTTGCACCAAAAAGTATAAATGAGGCCCTTAGTGTCCCACCTGACCTAAGCTAAATTGCCTTCATGAAGGCGAGCAATAGTTTTGAAAGAGCACACGGGATTCCCATCTCATCAAGCACTTTCCACAGCATTCTCCTTGAGACCAGATCAAATGAGGCAACATAGAGGTTACCGTCACCGTACTTGCTTGGCAAACAACTTTCGGATGTTATCCAGGAGACTTATAGGGCAATAATTCCCTGTTAGTTTTTGCAGCCCTTTAAAAAGAGGGAGCCATATGTATGGCCTGGTATGCATTCCCCTTGCACCGTGCAAACCTTAACTGAAATTTATAAATCCACACAAGGCCACCTTGCATGGCCCTGCGATGCTTAGTTAATGAGTACTGTAACACAGCGCAAATCACTGCTATGTTACTCTGCGCCAGGGAGGCATTTCCATGGGAGTTACCACGCAACATCAATTGTTTCCCAAATTTAGAAGAACTTAGGGGCATATTTATACTCTGTTTACGCCGGAATTGCGTCGTTTTTTTTAACGCAATTCCGAGGCAAAACTAATTCCATATTTATACTTTGGCGTTAGACGCGTCTAGCGCCAAAGTCCATGGAGTTTGTGTCATTTTTTAGCGTGGACACCTACTTTGCGTTAATGAGATGCAAGGTAGGTGTTCCCGTCAAAAAAATTGACTCCGAGGCATGTGCGCCGTATTTACACTCCCGGGCAAAATTCACGCCCGGGAGTGGGCGGGTCAAAAAAAATGACGTACGGCCGCTTTTGCGCCGTTTTTTAGCGCCTGGAAAAGGCATGCGTTAAGGGACCTGTGGGCTCTGAAGGAGCCCAGAGGTGCCCTCCCATGCCCCCAGGGACACCCCTGTCACCCTTGCCCACCCCAGGAGGACACCCAAGGATGGAGGGACCCATCCCAGGGACATTAAGGTAAGTTCAGGTAGGTATATTTTTTTTTTTTTTGGGTGGCATAGGGGGGCCTGATTTGTGCCCCCCTACATGCCACTATGCCCAATGACCATGCCCAGGGGACAGAAGTCCCCTGGGCATGGCCATTGGGCAAGGGGGCATGACTCCTGTCTTTGCTAAGACAGGAGTCATTTCAATGGGGGTTGGGAGTGAAAAGAAATGGCGCAAATCGGGTTGAGGCGAAAAATTTGCCTCAGCCTGACTTGCCCCATTTTTTGGCGCCCAAGCTCCATATCCCCCTACGCCGGCGCTGCCTGGTGTACGTCGTTTTTTTCCACGCACACCAGGCAGCGCCGGCAGCTAACGCCGGCTAACGTCATTGATTAAATACGGCGCCCGCATGGTGCTTCAGAATGGCGTTAGCCTGCGCTAATTTTTTTGACGCAAAACTGCGTTAGCGCACTTTTGCGTCAAAAAGTATAAATATGGGCCTTAAAAACCTGAATGCACCAAAAAGATATGCTTCCCCAGGATGGATGTGAACGACTGATTAAGTGTCCCTAGCACATCTCACACATTTTAATCTTGCCCCGTACCCCATTTGAACTAATGAAGAGACTTGTTTTCAGGGGGTAGAGACAATTTTAACCTGCACTTTTTCCACAGTTCCCACCATGTCTATTACAAAAGAGACTCTTCTCCTGGGGGAGACGAGACCCTATGATGATGCCACTGACATTTGGTACTTTAGTAGAAAATACATACCACCAAATGAAAGTAGTCAATGAGAGTGTCATTGCCATTTTGAGAAGAGACTCGAATTTTGTGAAAATGGTGTGGGTGCACTCCCATTGATTTTTCTAAAACCTTGGAATGCGTCAAAATGCTATGTCTTCCATATTTTTGTTTCTCCTTGTTACTTCCTCTTTCATTGATCAGCACACATAGAGGAATATGCCTCAGGGAATTGTTTTTGTGCCGGAAGGTGTCCTTTCTGCCCATCAACAATCCTGCATGCATGGTACAAGGGTGCATGTGTTAGCACTAGACTGCTGAAAGGGCCCGGCATAGGGGAAAAGGCTGAAATGCACTATATTGACTTAAATAAGAACATTCTTGCCCTTTTCCTGTCATGCAGTGCAGCACAGCAAGGTGACTTGCTGCACTGCACTGAGTGACAATCTCATAAATATGCCCCTTATTTTATTAAATAGCTAGCATCTCCTTAAGTGACTTTGAGCCCATTTTGTTGGAAAACCTAAAGACAGCTTCAGTCGATTTTTCAAGCTGTTGTATTCTAACCTTACAGGGATGATCTCATTTAAAAAAGAGCCCATGGTACTGAACAGTGTGCCATGAGCCAAATAGGGTTTCTGTATGATCCTAGGGGCACAAACATTCATAAAAGATTTTGCTAAGTTTGCCTGTAAATGCAAATCCTCCATAAAGTATACAAAAGAATTAGGAAGTTTAAGCAAACCATCCGCCATTTGTGCCACTAAAAGGGCATTATGGGTGGCTAAGTTGTAGCAGCGTAGCATCTATTTTGTGGAGCTCCGCTGCGTGAGGGCTATCGCTCATCGCCAGCACTGGGGCAGAAGCAGTGTTGATGCTGGAGGGCTCCCTATTTCCTTGTGAGAGCAGCGAGCTTCAGCTCTGTGCTCCAGTGAAGATGGTGAGTCCATAGATGGAGTGATCGCGGTCCTGACTGCCAGAGCATAAAGGTGGCAACCGCACCATGATCGCACTTGCAACGGCTGCCGGCAAGCGACTATCACCCACACGCACAGGAGCAGCTGCCATGGGATTGCACAAAGAACAAGCGATCTCAGATGCCAATCCAGAGATACAAGGTGAGCACTGCCATCATACTTTCACTGCCAATTAACAGAGCAAAGGCCCGAACGGACGCCCTTCCCCCATAGATAGGCATGGGTGAACCTCTGTACTACGGCGGATTTTCAGTCGGCAGCTCACTGACCTACTGAATGCATAGTGGGTCACAGAGGCCTAGGAACCCACCAATATCATGCCCTGCAGCACTCTGAGGGACTGTAAATGCCCCCCAGCCTGGGAGAGATGATGACAGGAGACCCTGAATCTCTGGCCCTATATAGAATAGATGCTGCTGACCCTCTTGCCTCCCTTAATCAAAGTACAGGCTGCCCCCATAAAATGAAAGAGATGGGCCTATATTTTTACTCAGTTTGCGCTGAAATAGCGTCATTTTTTTTACGCTAATTCAGCACAAACTTAACTTCATAGTTATAATTTGACACTAGACCTGTGTAGTGTCAAAATATTGGAGTTAACTTCATTTTCTGGATGCGTGAAACCACCTTGCGTCAATGAGATGCAAGGTAGGCATTCCCGTCCAAAAAATTACTCTAAGCCCCTAGTGCCATATTTATCCACCTGTGCAAAAAAATGAGGCACGTATGGGAAGCAGACCCAAAAAATGACGTTAACCCTGATTTGCGTCAAATTATAACACCTGGGTCAGACTAGGCATTACAATGAGGCCCACACACCACTACTTAAGGAAAACACACAGAAGCAACATTGGCATCCCACAGGACAAGATGTAAATGTTACTGCTCCAGCCCGGGAGACAACGCAGAAGACAACAACCACAACAGCAACCACCACCACTACTGTAGTAACCACAACCACCATTACGCCACCCACAAAGGAAACGCAGAAAGCAGGAGAGGATATTCAGGAACAGGACAACCCTTCTTGGGCTCAGAGAACAAGATCTCATTAGCACATACCGACTCAACCGGCAAGCCATACTACGCCTGATGCACCGCATTGAGCCACAGATCACAGCCAGCCTGCAGACACCACATAATATACCACCTGTCACAAAACTGATAGCTGTCCTCCATATGGTGGCAAGAGGCTCATTCCAGACCACGGGTCCACTGGTTGCTGGTGTGTCACAGTCGTCCTGCTCAGTCTTCCTGCCAAAGGTGTTAGACGCAATCATCTCTCTGACACCCCGCCACATCTGCTTCCCCAACCCCCAGCAAATGGAGCAGGAGATAAATGAGGGATTTTACAAATTTGCTGGGTGCAATGGACTGCACCCATGTCCGACTTGTCCCACCTGCAGCAACAGAACATTTATACAGAAACGGGAAGCAAATGCATTCCATAAATGTGCAGGCCATAGTGGACCACCGTGGACTATTTACAAACATGGCAAAGTATCCTTGTAGCGTCCATGATGCCTACATATTCAGGCACAGCAGGATCAATGAACACTTCTAGGGTGGCCAATATGGCAATGGCCTTCTTGGGGGTACGTCAACAAGCCTAGCAATATACACACAACACACCAACCCTGTAGGACACAAACGCCATACATCACACCAACAACACATGGCCAGGGTTACACAGATGTGCAGGTAACAATACATATGCATCATGCTGCAGTACAGCACAATCAGTGCACAGCACAAACACATACATCCACATATACGTAAGACACCCACAACTTGACAGGCACACCACGTGGATGATAGGTGGAGATATGTACCCTTTGCTAACAGAGGATGTCCACAAACCACTACAAGTGCCCACAGGTTGGCTACTACATACACTTCACACATTACACCAAACAAAGAATAGCACAGCAATGTCAATGGCATACACCACGCTCATGTAACGAAAGTCAAACATAGGCACAGACCCCTTAAATCATGCCGTGCAGGTCTATGCCAGAACAAACATCCAATTCCAGACAACTGGTGACAAGATCAACAACATCTCATCTACACATACCTGACTTACCTGTAGTGTGTATATACATATGCCTGATGCATTGGGTCATATACAAAGGAATACAATATAACTGCCATCACATACCATGTGCCAGATTTGTGAGAAGTGGCACCACACCTACTGTAGTGCCACCTGTAGTGCCACCTCACATGCACCGCTTAATGACCCTCATCACCATCATGCCTGTAACGTAAACAATAAATGACCCACCACGGGGCAGAGTCACTGTTAGACAGTGCAGATCATGTATGCTATAGTGGGACCCTGTAGGAGTATTTAAGACATCACTGACCTTACATGCACTGTGCCAAGGGACACATTTGCAAAGTAGCTGAGCTCCATTTAACCTTAGTATGGTACCACTTTTTTAATTTCAATTTCCTAATGAATTTGAAAGTATCAATCCTAGTCTGGGTATAGTTAAAACAGCCAGTTGGGCAGAACGACAGACCCAGAGATAAGAGGTCCTCTTCCACAGCAGTTTTTTTCTACGCCCCTTTGTTGAGTCAGTCAGTCAAGTCAGTCAAAATAACTTTATTCGGCAGTTGCCATAAAAGTACAAACCAAGACACATTTACCGATCTATAAATAGTAAAAATAAAACTTAATACCATTGCTGAAAACACCACATGAGCATCCAATCTAAAACCCCTTAACATACATAGATAAATATACAAGACATAATTAAAAATCACAAAGTCAGAAAAGTACAAATATTGGCTTTAAAATGATATACTATACGTGCATAAATTTTTTAAAAAGGAGTAGGCCTTTTCCTAATACTTAAGGAAGCTGTGACAAAGTCTAATACATGATGACAAATTTGAATATCAGACAATCTCTGAAAATATAGTAGGGCTTCCTTAAAATGAATGGGTCTAAGAAGACGTAGCGTAGGTAAAATAAAAGCCCCTCTAGGAGTAGCGTATAAAGGGCAAAAAAGAAAAAAGTGCAAAGTGCTCTGAGTTGATTTGGAGTCACAGGGACAAAGTGGTAAATCCTTTTTCCAGAAACATGGTTCGGGGAAAGCTACCTTAAAATGAATTAGATTAAGTCTAAAAAGTGTTAAAAAGGAAATTGTTCTAAAACTCGAAAACCAAGTCAAATAGGGTTCAAGGCATGGAACGGTCACGATCCGAGAGTAGGAATCAAAGGATTTCAATTTCAGGGAATTATAAAATCTCAACTCTGATATATGCTTGAAGTAAGTAGACTTCAAGACAGACCTAGAGTTTATAGTTAACAAATGAGGGTCATCAAACATGTATCTAAGGCCTAGGTTCTCAAAGGAGTTTTGCAAAAACATAAGCCAAGGAATCCTATTTGAATTTTCCAAATGTAGACAGTCAGAGATACAGTCTTGAACCAAACTTGCCGTAGGGTTTGACCAGCATCTGATCCAGAGTAATAGGGGGGCCATAAAGACCCTATCCTCCAAAAAGCACTGACCAAGTTCTTCATGGCAGATGATATTTGCGGTGCATTTTGGAACCAACAATAATCTGCGCAGGAATTTATTTTCAACACTCTGAAGAGACGGTATTTTATTATAGCCCCAGACGCCTGCCCCGTAAAGGACTGATGCAGTGCATTTGGAATTGTAAAGAATTTTCAAGTGTGCAGGGGGCCTGTGACCTAATTTATTTGAAAAGCGAAAAATTGCTTCGTTGTTCCTTATCAACTGTTGAAGCTTAAAATTAATGTGTGTCTTCCAGGACAAAGAGGAACTCATGTACATGCCTAGATAACAAAATTCTTTGACCTTAGTAAGGGTGTGCCCTCCCATAGTAAATTGTTTAGACTTTGTATTATGTGGGCCACAAGTCATAACAAAAGTCTTGGGGTAATTTACTTTCAGATCAAGGTTCAACATAAAATCATAAAATACATCCAGTAGTCCCTGTAAACCGTTTGCTGTACGAGCAATTAAAACTGCATCGTCTGCATTTAATAAAACTGGAAGTTGTCTCTGGCCCATCCTCGGTATATCCTTTGCATGTTTTAACAGTGAATCGTAGAGCCCATTAATGTAAATCAGAAAAAGAAAAGGGGCTAAGGTACATCTCTGCCTTACACCCCTAGTTGACGGGATGGGGGAGGTTCTCTGCCCGTGTGAGCCGGCCTGGACAGAAATCGTTAGGTCTGTGTGTAGGCGTTTAATAAGTTCCAATAGTGGTGGATCGCAGCCTAAGGCTTCCAAAATTTGCCATAACTTTGACCTATTAACCATATCGAAGGCACTGGTTAGATCGATGAAAGCCATGTGAATCGACTCTTTTTTGACTGTCACGTATTTGCTGAGTATCAGCTGCAAGTTTAAGACTTGCTCAACTGTGCCTACACCAGGTCTGAAACCGAATTGAATAGGTGATAAAATCTGGGCCTCGGACACCCAATCTTCCAAACGGGACAGGATCACGCTACCTAAAATCTTTGCCGTCGAATCGATAAGAGAAATTGGTCTGTAACAAGAAGGATCTTGTCTATTTCCTTTTTTGAAGATAGGAACAATAATAGCCAATTTCCATGAGAGGGGCACGTTACTATTTACCACACTATTCAACACATTGGTAACTAACGGACCCCAAAGATCAATTTCTGATTTAAAAAGATCAGCGGGAACCCCATCGGGGCCAGGAGCTTTCCCCTGCCTTGATCTGTCAATGGCATTTTTGACCTCATAGAGATCAAAAATGATGTTTGGGGCCTTAGTTTTGGAGTCTGAAATAAAAGGTGCAGAGGAATTTACATACATATTCTCATAAGTTTCTGAGCAGAAGACTTTCCTGAAATGAGTTAGCCAGACGTCCTCAGCTATAAGACATTCATTTGCCAAGGAATGGTTATCAGAAAAGTAAGAGTGATTTATCACTCTCCAGAATTTAGAAGTATCCTTCTGTTCAGATGCAGCCAAAAGTTCGCCCCAGGCCCTAGACCTAATTTCTGATTTCCGTTTGTCAATGGCAGCCTTATAATCGGCTCTTGCTATTTTGACTAATTGACGGGAGAAAGGAACTGCTTTAAGTGCAACTTTAAGTTTTTTATGGGCGGATGAACACGCAGAATCGAACCATCTGTGGGCCACCTGCCCCTTCGAGGGCCTGTCCGCCGCCAGGGCGCGTGAGATATCAATGCTTAAGGATTCAAATTCACGCACTATGCGGTCAGAATCTAACTGCTGGGACAGACACATATGAATCGAGTCAGACCTACTTCTTACAATTTCCTGGTTAAAAATGTTTGGATCTATTTTGTCCCGTTTTAGACGTATGCCACAATTTGGATTATAAGCAGTAGCAATGCTCAAGCTTTTATTCTTGGGTGCCTGGAAATTTTTTAGGTCCAATATGATGCTAAGGGGGTTATGATCGCTTGCACAATGGGGCGTAATCTTAAATTCTTGAATTACATATAAATCAGAGGAGCTGATAAGTATGAAGTCGATAATGCTCCCCCTCAAATTCCCTGTAAAGGTTGGTGTATTACAGGCGTCAGGGGCCAATTTCTCGATTACATGAACCAGATCAAATTTAGAAGTAAAAAGGTTTAAGGCATCTCCTTCAGATGTATGGTTAAAATGAATTACTGACTCTCTGCCCTCGGCAGGAAAGGCACACAGATCCATGTGTTCTTTGCTGCACAGAGGAGTATTGAAATCGCCCACCCAGATAATAATTAGATCACTATTCTGCAAAACATGTGAGGAATCTATAAGGTCCGATACCTCTTCCAGATGACCCATAAGGAGGCCCCGAGGGATATTATTGTAAAAATTTAAAATTAGGATATCCTTTAGGCCACTAATAGAGACCAAGACAACCATAAAATAAAGAGAAGACCAAATTAAAGACACATTTAAAAGCGGAAGATGTACGGAGACAAGAACTAAAAGGCCACCACTAGCTCTCCCCATTTGGGAGGTTAGTGCTGGCTGACACAGAGAGGTGAAACCGTTCAGAAGGAACGTATCTTTGGACCAGGTCTCCTGTAGACAGATTATATCGTAGGAGGAAATAAAACTCTTCCAGCCCGAATTGTCAGATTTGGATCGCAGCCCTGCTATATTCCAGCTAAGCAGAGTTAATGGTCTAGACACAGGGCATGACATTAGAACTTTAGTATTTATAGGAACTTTCAGATCCAATTCAGGGTTTCCTGTGTCCCAGGTACATTCCACGTCGACGTTCCCAGCCTTCGGTCTCTCCCTGTTAGAAAAACAGGGGTGGAACACCGATAGTCAATCGTTCTTGTCAAGACGTCTAAGAGTCGAGAACCGGTTGCTAGAGGGTACAGTAACCTGTAATTGAAGCCTTTCTGGGTCTGGTCTGTAAATACTAGAATTAGTGACAGTGTGGCTTGGTAGGAGCACAGGGTCGTAAAAATGACACAAGGGATGTATTTGAATCCTGTTATTTGACATATTACAATGGCCCAAACTGGTCAAAAAAAGGTCTACTGAACGAGGATTAGCAAAATTTAAAACGACATAGTCTCCCTCCTCCAATACCTTGGAATATCCTACCCTCCTCACTCTTCGGGCCATGAGAATCTTATCATTATAAAAACAATTAGATTTGAAATTAGAGTTCAGCCAGTGACCAGCTTTTCTGATTAGGGAGTGGGTATCTTCTTGTTTGGAGCACTCCAGGGGAGGAACATTTGAGAGAACCAAAACGTACGGATTACAGGCAGGTGGTAAATGTAAAAAGTCTGCATGGTTAGTAAGTTTATTTGGACCTTTGTCGTGTGTCCTAGAGGAAGAAACTTCCCTTGTCGACCCTAATACAGGGTTGTCATCATGAGTTCCTTGGCCAGAGACGGCTTGTGGATCAAGCGAAGAATTACTTACACCTTGGGGTACCAAAGTAGAGGGAGGAGTGGGTTGGTGGGCTGGTTCGGGACTATAATGTATTCCCGTACATAGAGGACCTGATTTTAAGAAACTAGATAAGAACCTGGTCAAATCATTACAAAAACAATCAAGCTTCCTAGCGATCAGAGTGGTAATTTTTGCCTCTAGAGTTGTGCAAAAGGATTTGAGTGTCTGGTCAATAAAATTAGAACAATCTTCAGGAGCATCCTTATTCTGAGGGCATTCAGGGAAGGAGACCAGGGAAATTGGGGGTTGGTCACTTTGGGCAGGGAAGGTAGGTAGTTTCTTTTTGGAGCCCAGGGCCTTTTTTGTGTTTTTGGGGTTTTTCCCGGCTCTCCTCTTCTTCAGTGGAGGAGAATCGGCCTGAGAGCATGAGCTTTCAAGAGGAGAAGTGGCTAAACGGGGAGAAGAATTGATTCGGTCGGTAGTGGGGAGTATATCAACGCCCAACTGACTGGTATTCAGAGGCGAAATCAGTGATAAAGGACCAGTTCTTGGAAAGGTGGAAATGTGAACGATAGGTTCCAAAGGGGGGTGTTGAACGGTACTTTGAACAGCCCCAATCCTTTCTTCTACATGTTCAAGTTCTGATTCGATGGCCCCCATCACGGAAGATAAATAGCTAGTAATGGAGGACTGAAGGGAGCTGGACCCGGCTTCCCCCTTCTGAACATTAGTCTTTCTTTTCCCCATATTTAATAACAAACTCACACAGTATCTAACACGGCTCCCAGATGGAATTACCACAGGTGGAGGGAGTAGACGTTAGGGGGGGCCCAGCCCGGCCTCTTCCGGTTGATGACGGGCGAAGGACGGGCCCGCCCTTGGCCCGGGCTTTGCCCGGGCGCCGCCCGCGCGCGTCCCGCGACGGCGGGAGCGCAAATCAGATTTAAAGTGCTCCTGCCCTGTATGCCGCCTCCTCCTTCCTCCAAACGTGCTTCCCGCGACGGCGGGAGCGCGAGTCAGATTTAAAGGGCTCCTGCCCTGTATGCCGCCTCCTCCTTCCTCCAAACGCGCTTCCCGCGACGGCGGGAGCGCGAGTCAAATTTAAAGGGCTCCTGCCCTGTATGCCGCCTCCTCCTTCCTCCAAACGCGCTTCCCGCGACGGCGGGAGCGCGAGTCAGATTTAAAGGGCTCCTGCCCTGTATGCCGCCTCCTCCTTCCTCCAAACGCGCTTCCCGCGACGGCGGGAGCGCAAGTCAAATTTAAAGGGCTCCTGCCCTGTATGCCGCCTCCTCCTTCCTCCAAACGCGCTTCCCGCGACGGCGGGAGCGCAAATCAGATTTAAAGGGCTCCTGCCCTGTATGCCGCCTCCTCCTTCCTCCAAACGCGCTTTGTTGAGTCAATACCTTCCTATGTGAGAGATACCACACATTTTTTAAAAATCATTGAGGACATTGAATGGGAAGATGATTTTCTACTGTTAACCCTAGATGTGACCAGCCTCTATACAAGTATAGATCATGATTTGGGGGTAAGAGCTATCAGACACTTTCTCAGAGCGAGATCATTATCTTTCTTTTTCCATTCGGAAATGCTGTGCACTATGATTGAGTTCTGTTTTAAGAATAATTTATTCATTTTTGATAATCATCTGTACAAGCAGCTACAAGGGACAGCTATGGGCACATGTTTTGCCCCCAGCTATGCAAACTTGTTTATGGGCTGGTGGGAGGAACATGTGTCAGAAGAGATTACCCAATTTAACACCAATGTAGTCCTTTGGTGTCGTTTTATTGACGATATCTTTGTAATCTGGAGGGGAGATGAAGAAGCAGCTATGCGTTTTGTGCGTGATTTGAATACTAATGAATTCAATTTAAGATTTACCGAACATCTGGATTATAGGTGCATTGAGTTTCTTGATGTAGAAATCTCTGTAAGGGACAGGAGGTTGGTGTCCAAATTGTACAGAAAAGCAACGGCTGGCAACAGTCTGCTATGTGCTCACAGTGCACATCCGGTGACCCTGATACGCAGCATTCCGTTTGGAGAGCTGTTGAGAGCCCGGAGAAACTGTAGCGAGGCAGCTGATTTTCAACAGGAGTGTGAAATAATGTGTGAGAGGTTTAGGAACAGAGGTTATGGGGTTAAAATTCTTAACCAAGCCAGACGGAAAGTGGAGACTTTAAGCAGAGATGAGGTCCTGTACGGGACAAATAGGGGTAGGAGAAAGGAAAATGACTCCATTAGATTTATTACAACTTACAGTAACCAGTCCTATAATATACGCTCCATTTTGAGTGAGAATTGGCATATCTTACAGACTGACCCTATTTTGACCAACTGGATCGATGACAATCCTCAAATAACTTTTAGGAGAAATAGATCTCTTAAGGATAGTTTATGTCGTAATGATGTAACATCGAAAGGATACATACAGAACACCAAAGTGGGGGGTTTTGTCTGTTGTATGAAATGCAAAGCCTGTAAAACCAGTAATAGCTGCAAGACATTGAGTGTTCCAGGAAGGGCAGACACCTTTGTAATTAGAGGTAATTACAACTGCAATACGTCCTACTGTGTGTATTGTTTGATATACCCATGTGATAAGTTGTATGTGGGCAGTACAATACACAATGCTAAGAAAAGAGTTCTGGAACACAGACGAGCTATCAAGAACTATGACAAAAATTACCCTGTAGCTAGACATTTCTTCAAACAACACTTTGGTAATGAAAATCTGTTGAAATTTGTAGTCATTGATCAAGTAAAGATCAGCAAAAGGGGTGGTGACAGAGAGAGGTTGTTGCGTATTTTAGAGTCTAAATATATAATAGACTTTGAGACACTGGAACCTGTGGGGCTGAACTCAAGTGAAGAGTTGAGTATCCATCTAGGGTAATTGATGTATTTCTTCAAATGAGCTGGGGGAATAGGGCGGCCGGTTATTAGATTAGCACTTTGTGTGATGGTGATTTATATAGTATATTTTTGATATTTATTTATTCAAATTATGAGCTATTGGGGTTTAGTAGGTTTTAACAGTAGAAGATCTTGTACGTCTACCCACTTGGGTAGTTAAGTTCCAAAATATGAGATAAATTTGTGAATAACATCTGAAGTAGTATGATATCATTTTAGGGAGTCCTTTGTATGCTTATATACCCACTTGGGAGTTATAGGATTCAATGTTAGCAATTGAGACATGGGTATGAATATTTAAGATTTATAAGAAATAATATATTACATTTTAAATTCTGAAAATATTTATATCTAATGTACCTTGAGATTATAATGAATGATTTTATAATTTTGTACTTTTGCTATTAGATTTTATTTGCTGATTAATGATATCATAAGGAATTTTTATGACAGATTTTGAACAAATATTGGAGTTAAATTGGTTTAACAACTTGCAAGATTATGTTACTAACTACTGTGCAATTGGTGTATAGATGCACTTTAAGATGGCCGCTGCAAAATGTGTTTCATGGTGGATGAATTTAGAATTTTGTCTGTTTTTTATGTTCATGATTAACTTGTTTTTTTATGTTGAGCACTCCAGCAATCACTTATCCATGAGTAAGGCTGTTGCCGAAACGCGTTGGATGTTTGTGCTGAAATAAATTTAAATTTTCACATTAGAGGTGTCCTGGTTCTCCTGATATCTAAGGGAGTGTTGGAGGATATATATATATATATATATATATATATATATATATATATATATATATATATATAGGAAGGTATCCCTTCCTGCACAGATATATCCACCTCCACAGGGCAGCAAGCCAAGCACCCTGGCGCAAGGTTGGCAGTGTTGGTGCATGGTTGCAAACTGACAACTCACATGCTACATACTAAACCTGTTGCAAGCTTTAACAACAACTTGCATCTTTCATCCTTTGCAGTGGATCAGGATTACGGCATAGAGCTGTGGGTGATGACCCCATTTGCAAACACAGCAGCAGAGCGTGCCTACAATGCGGGACACCGTCAGACACGCAATGTGATGGAAAGGACATTTGGCATCCTGAAATCTAGATTCAGATGCCTGGACCTGACAGAATGCAGCCTCCTTTATGCCCCACCCATTGTGTGTAAAATGATCCTCACGTGTGCCATCTTGCACAACATACTTGTGCGAATGAACGTGCCAACGTACGACCAGGTTGCTGACCTGCCTGAGGAGACGGAGGATGATTGTGCTGACGATATGGAGGGGGAACAGCACAACACATCTGCTGGGGTACAAGGAGACAGCAAATTGTTGACAACTTTTACACATAAGAACCACTGAAATCACCATGTTAAATTTGTTAATAAACACTTCACATATACAACCCATTCTGCTTTGATCTATTCAATCTCCACTACATATACCATAGGAATGTTAGTCTAACCTTAGGGAGTTTGTAATAGTTACTAATCTGAAAAGTGATGTTGTGACATCATATGTGATGTGTTCCATTGTACTGCCATCATCACACACATCACTTATAGCCTTATCACTGGTATGTGACAATTGAAGGATACAATCCATGGACAACAACATATTTTGTACATTCACGTTGCCAACTTGCTAATCAATAGCTCATCACACCCAACTACATCATGTCCCAATAGGATGTATGCAAGTGACCCACAACTGAGGTTCGAGATGTTGAAAAATAGAAATTAAGTCATGTTGGAACTGAACACTGTCACAACTCAATGTGAGAGTTGCAATGGCTGCATTGGACATGTGTGACCGGGGGGGACATCATTGGTAACTATGGTCATCATGACTTGCCCAAGGATATTAACCAATGGAAGAAGTTGACTTGCGCAGTCTATCCATGGTAATCTGTCCTGCCACTGCCATGGGGCACAACCTTGACATAGGGTAAACATGACCTTACTCATTGCACCAACACGTCTGTGGTATGCACATTAGTATTAATTGAACTTATGCAGCTAGGGCTGCAAGTCCACCATACAAAAACAACAACCATTGGTAAATGCAATGAGTGAAATCCAAAATATGTGATCCAACCATATTCTGGCTGGAATGTAGGCAGAGTGCATCATACATACTATGTACCAAACATGTACACGTCACGCAAATATGCTGTCTTCACACAGCTCTCCATAAACACCAAGGGCCATATTTATACTTTTTAACTTAAAACTGCGCCGACGCAGTTTTGCGTCAAAAATATTACCGCCGGCTAACGCCATTTCTTTGCACCGTGTGGGCGTCAAATTTATACTTTGACGCACGGCGGCGCAAACCACAGGTGTAAGTCATTTTTCTTTACGCACACCGCAGCGTCACGTCGTAAAGGAAAACGACGTTAACACAGCAGAAATTACTGTGGGCCGATTTACGACACCGCAAACCGGATATGCGGCGTTTTTTGACGCAATAGCGTCAAAATTCCCCACAAACACAGCCATTTCAGCAGAGGAGAGCTAAAATAGATTCCAGATGCCTGTACAGACCCCAGGAAGATGACAACAGACCAGGAACCAGCCAGGAGGACCCACACAAGAACCAGGACAGGGAGAAGAAGAAAAGAAAGTGTTGCTTCAGTGCAGAGGAGCAGGAAATCCTGGTAAAAGAGGTGACGGAACACCAGCACCAACTGTTTGTCACCTCAAAGTTGCCAATCAGTAGGAGAGAGGCAATATGGCAACACATTGTTGATAAGGTTAACAATGTGGCAGAAGTACGCAGAACAGTCATCGAGTTCAAGAAACGCTGGCATGCCTGCAAGCGCAGGACCAAGGAAAAGATGGCCAGGAACAGGAAGGCAGCACTGCAGACTGGAGGTGGGAGTCCAGCACACCAGGAGCCCCTGGACCACATGGAGGAGATGGTGGCAGCTGTTATCCCTGAGGAGATCGTCACAGGGATTCAAGGACAGGACAGCGCAGACTACCAGGAGACAAAGCACATGCAGGGTAAGTCGCATGGGGTATTAAAATGCTCTATTGTCAACTACAACCGGGGGGGGGGATACCGACTACAAAATGCATGGAAGTCATCATTTACATGGAGTGCCATGGGTAAAGGGGAATGGCACGGGGGCATGGCCTGTACAGAGAAAAGCTGGGGCACACCATAACACAACACCAACAACAGTTCCATGGGGGTATGCTGCCATGCCAACGATGTAGCAAAGGTAAAGCCATGCCTGGAGGGAAGAGCACAACGTCAAACTGACATCCTGTCACACGTCAGCCACTATCCCCCTACATTAACTAGGGCCCAATTAACAACCTCTAGCCATACGGACAACTGGAATGTAACAGTGACAACAGTTGCCACTACCACCTCCGCTGTGTGTGCAGCTCAAGTAGCCAATGGCAGTAACGGTCCCATGGATCATACACACCTAAATTAGAGGGTTGAGGATGACAACTTTAACAATCCCCTGAAACAAGACAACTGTTCCAGTCCTGTCAATTGTGAATGCCCATAGTTGCCGCAAACATCAGCCAACGTCATCAACATTAGGAGCTACACAGCACTAAGTTCACACCCATGCCTGGGTCACAATGCAACACAATGCAACATCGCAAATGTCATACTGCTCAGACAACAGCATTGAGGGGGAGGACACATGCAACTGATCACTAAAATACACCTGCACATTCAGAGGAGGAAATAGGACACTGCTACGACAATCAGGGCAATCCAATCTCCACACATTCCCCAACACCAGCTGTACACATTACCAATGCTGACATCCATATTGTGCTATAACAATGCTGTGAATAGTATACGCTACATTTCAACTACATATAAGTGGATGTGAAAGATCAGAGCATGGGGCAGGTCCAGATTGTTAAGTGTGCTGCTAGTGCCATCAGAGCACCCACAGCCAGTGAAAGGTCTCACCATGAGAATGGATGTAGACAGAGGGTTGAGTAGGACAAGAAGGTGGCAATGCACTATTTGGCCAGAACCAACACCTAGAGGAGATGATGCCGACAAGTCTAATAACTTACCACAATACATGTGACATGCAGGTGGGGCATAGGCCTCGGAGAATGCCCATCTGAAAGACTGGATCAATAAACAGGAAACAAGATCACAATGTGATATCATCACAAGGCAGGCATGTCACATCACTAATGCCCCAATACAGACACACTAATTGTACCCTATTTCATTGCAGAGGACGATGGATCTCCTGCGGATATGCCTGTCCAGGACTACCCTGATGACATGGATGACGAGCCGCCAAACATCAGCCATCAGACCCTCCAAGATGTCCTTGAAACCCTCCATACCCCACCTTCAGTCACAAGGAGGAGCATAGAGCAAGCAGCCATTACAGAGGACCCACCCACCACCCCAATTGTAAGACCTGCCAGCTTCAATACAGCTGAGGACTCAGATGACACAGGCACCAGCTTTGAGAGAACTGTAGTCGGAGTACAGCGGGGGCTGGCCAAGGAGTTGCGGGTGGGAATGCAAACTATGGCAACCAGCCTAGAGGGGATGCGTTTGTGCATGATGTCAACTGAAGAACAGGCAGCAGCTATGCAAGGGCGAACAACTATCTTGCAGGAAGTAGAAAAAAGGCTGAAGGAAATCAGCACAGCTGTAATACAGTTGACCCAACACCTACAACAGCAATCCTGTCAACTTGTGCACAAAGGCAACATTGAACCCCTCAGGGCCGACCTGGCTGCCTACCATCGTGATGTGGCTGCTATTCTTAAGAACCAGCAGACCCTCCTTGCAGCAGTACTGCCCTTAAGGCCCTCACAGGTAGCAGCTACCGGGATGTCTGACTCCACGTCTTCAAACACTGAGGTGTGTGTTGCCCTTTCACAACCACCACCACCAAGGACAGAGGAGGCAACACACACATCAGAAGAAGAAGACATGGACCAGATAACCTTCACACGTAAAAGTACCCGGAAGCACTAGTCCCTGCCACTTGGCCACCTATTACCAAGGTCCTGTGCTTCGTAACATGCTAGTCTTGCAACAACTGTACTCAATAACTGTCCTGCAAACCACTGTATATCTTGTCAGCCTGCCTTGTGGTTGTCTCTCCCTTACTCATTGGCAAATCCTGTCCCTCTGCACTGTCTGACACATCACCCCAGCATGTCAAATGCATTGTCCTTTAGCACTTGTGTAGGATCACAATGGAAGATGTCACTATAATGGACTCACAATCATGGACAATGTACATATAGCACTACAGCACTTTCCAATAAATAGCACTTCCACAACCACTTTGTCTCTGTGTAATGTGACACATCAACTGTGCAGTACCCCACTGAATTTTGCCTCCTGTCAAATTACATAGTTTGTCAATACTACTGTCCTGAAATACTGTAGTTTGCTAACTATGCACAGTGGCCTGGGTTCTACCATACTCTGCCCTTCCTGAGGGTAATATCTGATGAAAAGAGAAACTATACACCATAATGCTGTGTTGGACAGAATAATGCTTCCTCAAGGGATATTCAAGCCATTAAATAGTGCCTGCAAAATGTTGCCTCCATGCAAAACTAACACATATAACATTGCCCACAAATCTAAGCGAACAGTCACCAAACTGCATGAATGGAGGTGTCTAAGTTTACATCCAAATAAGTAATCATGCTGAACAGTGTAACAAATGATCTATCATGAACACAATACTACAAGTGCTTAGTACCACTCAGCTTATAAGGGTTTCCTTGAACTTCAGACTGCAGTCAGACATAACACAGTGTCCCCAATACCAAATCTGGAAGCACTGTGGGCCGTATTTATACTTTTTGACGCAAAACTGCGCTAACGCAGTTTTGCGTCAAAAAAATTAGCGCCGGCTAACGCCATTCTGAAGCGCCATGCGGGCGCCGTATTTATTGAATGGCGTTAGCCGGCGCTAGCAGACCGGCGCTGCCTGGTGTGCGTGGAAAAAAACCACGTACACCAGACAGCGCCGGCGTAGGGGGAAAATGGCGTATGGGCGTCTTAAAATGGGGCAAGTCAGGTTGCGTCGAAAAAATCGTCGTAACCCGACTTGCGCCATTTTTTTTCGACGCCCATCCCCCATCAACATGACTCCTATCATTGTAAAGATAGGAGTCATGCCCCCTTGCCCAATGGCCATGCCCAGGGGACTTATGTCCCCTGGGCATGGTCATTGGGCATAGTGGCATGTAGGGGGGCACAAATAAGGCCCCCCTATGCCACAAAAAATAAAAAAATAAATACTTACCTGAACTTACCTTAATGTCCATGGGATGGGTCCCTCCGTCCTTGGGTGTCCTCCTGGGGTGGGCAAGGGTGGCAGGGGGGGTCCCTGGGGGCAGGGGAGGGCACTCTGGGCTCATTTTGAGCCCACTTGTCCCTTAACGCCATCCCTGACCCAGGCGTTAAAAAGCGGCGCAAATGCGCCGTTTTTGGCCACGCCCACTCCCGGGCGTCTCTTTTGCCCGGGAGTATAAATACCACGTAAAGGCCTGGGAGTCATTTTTTAAGACGGGAACGCCTCCCTTGCATATCATTAAGGCAAGGAAGGGGTTCACGCTAAAAAATGACGCACACTCCGGGCACTTTGGCGCCCGAAGCGTCTAACGCCAGAGTATAAATATGGCGTTAGTTGGCGTTAGTTCTGCGTCGAATTTGCGTCGAAAAAAACGACGCAAATTCGGCGCAACCAGAGTATAAATATGGCCCTGTATGTGACATTGAAAACATACTTATTGAAAAATAAAACACGTTGGGATCTATAGTAACTGTGATTGGTGGTTGCAATGAATGGTCTAATCTTTGCAAGGTTGCTTTGGGGTAGCTGCCAATGTTACAGCTAATTTGGGATTTGTTTGTAGCATAGGACACAAATTGTAATACAAAAGAAATCATGTACACTCATGCCAAGGCCCTGATCTACAAGCATGTCACACATACTGTAAGGGGTTTACTACATATTTATTAAACTGTAAAAACAGAGGAGAAAACTTGGGGAAAAGCCTTACCTACCCTGATCTACCTTAACTACTCATTACCCACAATTGTCCCTAACTAACCTAAGCTAAACTTACTTATCACATTTAACGAAATTTTCTAAAATCAACCCCCCACCCCCCTTATGAGATGGGACACATGGAGGACAACAGATACTAACCTAGACACATACTATCCTATACTAAACAAATATTTATTTTTTAGGAATTTGTTTATTTTTATATATATATTTTTTTTTAAACACACAAGAACCCCAACATTCCCTACACACACACAAAAAGAAACAGTAGAAATAATCAGGACCCCCAACCTCCCACCCACTAACACTAACTAAACTAACAGCCTATACTAACCTAACACTAAGCCCCCTAAACCCACAAAGTATAAGAATAAGGAAAGAGGGGGGGGGGGAATCATGTCCGTCAACATGTCTATAGGTTGGCCCTCCGGAGGGTCCGCTTGATTGACCGCACCCGCCAGTTTATATGTTGCACATCCTGCCGCAGGCGACTCATTTTTCGCAGGACACGGTCCATTTTACGCTGCATCTCAACAAAAGCAGCAGTGTCAATAGCTGCAGCTGGGGTGGTCTGGGTGCCAGCTGAGAAAGTGTGGTGCTGTGTAGTGTCAATGGCTAAGGGCTGCCCTGCAGGTGGTGCTGTGCTAGGGCCTGAAGCACTTGCTGATGTGGTTGCCGCAACGGTCCCAGCTGTTGGTGGTGCCACCTGGGTGGTAGTGGTGGTGGTGCTGGTGGTGGCTGTGGTGAGCAAAGAAGGACCGCCCTGTGGGAATGCCCTCCAGGCTCCGGAGGCCCGTTCGTTCCGGTATTTGCGGGCCATTCTTCGGTACCCAGGCTCTACCGGAAGTATATGCTGATAGCCCATTGCCGCCTTTGGAATTCCCGCACCTGGATGGGTGTCATATTTGTAGTTGTGAAGACAAATCGAAAAAATTACATTAGGAACTGCATTGTGTGAAATGGCACAAGAAGTAAATCAGACAATACATCTACTGTACTTGTAACAGCTCATATCATCATACAGATCATTGAATGTCCCTGAGAAAGTACATGGCAGGCCACCCTACAAAGGTTCTATCATACATAACACATCCAAACCCTATAAGATGGGTAACAACTGGCATGTTTTGGCATCATAGTTCTGCCAGTTGTCAGCTAACAATCATGCAGCACATCCTCTGCCAATGCCAGGGCTACAAATGTCATTGTACTGGATGGAAATCTAGGGCCACATGGTCTGCAAGTTGTAAATGGACTTGCTAGTATAGTACTCGTGGGAAAATGAGTGTGTATACTAGGTTCAGACAAAAGATTCACTGATTTTCATGTCTGTGTACCAAACTTGTTTCATCAGTCCTAGGTACACTATTCACAAACCCATGCCTGTATTTGAGGGTGGGGGGTGGAGTAACAACTATCAATTGCAAACAACATGGACACCCAGGAAGCTTAGGAAAGCTGGACATGTGTTTGGCTCTACACACATACCACAGGTAACATGTATCTACAAATAGGAGACAGCAAACCCTTGACCAATCCAAGCACCACACATGTCTGGAAATGCAGACCTTTGTCATATACTTCCAGTAAGCCATGACTTACAACAAACACAGAGATGCAACAACACCCCTGGCCATTGAGTTGCATGCACACCTAGGCCATTGCACTCAAGTGCCACATACTCGTAGCACTACATGTAGAGCTACATGCTGCTAGGAAGTTCAACCTACAGTTTAATAAGTACATTAGTGAATTGGGAAGCAGAAGTCTGTGGGTAAGTATTTAGCAGCCCCATTCTGGGAGAATGTGGGTCTGACAGGCTGACTAAATCACAGATTAGGTCCAGTGCAACTCTTGCTGATACAAGTGTTCTCCACATGACTCATCCCCATTCATATTGCGGCTAACATGTACATACCATGGGTCTCCTGTGAGTTTTACACACACATATCTGCACACATGCAGTGGCCCTAATTATCATGTGTTGGCAAACATGCTCCTTCATTAGTGAGCAGACATAATAATGGAGTGTATTCGTCTCATCATGTGTATCCAAGGGAGACATCCAAAGCCACTTTCCTTGAGGAATGCATTACCAGTCAACCAGCCATTGTGCACATGACAAATTCATGACACACAGGTACAATGTACAGAGGGGCAGGGACAGTTGTAAGCCCTCATGTTGTTACAGTTTCTTCATTTGATGTGGCCCAGCTATGATGAGTTGCATCAACCATAGAGATATGAACCCATGTGCATACCTTTGCCCAGCAATCCATAAACGTAAGGTGGAACAACAAACCAGATCTGACATGTATCCGAAATGACGAAGGGCCACAATAATCCCTAAGATTTATAGACCTTCCGTGATCACTTTCCTTACACACTCACCAGACACACATGAGACATATGTTTTGGCCACATTGCTATCATCAATTGACGTGAAGCCTGCACTCATTGTCAGCCTCATGTAGTGTTTCGAAGGTCAGTCTAGCTGTTGCGTCAACAAATGTTGGTAATGATTTTGAAAATCTATACCTCACAGGCAAATGTGACCTATATCTATACATAATTGGCTCCTGATTTGTGTTGCTGTTTGACACAAAGGCGGCACCAACTTACATTAAGCAAAAGTATTCAATAAGTTTGCAGAGCACTTGCTTCCTAACAACTAGCAAATATGGTCCTTAACATAGTACACAAAGGACCCTGTATGTTTCCAAAGCATTCCATACACTCAACAACATTGCCTGCAGATATTGTACAAATCATCTGATGTCACTACAGACCATTTAAACGTGCTCATGTACATGATTTGTACTCACCAACAGAGCCACCAATCACAATGCCCAGGTGGCCAGCAGATCTTGCTCCCTGGAGATGAGGTCAGCCCAGCGGTGCTTCAGCTGGTGGTCATTCCTTAGGGTCCGATAGATGCGTTGCAGTGATGCAATACCTTTCCCTACCGGAGCCTCCGTGCCTCGGTGTGATACCCCTATATCACCTGCCCACCTGCCTCAATCATAAGGGGGAGGAAATGGCACACCAGCCATATGAAACCCTCAAGCTCTTCCTCACCCATCTTGCCAAGATGAGGCCTACCCAACATCTTAGCGGAAAAAAGGGAAATAGGGGATGAAAGGGGAACAAAGGAGAATGGGGGAAAGTAGAATATGAAAAACGTAATCTAAAGAACTAAAACAGCCCATCTATCCCCAAACTATCACTACCCACAACAGACTCCCAAAAACAACAAATACAATACAATACTAGACAATTGTACACAATAAACACTCAGACAGGATACAACAATATTTTATTCACAAAATGACAATGGACCACACAGGAGACAAAAGTACAATTGAAACCAGACAAAACTCCCAACACAGCGACACATGTCTAGAAGAATCACAGACTGCAAAGTGAAAGTGAAAATACACCCACTGTACATAATCTGTAAACAGGATATCCTATTACATCACTTTCTGCCTAAAATGGCAGGCGTTTTTATCGTTATGCGTAAAAAAAAATTGACGCATACAGTCTGGGCCTCAGTTTTTTCGACGCAAAGGAGTAAAAATGAGCCCGCATCCATATATTTGGAAATAGTCTAACACTTAACCAATTTTCTGAGGTACAGTGTGGAAGAGTCGATGGTGTTTTCTGGGCATT
Organism: Pleurodeles waltl; assembly: GCF_031143425.1. NCBI lineage: Eukaryota > Metazoa > Chordata > Amphibia > Caudata > Salamandridae > Pleurodeles > Pleurodeles waltl. Next base: position 571,487,706 of record NC_090451.1, on the reverse strand, counting down.
ATGCGTCGTTTTTCGGGCATAAGCATAATTTTTTGCCGCTTGTGCGTCATTTTTTGATGCGTATGTGTCAAAATTTCAGGGCATTAACTGGATTTGGATCATTTTACCATTTTAATGTTATGTAACATTTGTGACGCAACTGAGATAGGCTGATTGCACCCACTTTGGTCTTGACGGTGTATGGGCACATGTGAGACATCATACTGCTGCGGACCATGATCTGCTACTTCATTAACAGGATTTTCACTCTTCGATGATGCACTAGATGGCCATATGTGTGGCCTACATATATGTATTGCACAAATTGGGCATGTCTGACATCAGGAGAGGATAGCAATGTGACGCACATAAGTACAATACCTCAATGCCTATGACTCAATGTGTGTGCATTGGCTACTAATGTAGTTGTTGACCCAGTGTGTGTGCATCACAAGATGCATTATTGCAAATATGCTTGTATGAATGTGAAGTCAATGTGTCCAAACCTTAGATGCAAGTCATTGTGGAAATGAGAGAGGACATGTGTTAGTCATACATGTAGCAACATCTGTTGTGTGCACTTCCAAGATTTTGGGTAACGTAGACACCACAAATGACAAAGCATGCACCGGATAGATGGCAGACGCTTGTTCATGTCAATGGTCCAAAAGTTGCCCATCACATGTCCTGGAAATTTGGATACTGCTTCCTAGGCACTTGTTGGTGAACCTACCGTGAGTCAGGCATGTGTACAGACTAAGTGGGTGCCATGTTATTGACACAGAAAGCCAAAGGTGATCCACAACTGTAATATCACCCCACAGTTGTGGTCATATGACTGAGCCACAACTCTGCTGTGGCAGTGGTGGACCAGCAGGCGAGGCAGCATGTGGCCATATATTTCCAGTGATCAATTGCACAGAGGTGTCTGGTTCATGTGTGTGGTCCAATGTTGATCCTGTATATTTTTAGGGGTCTTTGTTGTCACAGTTACGTCCAGGTCTAATCATGAGTCAGTGGCGGCTATTCCTGTATCTACTGAGTATCCTTCGGTGATCAATGGAAGTGAAGTCGATGAGGACATGAGAACCTACATGGGGATGATCCCACCATGTCACTGCAGACGTGTTATGAGAGTGTCAACAGGGCAACCTTGGTGTGCTGAGTGAGATCATATCTCAGGAGACATTTTCCGGCAGGTGTCATTACAACATTTGTACACATGTTGGCCTGTAAAGTTCCCAATGCATCTGGGAACATCATAGCCTCTGTGTTGATTAATCTTGCAGCTATTCAGCATGCACAGGCCATCAATATGTTGTGAGCAATCTTATTCAGCATGTGAACTGTCAGGGTCCTAACGAGGAATTTTCATGCACATTATCAGAGGTTGCTGGTTCTGCTGAAGGCACCATACCCAATCCCTGAAACGGCCCTGGTACACTGTCACACTTTGTCGTTCATGCATAAATGAGACCCAGACAAGGGAAAGGCCATGATTTTGGTATTTGGAGACAAGTTTACAATTATGGTACAATAAAAAAGCAGATTATGCTATACAATGTATTTGAGTATGCACTGAGGAAGCACCTGACAAAATACCCCGGAGGAATGTGAGGGTTGGGAAAGCAAGTGTGGTACATATGTAGACATAAGGAACCTTTAGGGTAACGCACAGACAGGTGCCAGTCAGGCTGACAGGTGCAGGGTCAATCAGGATCCAGCAATTTCACAAGGTACATACTCAGTGGTCTGACTTACACTGGTCGGAGGAAGAACAAGACAGTTGAGATGGAAGACTGTGTTTGTCCTGTGTTTTGGAAGGTGACACATAACCCAAGGGCTGTGTTACACGGCTTATTTTTTCTAGCAATGCATAACAGTGTAATCGACAAAATGGCAGCTTCTATGCTGTTCCAAGCATTTGCAAGGGCAGTGCATGTTCAAATGGGTGGTCTGCATGGAGGTGCTCACAGGTGTTTGCTGCATCAGTTTCTCACAAGTCCTATAGGTGAGATTTGAGTTCAAATGGCCAACAGTACCTTTCACATGGGAAGCAATCTACAGGTGATAACAGGGCTTAGAAACTACAAGCCAGTGTATTAATTGACCTGACGTCCATGCAGTCAGATGTACTAGGACAATGGCATACCATACGAAAGGGTGAAGCACCCTGGATTACTATTGTTAGTCTGTGTGTGTAGTGGAGGGAATATCTGGGTACACATATTACCATTCCAGGGACCTCTTCAGACAGGTGGGGTGAGACCAGGAGCATGTGTGTGTCAGGAGTTAGGACATGGGTTGACATGTACATGGAATGTCATGTGCTCAATGCTTGTCATAGGTGTGGCACTTCTGCTTATAAGGAACTCTAGTCACAGACAGTCCTTGCAAAGATAGGTGCTGTACGACTTACTGCTCTCAAGGGTCTGGTCATACATTCCTGTTACCAATGCAATAGCACATCAACTGCCTCATGTATGAGGCATTTTTTTCCCTTATAGACTGATGGTGTCTTAGTTGTGTCCCATATGCTGCGATGAACCATGTTGCCAACATGTATGTGTGAAATAGGTGTGGTCCTTTGCAATTGCCCTTCAAAGGTGAAATGTACAGGATATATGTCATTTACAGTGTGTGTGTATGTGACTGTTGTATAATACGCATCACAATTGCTTTGGAATGTTCTGTGTCCTGGTCTGTATGTCAGCAATGCTCCATGAGGCTACACTCTTATTCTGATAGTTAGAGATAAAGGTGAGCAAAAATGATTACCCAGACCATGATATGATGATTATTATAGGTGTTTAATTACATCTGTTGCTACAGTGCTGATGGTGAGTTGTTTCAAAAGAAATTGTTCACAATATGTTGGCGCCTACGCAACCCAGCAGCTGTGTTTAGTTGTTCCCCCTCTGGCTCTGGTTCTAATAGGGGAATGTTCCCTTGTATACAAATGTTGTGCAGGATGGCACATGTTAAAATGATCTTACAGACCATTTCTGGTGAATATAGGAGGCTGCCACCAGTGATGTCGAGGCACCTGAATCTCGACTTGAGGATGCCAAAGGTCCTCTCGACTATGGTGCGTGTCCTCCTATGTGCCTCATTGTAGGCACGCTCTGCTGCAGTGCTTAGGTTGCCAAATGGTGTCATAATCCATGGCTGGATCCCAGACCCCTGATCAGCTGAAATAGAAAATGATTGGGATCATGTTGACATATCTTGCCCAATTCATATCACCTTGCGTGGCAGTAGTTGTCTTGTGTTGTCTGTGGCTCTTTTGTGTTATTGTGTTGATTCCTAGGCTTCTAGGATGTAACATCTGCATTGGGTTGTTTCCTTGGCTGAACGGGTGTTTGCCTGCGGACCGGTTGTCAGCAGTATGTTTTGGGATTTTCAGTACAGTGTGCACTCCCTAGCATTGTGACGTGTGATACAGGTGTCCCTGTGTCTTCACTGGGGGTGAGATGATAGTTCCATACACAGATTCAAATTGACAGTGGTGGTAACATGTTAGCATCTATGTACCCTGGACATCCCATACCATTAGACATATGCAATGGATTAATTTAAACATCAGTGAGACGCTTACATTTTGCAAGGTGACAACTAGCCAAACCTCTCCATACATTGTGATCATTGACGTATTGACATTAGACTGTACACTAATTTCAGATGTGTGACACGTTCACTGCAGACCTATCGAACATGGCTAGCGGTGTCACAACCTCAGTGTGTTCCTGTCCACATGTTGCTGTCGTGGTGTATGTGTTTTGTGTCCTAGAGGGTTGCTGTGCAGTGTGTATATAAGTAGGTTTCTGTATTTACCAACAAGTAGTTCATTGCCATATCGTCCATCCTGGAAGTGTTGATTGGTGGTACAGTGACCGAAGATGAATGAGTCATGGACACACCGAGGATACTTTGCCACAATATTGGTGATCAGTCCTTGGTGATCCACAATGGCCTGCACATTAATGGAGTGTGTGTGCTTCCTGTTGCGGTATAGGTGTTCAGTTGCAGCAGGTGGCACAAGGCGTACACGTGTGCAGTCAATGGCACCAAGGACATGTGGGAATCCATTTATGAGGTAAAATCCCTGTTTGGTCTCCTGCTGCTTCCGCTGTGTGTTTGGGAAGCAGATGTGGCGGGGTGTCAGTCCAATGATGGCATCCAGTACTTTGGGGCAAGAAGGCAGAGAATGATGGCTGTGATATCCTGGCAACCAGGGCGCCAGTGGTTTGAAAGGAGCCACTTGCCAACATGTGAAGTACAGTTAGCAGCTTGGTTTCAGTTGGGATGGTGCGGGTGTCAGCATAGGGGGGTGCCAACTGTGGCTCAAAGTGGCGCGGCAGCTGCTGAATGGATTGCCAGTTCAACCTGTACCTCTGGATGATGTCATGTTCCCTGAGGCCATGAAGGGTTGTCCTGGTGTGGAATATCCTCTCCTGCCTTCTGCGTTGCCTTTGGGGTCCCTGCTGGTGTTGTGGTAGCTGCTGTTGTTGTTGCTGTGCTCTGCGTCTGCGTGCACGCTGGATGAGAAGCACCTCATTGTCTCCCTTTTGCTGCTCTGCTGTTGCTTCTGTGTGTTCTGATTAAATATAGGTGTGTTTGCCCCATTTTAACGCCTGCCCTGACCCAGGCGTTAATGTTTAACGCAAATCGGGCTGTGCGTAATTTTCCGACTCTGCCTCCCGGCCATGCAGAATTTTTGCCCGGAAGCATAAATATGACGCACGGGTGTTTAACCCCTTCGCTGCCGGGCCTTTTCCCCCTCCTGTGCTGAGCCTTTTTTTGGCTATTTGGGGCAGTTCGCGCTTAGGCCCTCATAACATTTTGTTCACATAAGCTACCCACGCCAAATTTGCGTCCTTTTGTTCCAACATCCTAGGGATTCTAGAGGTACCCAGACTTTGTGGGTTCCTCAGAAGGACGTCAAGAAGTTATCCAAAATACTGTGAAAATTTTGTTTTTTTCTAAAAACAATGGGAAAAAGGGGCTGCAGAAGAAGGCTTGTGTTGTTTTCCCTGAAAATGTCATCAACAAAGGGTTTACGGTGCTAAAATCACCAGCTTCCCAGCTTTCAGGAACAGGCAGACTTGAATCAGAAAACCCAATTTTTCAACACAATTTTGGAATTTTACTGGGACATACCCCATTTTTACGATTTTTTGTGCTTTCAGCCTCCTTCCAGTCAGTGACAGAAATGGGCATGAAACCAATGCTGGATCCCAGACACTAAAACATTTCTGAAAAGTAGACAAAATTCTGAATTTAGCAAGGGGTAATTTGTGTAGATCCTACAAGGGTTTCCTACAGAAAATAACAACTGAAAAAAAAAAATATTGAAATTGAGGTAAAAAAACTGCAATTTTTCTCTACGTTTTACTCTGTAACTTTTTCCTGCAATGTCAGATTTTTTAAAGCAATATACCGTTACGTCTGCTGGACTCTTCTGGTTTCGGGAATATATAGGACTTGTAGGTTCATCAAGAACTCTAGGTACCCAGAACCAATAAATGAGCTGCACCCTGTAGTGGGTTTTCATTCTATACCGGGTATACAGCAATTCATTTGCTGAAATATAAAGAGTAAAAAATAGCTACCAAGAAAACCTTTGTATTTCCAAAATGGGCACAAGATAAGGTGTTGAGGAGCAGTGGTTATTTGCACATCTCTGAATTCTGGGGTGCCCATACTATCATGTGAATTACAGGGCATTTCTCAAATAGACGTCTTTTTTACACACTCTCTTATATTTGGAAGGACAAAATGTAGAGAAAGACAAGGGGCAATAACACTTGTTTTGCTATTCTATGTTCCCCCAGGTCTCCCGATAAAAATGGTACCTCACTTGTGTGGGTAGGCCTAGCGCCCGCGACAGGAAATTCCCCAAAACACAACGTGGACACATCCCATTTTTTGACAGAAAACAGAGGTGTTTTTTTGCAAAGTGCCTACCTGTAGATTTTGGCATCTAGCTCAGCCGGCAACTAGGGAAACCTACCAAACCTGTGCATTTTTTACAACTAGAGACCTAGGGGAAACCAAGATGGGGTGACTTGTGGGGCTCTGACCAGGTTCTGTTACCCAGAATCCTTTGCAAACCTCAAAATGTGGCTAGAAAAACACATTTTCCTCACATTTCGGTGACAGAAAGTTCTGGAATCTGAGAGGAGCCACAAATTTCCTTGCACCCAGCGTTCCCCCAAGTCTCCCGATAAAAATGATACCTCACTTGTGTGGGTAGGCTAGCGCCGCGACAGGAAATGCCCCAAAGCACAACGTGGACACATCACATTTTTTGACAGAAAAGAGAGGTGTTTTTTGCAAAGTGCCTACCTGTAGATTTTGGCATCTAGCTCAGCCGGCACCTAGGTAAACCTACCAAACCTGTGCATTTTTTAAAACTAGAGACCTAGGGGAATCCAAGATGGGGTGACTTGTGGGGCTCTGACCAGGTTCTGTTACCCAGAATCCTTTGCGAACCTCAAAATCTGGCTAAAAAAACACATTTTCCTCACATTTCGGTGACAGAAAGTTCTGGAATCTGAGAGGAGCCACAAATTTCCTTCTACCAAGCGTTCCCCCAAGTCTCCCGATAAAAATGATACCTCACTTGTGTGGGTAGGCCTAGGGCCCGCGTCAGGAAATGCCCCAAAACACAACGTGGACACATCCCATTTTTTGACAGAAAACAGAGGTGTTTTTTGCAAAGTGCCTACCTGTAGATTTTGCCCGCTAGCTCAGCCGGCACCTAGGGTAACCTACCAAACCTGTGCATTTTTTAAAACTAGAGATCTAGGGGAATCCAAGATGGGGTGACTTGTGGGGCTCTGGCCAGGTTCTGTTACCCAGAATCCTTTGCAAACCTCAAAATTTGGCTAAAAAAACCACATTTTCCTCACATTTCGGTGACAGAAAGTTCTGGAATCTGAGAGGAGCCACAAATTTCCTTCTACCAAGCGTTCCCCCAAGTGTCCTCATAAAATTGATACCTTACTTGTGTGGGTAGGCGTAGCGCCCGCGACAGGAAATGGCCCAAAACACAACGTGGACACATCCCATTTTTTTACAGGAAACAGAGGTGTTTTTTGCAAAGTGCCTACCTGTAGATTTTGGCCTCTAGCTCAGCCGGCACATAGGGAAACCTACCAAACCTGTGCATTTTTTAAAACTAGAGACCTAGGGGAATCCAAGATGGGGTGACTTGTGGGGCTCTGACCAGGTTCTGTTACCCAGAATCCTTTGCAAACCTCAAAATTTGGCTAAAAAAACACATTTTCCTCACATTTCAGTGACAGAAAGTTCTGGAATCTGAGAGGAGCCACAAATTTCCTTCTACCAAGCGTTCCCCCAAGTCTCCCGATAAAATTGATACCTCACTTATGTGGGTAGGCTAGCGCCCACGACAGGAAATGCCCCAAAGCACAATGTGGACACATCCCATTTTTTGACAGAAAACAGAGGTGTTTTTTGCAAAGTGCCTACCTGTAGATTTTGGCCACTAGCTCAGCCGGCACCTAGAGTAACCTACCAAACCTGTGCATTTCTGAAAACTAGAGATCTAGGGGAATCCAAGATGGGGTGACTTGTGGGGCTCTGACCAGGTTCTGTTACCCAGAATCCTTTGCAAACCTCAAAATTTGGCTAAAAAAACACATTTTCCTCACATTTCGGTGACAGAAAGTTCTGGAATCTGAGAGGAGCCACAAATTTCCTTCTACCAAGCGTTCCCCCAAGTGTCCTGATAAAATTGATACCTTACTTGTGTGGGTAGACCTAGCGACAGGAAATGGCCCAAAACACAACGTGGACACATCCCATTTTTTGACAGGAAACAGAGGTGTTTTTTGCAAAGTGCCTACCTGTAGATTTTGGCATCTAGCTCAGCCGGCACCTAGGTAAACCTACCAAACCTGTGCATTTTTTAAAACTAGAGACCTAGGGGAATCCAAGATGGGGTGACTTGTGGGGCTCTGACCAGGTTCTGTTACCCAGAATCCTTTGCAAACCTCAAAATCTGGCTAAAAAAACACATGTTCCTCACATTTTGGTGACAGAAAGTTCTGGAATCTGAGAGGAGCCACAAATTTCCTTCTACCAAGCGTTCCCCCAAGTCTCCCGATAAAAATGATACCTCACTTGTGTGGGTAGGCCTAGCGCCCACAACAGGAAATGCCCCAAAGCACAACATGGACACATCCCATTTTTTGACAGAAAACAGAGGTGTTTTTTGCAAAGTGCCTACCTGTAGATTTTGCCCGCTAGCTCAGCCGGCACCTAGGGTAACCTACCAAACCTGTGCATTTTTGAAAACTAGAGACCTAGGGGAATCCAAGATGGGGTGACTTGTGCGGCTCTGACCAGGTTCTGTTACCCAGAATCCTTTGCAAACCTCAAAATTTGGCTAAAGAAAACACATTTTCCTCACATTTCGATGACATAAAGTTCTGGAATCTGAGAGGAGACACGAATTTCCTTCCACCCAGCGTTCCCCCAAGTCTCCCGATAAAAATGATACCTCACTTGTGTGGGTAGACCTAGCGCCCGCGTCAGGAAATGCCCCAAAACACAACGTGGACACATCCCATTTTTTGACAGAAAACAGAGGTGTTTTTTGCAAAGTGCCTACCTGTAGGTTTTGGCCTCTAGCTCAACCGTCACCTAGGGAAACCTACCAAACCTGTGCATTTTTTAAAACTAGAGATCTAGGGGAATCCAAGATGGGGTGACTTGTGGGGCTCTGACCATGTTCTGTTACCCAGAAACCTTTGCAAACCTCAAAATTTGGCTAAAAAAACCACATTTTCCTCACATTTCAGTGACAGAAAGTTCTGGAATCTGAGAGGAGCCACAAATTTCCTTCTACCAAGCGTTCCCCCAAGTGTCCTCATAAAATTGATACCTTACTTGTGTGGGTAGGCGTAGCGCCCGCGACAGGAAATGGCCCAAAACACAACGTGGACACATCCCATTTTTTTACAGGAAACAGAGGTGTTTTTTGCAAAGTGCCTACCTGTAGATTTTGGCCTCTAGCTCAGCCGGCACATAGGGAAACCTACCAAACCTGTGCATTTTTTAAAACTAGAGACCTAGGGGAATCCAAGATGGGGTGACTTGTGGGGCTCTGACCAGGTTCTGTTACCCAGAATCCTTTGCAAACCTCAAAATTTGGCTAAAAAAACACATTTTCCTCACATTTCAGTGACAGAAAGTTCTGGAATCTGAGAGGAGCCACAAATTTCCTTCTACCAAGCGTTCCCCCAAGTCTCCCGATAAAATTGATACCTCACTTATGTGGGTAGGCTAGCGCCCACGACAGGAAATGCCCCAAAGCACAATGTGGACACATCCCATTTTTTGACAGAAAACAGAGGTGTTTTTTGCAAAGTGCCTACCTGTAGATTTTGGCCACTAGCTCAGCCGGCACCTAGAGTAACCTACCAAACCTGTGCATTTCTGAAAACTAGAGATCTAGGGGAATCCAAGATGGGGTGACTTGTGGGGCTCTGACCAGGTTCTGTTACCCAGAATCCTTTGCAAACCTCAAAATTTGGCTAAAAAAACACATTTTCCTCACATTTCGGTGACAGAAAGTTCTGGAATCTGAGAGGAGCCACAAATTTCCTTCTACCAAGCATTCCCCCAAGTGTCCTGATAAAATTGATACCTTACTTGTGTGGGTAGGCCTAGTAACAGGAAATGGCCCAAAACACAACGTGGACACATCCCATTTTTTGACAGAAAACAGAGGTGTTTTTTGCAAAGTGCCTACCTGTAGATTTTGGCCTCTAGCTCAGCCGGCACCTAGGGAAACCTACCACACCTGTGCTTTATTTAAAACTAGAGACCTAGGGGAATCCAAGATGGGGTGACTTGTGGGGCTCTGACCAGGTTCTGTTACCCAGAATCCTTTGCAAACCCCAAAATTTGGCTAAAAAAAACACATTTTCCTCATATTTCGGTGACAGAAAGTTCTGGAATCTGAGAGGAGCCACAAATTTCCTTCCACCCAGCATCCCCCCAAGTGTCCTGATAAAAATGATACCTCACTTGTGTGGGTGGGCCAGGTGCCTGCAACAGAATAAGGCCAAAAACTTGTAGAGATAGAGGGGATAGCACAGCGAGTTGATAAGGACATATTCTTCTTTTATACATCTTTAGGCTGACTCTACTTTGGGGACCCACACAAGTGAGGTGTCATTTTACTTGGGAGACTGAAGGGAATGCTGGGGAAAAGGAATTTTGTGCTGGAGTGGTGATCGTACAAACGAAAGTCAGGAAAATATGCTATTTTAAGCACATTTTGAGGTTTGCAGAGGAGTCTGGGTAAGAAAATGTTGGGGGATCCACGCAAGCCACACCTCCCTGGGCTCCTTGGGGTGTCTAGTTTTAAAATATGTCTGGGTTTGGTAGGTTTCCCTAGATGAAGGCCGCACCCAGGACCAAAAACATAGGTGCCCCCTCCCCCTCAAACACAGGTAGTTTTGCAATACATCATTTTGATGTGCCCACATATGTCTGTGATGTGCCAAACACTAAAACTGTGAAAAGAAACGCACTTAGGTTATGTGAAAAAGACCCCTCACCCACCAACCAAGTTGGTGGCATGCTTGATCATCGGGGTCCCACCCGAGGCACCTAGCGTGTCACAGGTGTTCTGCGACACCTGATTACAGCGGAGCAGGATTTGTCATTTTTACCACACATACTGGTTGGATTTGGCACGAGGGTGAGTGATGGTTCAGTGGATCAAATTTTATTAACAAGAGATTTCACAAAAATGAAATGCACTGTTAATAACTGAAAGGCCAAAAAAC